>NC_083496.1:8750000-10000000 GCF_905332965.1 Bombus pascuorum | reverse complement strand
GTTCTTAATCCCTTTCGTAGCTTCCAGCAGTAAACACCCCTCGACCGCACACACGCACAGCCAGTGGCGTTATCTGGGTCCCCTATGGCCCTATGGCATGACGTTCGAATTCAACACGCTTGGGATAGTCGGGACGATTAAGACTTCCGGTAGACGGGGGCATCTGTCGTCACGGTCGTATTAATAAATATCCGATTCGCATTCAATCTGGACAGCTTGGCAATCGACTCGTTCAACGGCAGTCAGATAGAGGGGAAGGGGAAAGAAGGAGGAAAACATACAAAGAGGTGAAAAGAGATATAAAGTGAAAAGGGGAAAAGGAAGAGAGGAATAAAGAGAAAGAAGATGGGTAAAACTGAGCGTGATACTCGACTACGAAGACTAATGACACGGGGACAGGCATGAAACGGGGTGCTGAGAGATCCACTAGCATATGGGGGGTGGTTGTGTAAAAAAAGGGTGGCGTAACAAAGAGAAGGATCGCTTGTCAACACAACACAAACGACGTCCCGTAATTTCCTGACAGCATTGGCTATAGCTGGAAGAGCAAAGCGAGAGAGAAAGAGAGAGAGAGAGAGAGAGAGTGGAGCCAACTCGTGGAAAACTGGGACGCCTCGCAGAAATTAACGTAACTAACGTCGAACGAAGCGTCGGAACCCTCGACCACGCGAGTTACCTATCTACCATGATCAATGGCACGTCGCATGCCGAGAAGAAGGCTTTACTCGATCGTAGGGTGTGAATTTATGGCAAGCTCGACGGCCTTGAGCGTCCGAGCTGTTTTATAATTACGCCTCGTAAACGAGCCTTCCGGGGGGATATCAGCTCGATTTTAACGGAAAACGTCAATTTCCGGCGTTTCACCTTCCATCATTGTCCCGTATCGTCGCGTATAAAACGAAACGATTAGATGTCGAATTATTGACTTCGGTATCTCGCTAGAGTAAGACTTTTAGTTCACGCGAGTGGCGAATTAGTGGTGTTCACGCGACCTTTAAGTTTTATAATATTTTCCATGAATTTGTATTATTGAATACTGTGTTTTCTTTTTTCCAGTTACGAGAGAAAATTTCCAAGTCACGTTTAATATTTGTTTCGTTTAATATTCGTTGAGAATAGAGAAATTTTTTTGCGTTTACATACGAGATTGTTCGCATATTTTACAACAAAACGATGTACGTGAGAGGAATGCAGATATTGCAATTTTATAATTATCCCAACGTATCAAATTAACAAAAGAAACGGATAAGAATTAAAGAGAAATCCTTCACGCGTTCTCGATTCCCTTGAATCTCCTGCACCATCGTAATACGTAACTTTTAACCCGCTCGTTCCGATAAACGTTGTTACAGATTCATTTCCCGCAATGCGATTAATTGCGCTAAACAGGTTAAGTGCCCTATCGATCGGTCAAGATTTATTCTTTTTATCCCTTTCTCGATCCCTTTGCGCTTCTTGTGGCCGTTTCGAAGGATGCTTCGTGTAAATATATCGTTGCTTTCACGCGGTTATAACACGAGAAAAGTATCTGAGTCAACTTCGTTCCGTGGAAACCTGGTGTCACATTCCATCTAACGCTTAAGTATTGTTTAACTGGAGGAAATTGTAGAAATGTAGTTTGAGTGACGCTAATAACGAAACCATTCTTTGTCTCGGTGAACAGATAGCCCTAGGGATGGGAACACGTTTTCAAAGAAATTACGATGACAATATTCTCAAATCATCGTAAATATTTACGAAACGGTACAAGATATCGAACAAAAGTTTAACTAACAATCGTACAATTTTTCACGTGCTTTAAAATATAGCGATAATGAATTTTCGAATATTATTTTCAAAAAGCGTTAATTGCTTTTTGTAGTTTTACTTTTTACATTCAAATAAATAACCTTTTAAAAACTCTGTATAATTAGATACATGAATATGATTTGAATTATAAAATTATTTGAACGCACAAAATCGAGCTTTCATACCGAAAAGTACTTCAATAGATGTAAAAATATTCAATTCGGTATGTCCGCATAATTAAATTTTAATAATGCACGTTAAAAGACAGAAACAATAAAACGTAATTACTTACTCGTTAATTTTTATAAATTAATGTCACATAAATATTTTAAGACAATAGCTATTGAAAAATTTGTACTCGTAGACGTACAAAGGCAATTTATCCATAGTAACGTTAAATGTACTTTACATTTATACGATCTCTTGAAAATATCGTGCTTTATTATCATAAATGTATGAAGGTCACTAAAAATTCAACTGTGAACTCGTTCAGATTGGTGATTTGCAAACTTCTACGTGCGAAGTTACGATCATACCTTTTGTAGTAGTAAAGCATGACATTTGCCGGATGATTGTGTCAAATACTATGGTTTACTTAAGTATGGCAATAGCGATGTTCTTTGGGAAAGCATTTAAAACAGAAATATTTGTCGTGTCACACACAATGTATAAAAGCAATACAGACGTGCTAAATAGTTCTCTCTTTTTTGAAATAACGCTAGATTATAGGATTAAACGTGAAACTAAATTAGTTGACCCAGATAAGTAACCACTTTTATATCGAACGCATTTAAATACGTTTTTGAATTTAAGAAACGAATATTGATTATGTGTCAGTGAATATACTTTTATTATATTATTGTATTATGTTCATAATGTATAAAGATGAATATCGAAGTAATTATATTAATTGTAGTAATTATACGAAGTAATTATATTACCTGTATGGCATACTAAGCATTAGTTAAATATGATTATAGGGACACATCAAAATTTTATGTCATTCGTGCTAGAATTGCCACCATTTGACGGACAAAATCAGACTCTGTTCGTCTGCGAACCGTTATTCTACTTACATCAGATTATAGTTAGCACAAAATAACGCGAACGAGATCAATTATGCACGGCATGATTCATCGATAATATCTTACAATGTTTCAATTTCCAAGAAATATTCTTGAACTTTTACGTTTCCGTCAAGCGTTCGCTAACTTTGAAAACAAGATAATATTAAAAAATGTCAGTTAGACGTTTCGTTTTTTTTTTATAGAGGTTCAATTTAAAAACTTAATACGTTTTCGACGAATCCCGTTTCAACGAAATTGCGTTTTTATTTCATTTTCGAATTAAGTGTGTCTTTTTATGCAAATGCAAAATTTTTTATGAACATCGCTAAAAGGATGGCATCTAAGCAGAGATTTCGCTCTTTATATTTTACGATAGTTGGTCCTTTATTTTGAATATTTGATATTTTCTTCTTTTTTTGCATATTATGTACATACCGTAGACATTTGCACACTTAACTCCTTCATAAATGCATAAATATTCACTGATGTCTCTCAATTTCCACGAAACTTCATGGATATGCATCATCTGTCTTTAAACTGTACTTTACGTCTTTGAACCTAATAATTTATTCTTTTTTTCGTCGACTTCGTATTAAAGTACTCTTTTTCAGTCGCCAAGCGATTTCAACATCTAAAAATCAATTAAAGCAAACTTATCGTATCTTCTCTCCTATGATGTTCAAATTGGCGCTTTCAAAGTAGTGACCCTCGCGTTTGGTCGACATTTTCCGCTTATGAGGATGAACGCGTTCCCGGTTTCAGGATAACATCGAGAAACTTGATTTCCACGTAACAAAAGACGAAGAATATCGAATTAGAAAATGGAATACATGATTGTACTTTGCGAGGCAAAAGGATCTTCCGAGGCAGTACGTCAATTTTCTCGATCCCTTTGTGCCTTCGAGAAATTCTTTCTCCTTCCCCCTAGCCGAGTCTGCCGAAGGTCCACGGTGATTTGCATAAATAACGAATTGTTGAACAACCCCGAAGACGAAAGTCAAGGGACGACAAAATTGAATGAACGCGCGTCTGTCTCTGAGCGCAAGTTGAATCACGAATGCATATATTCGACGATTTTCGCGGGCATTTGCATTTAGAAAATTATGTGTAATTAGCGCGTGTGAAATGAATATGTTGCAGAGCAGGAGAAAGTTCATTAGCGGCGGAGGAATTTGCATGCGATTTCAACCAACGATCTTTTCGTTGAGTATTTCCCTTGAAAAATTTCCAACGATCCTCGCTGAATATTATCCTGGAAACACAGCGTCATAGGGTTCACCGTTGCTCGTGTTAATTTTGCAGAATTATTAAACTACCCGCTCTCTTGCGATACTGTAATCAACTACGATCAACATTTCTGTCTAGTGGGCGATTTTTGCGGATCGGATATTAAAACATAGCCGGTAGAACGTTCCAGCTTCGTAATACACTTTTCTATATTTTTCACAATTTCCTACTAGCCTATCGGTGAAAAGCAGTCGGTGAAAAAGAAAAGTAAGACATCTGTTCTATAGGATTTGGAAGCCAACAAAACTCTATTTCGGGAAACAAAGTTACTCGATGAAATTTAATATTAATATAATATTAATATTTCGTACATGATTAATAATACATGGTATTTTCCTATAATAAGTCGTTAACCTTGTAGTTGATGCGACACTAAGCTCCAATTTTAGAAAGAAGTTTTTACAATTCCGACTTTTTATCTAAATCTTTCAAGAAAGGAAAAAGTAGTAGAAAACCCTTTCTTACTGGATGGTAATAACACGGCTATCGTACCTCTGTTACGAATAAAAGTTTCACAGCGTCGACGGATAAAACCTCGAAGTTTACGATCTCAATCGGAACGTTTCCGGATAATTAAGTAGAAGGAAAAAAGGCGGTGTGATTACAAAAGCCGTACGAGAACTATACACGCGTTAAAAGCGTGCAAGATAAACGCATTATCATCCGCCAACATACGAGGCTCGCACGAAATAAGGTTTCGCTTTGTTGATCGAATTCGTTGTAAACCAGTCGACACGGTTGAACTTCCTTCGGGATTTTAGTCGCGACAAAGTGACGGATAAATTGGATTTCCTTCGTCTTACTCTAAAATGCCATTAACTGCGTTCCGTTATCTCGTTGCTGACTCGAGGGAGAACTTATAAAAAAGAAAAAAAGAAGAAAAGAGGAAACAAGAAATAGGAAGAAAAAAGGAACATCTATACGGTATCCCGATACGCGACGAGGTTCATTAAATTTTAATAAATCCACGGCCGCGGATTATCGAGTTTCGACATCATTAAATGGTACGCTTTGTTAGACCGTAAGTAACGGACCCTCTTCTCGATCGGCTCATCATGCAGCGGAATTACAAAACGGAATGCATAAGATGGTCTAAAGAAATCCAGAGGTATTCGGTTTCGAACGGTGTACAAGGCGCCTTAAAGCTACGCGATGCAAACTCAGCTAGCAACTGGACGAGAGGGTGGAACACACGAAAGGTTAGCATCAAAGCGGTGAGACTCACTTTCAGCGCGGGGATGTGGTACACGGTTAGTCCTCGGTGGGACCAGCTCTTTGCGCCGAAATCGGGTAGTCCTTAAGAAGACGTAGTTCGGTCTAGTTCCAGAGTACACAATTACACGGTAGCGCAGGATTAAGTCGAGACGGCGAAGCCGAGACGTTGAAATCGGCGAGAATTTAACCCTCAAAGGAGGGCTGCAATCGGGGATACATGATACCCCCGTATTCGGGACTTACGATCCACACTGGTCTTTAATGGAAAATCCTGGCGAGTTCGCAAATGGCACGGCGTAACCACTCAACAATCACGATTTTTACTGGAGTCACTCGATCACGATCAGATGTTGCCTCTTCCCGTGACGTAATTTATCCGAAACGAGCAACGAGAATGAGAGAAAAACGAAAGAAGGAAACGACAACGTTTCCTTTCTCTCAGTCAAAAACACCAAGAAAAAACTTTTCCTTTCTTCCAAACGATCACTGATACACAGCTGCACATTCACGATACACAGAAGAAGCAAACTATCACTGAGAGGATTTTACGATGGATTTCTCACACTTACTGACGGATATACGTCGACGAACAAGTCTCGACCTTAGTGTTCCCTGATTCGCGTTAAATCTGGCAAAGAAGAAGAGCTTCTCTTCTCTGACGACAAAAGTGTGTCACGCGAGGAAGAAACCACCACCACAGCGATCGAACGATTCCACCGCCGTAGTCGTCGTTGGGATATCAGAGGTTTCGTGTAAATGTTCTCTCTTTATCTCTCTCTCTCTCTCTTTCTCCACTCGTTCGTACTTTGGTTCGTTGTTCGTTGTTCAGTGTCGCGAGAAGAGCTTATCTCTCGCGCGATGACGTCCTCGGGTCAAGCACAAACACACTGTAGGGTCGCGAAAAACGGAGAAAGAACCGAACGAGCCACGGATAAGATATGTAAATCCCAATGTATCGTGATGTGTCACTGTGGTCACACACCGATTTGCCCACAACGAACGCGACTAAGCGCGTACCTGTGTGCGTGTTTACGCGTACTCGCGAATCAAGTAACGGGGCCAGAGACGCGGCAACGCGACGCGTTCGTACTTTGCTATTTTATGATCCGTCCCTCCTCGTCGATGACGAACGAACGCAGGTGTTTCTTTTAATCAGGCGAGTACACGTCGTTACTCAACGACGCACGTCGAAAAATTCTACCCAGAACCGAATACGCACCAGCCCTAGGAGAGACCCTTAGGCCGGATCCGCGGAGTTTCCTTTCACCTCGATTTTCGGTCCCTTGCCACCCCCGCGCGAGTTGCACAGGCGCGAACCGCTTTCAGAATTTCCGAGGCTCGGGTACCGCGCACGTCGAAAGAGAGGGGAGCGCCCTCTCGCCGTTGTAGGAGAGACCGCTCGAAGAGGGAGGAAAGGGACGTTGGATATATCCTCCGTGTAGAAGAAGAGTGGAGGGACTATAGGGGTTGTTTAATAGTAGGGGTGAAACGTTGGAGAAAGTAGAAAGTTCTCTTGGTTGCCTCTACTCTGTCGTGGAATAGGGGGAAGGAGAGAGAGAAAGATTGTGAGAGGGAGAGAAAGAGAATTTCCACTCTTCCCGCTTCGTGGAAATTCACATGACCAAGGGATGGAACACAGACGTGCGACACCAGGTCAGAGAGGAGAGTCCGTCTTATACACACCAGCAGTACTACGACAGACACCGTCAAAGTACTGGGGTCTATGTACTTTTACGTATATTCGTATTCCACCAACGGTGGATGTTGTATTGGTACAAGTTATTCGTGCCGCCGCCGCCACTACTGCCACCACCACCACGACCACCGCCGCCGACGCCGCCACCACTACCACCAGCAACCACCACCACTACTATCGCCGCCGCCGACGCCGCCGCTACCACCGCCGCCTCCACCGTCGTCGTCGCCACCGTTGTCGCTGCTGCGCTGCTGGTGCTGGTGCTGGTGCTGATGGTGGTGCTGCTGGTGCTGGTGCTTGCTGCTGCTGGTGCTGCTGCTGCTCGGCTAAGCGGTTGTGTGGGTGTGGTGGGGTTCAAGGGGGTGGCGCAGGCGTTTTGGTGCACCGACGCATTGATCCCTGGAATTCGTAGGGACGGTGACTAGGGCCAAGCATGTGTCCACTTTCGATGTGAGAAAGAGAGGAGAAGAGGGGGCCACTCGGTGAACAGAATGAGAAGTACACGACGACGAACCTACGGGAGTAGGGAGAAAAAGGGTGGCTGTACCAAGGGAGGGGGACAGAGAATGGAACAATGAGGTTGGAGGAGAGGAGCAACCGTTTTACTCGTAGCCGGTGTCCACACCTGCAGACCGTTGGTCGTGATGCGTTTGAGGATGATGGAATGTCGGTTACGATTGAAAATCTTTTCGAGCCGGAATCTGGATCATGGTAGGGGAAACGGCCAGAAGTTTCGGCCTCGGTGTTTGACGTCCTAACTAGGAGAAAGCGAGATGATGGATAATGATGATGGATGAAACGAGATACCAGGCGGACCAAGGAATAGCGTGCAACGGTTTAAAGAATCCGCGTCTCGAGGGTAGTTTTAATCGCGTATAAAACCTCGAGCGTTCATTTTCCGATGGAAATCAGGGCTTCGCTTCGTGAAAATGTTAGTACCTTAGTTATTTCGTACGCGTCTCCAGAAAAAAGGAAAAGAAGCGAAGAAAAATCAGGAAAGCGTATGTAATTCAAGTATTATGAAATTTCCTACCGGACTTCCAAGTTCAAATTTGTTCTTATTAAACCAGCTAGCGTAACGTTTTAATCGGTGCTCGTGAATGCGTTTGCCATGCACCGGAAATTTTTCAAGTTAATTGCAAGTGAAACGAATTCGTCTGACCGTCGTGTTCCTTATTCAAAAGTAGAGAAAGGAGGGGGGGGGAGGATGAGAAGGCGATGAATGGCCAAACTATAAAACAGGAGTCAGAAAAGCCTCGGTTTCTTTGACGAAGCGAATCCATCGATTTCGTATAATATAATGTCCGATTCCGAAGTCTCGACGGTATCCTTTTCACTCGGCTGACCTCCGCAAAAATCGTTCGTTAATTAAGACGACCGATCCCGACGGGTATAGACGAAGAAGAGAAGTGAAGAAAATAGCAGCGTAACAAACCACGCCAACGGTGCTTCCCTTTCTCGACTTGGCCAAGCCTGATCTGGTGGTTCCGCCAATCCGGTAAAAAAGGTCTTTCCTCGATACCTTCACGCTCGTTTCTCATCGATTTTACGATTCGTTCGATCGTCAACGCGCATCCAGCCTTCGTATCATACCACGAGAAGCGTCGACACGGCCAATGCTTTCTATAAAATATTCAAGTCCAAGCAGCGTACAGATATGCACCAATACTGAATAAATAATAGGGACGAGGAAGATCCACGATCAGTTCATAATTCCGTTCCATTTCGAAGCTCTGATCCATTCGTCGATCTCTCTAACGAGAGCTTCGTACTCGAGAAGCGTAAGTTCCGTACGTAGGTTGTATAGGATGGAAATTTCAAAATTGAAAAGAGCAGATGAAGGGACAGGGTTAAGTACTACTACATCGTTGAACGGAACGAACGATGGAAAGAAAAGGATGCCGGGTAAATGATTAGAACCATCGGAGGAGAATTATGTACCTCCTCTCTCTTTCTCTTAAAACGGTTTCTTCGTTACGTATACCGGAACTGTATCGATAATTCGTTCAACTGACTAACACAATTACTTCTTACAATTTTCTTTGAGGTTTTCGTACACAGAATAATCGTTTTCTGACGTTGACGGTGTTCTTGGTGTCGTTATCAGTCGCTTTTCTCCGAAATCAGAACCGCCAACGATCGATCGATTTAATACCGTTGTTGGATAAAAATTATTAACGCGTACAGTAATTAGAATTACAGACACAGTATCACCGGTGATAAATTAGCGAAACATCTCGAAAATCAGCAATTTTGAAATATCTATAAATAAATATCAACTCTCAAAGCGAGCTATTTACGAGGATGGCAGTTAATTATTTATACTATATAAAATTATAGTATTTAAATCGTAGTGGAATTTTTTCTTGTTTAATAGTAAACAATATTCTATTTCAGAGAATTTCAAAGCAAAGACTATCAGTAAAATTGGAGAGGGAACAAAAACTTTTCATTACTAAATAACCGAGTAGTTAATAAGTTTCTACTTCGAACTGTCTATTTCAAATCGATTTTCCAATTACATTCAAGAGTTACGTTCCTTCGTCGCGTCACTCTTCTAACAAATTTATACGGATTTGGAGAATGTTATTATTACAATTGACATTTGATCCTCAAAGAACAAGTCGTACCTTAATTTCATTTCTACAAATATGTAGAATAATTGTAGCAAATGAATTATAGCTATCTTAATCGAAATACGAAAAAGTCATCCTGCTTTGTAACTTCTTCTTCGCAGATACGCTGATACGGTTACAATGTGTAAGTATACTTTTGCAATGGAACCTTACGATTTTCTTCCGCATAAATTGATTTCCCGTGTTATTCTACGCGCGAAAGATGTAACATAAGATACCTACTTTTTACAACTCATTCAATTCGTTTCACTGCCACATCGTAAACAGTTTCGTATTCTTCTCTTAACTTTTCGCCGTTCTACGTTCCAATTTACTTCTAGCAAGTAAAATCGATTATTATGTATCAAAACTTGATCAAGGTGGAATGTTTCCATTAGCTTCGAAGATGCATATATCTAGTGACATTACGAAGGGCCTTTAAACCTATTAAATAAGAAGTATTACGTTGTCCGAAATGTTTCTTTCGTTTTATAAGAAAATAATAGACGCGTAATGTTTTCTGTTTTATATTAGTTCATTGAATTACGCACGGATATAATAATAGAAATAGAACAAAATTGATCACGTCTAATTCAATAAGATAATATAAAACAGAAATTGTTGTTCATCTATTATCACCTTATGAAACGAAAGAAACTTTTCGGACAACCTAATAGATACGATAAAACGTTTAGCGAGGCTAGAAACACAAAGGTTCAATCTTTTTCATTTTCTTATTTAATTCCTCGGAACCGAGTATTTTCTGCGAAATATACGAAAACGTTTTCACAGTACGTACATTGCCACCGATCATAGATACAAGATACGTACCTTTACATTTATCAGCTCAAAAGATTTTACTTCGTCTAGCAGATGGAAAGTTGGTCAACCATGGCTGTCGCGGTTTCGACAACTAATTGTAAGTAGCAATTAAAGGAACGTCGAAAGACAAGATTGAAGTGGAAAGGCGACATGCCCGCGATGGTGTTTCAATTTACCTCGACGCGCGACGATCCTTTTGTTCGTATTATAATGGAATACATTGATCGAACGAATAACGCGTACACGTGCTCGCGACCTCCTTGAAAATTGAAATACACGCAAAAATTGGGGAATTTATTTCCTGGCAAATGAAATGCCATTTTTTGTATGTATTTTGTCGAGACGGAATAACGATTTAAAAAAATAAACAAGAAAAAAAAAAAGAAGCACGAAGAAGAGAAGAGAATGGGAACGGAGGACGCCACTTTTATGTCCGAGGCCGAAATCAATTTTTGCATAGCTGTAGTCGAATTCGATGTTCCGTACGCGTGTTCATCAGTCCATTCCACATCAACGAATGGTGGAAAAATCGTGGAACCTCGAGTTCGTCGAGGCGCGAAATCTAACGAACAAGCAAGTCGCGATACGCGATTCCAGAAAACTTAAATGTCTTTTAAATTTCTTCACATTCGAACTATTTAAACCTCTTGTAACCGAGAAGGAGAGGAAAAGAGAGGAAGAGAAAAGCGTAGGGAGAAGGAAATTGGATGAACCGGGTGATATAGCTGTCTTCTTGCCGGGGGTTCGTTAGCACGGGCCAGATACGCGAACATCCCCCGAGCGTGGTACGCGCAGCCGAGAGATTTAAAGATAGATTCGAAAGTAGAATCAGGTCAGGGTACAATCCGCCACCACTGGCGGAATGTGTCAGTAAATCGGCGAAAACGCGTCTGCATTAACGAACCGACGCCGTCACTGGTCCGTGTTCGCTTTTGATTGCAAATGATTTCAAAACGTATGGTCAACCTGAACCGCGAACCAGCTAAACCACCGAATGTCCGAGTTATGGAAGAAAAAATGGGAAAGAGGAACGATAATTAGCTGTCATTTCAACTTCGTTTCGGTATTTTTTCTGCGATGCTTGTGTTATCGAAATAGTTACGTAATAATTGCATGGGGGATGATTGTAGGCGAAAAATTAGACAGAGTAAATTCGTAAAAAGTAAAATAATAAAAACGACGTTTAAATTTCTCGACTTTTCAGATAATAACGCGTCCTAGTAGTCGGAAATTAAGTTCACGACGTATGCGTTGATTTATTATCAAATGAGGAGTAACCGGTTTTCTAAAACAACTTCCGTCGTGATGTCCATATAATTACGTGATTTAATTAGAAATAATCCTTGTGCGATATAATTACAGATACTATCGTAGCAATTCCGTAACACGAAGAATATTTTGTTGAAAAAAATTGAAATGCATCGAAGAAGAACTAAAAATGTTAGAAGGATTTTTGTAAAACTATTAACTAATTTAAACAAACTCTTTGTTGAAGTGGTCATCGCTTCTAAGAAAACTCTACATCTTTAGTTTTCTCAAACACTGAAGCCATCGACAGCGTATAGACAAAAGACTGCGTCGAAGGCAAACTATAAACAGTAGATAGGCGACGTCGGCTTCAGGATTTTCAGTCATAGGGTAACACTACTAGCGTGCGGATCGGGATCAGCTCATATTATATTCCGAACTTTGTACTTACGCTTTAATATTCAAAATATATATATTTTCTACCTTACAATTTATCCACACGTTCCTTTGTATTCACATACACCTAATAACTTCAACATTCTTCAATTCTAAAAAGATAATTTTCAAAGAAAAAACCTTATCATTCAATGAATCATTGTTGGTTACCTAACATACGAACATCGACAGAACTACTCTGCGACAATATCCGTTGGATCGAGAGATGGTGAGACTGCGTTCGACCGATCAGGATCACCCTCTTTCGAATTACCCTAATAGTTCCGTAACATGCTGCATAAACAGCCACATCGTCTGCCTATTTCAACACCAAAGGAACGAATCTTCCTTACTCCCATTCAGAATTCCTACTCTTATCCATGGATCTCGCTCATTCCAGTAAAATCTAACGATCGAGACGCATCTCGTCGTAAACACGCTCTCGGAAAGGGAGATGCTGTCTCGTGGAAAGGCACGTCGAACGCAGATAGAGCGAAACGATCGATCGATCGCTCTCAGACTTTTCGCATACATTAACATCGAGTGGTTGAACGCACGTAGTGGGAAGAAAACGAAGAGAGAGAGAGAGAGAAAAAGGAAAAAAAAAGAAGAGGGGCAAAGAGGTAGAAAACAGGAAGAAGAAGAGGCTACTGGTAAAAAATGAGCGAGTCTGACCCCACTGTTTACAGATGCATTTTCGATTTTGTCTCGCGCGAGGTGCGCGAGCATCGAGCCGCATGCAGTCCACTCCACGCTCTAGCTGTAATTCAGTAATGGTCTTACGGTGAAGTTCATAATAACTGACGCAAATGAGAGGGTCTCGTAATTAATTCGCGCATACTTATGAATAGAATAAGAGAGGCAACGTGCACGACAGGGAGAGCGAATGGTTAGAGAACGGAACAGAGTGAAAGAGAGAGAGAGAGAGAGAGAGAGTGCGGCAGAGTGAAGACGGGAGGAGAGACACGTAACCCTATGCTGAGCTTGCGTAACCTAGTATCTGCAAATCCCATGTTGGAAGCCTCCCACAAAGCAGTGAATCAACGCTGTTAATTTGTTAAGTGTAAAGTGAATCAAATCAGTTTCAGAACAGTACTTATGTATGCCAGACGTGACCGTAAGCACCGGAATTTCCGGCTGGCCGCAAGGATCGGCCGCAAATTATTTCGCGATTTCAACCGTTTCAGGAACAATTCGTGAATTCGCGTGTATTGCCTTGGCGAAGACCGAGCATTTTTATGTAAGCAAGCGCAAGATGCTACTCCAGGACTAAAGCAGGATATTTGAATATATTGTCGTAGTTAGGAGGATGAATACTCGTTAAATACAAAGATAGAGATAACTGATAAATCTTTGAAACAGATGCTATCTACGTAACAAATTTCACTTTTACGCTGCTTATTTGAGGACGATGGAAAAGTAACGTTCCGAATTTTTGACAGTGCTGAAATAAACAGTTTCGAGTGACTGTTATCTCATATATACAGTAGCGGACAAAAGATTAAGACGAAATGGAAAAAATAAATAATTGATTTACTTTCCATAAAAAAATATAAATACAGTGTTCTACTTTTGGTATTAACTAATTAGACATTTATTTATACACTTACAAAAAAAATTTCATTTTGATATTTTTTGATAAGAACGGTTTATCTGATTGGTATTCCACGATTATAGAACACCGGATTGCCGTTTCAACGTCGAAGTTCGCGTAGATCGAGTAGTTTTAATAGTTACACAGACCACGAACAATAATTGCAAGAGCAATTATGTTAATGAATTTAAAAGGGACGTTGTACGAATTAAAATTGAATTCTTCTCATAAATGCGATATAGAGAAATTTCCAAAACGATGAATATTAATTGGCCAAATATTGCAATATATAATTCATTTCTGTATCCACAAAATCAACACTGATTTCTCACTAATTCGATATGTACACCGATATAGTTAAATATATTCTGGCTTTCGTTTTAATAGTTTTAGCAAGTGATCCTGCTTTGCTTTCTATCGTTTGGGTTTTAGCTTTGCCAGATATTGCGCGTTATTTTCGAATTTTTCCGATAAAAATAGTCGATACCATTTTCATCGTTTAGTCGATCCCGTCTTTATGATATATAGAATAAATGGTGAATCGCGATACGATCGAAAGGGATGATTAATCGCGCGCGAAAGACTCGAAAAGGCTGAATTAAGTTCTACTTTCTGTTCCTCTCGGATGAAAGATATTCGCCAGACTTTCGGGATGAAACTCGGAGAGAAGAATTTAATTGTAATATATATACTTCGCAATATCCCATGTTTCCATGAAGAATTAACGACGTTAACATAATTACGAGTCCGTTATCACTCAACGTTACACGATTTCTTTCATAATGATGTAGCTTTTCATTATCTTCTCCTTTACGCTGCGTTTCCCGCGTTTTGCCCACGGTATCTTAAAAACAACAGTTCTTTAAAAAGTAATAAACAAGCGAAACGTCATACCGACTAAAAACCAAAATCCTACAAAAGAGAAAATAACAAAATGTTGCTCTATCCAAACAAAGGCTACTACACGCGCGTATCTAGCGCCTGAAGCGGTTGCACGTTCAGAATATTCGCAAACTTATCGCGGTCGCGATATAAATAAACGTGTGTAATATCGTGTTTGCGCGTAAAATGTCATCTTATCAATTTCACAATAGTCGTTTCTGCACTTTGACTACTGACCATCGAGCTGACTGTTCCCGATGATACGAAACATGCAACGTAAGAAAAAAAAAAAAAAAAAAACCGTACACAACACAACGACAGAGACTAATACACAGACAGGGTACATCGATCACCATTCGTATCTCAAAATTTGATACAGCCACGCGATAAAACGTGACGAGAAAACGGTCTAGTTTAGGTCCTTCGGCGAATGTTCCAGTCGGTTTCGTCGGCGTTGCCATTTTGTCACATTTAGAAATTATCGGATAGATCGAAATTGAATCGCTCGATATGGTAAGAGATCACGAGGTTTCCAACGGATTTGTATTAGGTTGGGTGACGTGGGACGATCAATGTTTGTGGTCCATCGTTGAATTCTCGGATGGGTTTCACAGACTTGGCCATTTTCCTACATTGAAAATCAATCCGCAAAAAAGGGCAAATATTTGCTTCGCGTTAAATCGATGAGAACAAAAGACGGTATATATGTATAAACGAAACGATGCGAAGGAAATATCTTGGATAAAAGATTAAAAATGGACTCGTCAAGTAAATAAAAATAGAGAAGCATTCAAAAATTATCGGGTAGAAACTGAATCATTCGATACGATGATGGATCTCGGGGAACTTACGAAAGTGGTATATGAAAAATTCATCGGTTGACTGGAGCATTAACGTTGAGCAACATTGTTTCTGCGAAACTTTGTCGATATCGCCGGGCGACACCCCCAAAGTGAAGTACTATAATTGAACAGTGAATGATTTTTAGGTGAAAGCACGACTGCTGCATAGCACGTCGCATTAAATAAACAAAGTTTCGTTTGATCCACTTTCGGACCAGCACTTCGTCTCCGTAGTATATCGCACCGAAAAATAAAAGAAATAGCGTGTATTTATTTTCGCATATTTTCATAAAGCAGAAAGTATCGAAATTATGATTACTTAAATTCTATTCACAAAACACCGTTCAAAATGATGATCTACCAATGAAATTCCACGACAACATGCATGTAGCCGTATCGTGGAAAGTATCGAAGTTACGAATACTCAATTCAGGCTATTCTAGATGGTAATTTTCAAATAAAATTCTGTAATAACTTGCATATAATCTTGTAAGAAGCATTAAAATTACGTCTATTAAAATTCACAGTATAATAGATGATCGCTTTGAAATGAAATTCCGTAATAACTTGTGTGTGATCTTGCACAGGAAGTATCGAAGATTCTTAAATGAGCCACAGGATTCGTTAAGGAAAGATGAAATTTAATGCCGGTTACTTATGCATACGACGCGTCGAGACTGTCGAGACTGTATTATTCGCGCGTTATTACGCGCATAGGATGCATGCGAGCCGGAAATGTCTCGTAAGGGAAACGCGATCGCGCGATCCGCGGGAACTTAATGACGGTTAATATGTAATTCTCGTGCATTGAAACCCGATATAATATTTCGAATTCCCCACCCATGATGTTAATAAAATAGAATCCGCAGCCTGCTACGTGTGGCTGTCGATGGGGTCAGAGGGGATGCATTAACGTATTCAGTATTGGAACGCGCAGAATGGATAGCACGACGCACGCGATATACAATTTCAATAAATTCGACACGCAGGATGCTGTCATGATAGACGAATCCCGTGTTCGAACGAGAATAGCAACGATGTGGCAGAATAACGAGATGATTTTATTGCACTAGTATTCGAACCTGCGTTGCTTTATTATTCACTAAATTTCGTAACTAAAAAAAAGCCCTAATTTCAGTAACGCGTGTCATTGATTTAGTTGCCAATAGTATAATATATTGGAGCTTTCTTTACCACTTAGGAATATTTTCTTTGATTTTTATATATAAATACGTACTGCATTAGATAAATGGTAATCTCAACGCAATTAACAATGTATAAGAAATACATACCTTTTATACATTTGTATTTGTTATGATGGAATATAACCACTGATTAAATGCCTCGCCCGTAATATAATTATGTTTCGATCGATATTTAACAAATTGTACAATTTTGATAGTACTGTTAAATAATAATCGATTTTGTTAATATTCCGATAATATGTATATTCGTTTGATTTATTAAATGAATATATAATTTGCAACACTCAGTTAATAATTCTGTTCTAACTATCAGTTGATGTTATTATAGGTATTTACTGAATTTGTCATCTGTTGTTGAACAATTTCTAATTCATATAGATACTTTACTAATATTTTCTATATTATCGATCGTTAGTAATACATATCTACAAACAAGGTCATGACACAGATGAGGCACTTGCCACGTAAAATAAAAAAGGAAATTTAAGAAAAAAAAGAAACTATTTTTTTCTTGTTTGCAATACACTTCCGAACTCTAGGCGTGACTGTTCAAGACTAACAACAATGATTTTAGGGGGAGTATTTAAATTCTTTTATTCGTGGAAGTGGGAAAAGGCTTCGATCATATATTTCTGAGAACGGATTTCGTCTATGACAAACACTCCAAAGGTCATGAGATGTTCATAATTCTACGCTTTTATCTACAATCTACTTTTATCTACTAAAGGATATATGTATTCAGAATCATGCACTCAAATGTATTTTCTAGTAAGAGACTACGTTGCGTTTTGTAAATATTCGAGAAATCGTTTGCCAGAAATCGAAGAAAAGAAGTAAATGAACATGCCTGAGGGTAGTCTGATAACAACATATAAAGGCAACGTTTAGCCTTGACTCGAGACGCATCTAAACATGTCTCGCGGTTTCAAAAACAATAAAGGTTGTGCATAAAGGTGCTGACAGACAATGTTACTACAAAGAATACGTGTTTGAAATGCACTAAAATATACAAGTTTAAATATAAGAATATATTAAAAATTTACTTTGTTTAATTTAAAATTGTAGTTTACAATACACGTAGATTGAAACAAGGAAATGATTTGATGTATCCGAAAATAAAATCGTATCTACATATTTCCATTCTAGCAGTCTTAATAAATTATAGATTTATTTATAATTTACAACTTGTATATACCTTAATTGTACTTACGTACTGACTGTAATCGCGTATAACCACAAATAAAACATTTCAAACACATATATCACATATAATTCATTAAATGATAATATAAATATATACGTACCAGTACATCTGCCTTTTCAGCGGTAAAGGACATATTATGAAATTTTCACAGCATAGTCATTGAAATGGGTTCAGCATTCAGTCAACAACATGAACACGAGAAAACCAAAGAGTTAAAATTAATATATATGTAAAATCAGAAGCAAAGATATTAAAATGAAACAATAACTAAGTTTAAGTTTCGTCTCAAAAGCTTATAACACAAATTACTACATGTATAGTAAGTGTAAATGTCAAATAAATTACCAAAAATAAACGAAAAAAACAAAGTTCGACAAATTATTTGGTATCGTTATGGCAATATCTGAGAAAGTATTATATAAGAATATATTAATTGAACAAACCTAATAGAAGCCTGCAAAAGGTAACAGAATGGTAATGGAAATAGAACGGAGTAACAAGAAATCACGTACACCAAACGAAGTAACACATCCTGCCGCCACGATTTCCGATACCTGAATGATATTATTTCGCGCCAAGCATCGTCCTGCCGTTTTCCTATTGGCTGACACGGGACGTCCTCTCTTCTACTCAAAACGGCGCGCAAAATTGAAGTATTGTATATGCGCAATTCAAAATTCAATTAACGAGCTATGACACTTTCGGACCAGATAATCATAAATCGTAACTATATAATTATGATTCATAAGAAATTTTTAAAGTTCTGCTTTTTTTACAAACGTAGTCGAACATATACAGTAATATGGAATTACAAGGTATTATTATCGGTGAAATAGAAGAATTCTATATTTCTGTGATACTTGTGCCTGTGTGTTTATTATCATACAAATTGAACAAATTCATTGGAATGATTATTCTGAGCTTTAATTCGAACAATTATTACAGACGAAATGTTTGTGTCATTACAATAATCAGCTATAATAATTCGATAATATCGCATGTGACATGAAATTGATAAGATTGTCACAGATCTCAGGTGTTCTCCAAAATAAAAATATTGAAATCTAAATAAAAATATTGAAATAAGATCTAGTTTGTACCTCGTTTGTAATCATATAACCAAAATCTAGCATAAGTGTATGTCAATCAATTAGCTAAGTTACATGAAGAATCACAAATTTGTTTTGCAGTTGACATATATTATATATATTAATATATATCATAGTATATATTATTTTTAATATATACTATTAATATATACTAATATATATATTAATATATATTTTTAATATATACTCTATACAATTTACAATACTGTTAAAGTGAATACTTACAATAGGTATGTGAAAGCGACAGCGTCCGCCGCTTTTTCAGGAACTATTACGTATGGTAATATACAATTCGTTTTACTTGCCACCGGCCTTACCTACGCAAGAATTACCGAGTATTCATAGGAACATCGAAGTCAAGCTACACTGGGCATAGTTAGCCCATTCGGTTGACCGTGTGCTGTTGGCATAAAAAGGGAGAAAAAGAAGAGGAAATGAGATATAAAAAGAAAATTTGAAAAAAGAAAAATGATAAAAGAATAGGGACAAGATACCGAAAGAATGTTTTTGTTGGGTAACAAAGGGAGCAATTAGCTTCCTGAAACCCTATGGTTAATCAGTTGATCATATACAGATACTCGGTCTACTGTCAGTAGTTTAATTTTCTGTCGCTAGATGGCGTATCGATATTTTCAGTTTCCCATAATTTTGTGTGAAAATCGTTTTGAGTTTATTGAAAAGAGCGTGTAAAATAAGAGTAATTCATAATCTTTTAGTAATTAAGTACAAAAAAGGTAGTTATGGCGGACGCTGCAGCCAGGCAGTTGCAGTACGAATATAAAGCCGTTAGTATATTTATTGATTACATTACGAAGAGGTTAAGTTCTAAGTTTAATAAAAAATTAAACACATTTTTATCAATTAATGAATGTCCGTATGCTTGTTTCAGAATTCTAATCTTGTATTACAAGCTGATGTGCGATTAATAGAAAGACGTAGTAGAGATGAAGCTACTGGTGAGGTTATGTCCCTTGTTGGGAAATTGGATGGAACGCGAATGGGTGATAGAGCACAACGTACTAAACCGGGAAAGGCAGAGGAACGAAAAGTCAAGTAAATAATATGAATTATTTAACATATTCATTATTATAATGAACTATTCTCTATATTAGATATTTATATTTAATAGGCGTCAGAAACGAGATGAAGCACAATATGATTTTGCACGGATGAAAGGTGCAACATTGCTTTCAGAAGGTGTAGATGAGATGGTTGGAATTGTTTATCGTCCTAAGACTCAAGATACACGTCAAACCTACGAAGTATTACTGAGTTTTATTCAAGAAGCCTTAGGAGATCAACCTAGAGATATTCTTTGTGGTGCTGCTGATGAAGTATTAGCAGTTTTAAAAAATGATCGACTTAAGGAAAAAGAAAAGAAGAAAGAAACAGAATTATTATTGGGTCCATTAGCTGAAGAAAGATTTGCATTATTAGTGAACCTTGGAAAAAAGATAACAGATTTTGGTAGTGATGAGAAAACTACTACAAATGAAGAAAATATTGATGAAACATATGGAATTAATGTGCAATTTGAAGAAAGCAGCGAAGAAGATGATGAAGATGTTTATGGAGAAGTTAGAGAAAATGATGATGAAGGTGATGAAGGTGAAGAAGCTAATGATGATAGGGCTATTCATGCAGAAAATGTAAATATATTCAACAAGACTGACTTCCATGAACCTAAAAAGATATTTGTTAATAAATAATTGTATTGTTCTTTAGTTGGGTGGTGCAGAAGAAATGAAGAAAGAGAAGCCATTACATCCTTTGGATATAGATGCATATTGGTTGCAAAGGAGATTGAGTAGGATATATGATGATGCTATGGTCTCACAAGCAAGAGCTGCAGAAGTATTAGCAGTTTTAAAAGATGCTGGAGATGATCGTGACTGTGAAAATCAACTAGTACTTTTGCTGGGTTATGATTGTTTCGATTTCATTAAACAACTCAAGAAATATAGGCATACAAGTAAGAAAAATTCACAGAGAAATGTAATGATTCGTTAATACATATAATGCAATTAAATATTTTTGTTCATTGCAGTTGCTTATTGCACTATGTTGGCATCCTCACAGTCTGAATCAGAACGTCAAAAAATTCGAAATAAGATGAATGATGATCCTGTATTAGCAAAAATTTTGCGACAACTAGATACAGGTAAAGGTGATGATGATGCCGATGAAACGATGGAAGCAAGGGCACAACGTAAACGGAGGGAAGAAAACGAAGATACTGGAGGTCCTGGAGGGCAAGTTCAGGGTACAAGAAATCTAATAGATCTAGAAGACTTGATATTTGCACAAGGCAGTCATTTTATGGCAAATAAACGTTGTCAATTACCTGATGGAAGTTTCAGAAAGCAGCGTAAAGGGTACAATATTTATATTTATTTGAAATGATTTATTATTTAACATTTTGTATTTTTAATTATTTACTTTTTTTATATCATCTATCTTTTATCTTTTCTAGATATGAAGAAGTTCATGTTCCTGCTTTAAAACCAAAACCATTTGCAGAAAACGAGAAACTTTACCCAGTTGATCAATTGCCAAAATACGTGCAACCAGCTTTTGAAGGATTTAAGACATTAAACCGAATTCAGAGTCGTTTGTATCAAGCTGCATTAGAAAGTGATGAGAATTTACTACTGTGTGCACCAACAGGTGCTGGTAAAACTAATGTTGCTCTTTTATGTATGATGCGTGAAATTGGAAAACATATAAATGCAGATAGTACGATTAACGCGGATGAATTCAAAATAATTTATGTTGCACCAATGCGTTCTTTGGTACAAGAAATGGTTGGAACTTTTGGTAAAAGGTTATCCACGTATAACTTAACCGTTTCGGAATTAACCGGTGATCATCAATTAACAAGGGAACAAATAGCTGCAACTCAAGTTATTGTTTGCACTCCCGAAAAATGGGATATTATAACGCGAAAAGGAGGAGAGAAAACCTTTACTTCATTGGTTAGATTAATTATTATTGATGAAATTCATTTGCTACACGATGAGAGAGGTCCTGTTTTGGAGGCATTAGTGGCTAGAACAATCAGGAATATTGAAACAACGCAGGAAGATGTAAGACTAATTGGTCTCTCCGCAACATTACCAAATTATCAGGACGTCGCGGCCTTTTTACGTATAAAACCGGAATCAGGATTATTTTATTTTGATAATAGTTTTAGACCTGTTGCATTAGAACAGCAATATATAGGTGTAACAGAAAAGAAAGCATTGAAACGTTTTCAAGTGATGAATGAAATTGTATATGAGAAAACAATGGAACATGCTGGCAGGAACCAAGTTCTAGTTTTTGTTCATTCACGAAAAGAAACTGGGAAAACAGCACGTGCTATTAGAGATATGTGTTTGGAAAAAGACACATTAGGACAATTTCTTAGAGAAGGATCCGCATCAATGGAAGTTTTAAGAACAGAAGCTGAACAAGTTAAAAATCAGGAACTCAAAGATTTATTACCTTATGGTTTTGCTATTCATCATGCTGGTATGACAAGAGTAGACAGAACATTAGTTGAAGATCTTTTTGCTGATAGACATATACAAGTACTAGTATCCACAGCAACTTTAGCTTGGGGTGTTAACTTACCAGCACATACAGTTATCATAAAGGGAACTCAAGTCTATAATCCAGAGAAAGGTAGATGGGTTGAATTAGGTGCTTTAGACGTGTTGCAAATGTTGGGTAGAGCTGGTCGTCCACAATATGATACAAAAGGTGAAGGTATTCTTATTACAAATCATAGTGAGCTTCAATATTATTTGTCCCTACTAAATCAGCAGTTACCCATTGAATCACAATTAATTAGTAAAATGTCAGATATGTTAAATGCAGAAATAGTATTAGGTACTATACAGAATATTAGAGATGCAGTTACTTGGTTAGGATACACATACTTATACATTAGAATGCTTCGTTGTCCAAGTTTATATAGTATAAACCAGGATAAATTAAAAGAAGATCCACTACTTGAATTACACAGAGCAGATCTTATTCATTCTGCCGCAGTAGCATTAGATCGCAGTGGTCTGATTAAATATGATAGAAAATCCGGAAATTTCCAAGCTACTGAACTAGGTCGAATAGCGTCGCATTATTATTGTACTCATGATACGATGTCTATATACAATCAATTATTAAAACGTACTCTAAGTGAAATTGAATTGTTTAGAGTATTTTCATTATCTAGCGAATTTAAACATATAAACGTTAGAGAAGAAGAGAAGTTAGAATTACAGAAATTGATGGAGAGAGTACCAATACCAGTAAAAGAAAGTATAGAAGAAGCAAGTGCGAAAGTCAATGTACTTTTACAAGCATACATCTCTCAATTGAAACTTGAAGGATTTGCTCTTATGTCTGATATGGTATTTGTTACTCAATCCGCATCGCGATTAATGAGAGCTATCTTTGAAATCGTCTTATTTCGTGGCTGGGCACAACTAGGGGATAAATGTCTATCCTTATGTAAAATGATAGATCGTAGAATGTGGCAATCTATGTCACCTCTTAGGCAATTCAGAAAAATGCCAGAGGAAATTGTAAAAAAGATAGAAAAAAAGAATTTTCCCTGGGAAAGATTGTATGATTTAGGACCGAATGAAATTGGTGAATTGATTCGAGTACCAAAGCTAGGTAAAACTATTCATAAGTATATTCATCAATTTCCAAAACTAGAACTATCGACGCACATTCAACCGATTACCCGTTCTACTTTAAGAGTAGAACTAACTATTACACCAGACTTTCAATGGGATGAAAAAATACATGGAGCATCTGAAGCATTTTGGATTTTAGTTGAAGATGTAGATTCTGAAGTGATACTTCACCATGAATATTTTTTACTCAAGGCCAAATATGCAACAGACGAACATTTGATCAAATTTTTTGTTCCCGTATTTGAGCCTTTACCACCACAATACTTTTTACGTGTGGTATCAGATAGATGGATTGGGGCGGAAACTCAACTGCCTGTTAGTTTTCGGCATTTAATTTTGCCAGAAAAGAATTTACCACCAACTGAATTACTTGATTTACAACCGCTTCCAATTACTGCGTTACGTAATTCAAAGTTTGAAAACATTTATGCAGATAAATTTCCACAATTTAATCCAATTCAAACACAAGTTTTTAATGCTATTTATAATTCAGATGATAATGTTTTTGTTGGAGCACCTACGGGTTCAGGTAAAACAACCATTGCAGAATTTGCTGTATTACGTTTACTTACCCAAAATCCAGAAGGAAGAGCTGTATATATGGTTAGTAAAGAAGCTTTAGCAGAGTTAGTTTATGTGGATTGGTCATCAAAGTTTAATCAACAACTAGGTAGGAAGGTAGTTCTTCTGACTGGTGAAACAGGAACAGATTTAAAATTGCTTGCAAAAGGGCAGATCATAATTACAACTGCAGATAAATGGGATGTATTATCACGAAGATGGAAACAAAGAAAAAACGTACAAAACATTCAACTTTTCATTGTTGATGAACTTCAATTAATTGGTGGAGAAGAAGGGCCTGTATTAGAGGTTGCATGTTCAAGAGCACGATATATTTCTTCACAGCTAGATAAACCAACCAGAATTATAGCATTGTCAGCTTCACTTGCTGATGCTAAAGATGCTGCTCAATGGTTAGGTGCACCTGCTGCTGCAACATTCAATTTCCATCCATCTGTTAGGCCTGTACCTCTAGAGTTGCATGTACAAGGAATAAATATTACTCACAATGCATCTAGATTAGCTGCTATGGCAAAACCAGTGTATAATGCAATACTTAGACACGCATCTCATAAACCAGTCATTGTTTTTGTACCTACTCGTCGTCAAGCCAGATTAACAGCCATAGATTTATTAACATTCACTGCGGCTGAAGGACAACCTTCTCGATTTTTCCACGCAGAAGAAGCTGATATCAAACCGTTCTTAGATAGAATGACAGATAAAACATTGAAAGAAACACTCTCACAAGGTGTTGCTTATCTTCACGAAGGGCTATCTGTGGATGATCGACATCTGGTTGAACAACTTTTTGATAGCGGTGCTATTCAAATAGCAGTTGCTACGAGAGATCTTTGTTGGGGTTTATCTATTAGTTCTCATCTTGTTGTTGTTATGGATACCCAATGTTACAATGGAAAGACACATGCATATGAAGATTATCCAATTACAGATGTTTTACAAATGGTAGCACGTGCAAATCGTCCGTTAGAAGATGACGATGCCAAATGTGTCCTTCTTTGCCAGAGTTCAAAGAAAGACTTCTTTAAGAAATTCTTAAATGAACCTTTGCCTGTAGAAAGTCATTTAGATCATAGGTTACATGATCATTTCAATGCAGAAATTGTGACTAAAACAATTGAAAATAAACAAGATGCAGTTGATTATCTTACATGGACTTTCTTATATAGACGACTTACACAGAATCCAAATTATTATGGATTACAAGGTGTTACACATAGGCATTTATCAGATCATTTATCTGAATTGGTTGAAAGTACTTTGAGTGACCTAGAACAAGCAAAATGTGTCGCTGTAGAAGATGAAATGGACACTTTGCCTTTGAATCTTGGCATGATTGCAGCTTATTATTATATTAATTATGCGACAATTGAGTTGTTCAGTCTTTCTTTAAATAATAAAACCAAAATCAGAGGTTTGCTGGAAATTATCTCAGCTGCTGCTGAATATGAAAATGTTCCAGTTAGGCAGCGTGAAGAAAATTTGTTAAGGAGTTTGGCAACAAGGCTTCCACATGCACCTCAAGCTACAAGAATGGCTGACCCTCATGTGAAAGCACAACTTCTATTGCAAGCACATTTATCCAGAATATTACTTGGTCCAGAACTACAAAAAGATACAGAATTAGTATTAAGCAAAGCTATAAGATTAATACAAGCTTGTGTTGATGTTCTTAGTTCATCTGGTTGGCTAGCTCCTGCTGTGGCTGCTATGGAACTAGCACAGATGGTTACACAAGCCATGTGGTCTAAGGATTCGTACCTCAAACAATTACCACATTTTACACCTGAAACTATCAAACGTTGTACAGATAAAGGAGTAGAAACGGTATTTGATGTAATGGAATTGGAAGATGATGATAGAAATCGTCTTTTACAATTATCTGAGACTCAAATGGCAGATGTTGCTAAATTTTGTAATCGTTATCCAAACATAGAAATGTCCTATGAAGTTCAAGATAAAGATAAATTACGCAGTGGTGGTACAGTAAATGTAATTGTACAGCTTGAAAGAGAAGATGAAGTGACAGGTCCAGTTGTAGCACCCTTCTTCCCGCAAAAACGCGAAGAAGGGTGGTGGGTTGTTATCGGCGATCCGAAGACTAATTCTCTGTTATCGATTAAGAGGTTGACACTACAACAAAAGGCGAAGGTCAAACTCGATTTTGTGGCACCTGCACCTGGTCAACATTCTTACACTTTGTATTTCATGAGTGATGCTTATTTAGGTTGTGACCAGGAATACAAATTTACTATCAGTGTAGAGGAGTACGAATCGGATGTTAGTTCAGGGTCAGAATCAGATTAAGAAAAAAAAGATTAAAAAGAAGTCTATTAAATATTACATGTATTATAATTAATAACTGGATTTTTATAAATACAATCTCAATGAAGTACCAGTTTTTCAGTGAATTAAAATTATCATATTCATAACATGTATAATCATTTTATGATATACTTCTATATTTGATCACAAATTTTCGTGTTTTCCCTGTTTATATACAAGATGCTCTACTTAAATCGATCACATTCAGATTGATATTAGAGATATTTTTCAATGTGAAATATAATTTAGTCCATGTGAAATTAAGTGGGAAAGGGAAAGTCATCATTTTACTCACCTTTTTCATCTATTTTACTCTTCACTAATTTCACGAAGACTACAAGATATATATTTTTTTAAAATCCCTGACAGAAAGTAATTTATTTGGCGTGGAATAATCCATTGTAATTCACGTTACAATAACAAAGGAGTAAAATTTTAGCTTTTCGAGCATTATTAATATAGGTAGATTCTGGATGTTTATGTGAATTTATATTTCAACAGATACCACGGAAGATAAGATCATACCATTAAATATTATAACGATACCATACTTCTAATAATTTATATATGATTTCATTCTGTATATTTTTAAAAATTTACATTTTCTATAAATGCATAAAGATCCGCAGTCCAGTTATAAGAATAAATATGGCGTGGATGATTAATGTTTGAGGATCAGAAAAAAGTAGTAAGAATGTGGTGTGCGTCTAGAATTTGACTGTATTTTCATATTTTTGTAATTAATAACGCATTTACATTGACTTTCCATATAAAATAAATTATAATGCAAAATATTGAAACTGAAAAGTACTACGTCTAGTACAACATTGTGGCGTAAACAATTATTACGAGAAAATTGTTCATGCGCTCGAAAATACACAGTGATTGAACCATGAAAGAATTCATCAAAAGTCGCGTGAGAGTTGTCAGAGAGTGTAGGTCCGTTAGATTTACTGAAATAATTGTAAGAAATACTGCAAATATATCTTTAATCGTCTTCTTAAGTCTAGCATAATTTCCCTCGTTCTAATTCACTGATCCTGTATGTAAAATCAATTACTTTATATAGTTTGAAACAAACAAATAGCATAAATACTTATTACAAGTTGCTTAAGAAACAATTCGAAATATATCTATATCAGACAATTGAGCAGTTTTATTTACTCTGAAAGTGTACATGGAAATAATAAACATATGTACACGTATATTTGATTTTGTATGATAAGAACAGAGAGTCGCGTGGGTAATAGTATTTCAACTAGTTGACCGTCTAATTGATTGATTGTCCAGACGCCAGTTGCTTTATTCTCGCAATATCCGCTTTCGGAAGTATCTCTTTGCAAGCGTTTAACATATAGCGTCTTCAAAAGTATACTCAAATAGAGAAAGGTTTCTAAAGATTTTACATGTCAATCACCCCTTGTCTTTAAATATTTTTATTGTTTGTCGAAAGCAATTGTGATACATTTATTCAAATTTATTGCTCATTGATTTCAGAGTTATTGATATTTTTTAAACATATACTATAAATTCTTCCTAAGAAAATGTAACGTTACGTTCAAATATCTGTATATAATTTGAGTAATTCAAATGAACCGAGAATTAACATTCTTCGTTAAAGTCATATGTTTTTCTTTTTAAAATTACACAGAAAGAAATTGAACATGTTCAAATGTTCTTCAATTGTTAATAAAATAGAGAAACATGAGAAAATATAAAGCGGAGTATAAATAGGGATATGCTCTAAGATAGGGTATAGTATAATAAAAATTTGATGTAGAAAATGTATATGGGAAACCTTAATAATTTTTAAGTTAAGGTATAATTTCCGTATTAATTTATTATATTGCATGATTGTTTCTTAATGTTATGTTATGTGAAACGCGGAGGATCTTTACTCCCCCTTAGGAAGAAATCAAGGAAAGGGACTCTCTCTTTGTCAGTACTCTCGCCTTGTTAGTCAGCGAGATGACGCGTAAAGGAGCACTTCCTGTGTTATCGTTGTCGTACTTGTTTATATTCTGTGTTGCAATATTCGAAAGAAACGCTTTTGCATCTATCGAAATTAACGAAGATACGGAGATCATAGAGAAGAAACGCATCGAAGGATGTATCGAGTGTGGCGATTATAGGTAATTATTAGGATTAGAAATACATTTATTTGGATGAATTATATTTTGTATCTTAATTTATATTTACTTTACGAACACGTTTAATTTTAATGCTGATTTTTTAATGGAAGGTAAAAATGTCAAAGTGACGTAACATACATGGAGAGGCAAGCTATAGCTATGATGTGAGGACATTGAACTTGATAGTTTAGCATTGATATAATTGCAACTTATGAACTGTTATTGTATTACGTTTAGATTAAATACAAAGATAATCATAGTCGATTTTTTATTGAATTACAAAATATATTAATATATTATTTGGATAAGACGAATAGGACATAAAATCATTAAAAATAAAAAGTGTAAAGTTTCGACATTTCTTCAACAGTTACTACTTTTCGAAAAATATGTTCTTGTGACATAAGTCGATTGCAAATCAAAATAATAATTTCATTTATTCAATCTTGTAAATGTAAATTTTGAAAAGATTTGTTTATATATAGGTGTCCAGGGGATTTTGGAAAATGTTTATTAGGTTCTGTTCTCGACCCATGTAAATGTTGTGCAACTGGTATATGTGCTCGATTGGATGGCGAACCTTGTTGGAATTCTAGTATACCTGGATTGCCTTCGAAACGTCGTAACGATGGTCTATGTGCAAGAAATTATGAGTGCAAGTTAAGGTCGGACCTCCGAAAAGAGGTATATTTAAATGAAATATTATCTAACTGATTTCTAATAAAATATCGTATCTCTTTTTAAGCAGAAACGCTTTTCTTGTATCATCGTTACACAAGAAAGACTTTCTGCCTTGTTCGTTAAGCAGATACAGAAATGGCGGATGTCGAGTTTATTCATAAGTAGGGCGTGGAAAGCAATGATACGTACTACTGAATTCGTAGAGAAACATTATCAAATTGTATCACTACTGGCTGTAAAAGCTATCAATGTATTTTACTACATAGAATGTTGTAATTTCATAAAAAAACTTAATATTTTTTCACGCAGAATGACAAGAAGATTTTGATGCACGTAATTTTTTAAAATATATATACATACATTACGGACAATTGTAAAATGAGTATAATTGCGAAAATTTAATTTTTTCTTATCTATTCATATTTATTCACACCTCTTCTTTAACATATATTTTCTAAATTAAAAAAATAGATGTCGAATATTACAGTTACGGAATCATTCTGTAAAAAAGAGTTAGAGAATAAATTTGTATCTTTGGAACATTTATTTAAATCAATGTGATTTTTAATTATATATAGGACGAACCAGAAGCTACTTGCGTTTGTATGGAACAAACTCCAGCGTGTGGTAATGATAATAAAACGTACACAACACCTTGTGCGCTGCATGAAGAGGCAATGAGACGGAAACGTTCATCTTCCTTGACGTTACAGCATCTTGGTCCGTGTCAAAGCCGACCCTGGATTTTATCTCCTTTAGAAGATGTTTTATCAGTGTTTGGCCAACGATTAGCGCTAAATTGTGAAGCGAAAGGCTTCCCTGTACCCGATATTTTTTGGGAATTTCATGCAGCAGATGGGAGGAAAGTCTTGAAACTGCCTGGTACGCTTTTAATAGCATAGTTATAATTTATAAATATAAATTGTTTAGTTCGATAATTATAATTTATAAATACATTGTTTAGTTCGATTAAATGTATCTATTAAGACAAATGATAATTTACAATTTCTATGTGGATAGGTGAAGCCCAAGGAGCGACAGTTCATAGCAGCGTCGGTCCGGAACCTCTTATGCGAACATCATGGATGCAATTACCTCGTGTCACCAAAGAGTATGTTGGAATGTATCACTGCATTGCCAAAAATTCGTGGGGTGAAGCTAGTAGTGCATCTTTTGTTTCTATGTCGGAACACTAAATGTGTTCTTTTTTTTATACGTATGTCAGAATTTGTAAAAGTTAAATAAATTACACGAATGCTTGTTAAAAACAAAGTATTTTGTGAACATTAATTTAGTTATCTATATATGAAGAATTATTGTGATTCATAGAACTGTTTGACCATTTACTATAGAAAATTATTATCCATACAGTTATATCTTATTATAGTGCTAATGAAATTTCAAAATGTTTTGCATAACAGACATAATATCATAAAAAGATTTCCATAAGTTAGTATTTTTATAAGTATTTATATTTGACAAATTTTTCATTTCATATTTCTGTAGGTACGGTTTGTTGATCTAGATGGATTTGTTGGATTCTTTTTATATGAAACTCTCAATGTATCATAAAACAGCAAACTGTCCACCTTTAGTTTCACAATTACCAGGAGGTGTTGAGCAGGATGAATTATGGTGTCAACTTCTCGTTGTGTCATTCACTAACAAGAATGAAGACTCAACTTTTTTGGCTGTGTGAAGACTTTTTTGGTTGTAAGGAGTTCTTTTGCAAGGATTTATCTACCGGACAAGCTACTGCTGCCTACTCAATACAACGGGTTCGTATTTTGTATAATAGAATCCAAAATACATAGATATACATTAAACTACATATTTGACTATATTAAAACCTTAGAGTTGAAAAGTTGTTGTTATAATAACATGAACATATGTATGCGCATAATGTATACACATATGGGCAAGTAAGTTAATTAATTAACGTATAAATAAAGAAGTAGTATATTTATTGAGATTAATAACAACAATTTAATCTTTCAAATATTTATACCGTTTAATCAATTAGAACTTTCATAAGCATTAATTATTGATTGCAAAAGGTGAAAATACATTATGCAGAAATGCAGAAATATGAATGAGTTATCCGGTGAAATATTTCTAATCTTTATTGCCATCCTTCTTCGGGTTCGGGTGGTGGTGGTGGTGGTGGTCTGCAAATGAATTGTTTTATTATTATGATGGATATAATTTAGCTGAATATACTTTCCTTTATTAATTTGATATTTACGTAATGTTTACTTATACAAGCTTATATTTATAAATATTTCGTATTATATTGACTTCAATAAATTACTATACATGCTGAAAATACATAATTACATTTGTGACTTTTGAGTATGATTGCGCGGCGATAAAACTATTCCTATAAAGCTATTCTTCACTGAGTTATGTGTAAAATATATTACTGTTTGAACGAATAATTGTGAATTGGATCCGCGTAATCACTCAACTGTATGGATGAGATAAAGCAAGTAGCAAGTTATGCTCAAACTTAGCGTAAATAGGTTGTTGAGACGACAATGGATACCTGACGAGTCATCTACGAAAGATTATTTAACTATTTATATTTATCATTAGATTTTTATGACATTTTTGCTGATGAATTTTTAAAGCACGTCCATTTGCCAGAAGAGTGACTTGTTAGAAGTATTTAAAAAATTTTATGACGTGCAAAAATTAACTGCACAAATAAGATATTTTCTAGGATGAAAGAACTACAATTTTATTGAATAATTATCTGAAATGTTCGGAAGAATATGATAGATATATAGTTAAAGGACAAAGTCTACCAATAACAAGGCCATACTACAATAGTAAGATTGGAAAATAATTCAAAGACAGACAATGTACAATATATATTTAATATAAATCTTCCATATTTGTCACTTACATATTCTTTTAAACAATACTAAACTTAAACAAATCCTTACTTATGGAGAATTTAAATAATTTTTTACATTTTGAAAGGGTATTAACTATATAATTAAGTATTTCATATCAATGGAAATATTGTTTTTAACTGAAATGTATGCTTACTCGGGTGTATTCCAATTTTCTTGTTCGTTGGTTTCGGTCGGAGGATCTGCTCTGAAATTAAAAATACATAATTATTGTGTAGTACATATTATATATTAGCATAATAAATGTACTTCATAAAATTTCTAAAATAATTAGTTATTTGGAATTTTTAATATCTTTGAATAATTTTTAATTAATCTATAAATTTGCCTATAAATATGTATCCTAAAATAAGTTCTTCTAAAATACTCTTTCTATCTATTTATTTCGTTACCTTCTAAAACTTTTTAAATCTTCCATACATAATGTTCATAATGTCATAAATTAATCAAAGTATTTACCAAAAGTATCAAACAGAAAATTTTTGGTACTTACGATCTTGTGGATATAAGAGTAGCTTCTTTTGTAACAGATGGAAATTTTTTATATATCAAAGACAAAATATGAGCAGTTGGTGTGCTTGCTATCATAATAACTATGCATAAAAACGTAGCAAACCAGTATCCACTCTGAGGAGTTAAAAAAGAGTAAACTCTTATTCGAATAATATTTTGAAGTATATTTGTAATATTTTCCAACATATACGTACCAAATTACCTAAAAAATGACTACATAATAAAAGTTTAATTCCTTCTACAACGTCCCAAAGCGGTCGGCACTTCGCTACTCCATTGCCCATTTCGGACAATACGTGGAATCTCCATTGATCCAAATAATTAGCTAGTCGATCTGTGTAAAGCTTTGTTTTCTGTAGAAAAAGTATAATATTTGTAATACAGTGTTCAATCGAATAAACGAAAGTGTTTTCTCTCTTTCTAACTCAACTTAACATTTTTATCTAGAACAATATTTTAAGATTATTTTTACAATGTAAATAATTAGTAAAACTTCTGGTTAATTATTTTGAGACTACGTTGGTTATTACAAAATTTTATTTCGAGTCAGCAAATCAAACAATACGCACCATTTGAGCAATCTTATCTCCTTGATTATCAATATAATATTGAATGGTCTTCAAATTAGTAAGCGACTGATTAACCTGTTGTCGTAATGGTTGCACTTGCAATTCTAATGCAGCAAGTTTATATAATAACGCGTCCTGTAATTTCATTAAGGGTTTCACTCGCCTTAGGGTCAAATCTTGCATATTTATTACAATAGTTTCTAAGCTTCTGGCTGTCAATCTGTCGCTCATTTGTTCGGTAACTTTGTCCAGTTGATCTGACATTGCTTCCAAATCTTTATTCAATATTCTTCCTTGGATCTAATGGCAAATAATACTTCAAAAAATTTCAATTATCTATAGAAAGTGTTAATCAAGGATTTACTATACCATAATCCTATGTTCTGTTAAATTCAAGCCACAAGCATATAATAAATTATGTAGTTGCTGTCGCAAATACGGCGTAAATATTTTTAAAGTCTTCAATTCAACCTTAATTTTTAATATAATTCTGGTAAAGCTAGACCAAGTCCAATATGCAGTAAGTTGTTCTAACTTCGTTGTACTTCCTAATCCAAAAGCTGGATACGCGGGCTCGTTTTCTCGACATTTTCTGTAATTGCAGATTATCAATTATTTTGTAAATCAATGCTTCAATTTATATATTATTGAAATTTTCTAGAACATTATTTAATTATAATTTATTAGAATATTATTTTATGGGTAACTTCCCTTATTAGTTGTACCATACACAATAAAATGTGCATTATTGATACGTTAAATTTTCATTTCTAATATACATCAAAAAAATCAATCGACTTACTCGAATAGATCTTTCAAAGATACGCTTAATCTTTTTCCTAAGAATATTCGAGTTTCCAAGATAGCTTGCATTGTACTATAATTCGGATCATGAAGTGGGCGGCAGATTAACATTTCTGTATGACTCGATAACATCAAAGTCATTAGAAAAACTGCCCATAATATAATTGAGATGAAACAAGCAATAAACACACCACTGAAATGTAAAAAGTGCAATCTGGTACTTCATAATTCATAATTTTGCTGTTTGATTGATGTAAGAAAGAAAGGAAAGATAAAAGATAATTAAGTACAGTTAGCTTTCAAAGTATTTTGTACTTCGATCGATGCACTTTTTTATTCTCTACGACAGAGTATTAACCTTAATAGTCTTTATGTTTCTCTAAAGTATAATGACCAACAAAAAAGTACATCTTGCCGAAAAATGTGTGTGTACAAATGGAAATTATTTTATAAACTAGTAATATATATACAGTAATATTACTAAGAGGATAAATGCGCCAAATTTAATTAAATGTAACATACTCACCATAAAAGTGTAAGTCGTACTTTATCTTCAGAAGAACCACAACGACAAGAAAGAGCTCCTAACAATAATAACCAGACAATTAAGATACATAGAACGGCACCTATAAAATATAAATAAAAGCCATAGTATTTTGTTCATTACTACTATAGTTATTATATATTTCTTTTATTCTTTTTTCATTTGCTCTTCTCATAAACAATATCTTTTATGTATAAATTCCTGTCTCTTTATATCGTTATATCTATACATATTCTTTAAAAAAATATTTAATTTTAGAAGATATATACACATATACATATAATTTAAGGAAATATATTACTTACCAATACCTATAAGCCATCTGACATGTTCGAAGACTATTATGTATGGTGTCGTATAATCCATTAGATGCCTTGCAAATTCTAATTGTTTAACGAGCTCGGAATTGCTTGCTTCCATATTTCGTGCTTCATCGAAGATTCTTGCACGCATTTTATTCACTTCACGTCGAATTTCTGAAAGACGTTCCTTCTTATTTGATTATACCTTTCGTTGTATTTCCAAATCCAATTAAAATAATAAAGATATTATTAATTCATAAATTAATATTAAAAATTCAACCATAGACGTGCAATATGCATATCTATTAACAGTATTTATACTAATATTTGTGTTACCACAATCCTTCCACAAATTATTCCTACACTCACTGTTCGCATTGATGCTTAATATTATACACTATTAACGAACATTTTTACGTACGATTTCGAACGTCTAAACTATTCCTCGCAATATGTTGTGGAATGTACATATACTCTCCTCGAGCTTGACGAATAGTTTCTGTAAAATTTTCTCGTTTCAAATCACGTAAACGCAGCAAATGATCGTCTCTCAGAAACTATAAAAATACAAATACCGCTGTTATACATTTTGTATTGAGCGTACAATAGTATATACTAATTGTATAAGAGTAGATTCAATTTGCCTGATCTATTCGTAAAGTTAATCGTAATCCAAAAGAATCAATAATGGTACAAAGGGGACGATCGCGTCCGGTACAAGCTCTCAATGTGCTTTCCAAATTTCGACGTAAATCATCAATTTCACGACTTAATTGCTTCCCAAGACTACGAATATTTTCACCATCGCTTAATAAAGATTCAACATTGCTTGAAATTTTATAACTGGCTGAAATATAATAATATTATAATGATAAATAATGTGTACAATATGTTTGTCATAACCACGTCGTCATAAACATGCAAAATCGGACGTGGTCATATCCATTTCACTAATTAAAATGCCAGTCACAATAAGAGAACTGATTTTACTTTTACTTTACTTTTACTATTCTACTTTTATTAATTTCACTGTTTTGATGTTTAAAATAGGTACATTACGAGTACTCTAGTCATAGTTCTCTTACCATTTGCGAGATCTACAAGCATATTTAATGCGTTATCTAGTCCTGTTTCAGTGGATAATTCATTCTGTACTGGCTTTCCCAATAATTCTTCTATATCTACAACAAATAAACATATTTTATCTTATATAAATACGTAATATTTCCGCTTTTGCGGTAGATAATTTGCCTTGTATATGGTTAAAATTCCATAATAATTCCACATGACTGATAAACTGATAAAAATACATAAGAAGATAATTAGAATTTGAACAATATCGTGTTTATAGAGATGTCAAAGCGCTTGACAATTCGTATTACGATTAGTGACTATAATAGATTTCACGGATATCGGCTGGACCGAGTCATTTTTCGAGCAGTAGTTTAAAGGGAAATCGACGTCTACCTTTTGAACGCTTGTCGCGTGATTGAGCGCTTGGCGCATTGTACTAAGGAGAATGCAGCTCAATTCCGCTTGTGAGGTAGTCGAGCGACATACTAGAGATTACTCCTCAGTCACTATCAGCGTTCAATATTCGCGAATTCCAACACAGTTACATTGTGCGCCACGCGCGACGTACATTTGCTAATTACAAAGTTCTAGGTTAAATAGAAAATTCTAATTTTTATAATGATATAAAAATTAGATAATACAATTATATTTTTATATTAATTATATTTTATATTAACATTTTAAGAGCGAGTCAATTTGTAGCTCAATGTTCAAAACAATAATGTGCAGAGTTTTCCAAAGTTTTGTACCCCTTTCATACATGTATTTCGTTTTTAGTCTTATGATTCTTTTTTAAATATTCCAATTTTTGTTTTATAAAGTTTTAAGATGGCAGATTTAACTATTTAAAAATATTAAAAAAAAGTTCGTATACACATACGAATATTGAAATCGCAACCGAATTCTTTGCATGAAATACTTTTAGACATCACGTGTGATTATATGCATGTATTTTTCACAATTTTCAATAATCAATAAATAATTATAATATTTTGGAATTTTCGAATTGTATATATATAAAATTTCATCGCACAAAATCGACACATGTCACTCATAATCAGTTAGGTGACGTTCCCCATCCGTGTTACTCGGTTAGGGTTGCAGAATAATAGGAGAGGGAGAGAGCGTGCGATTATCCAAGGAAGCGTTATGCAACAACAGATCATCGCTTTATGTAAGTAGGTTGATTGTAACATTTATATTTTATCATCAGTTATAAAGATTAATCATTTCCCATTTGCACGTCCATATATTTTCAGACATTCTTAATTTGAAATATTGTATTGTGTACTAACATAATACCGTAATAAATTGCAGAATGAGATTAAATCAAATAAATGTTGTAAATTTGTAAGGTTTTTAAACAATCTATCACTGTTATTACTTTCTTAATATTCAAGTCATAGATGGTTTAAATAAATGGATTTGTTATAATTTAAAACGATCTATCCTATTTATTTAATAGATTACTTTGTTGATAAGATATTCTTACTAATCAGTACGTAACACGATAGGATCAGGCTTTGTACAATGACAAACGCACATAATACGATCCCCTGTATTGTTCACACTAACGAGCTCAATTTGCAGGACTGGTTAGCCTATTAACGACGATAGACCCATTATAAGATATTTAGTATCTCTATAGCTTTCATTACACGCGCATGAATGTTCTAATTTCACCGTTCATAGATGTCATTGTATAATATTACAAAAATTTTTTTGCATTTTTTAATCTTCCGAATATGTACCTAACGTCGTATTCAACCACATTTTTTAATTATATTTTTAAATTGTACACGATTTCCAGGATCTTCCGTTTTAATTTTTCCGTACAATTATCTCCCAAATTATTCTTTATCAGGAAAAATGTTTCAAATAAAATTCAATCTGTTTCTATGAGGACGATCAATCCCATTATTTTTCACGTTTATTGTATTATAAAGAGAAACGATATTTGTAGGTACAACGTGGAAGAAAACAAAATTCTACTTACTGTCTAGATCTGCAAGAATTGCTTCGCTGGCCACATCTAGACTCCTTGAAAGACATTTGCGTAGTTGAATCGTTGTGCTACTATGATAATCGTTTAAGTCTTGTAAGGCAGTTTCAACTACAATTGGAAATTGTTCCACGCTTGCAGATACTGTCTCATTACATACGATCATTGTAATCATGCCCAATCTAAAAGTAAATTAGACAGATTTATGAATACGTGTAAGCGAATTTGTAGTAATATTTTGAAGGAGTTATTAATTTAAAGAAAATGTATAAATTAATTTTATTGTATTTTCTTATAGTGTATTTTCGAGTGTATACAAGAAATGTTGAAAAATGCTTAAATGTTCAATTCTTGTTAACATGGAAGATGCCTTTAATTTGTCGACATAAATGTCTCATCATGAGTTGATCTATTGTTTCGTTCAAGTTTTCGGATCTTTAACAATTCTGAGTGTTTTATGAATTTCTCGAAAAAGAAAGCTGGAATTTCCTACAATTTATTTTGTTTTCGATTATCAGCAAATATCATAAGTTTTGAAGACAAAAGGTGGCGATTATGATTGAAATTTTTGCGCGATTTAAAATGAGATGAATCGTATTATAAAGTGATCTCTCTTAGTTTGTTATACCTGTCGCAGAACAACTTGTATCTAAAAATTTCACCATCAGTATTTGCAACAATGCTTACCCGAGTACACAAACGAAAAATGCCAGGAAAAATGTAAGCGCGCTAGGATGTTGACTCGGTTTGTAATCTTCCCTTATTGGACGACATGCAAGCCAAAGCTCAATTCCAGGTATTACACAGCACAAAATGCAGCACATACCAAGCACTGCCAGCAATACTGTTTCCAGATGTATTGACTATTAACAATTAAACCAAATTAAAAAAAAAAGTTTCATTATATACTTTGATAAAATGCGTCATGTACAAAGCATAGAAAAATTTGTCTTACCTCCGAAATCAATCTTGACGTACTTAACCGGTTTTCTATCGCGTCTGTCAATAAATCTGTAGGTAATATAAAATATTGTTTTAGAAAATGCTTCTGCCATTTAGAATTATTAAATAATGATTGTTTAATATCGTTTCTACAATGGAGCATTGAACATAAAATATTGAAACGAATATCATAGTAAATTGTTATTATTTGTAATTTTTACTTTCATTATTTACAGAACACAAGGTCAAATATAACAAAATATATTATAATTAAAATTATAATATCGATACAATGTGTTTATTAAATTTTAAACACAAGTATAGATATAATATAATTAATAAGATTTCAAGATTGTATACTTTACCAACTGGTACGTCATAAGGTTGAATAAGTGACAGAAATTTTCGTAGAAAATCAAAAACAAATATTCCTCTGTCCAAGTGTAAATTTGCCATTTTATATTGTTTTTCGGAGCTGGTCGTAGGAAATTTAAGTTTCGGATTCCAATTGTTCCAATCTGTAGAGATCACAGATGTCTTCAAATGTGAAATATTTGTGTCGTTTCTAGGTTCATGAACTAGAACATCGGCTACCATTTCTCTTCCATCACGTTGTGCTTCACTTGGTGTGTGAAAAATGATAAAGCTGTCCGTAGTAGTGTAATTGTCGCTATTTGAGAATGAATTTGCTTCAACTATACTTTTAAACTGACCCAGAGCTTCCGGGGCAAAAAATAATACAAATATTCCTAAAATATTTAGAAAGATTTATTTATCGATAGTCAGAAAGTGTATATACAAAATCAAAGCACGTAAAGTAGTATATTGTGTTTATATCTGTTTTATATTATTTTATAAAATTGCGCTTATTGATTATATTATGAGAATTTTACTTTGAACATTTTATATCTTTTATCGTTTATTATTTTTTCAAAAGTTTGAAGTCACGACCTATTCCATGAATTCAAGAATTTAAAAAACATGTCAGTTTAGAATTTTGTTATTTTAAAAAAATCTTCAGTCAAAGATCTATCGAAGTAGAAACTATAATTTTTTATATTTTTTAGTATTGATTAAAAATTACACAAGATTCAGTATGTTTAGGAAATTAATTATCGAAGTTAAAGGTTCTTCTTACAATAAGTAATAACTTTTAACTTTTTCATTGTATTAAGTATTCATTTCTCAAGTATGTTCGTAGGATTTGTAGTGTCTTTATTAATAAGTAAACAAAAAATGAAGATACAAAGTAATGCACACCTTTCAAAAGGATCATTTTCTTTCACTGTAACCTTACAGTTTTTCGATATATTCTTCGATAAGATAATACATATAACGCGGAAACGCGATAGAACAACCCTGTTGAATCGTGGCTATATGTGAACTGACACTCGAAAGATTTGTTAAGGCTTCTTTGAAACCCTGTAAGTGTGGATGTTGTTGAACTCTAATAGAAAAGATATAAAAACACGCACATATATTATATGTATAACATTAGTGAGAAATATCGAAGTTAAAAATATCTAATATTTGAAAGTTTCAATAATTAACCTACTAAAATAGTTGAAATTGTTGAAATTATTAACATTTTTTCTAAATAAAAACAATTGTTTTAATATTAATTTTATTACTTTTCTCAACCTGTAATTTTAACTACATTAATAATTTTTTTCTATAGCATTTTTTTATTTAATATTTAATATTAACTTATATATAATATAAAGTTTATTTAATACTTTAACGATAAAATTATTTTACTTCTGTGACATTCTTAAACATTTTTTAAATCTCATCATTCATCTGTAATAAAAAGATTTTCTTCCTTTGATATCCTTATGCGAATATCTACATATGCTTACATATTTAATATTAACATAATTCTTGTAAAGTTATGTAACATATAATCAGACTTTCTCTTTTGTTTGTTTAAAATAAATTAGTGCGCGCAAATATAGGTAGATTAGATTCAAATCCTGAATAAACCGCGCGTGAATTCTATCCTACCAAATTGTGCTATCCCTTCTCCACCCCTCGCTAAGCTTATAGACATACCTGTAGCGCGGGGAGTCATTTGACTGTCGAAAGTCATCACGCAGGCATGTGTATCCTCATTCGAAACGCGTCGTTAACCTATTAACTGCGTAATACCCTTCGTTGTTATCTTGTAAGCATTTATACACTACTATTAAATCTATTTCATTACTAAGTATTCATTTAATCGTTTATTATAAATCTGTATAATAAAATTGAGTAGCTTTTTTAAGTATGTTTGCTTTTCTTTTGGTTGGTTAAATATATATTCGATTATTTGAATGCTTTAACTTATACAAATCTTGTATTAATAGTTTTTGAGGCAAAATTTCAGTTTGGCTATTATTTTAGGTTAATATAGTTGACTTTAATTATTTTAAATTGTGTTGGTCTTTTGTACAAATTATTTGATCGATTATTGGTTAATTACATGACTAAATTCGAACGAATAAAAGTCATGAATGAATTAGTAGGCGGCTCGATGATTTGTAATTTATAATTTATCCAATTTCATAGTAATTAATACGTTGTATAATAATATGTAATTGATAATGCATAATTGTATTATTATCATGCATGGATATATGAACATAAAAATGAAAGTAAAGAAGATTAAACCAATCACTTTTTCATGTATGGATATATTAAATTATTTCTTTATTTCAAAGTAATTAAACGAATCATAACTTTTATCACAATTTTTATTATTGTTACGAAAGAATCTCAATGACAGGTATCTTTCAATTTTAAGGTTATATGCAGCTTTTATGCAGTGTTCTGAAATTTAGTTGAACATTTTGATTTATTGCAAGCATAGTTGCATATTTATGAAACATTGTTTACAAATACAATTTATTGTTAGGATGTTACTCTCGAACATTCGCAATTTTTTGGATTTTTGCAAAGCGATTCATATCGATAATTCGATCGATCGATTCATAGATATTTGGCAATATTGGGAAGTATTTTATGATTTGTAAACAATATTTCATATATGTGTTCACTTCTTTGTTATTTCCTTCTTTTTGGGAAGCAAATAACAATTAATAGGCAGATTTAGTAGTATTTTCTTAAATAAACACTTTAGAAAAAGAAAAAGTAAAATATGAAAATAAAACGTTTCGTTTTCCTTTCTGTTCCCCCTCTTTACTAATACAGCTTTATTTTCGGAGAATGTTTATGATCGCACGCAATGCGGTCAGTAGAGTCAATGTTTGTTACGCAGTGTTATATTCAATATTTTTTAGAGCACAATAATTCTTAATAATTGAAAATTCTGTTAGAAATCTCACGCGAAGTTTTTGTTCATAATGTTTTTTATCTTTCTTTTCTCATATTTTTTTTTTAATTCGATATCAACTTTCGGTATTAGAATCAGTGCTTCTCTTAAAAGAATCTAACCTCTTCAAGAGTTAAAAATATGTAGTAAGTATTCTTGTCTATTGTATTTCCATTAATTTTATTTCTTCATATTTTGTTTGAATCATTGTTAATCAAAAAGATAATTTGGAGAGTTGCAACTATTAATTTTTTTATTAAAATAAAATTTGAAAGTGTCAGTATTGAACTATAAAATAAAAACATCTAACATGCTTGGACGATCATTAGATTCTAAATTTCTAATTCTCAAGCTTGTAAATTGTAATTGTTTATCGTTATTACAGTTTATTAGAATTTCAATCTTCATCAGCACTAAAGATTTAAATTTAATAGTGTTCTATCTTTTTTTCTGAAGATTTTTCACAATCTCCAGTTGCACCATGGGATCCTATTCCTTCGTGATGGCATTTTCTGAACCGCAGTAACATTGATGGCACTACTCCTCGTATGTAATGGTGAGTCTCATGCATTTTCGTTCCTTTGGTTACCCAATCATGTCGTAGGATGAAAGGTCCGTATCGACACGGGTGACTGGTTGTATTACGCAGAATTTTTAGCGAGCATAACGACTACGGGTATTTGTTATACCCGTGAGTAGCAACGTTTCCTTTTTATGCGTTTTATTTATTAGTTCAGGATAGGTCTTTTTACATATGGCGAATTTTGATGATTAAAATTTCATATCAATAGAATCGATGAAAGCTCATTGAATATGCGTAAATAGATGAAATGTGAATATTTCAATAGATAATGAATGTTGGAATTACTAAAGCGGAATATAACGGAGAAATCGGATATCCTCCAATTTTATTACAGCTATTTTATGGTAATGTTTTTGATTTAATCATATTTTATCTTAAGATCTAATAACTTAGTTGTGTAATGTTTTATGTTATAAACTGGGATATAATTTCAAACATAAATAACAAGTTGAAGTTCAAATTTCTCCGTATAACCATGTAGCTACTGAATATCAAATGCAAGAAGGCACTTCGCGTCAGGCAGATTTTGGGATCAAAGTAACAAGTTTGAAACACTGCTTTCATTTTGTCGAAAATGTACTTTAACAAAGGAATCACCTGAGGCTATTCCCATTAATATTCAACTTGGCGTCAATTATTACATTCTACTAAGTTTGAACTTCTTTTTTGATAGATACATAGAGTCCTTTTCTTAATTTTCAGTATTAGAATTTTAATGATTCCTTAAATTAGTAAAGTAAAGCATAAAATCATAATAATTTGTAATAACTTGTAATAAAAAGCCGTGGAAATGCGAAATGAAAGATCATTAGCCCGTTAGATAAAAATATATACACTAATCATATTTTAGCTCAGGATTTTTAGGTTTAACTTTTTTCGTGTCCATTGCGAGAACTTAATTCACGTGCTCAGGTGCTACGTGGGTGAAAGAAAGGCGATGAACACGATAACCATAGTTCATAAGCTTGTAATAATTTCTTAATGATTGACAATGCGCCATCGTATTGCGCACGATGTATTTTCCAAAGTACGTATGTGTGTGTGTGTGGTTAAGCTGTGGAACTACATTCGCTATAATTTCAAATATAAGAAAAATTCATAAGCAATAATTGGATCACAATTTACCATAAAACAGAGTCGTTATTAAATACAACAGATTCTAAAAAATATATTATTATTGATCCTAATCCTAATCAAATTTTTATAATAATACCAAATTTTATATCTCATTTATCACAGTAATATCATTTTTGTAGTAGGCGTATATACTCATTCAATTATAAACATTACTAATAAAAATTGAGATATGCATGTATTTGTATCGTGTTTTACGCAATTCTCGCTAGCCGTGGTCAGACGATTTCAGCAAAATAGTATGTAAATTAAAGCGTGAAAGCAATGTGCTAAACTCGAGTATCAGAGGCGTCTCGGGATGTTGTCTCTAAGAAGGCTTTTGCGTTTGACATGTATACTCGTTATTGTTTGATTTTAATTACGCACCCCGTAGGAAATTTTTGAAACTAAATTCTGCAGTTAACAGGTTAATGGTTTTCCATTGTATGGGTCATCAACAAAATCGAAAATCACTCCTGTTACTTTGTCACTGTACTCGTAATAGTGTTTCTAGTATTTAGTAATAGTAGTAGTAGTAGTAGTAGTAGTTTGTTTCTTGGCCGATGTACAGTTCGGTTTACAACTAATTTGGGCAAATCGCGGTTGTTTTGTTAGTGTTGCGAGTGATTAATTACGAATTGGATTAGAGTTGCGAACGAGTGTTAATTACGGTTTGAATTAGAGCTACGAAAAACTACTAACATCGGTTTGTTCTATGTATTAGTGTTGCGAAGAAATAATTGTTTGCTGTAACTTTGCGAATGATAAGATATCGCGATTGCTCTTAGAATTTTTTCTTTATAAATTACTATATTTCTTACAGTATATAATAGAATTAAAAATTTTTTCTTATTTAAAATTTGAATTAATAGAAAGGAATTAATTAATTTTGTACAGTTGCAATTTATGGTCATATAAATGTGGTTAATATTAAAAATAGCTTTTTATCCGTGCAACAATTTGAAGAAAAGAATTAAGAAATGCTGTGATATTCCTCCATCATGATTGTTTTAATTACCATCCTATTTAGTGTTACATCAATGAATGATCACGCTGTTTTAGTATTGAGTTTATAAAATGCTCCAAATTATTTCACTGAGACTATGGACGACATAAAAGATATGACTTAGAAAAAACGAAGCTGGCACCCCGCTGGGGGTAGCTATCCACATGCTATATTTATTTTTATTTTATTTTATTTTTTTTTTCACCAATAAGATATAACACTTTACCAAATGTCCATAAGGACAAATTGTAAAAAACCAAAATAAAATAATAAAAAAAAAAAAAAAACTATGGACGTGTATATTTCAGTTTCTGTATCATGTACTGCAGCTAAAAAGGTTGCACGAAAGATGATCATGTATCAATAGCTTGTAATATATTTGTTTTGAGACTTTTCACCATTACAGTTGCGTGTATTTAAATATGAGTGCATAGATTACTATTTATTAGCGTTGTGTAAACGATTAAAACACCTTGCTGTGGAGTGTGTTTTTGAGAATTTTCTGTTTCTTTTTTCTTGTTCTACCAGTAGTAAATTAATCGGTATAGCAGAATAATAAAGCACCCTTATTTACATCCGTGATCTATTTGACGAATTTTCTATTTTATAGCTGTTTTAAAGCTAATTTAGTAAATTAGTGTTGCGAGACAAACTTACGGTTTGTTGATCGGGTCTACATCGAGTAGATATTTTGATGGCCCTTTTGGCTACCAAATTGATTTCTTTTTCAGCACTTCTTTCTTAAAATACTGCTAAAAACTGCATATGTTTCATACCGATGAGTATTTTCAATTTGATGTTAATTACTTGAAATTGTCACAAAGTGTTATAATAAAGAATGTTCTGGTGATATATTTGAGTTATACATTGCTGTTTCTTGCATTTAAAGTTATAGCAGAACGAGCTCATTTTATTTGGTTAGAAAAGAATCATGTGATTTTAATGGAGTTCTTTTTTCGTTCTTTGTGTTCAAAACAAATTTTTAATGTCTAATTTAATTCAAATTTAAATTGCATTATATGTTCACAATTCTGTTTAAAATGTAATTATCGGAATATATTTTGATGTGTTATACGCTCTTCTTTCAGTTGTAATTTTGTGTAAATACTAACCCAATAAATAAGATTGTTATAGAATACGAATATTAATATATTAAGTACGTTAAATATATATATGTAATTAAAGGATCAAGAGTGAAATAACGTGTACAAAATAAAATGATTAAAACAAAAAAAGATAATTGTTATGAAGGGACATTTGAGCTTTACTTACTGAGAATTAGTTATTTTTTTGTTTCAGAAACTATTCTATATGCAATTTAATATTCCATACATACAATATTCCATTTCCTTTTCTTTATTAAATTTAGTTTCAATTCTAACCACTACAAATGTTATAATCTTATTCTATGCTAGATCGGTAACGTTGGGAATGACACTAGTGTAATGATAAAAGAATGTTGCATACGAGATGTCGAATAAAGGAATGTATTAGGTGGTAGGTGATATTCTGTAATATCCTTATAGACGAGATACGTGATAGATTTGTCACTTCATGAGACATCGTGTTTCACATTCTGAAATACCGATCGTGTAAAAAATCACAGGTTCGTTATGCCCTCTATGGAAAGCCCAGAAATTATATTGAATTCAATCAACGAAATCACTAACATTAACAGTAAAGAAATTCCTTTTTATTACATATACATATAGGTATGTATGCACCACATTGCGATGATAGAATTTTTGTAGTGTGCAATGGATTAGCCATCTATTAAAAATTGCATTCGCAGTTTTTTAATACAGCAGAATGAAAATATCAGCTTTTAAGAAACTCATATTGCGAAAGTGATGGTATTGAAATGTTTGTCATAATACTGTTACGGGATCGGTTCTCTTCTTCGAATCGATCGGTTCGGTCTTCTTTGAATAAATTGTTATTCGCTACGGTCTATGAAGTATACGTACAATGTAAGGTGCAATTGAAAATTTCTATCATTTCTTTCTACACAATAAATATGTCGGATATCGGTAAAGACCGATTGTCTTAATTTTCTGCCACGATCCGCATTGATCTTGGCATTTCATATTGTGATTATCAAATAGCTTTGACGTTCCATATTCTGAATATTAAATAGCTTTAACGATTCATTCTGTTTGTCAAACGCTTGCAACAATATTAATTTGCGAGAGATTTTTTCGGGAAAACGAATGTAGATGCGCGTTAAAATTACATAAATGAAATTAATATATTTCATATATAACGTAATATACAAAATATTGGTGATTTTATAAAGTTTTGTATCAAAGGCGACATGGTATTTTTTTGTGCCATTAACGCTGTCATATCTATGGTTCTAATTTTGCTCTATGCCTAACTTGTTTCTTCTTTTGCATACGGGGTGTCTCAGTATTGATGGTACAACCTGGAGCAGTGATTATACATGAGAAAATAAGTCGCAAATTGTGGAATAAATTTTTTTCATTGGATGCTTTGTTTTCGAGGAAATCGACTTTGAATTTCCTCCGACTACGCATGCATTTGACTATGTTGTGGTTAAACGAATCTCGATACAAACCACTATTTACTTTATCCATTTATGTGGAAACGTATATATAAAATCAAAAGTTTATTCCGAAGGCAATGCAAGTCTTCTACAATTAAACGCGAGGGTCATTTTGGCGTTCGTAGAACTAAAAACGGAAAATATGTTGGGAAGCGTGCACGGAAAATATGTTGGAAAGCGTGCACGAAAATTTAATTCGGAGAGCACACCTGTGTATGCAGTACGGTGGTCAACATTTTCAACAATTTTTACATTAATAAAGTGAATCTTAAGAATTATATGTCTTATTATTACTCATAAACCTACGGCATATGGTGTGTATCGTGATTCGTTTAACCACGATATAGTCAAGTGCATGCGTACTTGAAGGAAATTCAAAGTCGACTTTCTCGAAAATAAAACCTCAAATGAAAAATATTTGTTCCATATTTTCGATATATTTTCTTATGTACAATCATCTCCTTCAGGTTGTACCATCAATACTGGAACACACTGTATACAACGGACTGTTCGTAATAAAGGAACTTGTGACAAAGGATCGGAGTTGTGTATTGTTTCATTCTTTCAGTCGAACCGATAGAGTAGTAGTGAGTGAATGGTTCCACCGTCTCAATTACCAGGTGTGAATTCTTGCTAGCGTGGAGTGACCACTAGCGACGAATTCGCGTTACAAACTCAATCAGAGTTTTTATCATTCTCACAGACATTTCACAAATATGTACGTCTAACTAAGCCATTTTAGATATTCTTTATTTAATATTTTAGATATTGGTTATTTACTTAGAGTCAGTCGACTTCTAGTTAAATAACTTGATTTGTGTAAACTGAAATTTGAAATCACGATGATTAAAAGCTTGTAGTTCTTTTTGTTTAAAGCGACTTTTGAGATGTATAAATCATACAGAATTGATCAACTCCTGCAAGGTTGTTAGTTCTTTTGTTTTTAAAAAATTAATTCAAGAAAAATATTAACTATGTATTATAGTACTAAAATTAGATTCAGATTTATGTTTAGATTGTTATATAAATTTGTCTCGTTTTTACTATCGTAAAATGTAAAAATTTATGTTAAAGGAAATTAAACTTACGTATATTGGGTAGTTTATTAGTAAATAATATATATGAGAAGTCAATTAAAGCAAAGTTAGAAAAAAGCAACACGAAGGAAAGAAACTTTGGAATTCACTTACCAAATACGCTAATGATCCGTGAATTTCGATACGGTGAAGATTTTAAAGACGGTATTAACGAATTCCTGGCAAGTTCTTACGCCTGCAATTCCCCGAGCTCGGCTCAGATCAGAGAATAAAAAGAGCGAATAACAGTGGACCAAAGAACAAAGCCAAGCCTCTCGGATCTGATGAACGATTTGATATCACTTCACTTGCTAAGAAATGAAATTTTTATCATTTCTATTTTTTTCCCAATAAAAAGAATTGTGATAAAGTTTTGATATATTAAAACGAGTTTTAAAGTATGGATTTAATAGAATTATTTTAAATTGAATAAGCTAATTTTACTCGATTAATTTTAATTAAAGGTGACTAAAAAGGAAAAAAAACGATAAAAGTTATCTTTCTTATTAATTTATCTCTAACTTGGTACACTGAATGCAGCTTTGTTCCTCCGTTGATTTCTATTAGTTTCTTTTCTATTTTACTGGTTTGAATTTAGCTTGGGAATAATTAAGTTACTTCTATCCGACTGTTTCTGAGAATTAGGTTGAGGACGGAAATTATGGAAACGAAATTAACGAGTTCTTTTAGTCGAGATTAACGAGTTATTGCATTTACATTTGCCACATTGCGAGGGATAAGAGATATACCTACATAAGAAAATACAGTTTCCGAAAATATTCAATAAACTATTCTTTCATATTAACAAATCCAACATAAACTGTCAATACAAAAAAGTATTAGAAAAATTAGGTTAATTTGATAAATTGTTATTAGGAAATTTAAAATTAAAATTTTTAAGAAACTATCTGGTTTAGAATCTTATATTGTAAAAACCGTGTATATATATATATATGTATATATACACATATATACATTGAGTATAGCGATAGAAATTTCACCAATTATACAGTTAAATATTCTCTTCGCTTATATCCACCATATCTATCAGTCACAGTTTTCTTCAATATTAATATTCATACCTGCTATTAAATATTCGATAATATTCAATATTACATTCTATTTCTTCTGTTAGAATCTACTATATTTGTTACGGTTATTGGATGTATGTGAATACAAAGGAACGTGTGGATAAATTGTAAGGTAGAAAATATATATATTTTTGAATATTAAAGTGTAAGTACAAAGTTTGGAATACAATATGAGCTGGTCCAGATCCGCACGCTAGCAGCGTTACCCTATGACTGAAAAACCCTGAAGCCAACATTGCACGTGTACCGTTTATGGTTTGCCTTCAACGCAGTCTTTTGTCTATACGCTGTCGATGGCTTCGGTGCTTGAGAAAACTAAAGACCAGATGTAGAGTTTTCTTAGAAGTGGCGACCACTTCAACAATATTTTCATTTCAGATTTTCACTTTAAAGCATTTATTTTATATCAAAATTTTTCAATGGGATTTAGATATAATACTTTTAGATAATATACGTATAATTTTTCTAATTCTTGAAAACACTAGTTTTCACACTATTTTTCCATGTATTTTGAATCTTTGTCTGGTATAAATGCAAAATGTTAAACGATTTATTTCTCTAACTATCTAGAATAGTTACCATATTTTGTACGAGATCAGCAAGTGTTCTAATATATACGTATGAGAGTATATAACTTCCACTGGTCTAGAGTTTAAAGCTCAGATTTCCTATAAGTGTCAAACGAGTACGAGTATGTATTCGCCGCTTTTGGCTAAACATATCGTTTGCCAGTGGAAATATCCTGTTAGAGTCAGACACTTGTATGTCGGTTGAAGACTGCAGGGAATGAACATGATATATGTTTAAATCATGTTTTTGTCCTCTACTAATAGGGTTTTATTTTGATTTTAAAATAACAAGACAATTTGATCTTCCCATTCAAAGCAAAAAAGATATAAATATTCGATAACATGAGATTGGAGTTATCACTTGGAACGTCAAATTTTTATTATAACTTTTTAATCAAATTTTAAATGATCTATATACATTGCTTTTGTGTTTGACTAGATCCAGTGCAGTTAGAATAAGGTGAAAATGTTTGGCTGTTAAAATTGAAGACATTCTGTGTACGCCTTCGTTTAAAATAATGCATAATCAGGTGTATTCTGACACGAGGGTATTTGTTACATTTAGTTTTTAGATATATGATTAATGTAACTTTCTGAGTAATTGATATGAGTAATTCTCCAGTGAGAATTGCATTCCTGTTATATGAACTCCAATTAGATATGAGCTGGTTGTTCCCCGATGAGATCAGATAAATGAGATCCTACGTGTAACGTGTTTTATAACTTGTTTTATTCGTGTCTGGAAAGTCGTGATATAAATGAAGTTAAGAAGATTCTATGACTCAAAATGAGACGAAAATCAGAAATAACAAAACTACATTGAAAGTTTCATTTTTGAGAAAATCGAATTCAAACATGTCTAGCCAGGGATTAGCCTGGTGCACGTATACTCGACAAATTCAAATTCGATTCCCTCGAAAACGAGATTTCAAATGAGAAAATTTTGTCGTACATTTTCAACCTATATTCGCATGTAGAATAGTTCACTCTTGCATAGTCAGGAATTAGTCAGCACTTAACAAGTTTTCAAACTGAATTTTCTGGAAAATGAAGCTCCCAATGCAATTTTGTTATTGTTGACTTTCGTCTTATTTCGAGTTATAGAATACCGGGTCGCCGCCTCTCTTGCACTACAATTTTCAGAATACATTTTACATAAGCTACTTGATGATTTACCATAAAAATTTGTAATAATAATTTCACAACTCAAAAATCGGCGATAACAAAGTAATATTTGAAACATCTTTCATAAACGTCTGAAAAATTTTCAAAATTATCCCTAAAACCTCGTTTGCATTACTCAAGTTATCTAACTTCAAGTAACTTGAAACTAGTTTACTAGCCTGAACTTGTTATTTACTTGATCTGATACATATGTATATATCATATCAACTTGAAGTCGCTTGATTAATCTGAACGAGGTTTAAAGCTTTGTAATTCTAAGTAAATCCAATATGTGATCAGACATATGGAATCAGACACATTACAAACTAACAACGAACCGTAGCTATCAGTTTATATCGTAAAAGTTAAATTTTGTGCTATTCGTCGTATTGTGCTGCAATATAATTTCACGACACTCGATTAAAGTAATCATAAATGTAATATTAAATCTATTCACTCGGTGAAATTCAAAACGATCTACCGCAACTTGCCGTATGGGATTTTCGAGTGGGAAAGATTAATAGCTCCACCAGCGTACAAGGTTACCTGTTAAACTATAATTAACTAAAAAGGGCGTAACACCATCCGTATCTCCATATACAGTTGCCGTGACAAGTTCAGTGTACGATTTGCTTACAATTAGTATAGCACGTATTACTCGCGTAATTTTCGTAACCTCAGAACAGGATCGTAATGCTTGTAGTTTGTAATAATCTATTCAGAGAGATACGTTTACATTTAAATACTAAAGAATAATATTAAAAATATACGAATTTTTATATTGATCCGAAAGGAATTTTACATGATTTTACATGATATAAGTCATGAGCTTACGACTAGTAGTCATTTATGTGGGAAGTGATAGGAAATGCATAAAAAGACCTGGTTAATTAAAAATATTGTTGTGACTATAAAATATTTATTTATAATTTACTATTTTTTAGTTAGGTTCCATTCCTTTGGCGACGATCTATTGATAAAATATTCAGAAAATCTGACAGAAAGCAATACCTATGTTTTTATTTTGATCCCATAATCCCATAATGCCATAATCAGTGATTATATGTTTGCAAGATTCAATTCTACTTAGTTACATGAAATCGAGTAGGTTTATCTACTTAAAAAACAGCAACGCGTTATCAGTACTTTGAGAATCATTCAAGTTAGACTTCATATCGGTTTTCTAATTATCGATGTTTTAACTATTTTAGAAAGCAGTGCTTGATAGAAAATCGATGATGAAAAGAATCGATCTACACTGCAATGAGATAAAGATTTACTTACAGTGAACAGCGTTTAAGATTCATTACAATCTAAAATGTATTTATTTGCAATAAGATACAGATCAATTTACAGGGAGCAGAATTGAAGATTTTCGCAACTTAAAATTTATTCGATTGCGATGAGATACAAACCAACTTACAGTGAGCAATATTTGATTGAAAATCGATAAAGAACTTATGCGAAACGACCTAATAATTTGCCAAGTAACATAGTAGTGTGTTAATAGCCACAAGTATGTCGTAGGGTGTTCGATGTTTGGCAAAGTGGATCACTCGGTTCCGATCAGTAAAGACTGAAGACGAGGGTGTGTAGAGGGTAGTAGTAGAGGAGAGGATCGCGTGGGAGGATGGGTTTTGGCATAGCAGAGCGTGTCGGTGCAGTAGGGGAGAATGGATTGGAATGGGAGAATGGGTGTTCTCTCCCAAGTGTTCGGCTGTCGGGAGCAGCCAGGCGGGTAGTCAGTGCGTCGTCAGCCTTCGCGTCGTCGTGATGCTCTTCTGTTCTTTCTTGTCTTTCTGGTTTCGTCCTTCCAGTTCATTCAGCGCCTACCTCGTTGGTACACCAGCTATATCGTGTTATTGTGACTTTTTCTATTCTTTCATCACAGAGAACGATCGTCAATACTATTCATTCAATTAGTTGGAAGTTGAAAATAGATATGTGTTTTTATATTTGATTCATTGCTTTTTAAAACGTTCTTGTGATTCCATGTGTTGTTGCTGTCGCACGCGATTTATATTGACAATCATAAACTTCAGATTCCCCGGAGAACTTGAATGGAAAGAGTGCCGAGATTCATCGTAAAGGAACAGTTTGACGCGCTTCAATACTACATTTATCTCGTTTTACTTTAAATTGGCTGTTTGTTTTGTGGTGGATTTTCATCGTTCTTTTCAAGAGTTCTCAAAATCGAAAGAGGGAGAGAAAAAAATTATCCTTTTACGTGTGATTGTGTTTTCTCTAGTGTTATTAATAAACTTATCAATGGTTTCTGTGATGATCTTTTCATAGAAGAGGGTATGTGTTCATACTTGATTCGTTTACACGTTTGTGTTCATGATTATTCAATAGGTCACAATAAATAAAATTGTCCATATTTTAAAATATATTCTTATGTATTAACAATTGGAAATTAAATAATATCAGTATATTATTCATGAAATTTAAAGTTTGTAATCTTTTATTGAATTTTATTCTCTTTCTGGTCGATTAATACTTAGCGAAATAGTAATAATATCTTACAATCAAATATGTTAAACAATAGAAAGATTTATTTAATGAAAAACGGTTTGTTTTTTCCTTTTAATTGATCTTGAAGCTTAAATTAAATGCCTTTACTTACTATTGAATAATCCTTTATGTTTGTAAGGATTTTTACTAAACTAAACTAAACGAAGAGCAAACGTTGGAATGTTTGAATTATGACATAAGTATATAAAAATAATATTTATAAAACTTTCTTTACTGTTTTATGTCAACCCTGATTATTTAATATCAGATTTATTAAAGAAACACGCGAACATGTAAGAATCTTGTATATAAATTAAAAAATATTGAAATTCCGAAACAGCTGCTTATTAATTATGCTACGTTTAAATCGTACGCCACGAAAACGTATGTTCTCTCCAAATATTTTCTTTTGTGAAGTACATACGCATTTATATGCATGCAAAAGTGGCTCTCCAAGTAAAAGATGCAATGAAATTTGCACTTCAAGCGTCAGATCTTAACTAGTGTCTGAGTAATCTGCTTTGAACATATTGTTTGAATATATAAAGGATTGACTTTTTTGATTATACTTAATTTATTGTTTATTCTTTTGTTTTCCCTTTTTAGGATACTGTTTTAGTATTTTATTATTTATTATTATTATACCTTTTATTATTTTATTATTTACCAATCCTTTCGGATCTTTTTGGACATTTTTTTTTTTTTTGGTTATTTGCATCAAACAAAGAATATATTTATTTCTAGAACTCAGTGCAAAAATCCGTACATTTTTTTTATTATTATGTATAGAGTTAATTATATTATTTATGACTTAAAGAACAGAAATTATTTGATTTTGTATCAACGAATATTGAACATTTTTTTAATATAAACATTTTTCTTTGTTTTCACTTCTATTATAGGAACCCTTCATACATCTTTCCAATACCTTTTCTACTGTTACAATTTTTTTCTAAAGAGAAAAATGTATCATTTTTGCATTTTATGGACGAACAGCCATTTTTTATTTTACGAGTATTATTTTGTAATAGTATACAATTTGGGGAGTACTGCTGATTGTTTTGAAACTACAGTATATTAAAAAGGACTATTTGAAAAGGTAAAAAATCATTTGAAAAAATATCGCAAACAATTCTAGGTATTTTTAATTTTATTTTAGAACTAAACTGATATCTAGTCTAAAACTAACTATATACATGCAAATTAAACGACAGGATATAAACGGAAAACAATTAAGAAAGAAGCTTGATTTAATATATATCGATAATAAATTCAAATAACTAAAAATAAAAAATGAAGAATGATTTTAATTTCTGCATCATATTTATGAATCTCATTTATGGTTTTAATTATGTCGTGGATTCTTATTTTGTGAAGTTTTTCTAGTTTGAAGTTAGGCTTAGGTTTAGGTTTGGATGTTGAATTGGAATTGTAAAGTAAAATTAGAATTACTTCTAATCATCTGCAACGCTATTTTTCTGATATTTTGCTTATTCAAATAGTCTTTTTTAACATATTGAAGTTTGAAAACCATCAAAGGTATTTACCAAATTATATAGTATTAGCTCATTTTGTAATAAAATATTTTTTACAAAGTCATAATGGAGCATTGATTTTGATCATGACTACTATAATGTTTAAGATTGATTGAATCGATTATAAATATCGTAACATTGATAATTTATGTAATTTGCAAAGCTCTTTGCTATCATATTTTTAATAGTATGATTGAAATACTACTATAATATTGAAACCTAATACTACCAGTAGGTTCATACGTATATTAATATATTGAAGTACATAACTTTACGATTGCTTGAATTGATGACTATATCGTATCGTAGTAGGAGAAATGTGACAAGAAGTTTCGAGATTGACTTCCAGTGAAGGTTGCACCGTGCCATGAATTCTCTGATATCGAACGAACAGCACCGCTTGCTTTATTCTCATTGTTAGACCGATACGCCAAGTAAAGTGCTTGCGAACTTTTTAGAAAGTTTCGAGTATTTTTTAATATTAAATTATACGATCTTTCTTTTACTTTCTTTTGTATTATATTTATTTTTAATTTTGCTCTTCGATATATATTTTCCAATAAGAATATATACGTATTATATATATCTCACTAGAACTAGCCGCGTTTTTGTTCATTTTACCATTTACATTATTTATCCCTTGCACGCTGTGGACTTTAAGAATTTCTCATCTTTACAAATTTACAGACAAAATCAATAAAGAAATAAATCACATCAAGTATATTCATTTATCTATACATTATACTTTCATTCTTCCTCAACCACAATGTGGGTTTTGTGGATTGGGTCACTGTTTTGGCTAAAAACTAAAATTAATTATTCCAGCGTTTATAACTGTTTCCTTATATACCATATAAAATTACGTATTTATTTACATTACATTTACTACTTTATCTCTTCATTAATAATTATTATCGATGATATATGGTGATGAACAACTAGGTCCATCATGACACAGTAAAGTGACGAATAGCATCATTATAGAGGAACTGGTGGGGTCGTTGGACAAGTACAATGAAGAACAAAATTATTAATATGGTAAATGGCTCGATTATAACTGTACGAAGAAAAATACTGCCATCCACACAAATCTACTACTTTTTTTCTACACAAATTGGTATTTTTGTTATTTGATTTTACATCTAATCAGTAAAAGTTTGATTACAGCCGAATATTTTTGCAAACGTCAAGATATGTATATATATATTAATCTATATATTTTTAAGTTAAAGTAGTATCGATTTTGTTTAAGCTGATTGACGAAGAAAACCTTACAAATCAAATGGAGCGCTTTTTTTCGGGGGAAAGTGGAAATTATAAAAGTTCCATTTTAGTTAGCCAAAGTGAGAACTTACCTTCTGTTAACTCTAAGCATCGTACGACGGTTGCTTTGTTCTCTTGTTCACATTCATTCGTTCTTTTTATTTTACCGGCTTGGATTGAGCTTAGAGAATTTCAGAAATCAAAATTTATCAAGGTTTCGTTAATCTCGACTTTGCGGAGATAGACGCTTTGATATTAACGCGATGTTAGTCTACTCGATGCTATCGCTTTAACAATATTTTATTAAAGACTCTTAAAGCGCAAAAACGGTCGATGAAAATTGTAGAAATATGAAGAAGTTATTGTATGTTGGATTTTGAATAAAATTTTTTCATTTCTAAATGACCAAGTTATTAATAATTTTCCATTTCAACTTTCCATTTAAAATCGATTTCCCGAAAAACTTCTTTTTAGATATGTCACTCTTTTAGCTAACTGTCGATATTGTAACAACACGATGCAAAAACATATATATTCCGGATTATACAAGTAATTTTTTGCAAAATTGATAAAAACTTGTTACAAGGATATGCTGTAAAATTGATCTCGACTTTCAGTTCAAGCATAAGATATTGATCTACAAAATCATTCTTCTTGAAGGGTAATGTTAATTTCTTATGAACGTTAATCAAATATTTTTCGCTACAGTTATGTTTCCGACAGTATATTCGTGATATTTTTTACTTAGTCTCGTCGTCTTCCATTCCTTCTTCAAACCCATAAAATAGCACCATTCTCATTAATGCTTCTTAATATGCGTGTCCGTGCACGTACTTCTATATGGCCACCATTAGTAGTACGTGAACTTACTCGTAACTTGATTTTCAAGCTTTTAAAGATTTTTTCAACAAGATCTGATATCGGTCGGAGGCCACGTAAAGCATATTCAATTTCATGCTTCAATTGTTGCACTGACGTAAATCCTTGAGAAACGTAAATTCTGATTTGTATAATAGTACATTTTAGATTATTGGCTATACAAATTTGTAGTTTTACAAATTTTCGATTATTTGAATAATATTAATTCCCTCACGTTAAATTAACTCAACGTATCAATAGATATTTCTGTTAGAGATCATATTCATTTATGTGTCATTTAATTAATTAATTCAATTAGTTGTGTAGCTAATGTCTCGTTTTTTTCTGGAACTTATTTGCGTAGCTTTTCATTTCCTTTTATTTCTATTGTTTTTACTATTATGTATTAATATTTATTCTAATATGATTATATTACATATACACATACATATTCTATTTGCTTAATTTGCTGCTGCTCAACTTACCAACTCCTGAGTCTAACATTATGGTCTAACATTCTACTCACCAATCAGAGTGTCCGAGGATCAATACTAGTACTATTCTATATCCTAGTGTAGTAATCTAATCTACAGAAATTCCAATTTTGCATTATTAAGTTGTTACAACCTTAAGTTATTCTGGATGAATGAAATAAATATTTAAAAAATGTGGTTAACAATTTAAATATCTTTTACCTTCGGCACATTTTAATGATACATTGTAATCGTAAACTGGAAAATAGGCACTTTTCGTGATATAAATTGTAGTAATGAAATTTAGTTTTACAAGAATAATTTTACATTATGACTTTTTCTTTCTACATTAATCTTTCATTGAAACTACTATGTGAGGAAGCAATCTTAAAATAATTATGTTTTTCGTAATATGGAAATTTTTCTAAAATTAGGGCGCCGTTAATTTTGTTTTGTGAAATAAGACGAGAAAATTTTGTTTGTATTGTGTGTTTAATCTAATCTGCTTCTAATCTGTTTCTAAGGTTATTCATGTCCACGATGAGAATGCTTAGTGTAATACAACGCATTTATAATAGGTAGCATAAATTAATATCCGTGAAGATTGTTATCAAATTTTGATACATTTATAAAAAAGAAGACTGTGTTTGGGGTAAAATTAATTAACCGTCTATAAAGGAATTATTATTTTCACTATTATTTATTGTACATAGTCCTTACATAACGGCATAGGACGACCTTCCGGCTTTATATCTTTCTCTTATCTCCGCTTACTTTTCATCCTCTTTGTTCATCCTTCTCCATCTATCCTATTACATTTAGTATTTTTCGTTTTTCTTCTGTAATAGTGGAAAACATAAATTCGAAACTTGATTGGATAGTTTTAGGGGGTCAATAAAAAATGTTGGATAAATGTGTCGTTTGTATAATTATGGGGTCATATTCAAATTCACGGTGAGCCACATTCGAATGGCAAACAGAACGATTGAAGTCAATAGTCGATAAGTTGGAACATATTGAACTGGCCCATCGTTTATCCGATCAAACCATTTGTCCTGTATGGGCAATATTCACGATAGGATCATGCACTATCAAGGTTAATTCGGATCTTGCAACCTCGAGACGGAAATAGATGCACATAATTCTATTCGTAAATACAATATTATCTTTATACCAAACACTTCTCATTCATATCTTTTTAACGCTAATTGATCAATGTACACGTATGGACAATGTTTGAGATTTGGAGATTAGCTTCTTGAACAAAAGAGATTATCCAAAATTTTCTGCACTGACAGCGTTCAGTATTTTATAAGCATTCTATGTGACGAGAACATTTTGTATAAAGAAAATTTCATATTTTGATCTATGTATACTTTCAAATACTTTTTAATAGGTCTTGAAAGGAATATTGGGAAGATTCAGAATTTAACAATTTTATTTTATGATTTATTAAATTGTTTAGTCGATTTATCGAGTTGCGTAGAATTTTACAAGAAAAGTTAATCAGCGTCAATATTTTTATTCATCATTGTATATATATATATACATTTATATACATATATATACAATATATACAATATATATATTTTATATATATATATACATTTACACACACACATACATACACACACATACACATACACGCACGCACTCTCCCATATATATATATTGTATATGTATATATATATTGTATATGTATATTTTACTTCTAGTAATCAATACTGTGAATGAATCCGAGTGTTCCAATGCAGAGGGGTGACTCTCGCCATTATCCTTAACGATTCCATTAAGTTGTTACTTAAGGTAGGGCGCAACGTTCGAAGACTGTAATATAGAAGTTACCCCTTTCTTACAGGGATATCTTTCAAGCCATTATCCTGTCGTACGTTCTACTTGTTTGTTCCGTTAGGGTGAAGGCAGCAGTGGATGGTTTGCAAGGAGAAAGTACGAATGCTCCATTCACGAAAAAGCTTAATTTTCTCATCTAAATGCATCCACCGCTTCTGAGACTGAATCTTCACTGTTGATAGGAAATTGCTTGCATCGTTTTCTTCGCTTATTAGTTTCTGACATTATAAAGTTATTTTGGATTGAATTCTTGTCCATATTTATCTTTCCTCCTCACTACACTCTCACTACAACTCTGATTTATTATCAAACTGGGTTTCGAAATTCATCATCGGTGCTCAATCGATATTACTCAATTTCTTATAATAAGCAATATATATAGTTACTCACGTTAATATTTGGACACCGTTGCTTCTACATTTTTTATTCATTTTATCTTATTTACATATCATTTTGTTTATGATACGGAGATGTGAACGATATATTGCAGTTTGTAAATGTAAACAATGATATTGTATACGTAACGTGCAAAAATATATGAGAGAATCTTCTTTCTATGTGAATCTTAAATAATTTCAGTTACAAAAAACTTTGTTTATCATGAAAACACAATATTTATGAGACAGAATTTGCTGTATCTTCTTTAATTAAGTAGAGTACGTAGAGATAAAAACAATTAAAACAAATTAAAATCACTGCTTAAATGATGTATAATAAAATCGATTCAAAGGTACTACTCTTAAAAGCCTGTGTATTACTTATATCCTGTAGAGAAAGCAATTTCCCGATCACAGTTGCTCATTTTTCTTAATGTACTTCAATTTCATTAGAAAGTTCTATGAAGTTGGTAGTTCCACCAATACAAAGCCTAATATTTATTTCAAGCAGCACTTTATTGGACTTAAATAATTGTTTCTTGTTTAAACATATGTTTTTAAAAGATTTAATTCACTTTGGAGACAGTAATTATATTAGTAGAATAATTAATAATTACACATTTTAAAATTTTAATTTTTTATTTCAATTTTTAACTTACATTTATGATATATATTTCAGTTTTTAAAATAGATATACATTAATATTTTTATTTTACATAACTATTATTTATTGTGTTATTTTTCTAAGAAATCAATAATATACTCTATAAACTTCAAGAATCCAATATGACATTGAATCTCTGTCGTTCAAACTGTTAGTATATGCTAATTTAATCCTACGTTATATGGAATCATGTTCAATTCATGTTCATAAAGTGTTTTAAATTTACAAGTACGTTTTGTCTCGAGTTGTGAATACATTCTTCTTCATTCATAAAGTTACGAAAGCTTTCATACTTAAAACTTACGCTATTCTAACTTAGCACTATATTACGTCAATCTGATACAACTTTCCTACGTTGTATATATTTTATATTTATATATACTTATATTTTCGCGTCGTTATTTCTTGTTAAAAAATTGATTGTTCTTAACATATGGGCATAATATAACATCGTAGATTTCCAATTTCATGCACCGACAAAATCAAAGATTTTATAATTTGCAGTATAAGAGACTTTCGTGAGCTATGTGAGCTTTCTTATACGTTGTTTTAATTCTGGAAATACATTGTTATATTAAAACTTAAAGTCATTCTAAGATGATCTGTAAATGTGTACGTTTCTGTGATAATTTGCGTTTCTAGTTTGTCTCGGTAAGTCAAATACTTAAAGTTCGAGTTGTATGTAAACTTTTCTGACTAACTGTACATATCATAAATACCAATTACCCTTTGTGCGGATAGTTAGGTTTAGAAAATGAATGTGTTAGAAAATGAATGTGAATGTGTTACAAATATTTCTAGTGGTTGTTTAAAACGGAGATGGTGGCAAGAAGTAGTAGAAACGAACAATGCTAAGGAGAAGATGGAGGATGGTTTTAACGGTGAATGAAAGTTTTAATGGTCGAAGAAAGTTAGGTCTCGGGTTTTTCCAGGCTTGAGGACGAAAATTTGTTCCATGTGACTGTTCGACACTTGGGTGTTATACATTTTATGAACGCATCTGTCGTCCGAATGTGTTGACCTTTCGACCTTCCCCATGATTTGTGTCGCAAGAATTATATTTCTACGTTCTTTATTATCGAACTAATTGAAAAGTTTGACGCCTTAGATCACAAATTGCCGTCCTTAGCATCGAAGTACAAGTTGAAGCGATAATCGTAGTAGTGGACATCAACTTTGAAGATTTGACAAGTATACATAAATTAGGCTAATTCCGGATTGGACACGAATAAATAATCGAAAGGGGTTTAAACTACATGTAAAAATAAGTAAAAAATGTAGAATAACGTGTTTTCGTAAGATGCTTCACTTCTAAGAAAAAAATTTGAAAATATGTCACATACACATGCATTTAAACTTTTTTTACTGAAAACGAGACCTTGAATGGAAAAATGTTATTTTATATTTTTGATTTAATTTCGCGTGTATAATAATCTATTGCTGATTGTTTATTCATTATTATCTAGTCGGTACTTAGCTAAGTTAAAGTACATTTGACAAATTTTCAAGCTCGATTTTCTCTGGAACGAAACGTTGTACGAAAAAATTTCTATAATAATATATAATCTCTATATTTTCTGTACTGTGTGATGTACTGTGATTACCGCCCTACAGACTATACTATCTTATACTAATTCTATCTTCGTCGATAGTATTACTAGTGAAATTGGTGACGGTGAGAAAATTACGCAAAGTGTAGCGATCATTCCGCAGAACTTTCATTACGCGGTACGGTCCAAGGAATCTCGATTGAATCTTCAGTCCTCTTGCGTCCTCTTGATCGGCACTAGATCTTCCGTCTTGTACACTGTCGCCATTTTACGTTACGCGTAAAACCATCTAGTTTCGGATTGAATTCGAGTGAGCCTTCTTCTTGCTTCTGCCTGCACCTGAATACGTTCCTCCTGGAACATCTCGGTCCACTTATCCTTGATCAACTGCCAGATATACATATCGTCTCGCAGCTTTATCCGTGTTCCGAACAACAGCTGAAACGGGGTAACGTTCGTACTTCTAGTGGGAGTCGCATTCAAATACTTCTGTACCGTATTTAGATGGTTATACCACTCGTCTGGCATTATCTCACACAAATTTCTCAGCAGGGGAATAAGCTTTCGTTTTACCCTTTCCATTTGATCGTTTGTCCATGAAAATCCAATTGGGCTCCAAACAAGCTGTATGTGCTCCTGATAGCAATAGTTGCTAAACTCGCTTGTCCCGAATGCCGTTGTGCCATTGGAGATAATTATTCTTGGATTTCCGAAATTCATAGACTGCTTCTTTAAACAACGAATGACCTCGGCGGAACTTTTCGACGTTGTGGAATACAGCCAGATGAATTTTGAGAAATCATCAATCACCACGAAGATATACTGATAATTTTTCTTCGTAATGGGCAATGGTCCGAGATGATCGACATGATAGGTGTCGAATGGGAGCTCTCTGTCTTCGACGGGGTTTAGCAACCCTTGTTGTTCGCCTTGTTCTCGTTCTCTCTCTGCAAGCCTGCACACACTACAGCTATGCACTACTTTTTGTACTGTCTGGCGTATTCCCTTAAACCAGTACTGCTTCCTTACTAACGCCTCCGTCTTAGCAATGCCTAAATGGCCACGTTCGTGAATTAATCGTACTACTTGAATATGCAGTGGTTTGGGCAGGATCACCGTCGAGTTATCATTCACTACTCTATATATAATTTCGTCTTTGATTCGATGCAACAACTCTTTATGCACCTCGTACATGTCCACGTCTTCCTCGAATTGTATACTCAGTATTTTTTTCATTTTTTCCCAACTTTCACGATATCTTTTGTTTTGGAAGAACGATTTCGCCGAACCACGTAAAAGTTTCTTTGCGTATATTACGCGCTGCGCATCAGACAAATCGTAAAGATCGCATATCCGCTCAAAATCCGACAACCACACTTGCACACTGATGTTGTTATCACCGCTGAACGTGACTATGGACTTTGCCACTTCCTTAAACATTGTAAAATCCGTGTTCTTGTTGTCGACTCTCTCGGGTGTTTCGGACACGTCGCGCTCTTCTTCATTTTCTTCTTCTTCCTCGTCTTCTTCACCGTGCTCGATTTCTAAGGCAACGAAAGCTTTCAGACGATCTTGCAATACTTTCTTTTCGCCGGTTATTTTTAATCTTCGCTTTTTAAGTTCAGTTTGCAATTCCACAATTTCCATTGTTTCGATTCTCGTTAGCTTATCGTTTACAACACACCCTTCTGCGACATCAACAGTGGTATTATCCGCGTTTGATGCTTCGCTCATCGTGAACAATGATTCGATTGATCTCAACACAGTTTCACAATCACCACACAAATAGTTCTGTAAAATGTTTTGTTCAATCCTGGCTGTAAGAGAGTACAAAAATCTCTTACACCTTCTCTCTGGTTATACTCTGTACAACTTTGCAATTCTGTCCGCAACTCTCTGCACTACTCTCTATACTGTTCACAACGCCCTGCACAGCTCTCTTTTATACCATGATTTGGTATGCGCACGGATGTGGATGGCCCATGGTCAAACATACCTTTCTTAATTACCCCTTTGTTGTAAACGACTACGGGTATATGGCCCATCCGTCCGTATTTACATTGCCTTTTACCTGGGGTACATTGAGGTTCTCCCCAGGGGTTTTTCTCCGATAATACGATAATAACCGTTTATATTTAATTACATCTATTCACACTAAACTCCGCAGCTGCTTTGAGACTTTGAGACTTAAGACAGATTAAAAAAAAAACACTTGATTTCATTATAACAAGAATACGACGAAGAAGCTAAAACGGTAGTAGCGCACCCCTGTCCTATTTGACCCTTATCGCGTTTTCCCTGGGAGTTGGGATACGAATGTAATCAGAGGGACACTTTGGCAACTGTGCGAGATTTTCCTACGGGCTTGGTCAATTTAAGAGCGAACGAGTTACCGATAAGGTATATGACCCTTTGGGAACTTGGGCTTGTAACGCGTCTGTTTCCTGTCGAGTATAGAGTTTTGAGGGGACAATGAAAGTTAAATAAATTTCCTTGCAAAGTTCTGGAACTTCTCAAGACAAAGAATCATGTGTGCACCAGTAGTTCAGAACCTCGTCTCTCACGGCTCCAACATTTTCTCTAGTGCAGTTTTGTTTTTTCGAATAAGGGAAAACATAAAATTCCGCAGATATATCTTATTTTCTACTGTCTTAAATTAATCATAGAATTATTAAATCAGTTAATTTAAAATATTTGTCTACTTAGGGAGACAGTGGAGTATAAACCTGCAGAAAATACACATTAGTTGATATAACTTTTATACTATGAACAAATATAGTTGTTAGAAAAGTAATTTAGAAAAATCAGCACAAATATATCGTACGGCGCAATATTGAAGATCTTATCACGAGATCTACGCTATATGAGAAAAATTGAGTATCTTTCTGTACCTTTGACGTACAGCTTAATCTTTCCGTACCAATTGGTGCATCATAAACTCACATATATAGTAGTAGCACTAGCCGTTGCTCCCATAACAGTTTGCAATCTCTTAACTCGTCTATACCGATGGTTTATGTTTACTACCGTTATGATTTCAATTGGCAGTTTAACCTTCCCTTTGTTTTATGAATTAGTATACATATAATGGGCATTATATATAACATGGATATAGAAATTCGACAGAATTCTTAAAGGATATATATACTTATATGTAATTATTTGATTTAATAATTATAAATCATAATTCCAATAATTCAATAATTATAAATAATTATAAATCATGAAACACTGTAATAAATTTTTTTTTTTATTTTATTTTGGTTATTTTACAATTTGTCCTTATGGACATTTGGTAAAGTGTTATATCTTGTTGGTGAAGAAAAAAAAATAAATAAAAATAAAAAATAAATATAGCATGTGGGCGGCTAACCCCAGCGGGGTGCCAGCTTCGTTTTTTCTAAGTTATATCTTTTATGAACTGTAATAAATTACATACTTTTGGTTCTCCAGATTTCAATCGTGCTTGTAATAGTACGTTGTACTTCGTACTGATATTTCATGAATGTTCCAGTTTACTTTTTCGCACCTCCTTGCACAAAATACTTTTAAAAATATCGAAAAAAAGACGAAGCTCGAAGAACGACAAGTAATGTCATCTAATCATGGTGAAAGTTTAAAATTTAACATCGTAATAAGTTATTAGTAAGATGCGAATATTTATTTTCGCATTTTACCATTTATTTACCATTTTGGTAAAATTCAAAGGCATTGTAGTACACAAAGCGCACCAAACATGCGAAAATATATAGAAAATATTCAAACTATCAAATTTGCTTAGGTTTTATTTTTTTAGTAAATCAGAAACTTAGCTGTTACGAAGCAGAGACGGAAGGGTTCGATCTGGAGGAAATTCTGCACCGTTGCTAAAATTTCATCCATATCGTGTTAGCCGAGGTACTATCTCTCCACCTTCGTGGTATTCATTAGACGCACTGATTGGTAATTAGAATTTTTAATAGAGACCAATCAATGTGCTCCTAGCTGTAACCGATATCGTATTAATGAAACAAGCTATTTATTATAAATTATGCAGTTATACAACGCATATAATAATATTGTTAATGAAAATTTATGTAAATACGTTATGTATTATTATGTTTTATATAATACATATAGTAGAATCATAAACAGTTTCTATGAGTGTCCAAAACATTTTTGTTAGCCATTGTTGAAGGCTACAAGAAACAGCAATAACAATCCGCTTATGGGTCCCTTCCGGTTTTTCTAAATTCTATTGTCTTAGTAATAGCGGTCTCTGGGTCGCAGGTATACGAAAAGAAAAGATGTAATTTTTCTTCAAGTAATTACTTCAACAGTTATTATTTAAAATAGCTTGAGATTTTCGTACAGTAATATATAAAATCAAGCATAGTACGTAAATACTGAAAACCGTTAAAACTCCTATTGTTATAGCTTCCAATTCTATTATATTTACGTTGAAAGATTTTGATAAATGGAAGGCTGAGTGGTAAAATAAATTGGACGAGATATGTCCATGGTGTTAAATCGGTATGCAGAGAAGATGTGAAAGTTAAGAATTCGGAATCGGCGGAAATACTTAGAAAACGCAAATGAAGAAAAATCGATAGCAAGAGTTGAATAACGAGGACGTACGTAACTAACGAGCCGGAACGAGTCTCAGTAGCCGTAGGTTTCGCAATAATTAAAAGGGGGCCGTTATACCCTATGCCGTGATTTGCCTCCGGACATTTCTTCTTTCTGGTTTCAGTTTTCTTCCTTTTTGTTTTTCTCGTAATGGTTTGAAAGGAAATTTTATTATGACCGTATAAAATACCTTTGATGCTGTGTGATTTTATTTAATATATGGGCGATTTCCTTTTGTTCTCTACTGTTCCAGTGAATTATTACGTCTGTTTCAATATTGCTTATATCGTTTTTCTGTTAAATTATTAGTTCTGTGAAATATGTTGAATAAATCTACATTCTCTCAGTCCAACGGTGCTATTAAAGAAAGTATGGTTATTATATTTTTGAAGTTGCACTTTTTTTATTAATTAGAAATGTCTTTAGTTTAGGTGATAGTAGTTGTTCAAGTGTCTTATTTTTTTCTATTTTTATCATGAATAATAGTAGTGACTGCAATAACATTAGAAATATGTAGTAACGGAAAATATTAATGAAAGTGATTGCGGAAATGACGATGTAAGATGCCAAAATAGAAAATGAGAAGTTTTATTTGAAATATGAAAGCGAAGTTAATTACGGTCGTTAATATCGAGATGGTTAGATTTGTTGTATCTATATTAAAAATTAAATAATGAAAGGGGATAATTTTTTCTAATTCTTTCCATTGCTATATATTATTTCCTATAAAATTTGCCGAATTATATGTGGTATTCTCATTGCACTGAATGTATATTATGGTATAACCGTAACCTATTCCTGAATTGTGGTCACCCACGTATTCCAGTTGAATTTGTACAGTCAGGCTTTCACCAGACAGATTCAAAGAAATATTGAAATGTTAACATTCTCATGACAAATTATTAGAGAATTTTAGAAAATATTACTCTTCCCGAACAACTTACGAAATCCAACTTGTTCCTTATTTTTAATGATGTCAGAAAATATTCCTTGTAAACGGTAAATTTAATCGCATCACAGAAGACTATTATGCCATTAAATTATTCAAATCTATAATGGCTCTATACAAACCAGTCCATACCCCGGGCAGGATACCTTTATTACATATTTTCAATAATCTTAAGGACCCACCATAAACTTAAGACTCATAAATTTTAGACTCATTGTCCATTCCAAGAAATCACAGAAAAGCGGCTTTTTCCATGTACAATGCCCCTCACGGGTGACCTTTTATTGGGGACGGTTAGCACCCATCTTTACCCATTAGCCTTTTCCTTATCCAATTAGCAGAGATACCGTTACCCTCATTTTCCTAGCCAAAATTGCCATCAATGAATCCGACTGAATCCGAATCACTGAACTATCCATTATCTTGATTGATTTTCCTTTCATTGATCAGTCGTCATCTTAACTTGTTAGTTACACTTGGCTGAGAACACATCTACACGCACCACGCGTAAATACTTAAATTTTCAAAGTTGTTGGAATAAAGTGTATATTTAAATTTATTAACTCAGTGTTATCATCAGTTCAGCCAACTTTATTATCCTAATCGAAAATAGGGGATCGACTGATTCGTGAGGTCGATCATCATATTGTAACGAGAATTTACGACTCCTGTTGGCGCGATCTACCGCGACCATGTCTCTCCGCGAACGATTGAACAGACTCTTTCGATAAACTTTGATCATACTAATCACTCGAACGAATGTGAATTTAGTACATTTTCAAAATTGACTTTCTCAAAAACGAATCTTTAGAGTCAGAAGAAGAGTCGTTGTATATTTTCAGTCGATTTTAAAATCGAAGCATCTATATTAATCTTAAAGTTGTATTACGGTGCATTCGCATTACGATTGTCAGTAGAAAGAGATTAAACATTCCTACGTATTATAAGGTAGATAAGTTTGTACTGTATTGTCTTCGGTTCTATTATATCTATACATACTTTACCTGGGTTATTAAATATAATAGCTACATATCTGATGTGCGACGAGAATGGAGCATAATAGAGCATACAAAATGTGGCTGGTCGATAAACATGGAAAAGCGAATTTGAATAAAGATTCTGAAACTTTTACAACCACGAAGGAAATACGTAAGATACACAATGAGTAGGATTCAGAAAATCAGATAAGAAAATATCCTTTATAATTGTGTATACCTTTGTTCATAAATATTAGGACACTTAATGGTAAATTCACGTAAAGCGTAACAATTAATTTGGATTAGCAAGGAACAGTAAAAAATTAGAAATTAGAAATTAGAATGCGAAAAGCAGTGAAAACAGTAATTAAGAGAAAATATATATTTGTAGTAGGATCTAAGATTATCAAAATGTTAAAGTTTTTGAAGAAAAAAAGGAAGGAATAAATACATTTGGGATTGAATTTGGTTAATTTTTGGAATAGGGTTGGCTATGGTAGAAAACGTGAAAAAAATCAGTAAAAATGTGTGTGAATATTGGGGATTGTATGTATGGAAAAATGTTATTCTCTGAGATTGGTTGTAGAGCGATACTAAAATCGATGAAACGCATGAAACGAAGAAGTGGTAGAAGACGAAATGATCCGAACAATTTTTGTTGCGTCATCAAAAGTTGGAAATTCCAATACATTCGTATCTCGTTATTTTTTTTTTTTTTCTTTTCTTTAGCTCTAGTCGAAAATTAATAAAACCACGTTATTTATAATATTCTATGTAATATAATTATGTTTTATATATTACATAAAGTTATCTACGTAATCCAATTCCTTGTTTAGAAACAATTTTCATTGTTAAGTAATTCTGTTAAATGTTCCACATGTAGTTATATTTTTGATATTTCTCTTAATATCTTTTCTAAAAGTTTTTTTTTGAAGTATAAAATATTCACTTTCTTTCTTAATAAAATGTACATATTTTCAGTCTCCTATTATATAATTTTATTTATACAAGTAAAAGTCAGAGCTTAAATAAATACTGAATAAATGTTCGTTGTTGTGCAATATATAATTTTTAATGAAATAACTCTTTGATAATATGTGTATAACTATTCGAGCGTATATTTGTTTAATGTTATGGAACTAAATTCTCGAGAACAGAGAATATTCTTCATTTTGCACACGACAGTACAAGGATTGTGACAGATATTACATTTTCTGACAGAAGAGAAATAACTATATAGAGTGTTCTAGTTTAGTATTTCTTTCCTTAATCTTTCTGGGATTCCAGTGAAGCTAGACTGAATGAAATTGATTGACTTCGCCAGAACCGCATGTCAGAAACATGAATGCGTTTGAAACATCGTCTGAAACACTGTTTGAAATATCATTTGCAATATCATTTAAAACAAAAATTGAAAAATCTCTTAATAATTAGAATGATTTGTAGCAAACTGTACTAGTCCCAATTTACCAAAAAAAAAAAGAAAACTAGTTTCAATTTACCAGAAAAAAAAAAAATTATGTTTATATCTTTCGTGATTTTGAGGAAAAATAGTTCGCAATAATTTTTTTAGTTTATTCTAAACAAGTATTTTACTAAATCCATGAATAATTACTCGAGAAATGTAATCAATGTTTACATTGCATAACAGCAATGCAACTTATATAATAGGGAATATTCTAGAATTTAACAGCCAAACTTTGTTTTTTAATGAAGCAAAATATTATATATCAAGGTAGAGTGTTCAAAGGTTTATTAAAAAGTTATAATAAAAGTATGTAGTACGAAGGGAATAATAACAGGTTTATATATAACATAATAATTTATATAATATAATAATAGGTTCATAATTGATATAATTAATAGCTGCTAATATTATATTATAGCACTGACAGCGGTAAAAAATTGAATTAATTTTTATATGCAGCTTATTTTAATTTTGCTTCATTTCAATGAATTAATCAAATCTTTATGTTACACGTATTAACGCATGTTTGATGTATGTTTTTCCTATAGAGTTATTCATGTACATAAGTTTAATGACGCGAAATTGGGACTGATATTGAAGGCTAAAGCATCATCTTTCTTGCCATATTATAAATATTTCATTAATAAACCTTAATTCTATCTATGTTTGACTATTACTCCCCAGGATTATCCTGTACAATTACGCTTAATAAATAAATTATGGCTTTTATAGCTTTGTGCGAAATTTGGGAATGCAAGACACAAAGAATACTGATATTAAAATATACAGAATATCCAAATTTGCTATACCTGTTAATAGATAAAACAAACCTACTCTGCTTAAATTCTATTTCTTCAGTTAATCTAGTTAAATTTAATTTAGTATCTATAAGAAACATTAACCAATATAAAAACTCGAAGCTTCTTAATAATTATGTATGAAGGATAAGTGACAAAATTGCTAACTAAACTTTATTTTCGTATGTTACAGATATCCTAATCGTAATCTAATCAATCGTGCCTTGGCATTATGTGCCACCTGAGAATACAGTTTTATAGCGAAAATTTGAGATAAGAATATGAATTGATTCGTGATTTTAAATTAATGGAAAGGTGGATGTCAAACACGTTTTTTATCTACCGAGATACACAAGTTATTTGATTCGTGACAATGAGGAAAGTTAATATAGTTATATTATTAAATAGTCGGGAAGCGAGCCTAGCCGGGGCAGCAGTGCGGCAGAGATGAAACATTGTCGGGAAACGTGTTTACCAGCCCAGCCTCGCACGAGACGCGAATGTCTCGTCTGGGCTAGGAGATTAAATAGAAATTTTCAAAGTAAAAACGTTAATGAAAAGAGACATGGAGCACAAGCAAACGATCTTGCTCGCACCTGCGTTGAGCAACAGCAGCTGTTGGCGAAGAGATACATCCGAAGCCACTTGGACTGGACCAGGCCCAGGGGAATTGTTACGCGCCGCTTTAATTCTTGCACTCAGTCTCGGTATCCTTTGCGCCAATCTGCTAGTAATATGCGTCATAAACAGCAGACGATACAGCAAATACATTCACGCACAGGTGAGTACATTTCTTTTGAATTTTTTATATCAGTAGTTTATCGTATGTATGAGCGTATAACACAGAAATGTGTAAAGATCTTACTTTATTTTTTATTATTTAATTTGTACTTTACAATTTGTCCAGCTGGACATTTGGTAAATTTTTCTAGCTTAATTGCTAAATAACGCGTGGATGACTACTTCCAGCGGGATACCATCAAGATCTCAAATCTATCATAATAGTTTTACAATGGAAATTAATCGTATTTGTAGCAGATACTTGCACATGGTGTTAAATAGAAGGCAATTTTCAAACGTCCCTTTCATAGCACTACTGATTTTTTTCTAATTTACCAACTTTTTAGGAATGCTCTATAAATAAAATGCTTGTAGAATGAATTTGGAATGAGCAATAAAAGGAAGCTAAAAGTGTATAATGAACCTATAAGTTATTTGAAATGCTAGAAATAATAGTATGAAATAAGTTTATTAGAAAATTATATGACATCTCTCAGAAAAATCTCTTGCTGTTAGATATAATATTATTTATTTTAAATTAATCAATCTTTTCTCCAAATGATCAATAATTCTTGAAATATTTTTAAAGAAGTAACACGTATAAAATGACATTATGTATCTTTATAGCTGTTCATAAAAACAAAATATTTTCATTTGATATAGTATATATACTATACAACTATATTTATAGCAAATAGCATATATAGTAGACATAAAATAATTTAAAATGACTGTTCCATCTTCTCAAAGAATCTTCTTTTTTCATTTATGACAATACGATAGTTACCAAAGATACATGTGATTTAAGTAGAATTCATTTCGAAACTTACGAAGGATATTTGATTATGATACAAATATTTATATTTGTCATAGGAATTTTAATAATATGGATCGAAATTAATTGATACATTTCCTTTCGATACTTTTCAGATTTAAAGATGTTTCCGTGTAGAAATTAGAATCGAACACCCTATATAAATTTGTTCAAGTACTTACTCGTCAAGTCTATGTTTTCTGATTCTTTTCTATTCATCCAGCTGTTCACTATTACGTATGCCATCACAAATGCTATATGTGTATTCATGCCGAGTGTTAAAAATGTCACACAAGCCAGGGGCCGTTTGTGACAGCATTATTTCGCTTCTGTCTGGTGTACTGGTCAACTGCAGGGCACGTTAGAATTTTCCATAATTTGAATGTGTCTGTTAGGCTGTGTTGAAAACCAGATCTTTTTTGTTTGTTTTATGGATGTCCATGCAGTTGTTCCGTTGGTACAGAACGAATGGTAGTCGATGATTAGTGACAAGCAGTAGTAGGGCATTCGCGCAATGAATCACTAACTGAGAAAAGTAGGATGGTAGGAAATGGTCATTTTCGGTCTCGCTTGAAAACGCATGCAGGACATTGAAGTATACTCTTAACGAACAAAAAGTGTTACGATCATTTATCCGAAATGTGATGAGAGAGCAGTAAAAACGAACGAAACTATAGAAATGTGATCGAATGTTTAATACTGATCTAATTCCAAAGTAATTGGAGTAAACATCAATAGCTTATCGAATAAGTGCCGTTGAAGTTAACGAAACTATAGAAATGTGATCGAATGTTTAATACTGATCTAATTCCAAAGTAATTGGAGTAAACATCAATAGCTTGTCGAATAAGTGCCGTTGAAGTTTTTACTAACAATGTATAGAATGTAACATTAAATAGAAGCAATTGATACGAGGTGATATTCAATGAAGTCCATTCAAAATTGATTTGCGTAATGAATAACACCCCAACAATGTAATCTAAACGATCAACAGGTTCTCTTCAACTTTATTGCAGCCAAAGTACTTACTTACAAGTTTGGCGAGCAACGACCTAGCTATTGGTCTTCTGGTTACACCATTCGGCTTCTTACCAGCCGTCTACGGATGTTGGCCATATGGTGAAGTCGTCTGTCAAATACAGGTAATATTCGTGCCTATAATAAACTGCATGTGTTGTTTATTACTCACGTTTCTTATATACATATAATATGTATTATATATATTATAATTGTGGAATTTGAAGGGTAAAATTTGTTAAATACTTATTTTTTAGTCTCTCACTCTTTTTGGATTTTTATAATTTGTTATACTTTGTTATGTATGGAATAAGGCATAATGTTACGTAAAAATAATACAATAATATCACTTGTTATAATGCTCATTTTTATTCCTTAAAAAGTTTGTTCAGGTCAGGATCAATAGTTTTATTGCTTACTTTATTGCTTTATTGCTTTATAGGCATTTTGACCATTAAGCTGTTGACCATTAGCGGAGCAATAGTTTTATATAAAATAATATATTTGTCACTTCTGATAGTCTATTGAAATATGTATGAGCATAACCTTGTCTTATTTAAAATAACACCTTTTACCTGAGGCATTTAGAGACGAAAAGATGCGAGTTACATGTTTAATATTTTCGTGTTGAAAACAGAAATGATTAAACGAGAATATCGTATAATTAAATATTAATGCGATATATCTAAATAACCGATTTTTAGAAATCAGACGATTAAAATTGTTGTTACTCCATACGCAGTTAAATGTTTAATAATTATTTTTATCTAAAATATATTATTTCACGTTTCTTTGCGTCTTTTTTCATAAAATAAAAAATTGATTTCAGAAGAAAGTTAGTGCCAATGAAGTACACATGTAATAAATTTGTTATGTTCAATAACTTTTAAACTGAAAAACAAATGTGAGATGTGCTTCAATTTTCGTAACGATATTATCTGGAACTTTTAAAACACATCTGAATTTTAAACTCAATTTCCTCTGTATCAGAAAAGTGTCACTCGCACTTCTTTGATTCTAGCTACCCTTTATACATAGTTTCAAAGCTACATGTATGTGACATTCTATTTTATTCGTAAGCATATTGATGGTGCTGTTTTTCACGTTCTTCGCTTCATTTTTCTGTGACAGCGTAATTCACAAAAGTCCCCCTTTACGTTCCGCTTTATCTGTTATTGCCGTAAGACGTAAGGTACGGATACTTCAAAAAAATCGACAGATTTATTATAGTACAATTTCCTGGTTTGTCTACCTCGCGTGTAAACACAAGACAACAAACTAGTAGTTTTGCATTAGCGTAGAGTATGTAATACATACTCTCATCAAGCAAAGTAGAAGAGGCTTTCTAAGTGAGTTTAAGTTGGACAGTACTCTATGAAGTTCCTGTTACGAATATGGAATATGATGCACAATGTTTACGCTTATTACTTCATTCATGCCTAAAAGCGCTACGAACAACACGAATATCACGAATTTTTTATTGTTCCAATATTATATATATGTTATTCACTGTAATAAATAATTGCTAAACGAACATGTACATATCGAGTAATAATTTGTAGCCAAGAACAATTTGCCATTTATAATATATTTTTATGTGTGGTCTTAATTTCGTTTTGTCCACATTTGCATATTCTTCGATTCCGAGTAATATTATTAATATTTGCTGCAAGTACAGTTTACGTTGTGACTCGAGGGATCTGGTAATTGGTAAAAAAGATACTGGTACGTGTCCCGAAACTTTAAACTTTAAAGAAACCACTATTTTCGTTGCTGGGGCATATATACGTGCCGTAAATTAGAAGGTTTCGAAGGTTCTTCGCAGGCGCCTATGCACTGCTACTCGAGAGACTAATTGTCTAAAGAATTAAGAGCCAAATTGTTAAGAGCCAGAGGAAATTTCCCACAGCAGCTATTGGGACTAGCCCAAAAATTCTCGGAATTACTTCATTCTCTCTTATAGATTTTAAATTAAAAAGGCACATTCAGTTTTCGAATGTATTGATCCTTGGTCGACAAGGGAAATTAAAGAATACAAAAAATTAAAACTTTTTTTAATTTTTTGCGTAAATATAGTTCATCTAAAAAAATATATAATTCTTTGTCTCGTCGAATATCATAATTTTGTGAATTTTAAAATTTTTTCATGGTAAATAGAGACGGAAAAGATATATGATTATGAGAATAGAGATGAGATATATACTAGACATATATTAGACAAGAATGAAACCGAGCTAGAAAAATGTACCAGACAAGAACAAAAATAAGTAAAAAAGTATAAAGTATCTAAAGACGAAAGCAACATAGGAAGATAATGAGAAAAGTAGGAAACAAAATTTATTACGTGGATTCCATTAGTAAGGAACACGCAATAAAGTTGTACTATTAGAAATAATATGTCTAACAAAAGCCAGGAAATTAATAACAGAAAAAGGAACTGCTATATAAATTCTAGAGTAACAAAAAAGAGTAATCGCACTTTTGGAACATCGAATAAGTATAATTTTAGAGAATTTTAAAGAATAAATTTTAAACACTTGAAGAATAAATTTACTTTTAATGCTCATTTTACAACAAATCTGTTTTTGAAATTGTTAATTATTGTCGAATAAAAATTGTCTTAAATTGCCTTATATTTAATGGTATAATATGTATAATTTTTGTTGAATTGTTATATTTCGTTTACAACCAATGGTAATTAAACTGAAATTCAAGAGAGTCTAACTTACGACTCTATTTGAACGGTGACTGAACTAGACAGAATTACAGCGGACAAAATCCAGTAACTTTAATTTACAGCTACTTTCATGCCCCAGAAATCTGCTAAAAATTGGTCTTGGAACAAAGTAGTACGCTTCGTGTGCGAGACATGATGCATCAGCTTAGCGTGAGTCAACTCTTTTTGGGGTTTGCCTTAAGCTGAAGATCAAACATTTTCATGGAAGACTCGTACTTAAAAAGATTACAGAAACATATCCTAAAGAAATTTCAATAAATGTAACAAACTGTTATCTCGCTTTAATTTTTAAAAAATACAAATACAGTATTTCTTGGACAAGTAATTAATAATTGCTATATTGTATATATCGGTATATTTAAGGATTTAAATGTATTAGCTATAAAAATATTATCTAACCAATAATTTTTCTATTATTTTTTTATATTTTTAGAATATGCAAATTCTCCAAAAAAAAGAAGGAAAAAAGATAATTGTCCACGTAAACTATGTACGATAGAAAGAGAGGAAGAGAGGAAAAATTTCACTGGCAATAATTTTCTGAGGACCGAATCGAACATATAAAAATTCAAATTTACATTAGCGATTGATATATCGGCTGGCGAGAAAGCTCTTTCATATGTCACCGATCGATCGTGCAACGTTCGAATCGCGCTCACCACAGTTCGCGCTGACTCAACAAAAAGAATGGCGGGGCTGACTTTACGAAACTTTAACGGGGGGTAAAATGAAATTTCTTATCCGTCTGCTGTTACATTTTTTGAAAGTGTGAGATTTTACGAGCTTATTAATAAAAATTCTAATATCATTATTCATTGAGAAAGATGTATAGAATGTAAATAGATTACCTTTTGTTATGGGAATTTAGGATTAAAAATATGTGTAACATAAGTTTATATAGTGTCAAACTATATGGTAATGTGGGAAAACATAATGCTAATAGAATTGGTAACGGTATGATTTTATTTCAATATCAATCACGCCAACAAAAAATGGCACGCATATGTTCCATAGACGTGGATGACTCATGGTTAAGTAGACCTTCTTAATTACCCAGGGTTTTCCTTCTATACTACAGTAATATTTTAGTTCTATTGATAATCGATATTCAATAGGTGGTGCGAATTATTGTGCATATATCTTTTTTATTTTATTACGTTACATCGCGGTACACCAACCTCTACGTCTTAGGGAATTTCCTAACGGAAATCGAAGAAAAATGGGTGGGAAATGTCAGCAGCCTGTTCATACCGTGCTAAGGAAATTATCACCGTCAGGAATTTGCAGCTGTGCTTCCTGCAGTCGGTGCCTTTTCCGGTATTTCTTCCACTAGTTGGTAGTTACACGTTATCGAAGTTCCTGATCATAATCTTGCTTTCGTTTCCCCTTTTTCTTCCTCCTCTACTTTAACTTTGCTTGACGTAATGTAACGGTGAAATTTATTGCATCGTATTTTCGATACTCGAGAAGTTTAAGATCCTGGTAAAATCAGACATTCGGTTATATTATTTTCCAGTTTAATATATAAGCTTCATATTACTGTCATCTATTTTACACATCTGGTATTTAGCAACGATTCTAAATTTGTAAATTATAAGCGTGACTTAAGTCGTTAATTATTATCAATAGTAGTAGTAAATAATGATTTAAGGATGGACATCTGGTTTAATATCCGCGATAACTTATCATGTAAATTATCGGAAAATTTTAAATTCCACGGTAGAGAGCATATTTTTTCTAAATTTTTTTTAAATATCTGTTTAAATGATACAGATCAAAAGATATTACTGTATTTTTGCTTCTAAAATTTATGCTTTAAAATACCGAAATGGTCTTGAAAAGCTAAAAATGTACAGTGATATATTTTGATATCCTATAAAATAAAAACTTTTCCAGATAAGCTTCTTCTATAAAAGGAATATTTTTCTATGAAATTCAGATAAACTTTTTTTTTACATGATAAAACTTTCTTAAATTGAGAAGATCCATGCATTTAGTTATGTTATTATTTTATTGTTATACTTTTATTAGTCTTTATTTCGCATGATTGAATTGCTAATTTTTACTGTTACAGTTATTTACATATGCACTGTAGTGAATATAATTAATTTTTAACTTTTTAAAACAGAATATACCAAAATTTGATTGGACCAAACGGCTTGATTCTATTTGAAACCAAAGAGTGTCCACTTCATTCAATCCACTAGGATTAGTTTTTTAAATTAAAGTTGCAAAATTATTCAAATCGTATGATAACCATGTATATCATAAAACATTTTATTAATACAACCCACTGAAGAAATAGAGTGTTATAGACATGAATTTGATTATAGATAATTAGTAATAAGATATAACGTTTAAAAATGATTCCATAATTGATATGCAATATAATAATGCCATTCATCATTTCAATCATGATATAACCCAATAACGATTACAAATTCAGTACAACGGATCAAATACATATTCATCACTGCGCTCAATAAAATTATTGAATCAAATGTTTAATATTATTGAATAAAAATTACGCAGAGGCTGCTGAAACTTCTCTTTCAGCCTTGTTAATTCTGTGTGTGTGTGTGTGTGAGCAGAGGTACTACTAGGAACATTTTGATTTAAAAAACAAGACATGTGTCGATGGTTCTAAAAATTCAAACTTCAAGATTGGAAAAGAAGTTCTTATGTAAAGAAAGATATAATATTTCACTTAGAAAGGAATGAACTTTGACAGATACCATGGTTTTGCAACGAAAAGGAACTTATGTATATAACATAATATGAATTATAAAATCATAAAGTTATATAAATTATGAAATTATAAATTCACCATAAGATCATGCAAAATGACATATGAGTTTATAATGGAGTACAACCAGACTACTTGGCACCAGACGATGCAGACAATACATTAAATGTGTCCTTGTAATGCTGTATTCCATTATGATGTTATCATATTCCTAAAACTATCGATTACGTTTTGATATTAATTACGTTTTGATATTGAATGATATTAATTACAGTAGATTATTGTATGTAAATTTATATACAGATATTAATTTTATATCATTTTGACTTAAATGTTGTATGTAAAAGTGCGAACATTCCTTTATCTAAACTATTCTACGTTTCTATTATTCTCATTTCTATCGAACAATCAGCACTATCAGCACGTACAATTCGATGAACGATGAAATTGACAACATTGTAAAAATAATAACTTATTAATTTGATTGAAATGTAGAAAACCGTAGATATCATAATCATAAAAGTATTAAATTACATTCAATTTCATATATTATAAATTAAGAGAAAATTCTATATCGTCAAGTGTATATCGTACAATACATATCTCGAAAATGCCACAATTGAGAGGAAAATACTTTATTGCCTCGCCTAGAACCAATAACGCAAGCGACAACATTTATTGCTGACATAAAATCATCGTGTGAATTATTCAGTTCACGCGATACAAAAGGTATGGTTTGCGAGGCTACCAATCTAAAAAGACTTTGTACAATATCGAATGAATACGGATACGAATGGAAAGCTTTAGATAGCAATTACTAACAGACGTTTTTAGATCACGATATAAAAGTTTTGACAGTTTATGGGATAGAATAAATTGTACATTGATATCTCTTACCATTATGGATTTTAATGAAATATTATAATATCTAGATGTCAATGATAGATATAACAAAACAAGAATAAACTAAATAATAATTTTTAAACAATATTATAATCTACATGCAAGTACTTTATTATGTTACGTTGATTGGAAAGTTCTGTCGTTCTTCTCCTTTGAGCCTTGGTTGGAATGTTCAATGCTATTCCATACCACCCACTACTCAGAATATCGAATTTCACCTATCATATGTTCTACGCTTTATGAAATATTTTTAATATTGAATGCAGCAGAAACTCGCAAAAACTGTTTTAAAAAATTTATTCACAAAATTCATTGCTGTTTAACTTATGCTAATTTTCCTTTAAATTAATGAAACGACGTAGACACGTATTATCTTCGTTAGCAGTAACAATAATGTTAAATATAAAGTTGCAGAGTGCAAGGAAGAAACATTTCAAATTTTGTACCCTACTAGACTTTATCCTTATCGGATAAAAACCAACCTATTTTTTCATATTAACTAATAAAAAGATCGAAGAGTTATGAATTACTTGGAGGGACGATATAAACACGTAGCATCCTTGTCAACAATAACAGTAACGTTACGCATGAAGATAACAGGTATCAGTGTAAGAAAGATACATTTCCAATTCCGTGCCCTACTGTTTTCATCCCCATCAGATGAGAGTTAGCCTGACTTTTCGTTCGGGTAAAGCAACTAACCAAGAGATCGAAGAGCTGTGAATTGCTTAGAGGAACGATTGAGTAAATTCGTTTTGTGGTGAAAATATTCGGTTAAGGTCTCTCGGGAGTGTCTCGAGGATAGCCCGAAACGAGGCCAGGGCGATCCTAGCCCCTCCAGATTATCAGAGCTTTTTCCTGGCTGTACGCCAACGGTCACCATGGCAACCATCTTAAACGTATACTACCCTCTGACGTCTCTCGTCCCCTAACTCCTTTCTTCGTGGTCGCTACTTTATGGATACACCAGCGTCACTGATTCATCGAATCACGTTGTGTCGCCTTTGGCACATCACATTCGAAACTAGACATTTTGATTTCAAGCGGGAGATCTTCTTTAACTCGCTTAAGCTCTGTTGGTACACAAAGAATGCTTCGCGCGTACATGAAGAACTTGTAAAATATAATTTTTATAATATTGCCCCTGAGAGCATGTTGGATACAGTAGCGTGAAATGTCTCGGCTAGTGCATAGGAGGATTTGGAAAGTGTAGCAAGAAACGGTATAAGTAGACTGGGGTTTTTTGTACAAATTCATATTTTTGAGAAATGTGCATCGCGTGGAATTTTGTTTCTTCAGATTTCCTGTAAATGGATAAAAATCCGCAGTCCAGTTGTAAGATATGTTTTTTCGCAAGGTGCTGCTTATCTTTATTAGTGCGGTTGATCTCCGTATTCACGAAGTGTGACAGTTGCCCGCGGATACGTGCTGTCTTTGCTCGCCGATCTGTATTTGTTCAGACAGCTTGAAAAATGCACGTACGAGCAAAGACCCCTGACAAGCTTGGTTTAGATAAAAGGTTCCTTTGTCAGATTTTTCTACTAGCTTGAGCTTTCAATGTGTGTATATATTCTCATCCGCATTTCTGTGATTCTGACTTTTTCGTAATTGTAAACGACCTGTTAACATTAATCAAGCTCGTTATTAATCGTAATCGTTATTACATTCGTTGAAAAGATTAATCACAAATATTATTTACCTTTAAGTATATTGGTGAAAATCATGGACCTTTTGTAATAAATAATTATAATATATTCAATCCAGTATTGGTATAAATGGTAAAAATATGATCAAGTGTAGAATGTAGACCAAGAGTGAAAATTCATGCTATAACCATGCTAGATTGCTAGAATAGAAAAGTGAAACGTGAATAGAAAAGTGCGCACGTGAAACAGAATCAGAAGATTGCTTTCGAAGCAGAATTCAATCGACAATTGTATCAGGGAATTGATTACATCGTCGAGTTGTAAATGGCTGACCAACGCAACGTTAAGTTGTACTACTTGAATTGTATTCCGTATTGATTTGTGATTTGAATACGGTTTCCAAACAAAAAAGGAAAGAACGAGAGAGTATATTTGTTTTCGTATTTGCTAACACGTAACATCTTGCCTTTGTAATTGAAATGAATATCAATTGAAATTTGGAGAGATTTGTTTACAATTGTGAAAATTTTATTGTTTCAGGCACTTCTTAGAGGAGCTTTAACTCAGCAGAGCGCTGTTATCCTCGTCTGTATGGCAATTGATCGTTACGTTTGTATGCTACACCCGCATCATTATCATAAACACACATCTAAAAAGGTAAAATTTTTAAATCATCTCTTACGCTATTATCTTGAAAAGTACATGTCTGGATGTTTTCTTATTTTCCAACTTCCATATTTCTTGACCTTTAGATAATGGTTTTAATCAATAACAATTTAATCAATGAATAGTGTGCAAAATAAAATCGGATAATAGGAAAATGTGCTTGAAGAATTCTGAAAATATGAAATCTGATAAGTGTCTCTCTTGCTGTCATCGTAAATATTAAAAAAGGTTGTGTATTTATCTACGTTTTAGCTCTTCTTATGTCATTTAGTATTTATAAAATTAGCGCTTTTTCTGGTACATTTTAACGATTATTCATGTATATTACTCCTCATTCAAGAGAACTTATTTTTTACGATTTATTTTTTGATGGATTGAAACCACTATAAAAGATGAGGTCGAGAAAGTTATGAAACACATTTTTCTTCATCTATAATTCTAAAGACCATCCTGTATATATATTATAAGTTCACACAGTTCTTTATTTCAATCTTACATTTTATTAATTAATTTATAAATTACAATGGAAGTTAAATATACGAGTATAATTTTCAATTATACATAATTTGTGTAGATAAAACACTTCAAAATGGAAATATATAGCACTGAAAATAGTTGGAATTGTTTTTCATAATTTAGTAGTAAACATTTCTACATTCGAGAGATGAATGTATATAAATAAACAAACGTGTCAATCCAATATTCCAAAATATTCAAGCATGGGACCACGCTAAAATTGATATATCGATGCTGTCAATTTATTTTGATATCCTATAAAATCTGCTACTGAGAGTTGTAGAAAGAAGGAGATTGACGTACACGATATATCATACCAAGATCTTTTAAGATTTATCAAAATTTTGTCAGAAATCGTTTTAACTGAGTTTGTTTTTTTTTCCATCCATATTTACTGAAATTAACGTAAAAAAATCGCTTGCAATGTATTTTTAAAAGTTATCGATAGATATTAAAAAAATATCTTGAGATTACCGAGAAACCTCACTTTCAGGAAAAGGATAACAACCATTCTATCATATCTATCATAACTTTGGAACAGCTTGAAGTATAGCTGGGCGATAGTGACAGATTCAGAATTGATAGAATAAATTTTCCACGATTATAGTTATTCCGATTCATCATCTATTGACTTTTCTACGTAAGCACCCAAGATACCTTGTGTGATAACCAGGATATCTTCTTCTTAACTTTTCTCGAATTGTTATATCTCATTATCATTCTTGTTTCAGCAAGCGTAAACGACGTTTAATCTTTCATGAGAAGCTTTAGCACAAAAGTGGAACAACAGATGCTGCATAATAATAACAATTTCATTATATATCTTTGAAACAATTATCTAATAGTAATCCAAAAAACGCAATAAAGTTAACTTCACAGTCCAAGGACTGTAATGTTATATTTTTCTATTAGAAACTATGTACAATGGTTTCACTTGGAAGATTTTAGGATTAGTATTGTACTATTCATCACAGTCCTTTAGCTAAAGTTTATTATTGCCATCCATTTACCTTGTAGTCAGAGTCAGTGTCTCGTGCACAGATAGGGTCTCTGAAGCCACTTAATCCTCTATCGCTTGAAGTAAAGCTGATAGTTGTTCACCAGCGACGAGATGTACGAGACGATTTATAATTTCAAATAACGCTTCCCACGTGCTAGCGTTTCTCTGTATAGACGTGTTGTTGATTTTTAACAACAAAATCATAATGCTGAACTTTTTCGGTGTTTGTGAATTTAGCGACCTACTTTACGGTAGTAAAGTATTTTATTTTCCATAATCTCGTAAGTTCCACACCATTTGCCTGCGTGGATATCGAGCAAATTGTGAATATTCACTTTGAAAAGATGTTTTATCATACGACTTTTATTATATACGTAATTATTACACTGTGATCTTTTATACACCTACAAGAAATTTAAAACTGCAAAATCCACAAAATGTGCATAGCATGCAAAAGTGCATACATTAGTACCTGTTATAACGTTTGGTAAGTAAAACAAATGTTTCTTCATTTGTCCTTGTAAAAACTCGAATTCACATAAATATCCATAATCTAATAATTATGTTTCCAGATTCTGTTTACGTTTTTTTTTTTTTTTTTTAGCCTTTTGATAGTGCTGATAGTGCTGCTAGCGTTTTGTACCAAAAATTCTCCTGTTTTCTTTCATCAGTACATTTAATGACTTCTTAGAATTTAGTTATATATTCATCCACGATCTCCTGTCTTTTAGCATAGCAATTGCTCTTGCAGTTCAGCTGTAAGTTCGTCCACGACACGTAATCTTTTCAGTGGTTTCCTTCGGTTTAGCCGTATATTCGACCGCGCTATCCACTTTCCTGTGGTTACTAGTGGTTACCAGGCACTGGTTAAGAGAAGGGAAGTAATAACAGACGCCATTCCTTGCTTTCGTACTTACTTACAGTTCTGAATTGTTACACTTGATAGCTTTTTGAAATCGTCGGGGATTATTCATTTAAAACTTTTATTCATCTGGCGAACTGTAAACCGTATGCATTTTATGTTAGACACTGTAGTTAGAGTAATGCAACGATGAAATATAAGAACGTGTAATATAATATCAAGTACTGTAATAAGATAGCAAAAGTGGTGGTGTATAAAGCTTAAGTGTTTGAAATTTTAAAGTTTAATTTTATGTTAAATACCAAGCCTTTGGACCGGACAACATTCAAAACTTAAAGACCCATTCCTCAAAGTTATCGAAGTTTAAATAATTATCAGTTACATTGTATTTTAATAATATGTCTTGCATATTCTCTACAAACTTTGATCATGCATGGAAGCGTAAATAATTGCTTGGTGTTACCCGTTCTTCTTTCTTTCTAATTAAATTACCAACTTTCGAAAATGATTAACTTGGAAATAATGTATTAGCTTATACCTGATATTATGCATATTTATATATAAATAGTTCGATTCAATATTATTAAATATTTAACAGAATATTAAATATAGAACTTGAATAAAGATAGTACTTTAAACTCGGTTCATGCACTGCCAAGTTTCTTTAAATTGTTTTTACGAAGTTGAGAGTTTCAATTGAATATATAAAAATTATATTCAGCAAATATCACGAAACGTGAATAAAGATCCTTGGCTAAAGATAATTTGAAAATTGTATTGTATCAAACAATTGAAACGTGCTGTGAAGTTTTACACGCAAAGTTTGGCACGAATAAGTGGATTTGTTGAGAATACACGGATATGTACAAGAGGCGCACTCAGTCGAAGAATCTCATACACCGTGGTGTACACTATAGTTGATCCCTTGAGAATCTCAGTTTCAGAGTGTCGCTTGTATTCTCTTTTCTATTTTCTTCGCTTTTATTTATTTCTCAAAATAGGATTACTACGCTCTGTATTGGATTCTGTATTCATTCTAATGTCCTTCCTTGTCAAACACACATATACAATCTTTTATTTAGATACGTACAAATATAATAAAATGTACTTATTTATATTATCTTACTGTCTTATATTTTAAAAATACATACGTATGTATTCGTCAGATTGGCCAAATTTTATTTGAAACAAAAATAAAAAATAACTACTTGAAGTAATGAATAATGTATTCCAAATATCATATTATCTTTATTTTCTAGATAACACGAGAAGTGTATTTACATTTTATCTTAAGACCAAATAATATTTTAACATAGTTACCTCTCTCAAATAAAGTAGCAAATAATTTGGATTTTAATATTTATTTGAATTTTAAATATCATATTTTGCATACATTTGAAAGCCATAAACAATAAAACCGAATTTATACACAACAGTATTTGCTCTCGAAATTGCTTTCATTTCAATTATCTTCAAATAATATGTTGCCTGCGCGCGTGGGTCGCCGTGAGAAAATCTGTATCATGACGTGGTTAATAATATGATTATTGAAAATGGAAGATTATTTCGTTTGATATTTGAATAATGAGATAGCTTGAAGAAAATATGAATTTCACGGTAAGCTACAAAAGAGTAATATATCATGAAGAGAACATCTAAAGAATCGTTTCTACATTCAGCGTGTGGATATTACATTCTAAAAATATGACTAATTGTCATTTCGAGATATCTATTGTAAATGGAGACTTTTGCTCAGTGTCACGCACGAGTACACACCAATAATTAAGTATACATGTTATATAAGATTAACGATCTTTGACATTTTTCTAAAGAACGAATTTATTACATAGCCAAATACATAGATATAGACGTATGAAATGCACATCACCGGTTTCTTCGTTTTTTAGGCGAGAGAAAAAAAGCTAAGCCGACATAGTATCCATATACGAACAAACGTACAGCGAATCGATTTCACGACAGTTTCGTTCCCTTTTTTTATGCGAGGTAACCCGTTGAATGACTCCTCCCCGCAAGCGTTATCTCTCAGCTTTTTGTCGAGCAGCCAAATCGCCGGCTTTCCCACTTTTACTCGACTGTCGAACTCATTCGCAATGAAAAGCGTCGTATCCGAGGGATCCTTCAAGACAATCGAGTTCGCCTTTAAAACAACGCGACTTGCTCGCGCAAAAATTTCTCGTCTTCTCGAATTTTACGTCAGATCATAAAACTTGAAAATATTTTTCATTCTCCTATGTCGAAAATTATATTATGCTCACTATCCGATATTATACTCCGTTATCTGAATTATTGTGTACATAAAATAGATCTGGTCCTCTAAGACCCAACTTAACTCAAGAGCTGTGTGAAATATTTTCGCTTTAGGAAACCGTTATGGTTATTATTAATATCTGTTTGTTTCAGTATGACTATACTTTTCTATTTTATGATTATTATATAGGAATATTTATAAATGGCTATTATATAGGATTTCCAATTAATCCAACGAGTTTGCAATGTATTTTCTACGGAATCGTCATGGTTATTTTTAATTGAAGATTTTTCCTATTTGTTTATTTTAATATGGTTACATCGATACGTTAAATAATATTAACGGTAAATTATTCAGGCATAAGAAAGTATCGATTATTTGCATCTAAAGGCAGTGTACGTATAAAGAAATGTACGAGTATTTACATTTCTACGCATACTGTGATTATTCATTGAAATTACTGATATAATGAATATGTAGCAAGGTGAGCTAAAAGGACAGAAAAGATACATGTTGCTTATTATATAGTACATATATTCGAGTGGAATTCATTCCCTAGGGCGTATTACAACCTGTGCATACACAACCTACATTATTAAGTTGGCGTATATGATATATTTCTCCGAACTTTGAATTTGACCAGTCCATACCACCTATTAAATGCCACATATTAAGGTAGAAAAAATTTGCTACAAAATATACAGCTAATCATGACATCTAATAATATAAAAATAATCAGAATATTAAGTAAGATTAAGAAAAAATGTAATTTTCTCATATTTATATTATTTTTTTCCATATAATCTTTAGAGATATGTACATTAGTTGTAAGTTTATATAAATTGAGGCACAAAAATACAGTTCAACGAACTTCAAAAAATTCAGAATAATTTATCTTTATGTTTAATTGATCCAAAAAAATGTTTTAATATAAAAGATGAATCAGACGAAGAACGTAATCTGACAATTTGCTGACTCTCGTAGACTATTCAGTCCGTAATTTTCCGCCAATTGAATGTTCATCGATTTCTACTGTCCTCTTTTCTAGTTTGATCAAAATAATAGTCGATGTTGCTTCCTGATTCCACCTGAAAAATTTCAATAACATTGTGAAAAACTTCAATTTTCATGATTAATATAAACAATAGCGATAACATGTTTATGCATTATTGGATCGGGAGAGAAATAACGTCGGTTTTACAAACATAAAAGCAATTTCGTATATCGTGATATTGTTACTTTGTCCGGTTATGTTTTTAATTAATTAGGAATATTAAGTATATCCGCGTAATAAAATGAATAGTAGAGTATATTACATACTATTATACGCATATTCGAATTGACGTCTTCAAAGTCTAGAAACAATTCAAAGTTTCTTTTAATATATTTTTGACCTGATGTGATCAGATGTGATCTGATTTTAACTCTGTTGATTTTTTTTTAATACACATTATACATTATTTTTGAATATTTGACGTAAGGTGCATGGGATTTGTTAATTAAAATTAAAAGGCTTTTCTTTTGTAGATATAACATTTACTTATGAAATATTTTCAAAGAACAATACGACACATAAAAGAAATAATACATGCAGGATATTATAATAATTGCTTAATTCGCGATAGTTTAATCTTAACTGAAGCGAGAAAATTTTGAATCTCTGCTATCATTTTCCGTGTTTGAGTTGAAAATTCAGTTTCCTATGTATCGCGTAAGTTGAAATGATGTTACAAATCCCTAAAATAAATATACTAAATTAAGATACTGATATAATATACTACTATACTATAATTAATATAGCAAATAAAGAAAATTGTAATATTATTGTAAATGCTTACCGTAACTAATTGTAACTTCGTCTATTGTATTATGACTAGTTTATTTCTATTTTTTGTTTAATAACTTTGTTGTTACAACATGAGAGAGCAGAAAAATCAGGAGTCATTTTTAAATAAAACTGACTTCCTTAAGTAAATATGCGATTAAAAACTTTTTACAACGATAAATTAAACAAACAGTTCATTTGAATGATAATTTGAATAGAAGTTTATTTCGATGGCGGCTAATTTTAACTAATAGAAACTGTTTCATAGTTTCGCCGTAGTTGGAAGTACGTGTTAACATTTATTGGCAAAGTTCTTGGATCTGCAATCATAGCTAATTCGTAGAACTACATACATAGAAGTAAGTTTACTGCAAGATCAAGTTAGTAATAACATTGCGAACGAAGGTAGACGAAAATCTGTAGCAAACTACGAGTTTCTATAATTGCTTTGTATTTCTTATACAAGAATTTGTTCACTATTCCATATTGTTTAGCGTGTAGTTTTCAACAAATCATTAAATAATTTGAAACGACAAACTTTCATAAATGATATGCATACAGAACTGATTTCGATCGAACCAAATATTGACCGTAAGCATATTAATGAATTTGTTCGATTAATGATATGTACATACCACACGAATTTTGGTATGCCATGAAATGTGTTCCACCTCCTTTCAAAACCTTGTAATATTATTATATTATATTGTTAATACATTTCCTCGATACGAACCCTTTTTACACCCGATACGTACAAAAAGATCTCTACATTTTGTAATTTGTGCAAATTGGTTCGAATTCGTCGATATTATAATAAACGATAAATAAATAACGATACATTGAAAGTAATACATTTCTTTCGAAATTATTTTCGGTTATCCTCTCTTTGACAACAAATGTAAACGTAAAATAACTGCATAAAAAATACATGGGTTATTAGTTTGTAGATTCAATGCATTTGCAATTAGATTTATCGCAAGAAATAAATTTTTTGTCACCAGAATGATACCTAATTATTTCACTTTGTAACTCTGAATTGTAAGCTTAGGGAATGATGATCTATCGCTTGGATTACTTTCGAAAATTAGTTCAAATGGAGTGGATATTAATAGGGCATTGCTACGTATTGTGGTTAATTTCTCGAGCAGTCAGTTCGAGTGCTTTTCTATGTTAGTTATTAATTCTCGATCATCGCTACCGTTACACGTTCACTGAAAATATCGGCTTGCTTTTAGAGGTCAGTTTGTGACTATTCTAATAAAGACACGAGTTGCTGCGGTCAAAAATTTTATACGTATAGCGCGTAGAAAGGAGAGGTAAAAAAATAAGCTGAAGGTACATGGAACAGCACCTCTTTCCTAAAAAGTTTAATTTAGAGAGAAAAGGAAATTCATATTGAAAAATTTGTCACGTATATATGCGTTATATTAATAAAATAAATAAAGACAGCGTAAATAAAATTAACAAAACTAAATATACTTTTTTCACATTAGACAAATTGATTTGGTTATATTCAATTTTTACTTCTTTCCTCTTCCAGGTTTCATAAACCTTGGGAAATCAAAATTGAAAAAAATTGTGGGATACTTATGAATGTATCCACTATGTTATAAAATCATTCATTACGTCAAATGTTTGGAAGTTTTATTAGATAAGTTGAAAATAAAATTTGAAAATTTGTCAGGGACTCGGATTGCCTATGGTGAGCTAAATATTGATTATCACTACTTGCTCCCTGTAACGGATAGCGTTGGTTTAAGGTAATTTTTCGGTATCAATTTGACGTACAATAAAGGCAGTTACTCTTTTTTATTGTTTTAAGTATATATACATGTTTTTAAGTATACATAAAAATTATTTTACACTATCTGAAATAACAACTTACATTGTATTTCTTTGAAGAAAATTCGATTTTTGTAAGCGCATGGTAGGGCGTTTGTAAAAATAAATTGAAAATATACAATAAAATTTTTCTATTCCAATCGTCGTTAAATCGAGTTTGGAAACTTGTCAAGTGCACACTTTTTAGGAATAATTCCAAACTGAATAGGAGGGAATAATCAGCAGACCATTATCCTACATATGAAAATAAATAAATATATATATAAAGCAAAATTTTTTCGTCAAAACTCTGTCAATTTAACAACTGTTTCGTTAATTTAAAATTATATCCCGTCCGATTCGTTTCAGTTTTAACTCTTTCGCGGACAAAGAAATTCAATGGAAATGTGTCAACACAAACACGGGATAATTACGAAACTTCATCCACGTTATGAACAAATCTTTTGAAAGTAATTTAGTTTTCGGAAAAGTAAAAGGAATTACTTTGATACACGTGCATCTCACGAATTTTCAAGTTCTGTGTACATATTGTATTATTTATATACAGGGTGGTTAATAGGAAGTGTTGCAACTATTACTACTCATAAGTTACTGTATTATTATATTCAGAAAAATGTAATATTTTCCTCTTCATATTTACAGATAAAAGTTAATGTAAATTACACATATTATATATTTTCTACTATAACTTTTCTTTCCGTATTTCAGCTAGACGCGCGAAACAAATCTTTCGCTGCATAAATTTCTAATTGTTCAACCTATTAAACATAATCGCACGTATACTTACATATGCTCAAAAAGAAAAAAAAGAATGATTATTTTTTATGTATGTGACGCAGTATTACATGCGGCAGGGTTGCGTGGCAGTGATGTCAACTACTTGGATAGCAAGCGTGGCGATTTTTGGTGCTCTCGTACTACCAAGAGGTGGTTACTACTTTAACGGCTCTGGTCTCCTTGCCTGCGACCCTTTCTTCGCCAGGGCTTCCCTTCGGTATTTTTTAAATTCATAATAATAATAATTAAAAATATTAGCTAACTTGACAATTGATTTATTGAGTACAGTGTCGTGTACTAAATTGTAAATATCGTTCTTGTACCATAAATTAAACAAGCTAAGGTAAGATTTAATCTATCTATTATAGTTTTATCTCTCCTTTGGTTTCAATTTTTTCGCGTTTTATTCGCCTTATCCATGTTTACTCGTGTCTTTATACCTATCCCTCTTACTCTATTTATCATTTCTCATTTTTGAAAAATTGCTTTGTATAAAGGAACGAAAATTTATTGCGTTCTTCCTCATTTTCAGGATTCTCGCGTGCTGTTGTTTTTATTTCCCTACAACGATGGTGCTGATGTACTGCTACGGTTCAGCCTTCCACGTTAACAAACTGCGCCTGAAAAGGGTGGTTTGCGTTAACACCCCGGAGGTCGTTAGTGGAGGCCATATGGAGAGGGTAAGTCAAGTTTGGTGCTACTCGAACCTCCAATCAATAGGCTCAATTTAAAAAGAGCTCGGCTGACAACAGAACCGCGATAGCTCGCTTAACGATTCATCAAATTGCTTGATGCTCAATCACACATAATACTTAATGAAATGGCTTTACAGCACAGCCTAATCTCAATAATACTTACGAGTGAGAGAAAATAAAACTAGTTTCTCGGTAAATAACACTTGTTCCAAACGATTGCTGATACAAATAGACAGGTAATTGAACATTCTTATCGTGTAATGCATACGTAGGTCTGTGATGTAATATTCTTTTTGTATGTTGCAATATTTATTAGTTTCACTGATAAATGAAAACTACAAAAAAGTACAATAAATCATAAGCAAGCAATTTTAAAATTCAGTAAAATCAATAGTCCTTTTGATGACCATTTCGCAACAACATGTAGAGACCTCATTAGGAATTTTTCAAATTCTGAAAGTACAATATACTCGTAGTAAATTTTCTAATATATTATAAAATGTTATTCTGTAATATATATGTCGGGTTGGCATTGAAATGCGGGGCGTATAATGAATCTTCCTATGAGTTGACCATCGTTGTTGTATACCAGATGATATTTATTGAAACGAATGTATTACAAAGGTTAACAAGTGATAGCGGTGATTGAATAATCGAGATATCGATGACGATGAATTTAGGTTCGATAACGAATACACGATCAACGGGATGACGATTGCGATTTGGGACTTGACGTACTTATTCCTTGGACTAGTCGGACTTATCGGATTGAAAATCAATCCAAGTGGAACTGCCCTTATGTATTCCTCTCCGTACCTCTCTGTATTTCTTGGGTCAATCTTTGTTGTTAAGGAGAGTTATTTAATTATTTCGTACCTCTGTTAGGTACATGTCCCTCCCGTGACCGTGGCTACATTCAGTGACTCGTTATGTCACTTTGAGCCCAAGCCCACTGTCATAAATCTCGGGCAAACATGATTGATTGCATCATAAACAGCTATTTCTCAGTTTTTATTATTTAGGTACGGCTATAATAAAAAGTTTGGACTAAAGTATTGGGGACATTTCCAAACATTTCAAAAGAAAGGCCCCGTTGTCCTTTCATCTCTGATATATATAATTACATTAACGTATAAACATATAAATATCAGTTTCATAATATTGTTTTATACAATAATGTTTCATTTTTATTTGTATGCATATAAATATCTAGCATTTATTTATGTTTGATTAGAACTACTAGGATAATTAGTACAAGGGATTTAGTTTAACTATGTGTGTACAGAAGAAATTCCAGTAAACCGGAACGTGCACCAGTATTTCCATAAGCACGTGTATAATCGTTATGGCATACTTAAGCGCATACTATTACATATTATTATTGTTATGCGAGCGATTCACACATCTATGCATAGGAGACGTAGCTTAATTTTAGCTGTTAACATTTTCTACGTTTTACATAATTTATTCTGTTCTCTACATATTCTGAAGTGTCAGAATGATCAACGTGACATGCTCGTAATTGTTCATAAATTTTATAAATTTATAATGATGAGTTTTTAGAAATTCGAGTGTCTTTTTATAAAATATATGCATAAAGACTTATGTTTTACTTTCATTTGCACTTTTACACGTTTCGTGCATGTTTTATACAGCATTACAATTACAATTATAGCACTCAAACATTGATGCAATGCTCTCCGCGATATAGTGAGATCGTAAAATCCGTTGGGTGTCAAAGTTACGTGTTCCAGCGTCTGGATGAACGAGTTGACAGAAACTTGAGAAGATAAGTGTTGGAAACTTCGGTCAGGGCTACATGATCTATACCTTTAGTTTCTGTTCAATTCCTATCACAAGGTAGAGATCGCTGCGAGCGATTCTAAATGTCAGTGAATCAATCACTTCCGTTACTTCGTGCTTTAAACCTTAAAGCCTCGCTACGCCGTGGAAGCTACTGTACGGTAAACAGCAGTCCTATTGTATAAATATCGAGTTTTCTCAAGTCGTGAGCAATCCCGACTATTCGATTGCTCTCAATTGAATCGTTCCCCTGTTAGAACAGTCTGTTAATAACTAAAGCGTGGATCGTCGATTTTCACGAGGTTGATTGGTCCGAGTGTTTTATCAACAATTTGTGTGTTAATAGCCAATACGTACAATGTCAATTATATGCATTACGATATTAAATATAACGCACATAAAGTATGTACAGGGTGTGGCCGAATAACATGTACAAGCTAACGTATGAGACGATTTCTTATGAAAAGATAAGAACAAAATATGCAATAAAATTGTTTCATTTTAGACTGAGTTTATGAGAAACGGAAGTTTGAAAATTTATCAACTATACTATTTTTAAATGTGAAATATGCTGACACCGTTTGGCGGAATGAAAATGAAACACCCTGAAACATCATTGAAATGTTCCTGCGTGCGCAAAGGGAAATTTTTTACTATAATTTGCTCGTGATATAATAATGAAAAATATAAAAACTTGGAGATGTATAGGCGTATTAAGATATTCGTATCAAATTCCTCATATTTCCAGATTCTAATGTAATATATTATACTTTTAGTCAGAATTTTGTAGTTGCTTTATAAATTTCACGTTCTCGAAATTTTCGTAGAAATTTATTGTGCAGATGTAATGAGAAGAATGATAAATGGTCGGATGTAGGCAATTATACGTATGTGTCAAATTTCTGTAACTATATAGCGAATATTATAAATGGTCATCAAGGGTAACAGTGAGAACATGCGATATTGTTCTTCCAGTAATGTGAAAAATAATTAGCATCGGTAGATGAGAGTTCGTAATCGACCGAAAATCCACGGGTCATTAGCTTCTTTCCTGCATACACTTTCAGAAACGTATTCACCAAGGCCCCGAGACATCGAAGTAAACTAGGCTAAGTGCGCGACACCGCTAGAGCTCGGAATTATTGGAAAACTAAAACGAATTCAGTTCAATGAGTCAGAATTTGTTCGTAATTTCAAACATTACCCTTATCTATATGATACTATATCACTTTATAATTTAAAATCTGTATGATAGATTCTAGATCTGTATTCTAATTGTTCTCATTTACTTAATTGTTACATACATAATTAAAGTTATATTAAATGGTTATGTTTAAGAATGTCATTATTTGGGTATCATTCAAATATTATAGAGTTAAACGAAGCGAATAATTTCTTTATTAATTGTATTATCCGCTTGCTGTTGTTTCTGTTTGCTGTTCATCTGCATTATTACTTTGTAAAACTAACTTTATGTAGCAAATGTTTGAAATGTCGATCAGGAAGCAGATAACAACGGTACCCAATCCGATAACAACAAATATTGACATCGATTATGTGTTAATCCCTTAAGTTATTAGTTTAAAACTAAATCGATCAATCATCAACTGTTGCTTCCTTTTTTCAAAAAATTATCACAGCCCATCGTAATTTCTTCTGTAGCTTTTTGATTAATTTAATCGAAATCACTTATTGCATGTTAAATTAATTTAATACTTTGATTTATGTTGTTTTATAGTCAAGCGTGTTATTTTAGAAGTATATTCGAACACGTAAGAAAACAGAGTTTCTCTTTCAAACTCTAAATTATGTTAATATTTTAATCACAGAAGGCTTGTTTTGCTTTCAAAGTAGTTCTTAATTGGTCTCTAAGCGTAGAATACACTAACTTTGCTATGAAACTTGACGGAATTTTATTTTAATAAAAATACCCCTGTTATAGAATGTACGAAGACTTCTGTGGCTGATTATATACACTCACTGCTTCTCAACCGTTGATATTCCGTTCTGGAGAATTCTGTTTTGTTTGTCTACGTTAATTCTTTGGTGACGACCAGAATTCGTAATTAACACTGGAAAAGAGTTACTCAGCTACGTTATATTATGTTTTAGAACCGCTAATGAACATCTCTTAGTTAAATAAAACAAACACCTTGTCTTTAATAAATGGTTTGACGCGTACATTAATGTTAAAATGTATAAATGTGCTAGTTGAGGAGTGTGCTTTGAATAATGTATCGTTTAAGCGTTAAAGATGCTAAAAGTAAGTCTATACATTTTTTATTTTCTAGTCATATAGTTGAATTATTTTATGAATATATTTATTTTCTTTATTTTATAGATACAAAAAGAAGAAGAACTTTTTAACAACTATTATAATTATCAATTCAAACGTAGTTGATATTAACAAAATTAGGACTAAAACTTTCGAAGCAATTTCCTTCAATCGTCATTTTGTTTTTGACTGTCTCTATTCCTACGAAGTTTCTCAATTTTCATTTGAACGTTAGAATGTTTTTGACGACTGATAATCGGCATGTCTGAGCTTCCACCTTTGTTTGTCAAGGATATTGATTGATTGATATCGTGTCATATCTGTCTTCGATATTCCATTGACAGCGACACGAGCTTGTAAATGAATATTTTTTCGATCGTTGTCCAGCCAAGATAATTTTTAGCTCAGGTTATTTGAAATGTACGTGGTTAAATATAACAAATTTCGACTTTAATTAAAGGATAGTGATCGGATTGTTTCGTGCTTCAACATAAAGAGGATTCCAAAGACATAAACTCTTTCGAATTAGTTACATTACTGTAAATAATTCATCTCAGTGTGAATCACGCTTCAACATTACAATTTTCCATTGATTAGTTCCACGAACAAAATCTTTATTAAACGTGGACTTTTACTCTAATTTTTTATATTTTGCTCGGAGAACCGCAATGAAGTGTAATATACTACGTCATAAATTTTTATTTAATCGTGTAATTTTTTCAAAGTATGGTATCCGCGTTGTTGAACAGTTTTTAAAAGATATGAAATTTATCTTACTTTAATCTTCCAAAAAATTTCATTAAAGTGTAGATCACCGATGACCAACGTGTAGCAGCCAGTGCATTAAAATTGTGCATATTCTTCAAATAGAAGAAACATTGTAGCTTTACACGAACTTCCTTTAAAATTTTTTTTTCAAAGGAAACTTCAACGATTACCCGTACGGTTGGTTAATGGAATACGTTTCGAACAGCTTATTTATAAGAAAGTCTACCTCGTACTCTTCTTCCATCGTTCTGTCTTCCTCCCTTTTATGGCCCATAGCTTCAATGTAGGTCAATGGATGCGGGAATGTCTTCTAAAGGCGTTCTCGAGACCACGGTCGTGCCGATGTGTAAGATTCTGCATGGAAAAGGGAGCAAGCTTGCTGTGCGCGTGGTTACCTAAGAGGGATAAAAGAGAACGTTCGTTGTCGTTTCAATAGAAACTATTAAGCCGTGACATGCATATACTGTCGATTATCGTATAATTCGTCAGTTTTACATATATACACATTCGAACTCTTTATCATTCTTTATCTGTTTCTAATTATTCAATCTTGCACATCATTAACGCAGTAGACTGTAGATAATCACCGATTAATATACTACAATTTTTTAGTACATTATACGAGCTTCTGAGAAGTCAAACTGAACAAATTTCACTTCTTAGCAGTTTCTCAGTTTCATTATATAAATTATATGCCCGATTCTTAAACACGAAATTATTTAAGATCATAAGTTTTGAAAAATGTTTGCCACACCATCGCTTGTCTCTGTTTTTCTATTTGTGTCTTCTGAATAACTTCGAACTGGCTCAACAAGATTCGACAAATCAGTTTTTATGTTTTACGTTGTTTCTGATAATTTATATTTATCGTTTTAACGCTATATTTTTTAACTGTTTTAATGAATTCTAAGGAATTGTTCAAGTGACAGACGATTAAAGTAACGTGTATACGTTAGCGATAACGTACTTTCAAGGGTCATCGAAGGCACTTAACCCGACGATATTTCCTAGAATTTATACGTAGCAGAAGCTTATGTCGTGTGTGGCCGAGAATGCTTGCGAGAATGCGCAATCTGCATGCCCAAGAATGGTTACTGAATTGAAATTTTGTAGACACCTAACGCCACAGGCTAGGATTTTTAGAAGATATACGATAGAATTTAGTGATAGCAAATGGTTGGGCTATTGGCTTAAAGAATAGCAACATCCTTTTTAGAGGATTCGCGGCTTACTTTAAGAAGAACTTACTGTAAGAAGACTGTGAAAAACAACACAGCATTTATCTTAGAACTTCAGAACGAAATGTCTAAATAAATTGGTCACCAGCTGTCATAGAAGAGTATCTAAAGAGAATATACTTACGAGTTAAATGATGAGTTATGAATAAATGTAATTTCTTATAATGTATAAACCAGTGAAGTACAGACCCACTCTATTTTGTTAAAAAATATTCATATATTTCAAAATAAACCGATTAAAACATAAAAGCATATATCACACTTTGTATTTGCTCTTTTAATAAATTACTGAATGTGAATTTTCAATACTTTTAATGTTACAGAATTGTATATTTTCATTTATCGCTAACGCTTATAAAAAACCGGATAAATTATTATTCAAGCGTATTATTATTTCATATACCTTGTTGAACAAATTGGAATATATAATGAAAATATTTGTATGTTCGCATTATTGTTGCATCTATAAAAAATACATTGATATTCAAATCTCTGCGCGCAACATATAAAAGAAAGTCATACACTCTATTAAGTTTTCCATTAAATGAAATAACCAATATTTATGAAAACGTTGTATACATTTTCATTATTATCTGCTCAGATATACATTTTATATATATCATCGAACGAATCGAAATCCACGATGGATACTTCCATCTGTAAAAAATACACGAGCGTTGAAATCTCTGCAAGCAGCTATTTAGCAAAAATCATGCACTTCATTAAGAGTTTTTGCATCAAATAAAATAACTTGCGTATGAAACTCTTTTTCATAGTTTTAATCATTATATGTTTAAATCGCAACATATATATGTATATATAAATCAGTCATGATTGTTCGAAAAATAGATTTTGTATATTTTTTTACTTCTAGCACTTAACTTTTCACTTTTATCTCATGCCTGGATGCCTGTTTGAAACGAGATCTAATCCGTCACCCGATTTAATCTTTCGATCTTTAAGAACCAAGAGATTGAGATATTCGTCGCGGTCAGTTAACGACTACTATCTCTCACGATCAGTTGCAACTTCTTTCTTATCACCTACACAATCTGAGTTCTCTTTTCGTTCTTGAGTTTCGCCCTTTTTTGCTCTCGATGAATCGCCACTGGCGATCTGGATAGTTTCCAGAAGTTTTAAGACGTGCAAATTTTCACGACGTTATAAAACAACAGTTAGAAATGCTTTATTACAATCGCTGAGATAAGCTAGGTATTATAGCTGGAACCTAAATCCGAGAAATACTGGTGCAGACCAGATTTTCTCGTCAAATTTTGAGAAGATGCATTTTTTGAATTTATTTCTTCGCAAAATATGATTTTCGAGTTTCAAGCTTAAATATATCGTATGCGATTCGTTATCGCGAAATAATTGCACAACGAAGTTGATAATAGAAAATATATAACGCGTTGCTTTCATGGAAATATGCGATTTCAATCATCGTAAAATCAATACTAGAACCGATTCTAGGGCTGTTTTGTTTGCAGAAACGAAGATTTTCGCGTGTCATTGATTCCGCTTTGAATTTGGATTTGGCTTCGAGTCTAGAATTAGGTTAGCTTAGGTTAATGACGCGTCTAATAATCGTCTGCCAGGTGCACGTTTCCATGAGGAACAATGGGACAAAGAGACACTTGAAGTAATAAAAACCTTTTTTCGGCGCATCAAACGACTGTAGGCTCAGCGTGAAAGTCACTTACCTTTTCGTGCGGACAATTGCCAGATAATGCAGCGAGATAAAGGTAAAAACTGCTTCTGCGTGTTCATGGCCTTATCCGAGAGCCTCTGTAATCGGAAAAAGCAATATCGTAGAAATGTGGAGGATACAGTAAAACTTGCAATGAGAATTGTTTCATCTTTTCAAAAACCTTCGTAGCAAGCATTAAGAAAATCCCCACATAGTCGTTGTTGTCTAGTGTTATTTTGTATATGTTTTGTAAATTACCCGCTTTTTTATTTATGAAAACAGCAACTGGTTACTCAGTGACTATCTTTTACTTAAATTCCACCATATTTTTTTTTCTAATCTCGACGCTGTCTATGGTTAATCAAACAGTAACATAGAAAATTAGAATTATCAGGTGGATAATTTCAGTTGAAATCTGAATCTGAGATGACCGAGCGAAATCTGATCTATAAAATCATACAGTATTTATCGAACCAAATAACGATTAATATAACAAGAGAACTATATATTTATCAAATTATTGTCACTACAAATATTCTAATAACAATTGTTGGATACTTGAATTACGGAATGAATATAAATACTGGGCTATAAGTAGATAATAATGTAGCAGTTTAACAAAACGAACCGTATGAAAAATGTTAAATATGAAAGTTATAAATGAAATACTCTACTTTGTAGTTCAAAATTCATTCAAATATTGTACGGTTACAGAACAAGTGAAGAACACGGAACGTTCCGTTCAATTTCTTCCTCTTATTATTTCCGCTTTTCACCTCATCTTTCTCCCGCTTATTGTGAGATAACGAGCTGGAACGAGCCCGATGAGGAATCAAATGGAATCGAGTCCGTACATTCAATTCGTGGGCGTTCTGCAGGATAGATCGTCTTCTTCTCGTTTTTTTCTTCCTTTTGTAACCCACCGCATCGTTTCTGCTCATTAGCGTAGGGCTTCCCATTCTTCGGTTTTCATCTACCGCTATCTCGAGATGATAGAAATTTAAGAAACGCATCACTTTAGAAATGGTTTTCGATATAGCGGCTTTAACTCTCCGCTGTTATGGATTATCATCGGCAGAGAGGGGCGAGGTATCGTGGAAATACAAACTACGGATTTTTCACACTGCTAGTTCGTTCAATTTAAAAAGTATGACCAATTATATTTCGAGCTTTTAAGTTCAAAGCTGTGAAAGTTGTAAAACGATCCATGTTGAATGTTCGAATCGTAGTTTGATTCCCTCGGAGGCGAAAGCGAAGAAACGGAAAATCGTTTTTATTTACGAGCAAGTCCCGCGCAGGATGAAGTTGTACACGCGAAACAGTATGCGTATTTTCTGAAGTATGTCGCAATTTGTCACTTTCACTTTGCAGATTGAGCATTTCTTTTAAAGTGTTTCTCATAGGAACGCATGGAAGTGCGCTTGAAATTTTCAAATATCTCTACAATCTTTTCTTCTCACTGAGATTTGTATATTTTATCTTATTTAAACTTTTATAACATTTTTGTATCATTTGCGTAGGAACATTTTGGTTTCGTAACACGCATGAACTTTTACTGTTTATTTCTAAATGAATGTCATTATGCGTGGAATGAAACATTTACGAAATTGTAATAGACATTGAATGATTACGTAACGTTTTTGGTAATATATATACAAATACGAATAAACAAAAAATAATTTCGTTTAACCAGCGTAAAGTATTTCTATCTATTAATTTGAATTTTATTGTATATAATCAGATTTTTATACAAGCATGGAAAATTTAACGGTACAAAAATTCGCAGAACCTTAAATATTCAAAGTAGAGTTCTCGTTATGATACTCAATAGGTGAAGTAACGAAACGAGGTTCACAACATCCAATTTTGTATGAATCAGAAACGTGAGGAGAATAATAAGAAATTTGTATTCTTACAAAAATATGTTTATCGTTCGCTGGATGTATCCTTTTCTCTGAAAGCATCGAACTTTGCGTTGCCACTTCAGTTTCAAACGACCCAGTTATTCGTTATGCAACGGTTAATCCTGGGCTCATTAAATGTTTGCGGTATTCATCTCTTCGTGTTTACAGTATTTTTAAATTGATGCGGCGCAGTGTTTACAGTCGTAAAACTTCGATGACGTTTTCAAAGCTAACTGCAGTGTTTTCGTTGAAATCCTTTATCTCTGTCAGGCTGCTCTATTCAATATTCTCTTTAAGCCCTTTAACGCACTAGCCTTTTCATACTCGTTTTCATCCTGAATTTTTCCTATACAGAAGTTTATTACATCCCTTCGTAAATCAAAGTTCTTGGTTTCCTATGGGATTAATCCTTCGTACTCTTTATTATCTTTTAACAAAGACATTTTATGCTATTATGTTACCTAAGAAGTGTCCAGTTACACTTTAGGTAGGAATACTTGCAAAAGAGATTGTTTCGAACTTTCCAAGTTTATTCCACTATAAAGATGTCAGTATAAGGATATAAGTATTTAGCTAAATTCGTATAAAGTATTATTCCAGCATAAAAATTTTTAAACACAATAGCTTTCAGGTAATAGAAATTTAATAAAACTACGTACCCTTAAGTATAAAGAAATAATTCTTAAATACACGATAAAAATGAATCTTTCACCTAAAGAACTCTTTGCAACGGAAGTGGTGCAGATAGTCGTCGCAGCCTTGTAGCCATAATGACTTTGAAGACGCCGTTAATGGCATAGGTAAACTTTATTTACCTCCTTATAGCGGAAAGCTTTTGTAAGACGCTGAAATCTCGCGTAACCTGCAAACGAAAATCACAGGTTTATTTTCATTATTAGAAGAAAGAATGAAAAGATCGAATTTCTTGTTAATGTCGGTTTCCTTCTATGTTAACAATTATGTCGTAGTGTTTTAATCATACAGAAACTATCTGAAACATTTTAATTCATAATTCCTGCTCGAGTGAAGGAAATTATTCTAAATGAACTCATTACGCTTGACGTGTGTTGCATGTACAATGTACTTAAATCAATTTCTTTGTTAAATGTTATATATTAACATATAGATGGGGTAATATTGTACTTCCATATCCGAGCACAGAATATCTATGGATTGTTAACAATGTTTATCATACCTTTGGATATATTTCTAAAATAAGAAAATATTTTAGAGTTATAGAAATAGTAATAATGATATTTTTTAAATTAAGGAAGTAATAGAAAATATGTTTTCCTTAAACTTGTGATGTATCTATATATGACACGTGTGTATTATTTATTAATGCATTGTATAACAAAATCTATAGTCTCAGATTTAACATAAGTAAAGCAATATGATTTGTATAGAAATTATTAAATTAGCGTTATTCTTAAAATTATGTACGACGAACATGGTATAAAGCGTAAAGTTTTCAAGTTTAATATGTTAGCAAAGCGGAAGAAAATACTGAACTCGTATACAATTCGTATACAACTAGCATACAACTTTTAGGAATAGTTTTTAAAAAAGTTTCATTACAGTTCTCTTGTTCATATCTTTTTGTGCGCTGCATGCTCGAAGAATTTGATCCCGTTTTGTTTCATTCTCCTCTACCTTTACTTATTGTGCATCTTTTCGCAAGTTCAGCGCCATTGTTCGTAGCGTGCCTTTACGTACACTATCAACCAAAAACGTTTGAAAATAAGAACATCTTTACATTCTTCTTTATAACGAACTTTCGTTTGAAGAATGTGGCAATATATATATATATGTTGCTATTTGGAAAATACAAAATAATTCCGGTCTTTTTAAATGAAAAAAATGATACTTAAATTTTATTTTACATTAGTAAATTCTTTATTTGATTTAAAACGTTAAAAATCGGTCAACCTGTCGAACAGCTACCTTCTCAATGATTTCGAAGTCCCCTGTATAGCTACCTCAATTCGTCAGGTTCATCTGAAACTGAAATATTTTTTTATGTATTGCAATAGAAGCAAAATTGAAGTAAAAAATCGAAGCGTTGTAGTGGGTTTAAGAGCCATTTTTCAAATAGTTTTCATAAAAATATGAATTTGAACAAACATCCACAGTGTAGCTATGGACAGGAGTAGGAAGAGAGCAGAGGACTGACAAGTTCTCGCTTGAACAACGTTGACATAAGGGTTGAAACGACACGGTCAGTTTTCCTAGGCGTGTGTTATGATCTCCGGCGTAAACGACAACGTTAAGCCTTTGCATCAGTATTGTTCAAGCTTGAGTCCAAGGAAAACGAGCATTTACGTGTATCATCTCTTCCGTCTAAAGAGCGAGATAAAGCGAGCGAAGTTAACGGTTGAAGTCTTAAGCTTATTTTACGTTAGTAACAATTGATATATTTTTCTCAGTGATTTATTTATTTTAGTTTTATTATATTAATAGCTATTTATTTATTTTATTCCTTGAACTATCCTTCTTTAAATTATATGTACACGTGAGTCTAAATACTAGACTGTAGCTTTTACGCCATTATGGGATATTTGAAAATGCAGACACACAGAATGTACATAATATTCAAAAATATATAGAATATCCTAAGTATAGTACTTATTATGATATTTAAAATAATATGGTATATGATGTAATGAAATAGTAGATTTATTATTATTAAACTCCTTATTGTAATGATATGAAGTGATTTTTTAATTTAAATAGAATAGTTATTTCACTTTTGCTATTTATTTTCAAAAAATACTACGTATATGGCATCTCAATTACGTAGTGGAACGTCAGCAGATAGCATAATTAGAATGGCAGGAAACAGATTTATTAATAGCAAATCGTTTACAAAATGGCTGTAATTTCTATTAATTTTACGAAGCTAACTACATATGTATGTTGCGTGATGATTACGTTATATATAATTACGTATTTAATGATTACATTATAATATGTATATACACATAAAAATTTCAGATGTATTATAATTATCATACGCCAATGAGTCTCTTCGGTTCAAATTCTCGCGGAATACACCTATAATTTGCAATCTTTGATGTTAAAGGTTTTAGCCCGTGTAAGTGCATTGCAACCAATCATTAAGTTAATGGATATCGTGTACTATGTGCTACGCTTGGTGTACCTCTTGTAATAGCAACAGCTTACCATAAAGTTACATCTGTTGGTAATACAACGTTGATTAACAAACTGACATTGATAAAGTGCAGAAGCATACTCAATCTAAAATATCCGAAGAAAGCGAACATTTCATACGTTACGACTGGATATACAAAGAGCATATCGGTAACTCAAGCGATATTTTGCAAACTCTCAGCGCGATGGGCTTGAGAAATAGATTTTGCCGTAGTTTGATTAAACAATCTTCAGAATTTCAGGTGCGAAATATTCTCACAGCTTTCTCATGGTAGCTGCGCGCAGGGGTAGTTTGGCAAACAATGCGAAGTCTGCGTATAGAATTGAATAGGAGGATTGGATGCGCGTGTTGATTGAATGCTAGTTGTACGACAGAGTAAGAGATTTAAGTATGCTCGGTCTTGAATGTGAAGGATGATATAGATAGATGTTTATATTACGTTGGAGTACCACGTTTGTACTGTACTATCTTTGTACTTGTATTATGCTATTTTTTATACTCAGAATGATTACGGTGAAAACAACAAATTCCCATTTTGCTTATAATTCGTACATTGATTTTTACACTACGTTGAATTATTTCTTTTTCTGATTTCAAATTTAATGAAAATTATTTTATGCAGTTAATTAAATTTTATGTATATCATTTCACATGTTATTATTTCCCATAATTATTATATTTTTACTAATATTTCATTTTACAGTATAATAATATTAATTTACATTATAAATAAATGGTACACATTTCACGTGCTTAATGAAAACAAAATGTCCCTAGTTACATAGTATTCGCCACTTTATTAGGATATACGAGAACCCATCTAAGACCAGGGAAAAATGTTACGACAAATATGGCCAGTATGAATTTAATACTATTATGGCAAGGGTTGACAAATGAGACAGCGGCAGAAGGCTTTTCCTTCCCATCGTCGAACACTTGGGCTGGATGATGATATAGAGGTCGACCTTAAAAACGGAATTTTTAAGACCAATATCGTATGAAATCCAAGCTTTCCAATTTTTAAGATTAAAACTTTATATGTTTTAGTTTTTAAAGCTTTTGTTTGAATTTTAGCAAGAAAATCAATTTATTTATTTTCAACAAAAGATAACTGCTACAACTAATTATGAACAGGCTTAGCCTCTTCCTTCTTTTCATAACAAAATTACCAATTTTTGGGATCTATAAAATTATCTTTGACATGTTCTTACATTTAAGGCTTGCAGATAATCTAAATTAGTATTTTTAATTGTCACTATTACTTAATTTTCTTTTCTATGTGTTCAGTATACATTCTACATTTTTAAGTATTTTTTTTTTAATTTCTCAAACAATACTTCAATCTCTAGATTTCTTTATAGTATTTTTTAGTAACTATTCTGTACGCATCTAAATCTGTAAAATTTGATTCTCATCTGTGTGGAAACATCATTGAAAAGTGGGGGATATTAGACTTAAATTGGAAATTATAAATATTCTTGTGACATGCAAAAGTCATTATAGAAGCGTAGCTCTGCTCCATCAAGAATCAATTTTCGCTCGTCATAAACCTCGAAGGCAGCAGCGCATAAATTGCATTTCGTCGTATAATTCAATGAACTACTGAAACACGCGAGAAATCCGATCAAAAAAATTCACTGGTCTGCACCGAGATTATAAGTTTAGAACTTCTGTAGGAATTTTTTATCATTCTGTTGCTGAGAGAGCGAAAAGGCAGAGAGTATGGAACAGTTTTAACATCAACGTACTATTGTAATTAGATTTTGGCGTAAGAAACAGTAAAATGTATCTGGAATATTACGAAACGATATGTTGCTTTTACCATTTTTCATGATATAGGTTAATATTGTATCTCTTATTTTGTACATCTACTTTTAATTTTACATAAATTCAAATACTATTTGTATCTTTACAAGAAACCGCTTGTTCAATAATTAAAAAATCCGTTGAAGTGATATCGCGTGCGTGTTTAAACTATGTCTGTCGAAATAACCCAATCAAATCCTATCTCTATCTCCGAAAAGAATTAATCTATTTAATTACGAATGAGCTAACGAGATGATTAAAAAGCTGTCATTTTATTTAACAATCTAGTATTACGAAACGATATAGTGACATTGGTTGTTTAATTATTAAATCTTGTTGATTGAGTTGTTCTCCCTAGAGTAGGTATAGGCTTCATTTTGCACGTGCAGTGATAGGATTTAAAAATAGTATCAGCATTGAAACATTTGCAAATTACATAATTAGCAATCTAATAGAAAGAAACAAATGAATAAATTTATGTATAATCGTAAAGCTGTTCGATAATATTTATTGTATGGATAATCGTCGAAACGTATAACGTAGAAATTTTATAGCGTTGATTTATGATATGATCGACCGTTGCTTGGCAAAATTTACGAATTGTGTTATTAAGCCCACCACTTTAATTACGCTATGGATATGAAATTTTTATGGAAGTTTCATGGTACATGAACTGATGGAAAGCGCTAGGGAATCGTAGGATACAATATTCCGCAGGGAGAGATCTCACGAATTCTGATTCTCTACTTGAGGTTTGCCAGAATCTCGATGATTAATAAAATAATTCCATGCACATAGCTAGAATACCTTTACATTGGTGCTATAAAGGTTTACTTATGCAGTCTACGGAGTGGAATTTGCCTTTTCCTTGTAGACTTTTGGGGTGAATTCACGGGAGCAATGATATTATAACTTACAATATCATTAAAAAATTACTGGATACTTCTTTATTTTTGACAAGGTGCATTAAAATTCATATATGCTAAATATTTGATATAACATACATAATATACTCAGGAAAGACTTATAAATTTCAAAAAATTTCCACACAAATTTTCTGTGGCAATCGGTAAAATATTTTTGTGATTCACTGTATATAAAAGTAGTTTCTTTCTTTCTGAGATCAAGTTATAGCATCCAGTAATCGCACTACATATGTACTTACATTCAAAAGTATCTGAGCATTTGCACACTTTTTTAGAATATTATGCCACGATTAAATTCATTTATAGAAGCCAATATGTGATAATGAAACTGTCGTTTATAATACTAAGATATTGTAGAAATATTTTGTTGTTTGATGAGCTCTTTAGCTTCAGATTTCTTAATTTCTGAATTATATGTGAGATTTTAATAGTTTCTTTGTAGGTATTTAGTCTCATTGAGCTTAATAATTAATTTCACTGCTAATACAACACCCTGTATTAACAAGCCAATTAATTAAGTGTATTCCATTTGTTCATCATTTATAATATTTAAATAATTGTCGGTTGGATGTTTTACATTTCAGTTACATCATATCGCATTTCGATTTGGCGAACGATTGAGTTAACAGATATATTTGAAACTTTAATTAAACTTTCCAGCGCCAAATCGAGTTGAAATACCTATACGTTATAAGCTCCTTTCTCATAGCACTCTAATTCAAACGAATGGATTTCACAATTACCGTACTTACATTTATGACTATAACAGAATAACACATTTTCAGTTATCAAAACTTTATATATAGGATGAGTCTCCCAACGTAACAATATCAAATAAATTATTTTCAAAAGTTTAATAAAAAAAATCATAAATTACATAAGTGAACAAATATTTCAAATAAAAATTGAATACCATCGAAGGGAATATAATTTGGTATTATTAAGTGTTAATACTAGTATTATTCTTTTTGCAGATAGACATAGAAAATACACACGACGGTTAACTTCGTATTCTTCTTTTTTTTTTTTGTCTATGCCAAAATCATTAGCTTCGAAGGTATTTTAATATCGCCTGGCTATAGGATTAGGATCATATGTAAAAACTTCCCTTGGTTACACAAATTACACTGTAATTTATAATAAATGGAAGATTACAGATACATGATAATATTATGAATACAAAATAAATACATGGACGATTATATATACATAGCAATTAAATAATTTATTATGTACCATAGCACAAGCTGACAGTGTTGCTTCTTTTAAACAACCATACTTCAAATTTCTTAAAATAGCTAGAAAGTATTAAAAGTTTCGAGTAATCCGTATTCTATAGTCAGTTGTTGTATACTAATATAAAAAATGATTATAAATAAAAGAGAGTCAATACTACATGCACATACTACAGTACTACATGAAATGATGAATGAGGAATACTGTGTGCCGATCTCGGATGAATCTCAATCTCTCGTCCTCTGTCCAATATTGCTGACGTGCGCACTCGTTACCCAGTTCATATAGAATCGACGGTTGTCCTTATCAGTCCTATAAATCGCGATGTGGACAGATCGGCTACTGACGAAATGCATGTGGTAATTTCTAGATACCGTGAAAAAGTCCTCGTTTATCATTTTTTCTTTTCACCATCTTCAGTGGGCACAACGAATTTTTTCACGTACGTAAATTAAATTGTAATGGTTCTGTTTATTGATCGTCACTGAAACTTTACGAATTTAACGTGGCTAAGCGATTAACAGATAAAAAGGTGTTTTTTTCTTCCTACTAGAGCAATTTTAATTTTTATGAAGGGATTACTTTATACGATATTATAGTACACATTAAACATTATCAGATAAATTATAAGATAATATTTCGTTATACCGTTGCTTACGAAAACGAGTAAATAAGGTTACATATTGTTACAGTATACTTGGAGAATAAAATACCAAATGAGAGATAATCGAAGGAAGAAATTCACCTTCTGTAGTATTTTAATTAATTCAGTTCTTTATTAAAAAAAATGCATTCATGGCTTTTGCATTTATGAATTTTTGCATACAATGGATCATTTCACTAACGTATTCGCCGATGTATTGATAGGTTGGTACAGTGGTCACTATAGGTGTCCTTGCGAAGTGTCGATGCCCGGAAGTAGAAGCCGCGATCGCATTGAATCAATTTCGATGAATCGCTGGTGTGTGTTGCAAGTTGACGTTACAATTGTATAGATATGTACAATACACTCGCAACGCAGTTGTAGAAGGATTTTCTGATAAATTACTATCTTTGTCGTGTGGCAACAATATAGAGATGTGTATAATACCGTGTATGTTATAAATAATATTATACAGTTTCTTACAGAAGCTTGTCTTTTAACAAAATACAAATACCAACTAACAATTTACACAATCTCTATACAGAGATTTCATGTATGAAGCTTTATATGTATATATAACCTGAAGTTAATTTTTATGAGAACTAACAAATTAATTTATTTATGATTTATTGTACAAATCTGTTAGGTGATATCATAATATATTAGTAAAATGTGTCTACTAGAAAAATTAGATAGTTGATTCATCTGCTAGTGTTTACTCGTAGATATTGTGGAAAGCATCACGTCGTTCGGATCGATAATTGAATTTTGAGATCTGATGACCACCAACGCAATTTTGAATTAGGAAACTTAGTCTAAAGTCCATGAGCTCAGTCATTGTAGGTATCATTCAAGAGAGATGACGCAAATTATCGATAGGATCAATTAGCAAGTTAGCTAATTTCGTCCATGTAGATCCTACAAAACGACTAGTATAAAACCTAGGGTTGATAGTTGAAAGATTTATTTAATAATGAAATATCATTTTGTATACACTATATCATTGTGCATCTGTTCATATTACGTACATTTTTGCATTTACCATAAATGCATAAAGATTCGCGGTCTGATTGTATCGTTTATTAAACGTGAATTAAACGTGAATTGAGCGTTAAGATATGTTATAACAAGTTGTAACAATTGAATACGTAATGCTATAACAAGAGATGAATTAAACAGAATTGATGCAATATTGAAAGTAATAGTCAGATAGAAAATACTGCGAGTTATGCATACAACGGTTGCTATGCATACTTATGAATAACGCAGATATGCATAGTTATTCATACAGCCTGCATATGCATATAACGAGTTCATATTAAAAATTTCTTGGATACGTGTGAATGATTGTTTATAATACAACAAAAAATAGATAAAAGCATCTCCCTGTTTCAGACACAAAAAACATAGAAATTATTCATTTTAAGCAATACGTTTTAATAATTGACAAGTGAAACGATTCTTCCGTTAAGAGAAATAAAATAAATAAAACTGACAAATTAAATCTTGCTTTTTAAATTTCTTTAAAGTTATTGTTTCAGTTTTAACTAGTGATTATACAAACGTTCGAATTTTCATTCCGATCGGAAAACAAAAAATTACATTTTATTTCTATTTGTTATTAAATTATCGTTTCACCTCTCATTACCCGTTATGTAAATATTTATCATTATACAGTGTAAGCTTTTACAGTGTTAAGCCTCCGAACTAATTAATCCTGACTTTTACCACTCGAAAGCTTTAATTATTCTAAATTTCTCAATAATCATGTAATTCTAAGAAATGCATAAGAAAGGTTGCCTGGTTCAAAAGTAAAGCTCGCAATGCTTTAAAATACAAATGAAGCGAATGAGGAAAAAAGAAAGAAACGAGGAGATGCAAGGAAGAGGATAGGAAGGAGTACAAGATGAGGAGTTGGGGAGAGAAAGAGAGAGTGAGTGAGAGAGAGAGAAAAAAAAGTGGAGAGAATCAGGAAGAAGCGAAAGAGGAAGGATTCATCTAAACGAGCAGATCCGTAATCCTTTTACTGCTGTGCGATGAGAGGCTTTGACGCTGACGAGCTTAACGCTTTGCGACTTTCGTAACGGTGTCAAGCTGGTCTAAAAGACGAGTCGACTAGACGTCCTACCTTTTAGACGTTAAGGTCGCCTTATTCAACGGACGCCCTGTATTACTGAATGTCCTCGTGGTTTTACTTTAACCAAAAATTAGTCAATGAAATCTTATTGCTTTCATCACAAAACTTTTGATTTTGAAGTTCATCGCTAATGTCATACGTTGAAGATACACGAACTGCGAGCCAATGACGTGTACCAGCATGCATGGCATGAACGATTCCTTATGAAAAAATAAGAAGAAGATATAGAATAAATTTTTTCCATTCTCGACTCATATTTTGAGAAAATTGAGTTTGAAAATTTATCTAGTATACTTGAACATAGGTAACTCCGGGCTGTATAGGAATAAGTAATCGACAGGATGTTATTTTACGCGTGAAAATAAATCGAAAACGTAGAATAACATTTTCCCACCAGGTGCTTTGTTCCTGAGAAAAATAAATTTGAAAATTTATCATATGCGTATACTAGTTCAATTTTTGTGCAGCGAATTTCTTTCTTTTTTTTTTTTTTTATTTTTTTCGTGAAAAATATCGATTTTCGAATATTTGGATTTGAGCAGTTATTATTTCTCGAAAAATAATTTTTTGCGTCGATCGTAAATCAGATGATAGCTGTGTATATATAAAATATAACTCCGTTAGAATTTTTGACTTTGGATGAACTAAAGGGCTAATAAAATCATATCAATCGGATTTTGCGGAACGTTTTAGTTCACACGCAGCCCAAACTGCATTTTTCAGTAAATCGAATTGAAAAAATTTGTGTAACATAATAAAAGTATAAAAAAAATGTATGAAAAGTTCCAGATTGATTAGTTTCATATTATTTTTAATAAAAAATGCTAACAAATTGATATCTATTACATAAAAAGGAAGATATGCCTTGCTAACTAAACATGTTTAATCTCCACTTTTTTGAGAATAAAGTCTTTAACGAAAATTTTATTTGACATTTTTTACTTATTTTCGCCTTATTTTCGATTCTTCAAAGAACCTTAGGTATATGTGACAAATTTTTAAATTCGATTTTCTCGAAAACGAAGCGTTATATGAAAAAATTATCATCTATACTTTCTTTCTATTTTTTCATAGCGAATCACTTCGTATCACAAATTGATTTTGAAGTTAATTGCCAATATATTATACGTTGAAGATATATAATAAAATATCATCACATTTAGTACGTCTTACGAAGATTTATTACTAATTTTTATTAATATTTGTTATTAAAATAATTGAATAATTGTTGTTAAAGTAATTGCTTGATTACGTAACGATGGAAATTCTATATAAGTAGATACAAGTTGATGAATCATCACTAACTATACTAAATACACACTAGTATGTCAATCTGTAACATACATTTATGTGAGGAAAATTACGAAGAAAGTTGCGGCTTGCAAGATAAATCACAGATTCTTTAGCGTGTTTTTTAATATTAAAAGTTTCTTACAGGCTCTGCATATTTATAAACCACGATACAAAAGTTTTCAAAATATATTGGAAATTTTTTATCGTAAACTTTGCAAGTTTCATGCAGTATGAAATATTATTACTCAATATCTGTATGCGAACAGAAAGTATTTCTATTTGGAAAAAAATATCAAATGATAAAGTATATATACGCTTGGAGAATTTTGTTAAAGTTACATAAATGTATATTTTGAATATGCGGCTTGGAAAATTTAAATTCAATGATAACAGCTATATATGAGTACATACATAAATAGCCCGATTGAATAAATCACTTTGACATGACAGTTAAAAATTTCGAATTTAATGACCCGGTTTGCAATTCGATTATTCAAATTTTTCCCTTCTTTGCAGGTATATGATTGAAGAAAATTTCCAGCAATTTAAACAGAAGCATGTAAATTTTCAATGCAAAACCAATGTGGTGAATATAACAACGTTATGTGATACCACAGCTTCTTTGTTATATTCGTCTTTTTTCTGCTTCTTTCATCTTTTCTTTCTTCACAGTCAGATCTCACGCCATCGCGTGCTCCTATCACAGTAACAACATTCAAAAATTCTATCACCAACTGTATTATGCATTACATTTATATACATCATGTCAAATATTTTATTGCGTGATGTTACAGTAGTCATAAAAACAATAGGAATACAAATGAAATGTAGGAGGGTGGGAAGGCTAGTATTCAACAAGCTGAAATTTACGCTTATTATGAACCCGTGATTATCATAAAATCATTAATATCTTTTAGAAAGAATTGATTCGTGAAGCATTTAAACGTTTAACGTAATATACATATATTACCGACAATGAGCAAGAGACGTTAAGTGAATTCATTTCATTTACATATTTCAGCTTGTAGCTCACGAGAGACGACTGTCAACTTCTGCCTCGCGAACAATGGCTGCAATGAGTTTAGGATTCATTGTTATGGTCACACCATGGACAATTCAGGAAGTCGTTGCAGCTTGTACCGGAAGCAAACCACCACCATTCCTCGACTTCCTTGCCACGTGGCTTGCGCTCTCCAACAGCTTCTGGAATCCGTTCCTCTATTGGCTGCTCAACAATCACTTTCGCCGTATTTCAAGGGAGCTACTCTACACTAAGGTGAGTACGATCAATTACGTTTCACGTACGTAAACCCTACGGTTTACGTTTTCCACTTAACAAGCAGTCGTGAATGTGGATATGAGTTCTGCTGGAAGGTTCTCTCGCACTTGTTATAAATTTATTATATTTTTATTTAAAGATATCGTGTTTCTCTTTTTAACGATGTAAACTTACATAATAATTAATGCAATAAGTACGGTGTTTCTTATGTTTCTGATGTGAAACTTATTTAATCATTGTTAACTATTTATTCTGGAGGGCGAGTATACCTGTTCATACATAAATACGTCGAGCTTATCCCGCTCTGTTGATTTTTATGCCGTTTGCCGTAACTTGTACGCATACGCATTAAGTATCGATTTAGCTGTACACAAACCGGGTGTCTAAAGAAATCAGTTGCTTTCATGAAGAATGTGTAGTACATATTTTTGTTAGTTTTGTAATTTCTTAAAATCACATGATACAATGTAGCAATCTTTTCTTTTTTATATATATATAACTTTAGCTGGTGATATTTCAATATACATATTATGTTTATAATATTGCTTGGAAAATATTTTCATTCCATTACATTTTCAACTCTACACTGTATATTGCTATGTTATAGACATTTTCTAATACCAAAACATGAACATGCACGTGGTCCGCATACCTACTGGTGTGTATAACATGAAGGGTTTAAGAGAAGCGTTTAGCTAGCAGTTTTGTGTAATATCCAACTAAATTCGTACACGTGTGAACTTGTATTATGAAAATCGCCTGCAAAACCTAGAATATGTAAATTATGTGCTACAGTAAATTTGCGTATTGTGCAGGTATAATTAAAATAGATCTGACAGAAATACACGTATTAATAAATGTTCTAGTAATTCTAATATAGATACGCATACATATATTAGATACATAGTAATAATATGATTAATTTACGTTTAACTTGATAATAATTATTTAGCATTACAAACCATTTAGATATTAATTAAATAATAATGAAATTAGTAATTTTAGTCTATTTTTTTTAACTTTTATTACATGTCTTTTTTTAAATCATACTTATCTCTCAATTTTTACAAACTGTAAAATACAAGTCACTATTTCTTCTTTCTCGTATTACTTACAAATTTCATGCTAGTATACTACGTTTTTTTATCTACTTTTCTATTTTTTGTCTCTTAAATGCAACATGTAATACACGAGTTAAACAATAATATGTAAAAAAAGAAAAAAATACGCAAACATGCTTATACAAGGTATAACTTATAGGCGGAAATCGGAATTCTGAAACGTTTGTCATCGTTTATTATAATAGTATTATCACTATTAAGCTCTAAAGCTATACAAACATATGCTTCATTCAACGATACTTGCTGTCATATGCTGACATTTTGCTAGCATTGCATGTGAATCTGATAATTCAACCAATATTGGTTTACTGGTTGGTGGTTTAAATGACGTTTAGGCTTGCATAAGTTCGGTTTCTTAAATGGGAAAAGGTTTATAAGAATTTTAAATAATATACCAATAAAATTTAAAGATTTAAAACAAATTCCTTTATATATATATAGTTATAGAAAATGAAAAATTTAAAAAATCGTTAAAATAATAATAATAACAATTTTACGAATATCGCTGGTAAATGTCAAGTTCGAGTACCGTGAAAAGATAAGAAGTTGTGGCGACATTGAGGTTGCACGAAGAGAAGTAGGTACTCCACTCGTTCCATCCGCTTCGTCTAACTTCACCGTTAATGCTCATCCTTGCACCATGATATCCAATAAATTATTGCTCACACATATGTTTTATATATATTGAATGTGTAATTGATAGTAATAAAAACATATAGATTAATTTAAAACAAAAACGATAAATAACAATTTAAGAAGAAATTGAAATATTTCAAATATTCCAGTAAGTTTATTCCACTGAATTATCAAACAATTATCTGATAGCAATAATTTTTTTCATATTTGTAATAATTAAATAAATAATAACATATATAAATGACATATATAGAATGTACACATACATTAAATCGTAATAAATGTATATAGAAATGATACTATATAAAGATAAAACATTTCCATTTGGTAGATGGCTTAAGAGTCTTAATCTGTGTATTATTTCAATTTATTATAAATTATTGCACGATTATTCAAAAGATTTATTCAGCGTATTTTCGCTGTAAATATCTCGAAGGTTTCGCATTTCGTACGATGTGCGATAAAATTTGGTCTTTCACGCCCGAATGTGAGAAAATAACGGTAGAGTGGTTACGGTAAAAACGTTGTGGCACGATAAAACGTTACAGAAAACATAAGATTTATTTGATCCAATAGGCGTTAGGTAGAATGGCCCGTTTCCAATACTTTCTGCAATTTAACGATCCTTTCTTCTCCTCGGCGCTTTTCATCCTTTTCCCTTGCTGTTCACTGATTCAGCATGTCCCCGAGATACGTTATGTTGACCCTCACGGTAGCGGTCATACATCTCCGTGCTTCGACTTTACAGCCCATGAATTCCGAAAAGCTCGTTGGTGTCCCGTAAATTTTAATCTTCTGGAAACGCTTGTGTTCCTGTCCGCCACTAGCTTGCCTGTTATCGTTTAGTACAATAGTTAATTCATAGTTGATTGTTGATTTCTGTACATCGAAATATGTGTCTCCATTTCGATTTAACTTGTTTGTTCAGCATGTTTGTTACCATAGTGGATTGGAAGAGAACGTGCACCACGGATCATGTTTTGTTTCTTGGAAATTTTATTACAACATTTTTGAAAATATTAATTTACAATATTTTTAATGCAAAGATTAGAATAATTACGTTTATATGAATAAATGTCGACATTTAGAAGGAATTAATTTAAAGAAGAAATTATACTATCTATATCGTTATATAAATTAAATCCAAATACATTTATATAACACTGTCGTTTTCTTGCTGTTAAGTTATAGCGTTTGAATACTGCAGCCAATATCGGCGCATATTTTACACCAGTTTCAATGTATTCGTGCAATTCGTCATTCTTAATTACAGATGAACGTGATCTGTTGCGTAGAGATTTATCACATTCGTTAAATCATTTGAATTATTTTTTTATTGTTCTTTTATAGATAGAGCTTGTCCCAGAAAGAATAAGAATATTTCGATGTGTGGTGAAATTACATGACAATCGTGTAATATTTTCTGTATATTTAATCAGTTTCCCAAATCAATTCCAACGAAGAGGAAGGCTGACTTTCATATAAAATATTTCAAAATAATTTTCTTACCGATTATGGATTATTATATATTATATATTATATATATTATAGATTATAGATTAGAATAATTTTCTCCCCGATTTTACTATGATTACAAAAATTCGTGCATATATAGAGCAGTTTTTTAATTCATTGAATTTATTACCACATCGTACGGAAAAATATCCACGTATTCTTATGGTCAGGCAATTCGCGTGATTTGAATAGCATTAAAACTTTTCTATTGAAATACGTTCACGCCCCCGATTTTATTAAACGAACAGAGAATAGCAAAAGTTTTGACCGGTTCTATTCTGCACTTATCACACGGATGAAGAATCTCGCCAATTTTCCAGTAATAATTTCGTACTAATTTATTAAAAGTATATAAATTCGAATTTTTCATCGTATAATATGTTTAAAAATCTATCAAAGATATATGTCAAAACATATTTCATATATTAAACACGATAACTAAAAGATACAAGTTCCAACATTATAATATTTATCAAGTGGCTGAAAATGTACTTTTGATCTATCGATGACGGGTCATCCTGTTCTTTTACACCATTCCTTATCAGGATAGTATAAGGTCGTTCAATTTGGTCTTGGCGTGCAAGGATGGATGCTTTTGGCCGCGGGCAAGCAACGTCGACAACCTTTAAGACAGAATGAGAAGGAACGATAGTGGTGAGAGTGTAAGTTCGTATGTAGGTTCATTCTATACAGAAGCTTATTGCCATACTCCTCTACATTCATAGAATATCCCGCTGCAAGTCCATCGTCCACAGAGCTGCGGCTTCCGTGTCCACCAATTTTTCACTGCTCAAGCACGTTGATATATGTCCGTATAGAGAACGAGCAGAGAGACTCTCGTGCTGGCCTCTTCATCGCGTAAAATCTGATTTTAAAAAATGGTATCTTATTACAGCCAGGTAATTATTATCAGACACGTTTGGGATCACTTTTGTAGTAGCTACTGAATATGGTGATTTTACTCGAGGAAGGAGATCTGCACACAGTGAATTACAAAAGTATTTGAACAATTATTGTAGAAAATCGTTACACATGTTTCATGTGTGCTATATACATACGTTTCTAAAACGTTAATGTCTTGATCTTCGGATTGTTTAGTTTCTAAACTACGAGTCAGATGAAGAAGGTTCTTCAAAATTGATTTAAAGATTATTTTATTAAGGTGTCGATAGCAAACGAAACGTATACTATTACTGAATCTTTTAATAGCTAATTTCAATTCATAATCTTGTAAAAAATGAATACTGTTCGTGGATATTAATTAGTTTGTGCATTTTGGTAAAAGTTATACACCGTTGCATTAAATTCAGCGAAAGAGATTTGTACTTAAAAGATACTTAAAGTTTCAATGAAGCTAGTACATGTATGTGTTATCTGATGTGATATAGCACAGAAATTGTGGGGCCTTATTTCTCTGAAGTGGCTAGACAAATGATCACGGTCACTTCTACTCGATATAGAGAGATGTTGGGGAATTTCCTTGTTCTAGAATTGTATCGTCGTAAAATCGATCTCAAGGGAGACATAGTTCTAGCGAGATGGAACAACAGCTCATACTGTCACAGCACCCTTGATAGTAATTCGAGGAATCTCTTCAGCTTGTGCGATTATCAGCGGAGAAGACATTTTTCTTACTTGTCAGTAAGATTTATTTGCATTGAATTTGTTATAAAATTTAAGCATACATTTAAAAAGCCCGCAACTAGAGTCGCAACATTTGAAATCCCAAAATTTCGGAATCCTTCGAAACTCAAACTTTGTTTGTATAATATATATATTATATATATGTTATGTATATATTATGTATATTCATGCAATTTAAAATATTCTAAAACATTAGTTAAGTATAGTAAGGATTAATGAATCATCCTAACGATTATGTCTCGTTAGTGTATATATTCACACTGATTGCCAGTGAATGTGTTGTAAATAGCGTCAATTTCCAATTAAATTATTCTATAATTAATAATAACTCTGAAAACTAAAGTTTAATGATCCTGATAAATTTCATATTATTATCTTCCTACGCGAATGTAAAATGTAATTTATTTACTTACTGCTAACCCAAATAATCCAAACAGCCTTTTCTTGCACAAATTGCAACTTTTAAGTTTCTCATCTTAAATGTTAATAAGCAATATGAAACTTTAGATTAATTAGTTTTATAGCGTAGCTATTTTTCATTTAACGATGATACAAAGCAGAAGCTTTATATTATGTTTGTACAAATTTTTTGTACAATCATCCGATTATTTTATTTATTTATTTTAATACTATTAATCCGTGTTACTACTAGGGATCACTTTTACCAAAGATGCCAATCATAATATTCCGACAAAAAAAAAAAAAATACATAATTTCTGGTATATAATCCTATGCCACTGTAATCTCGTCACATTTTATGCCATATGATCTCTTTTTTGTACGCTCGAATAATTCAGTCTAGAAAGGGAATTAGTTATGATGTTCTTTATCCCTCTGTAGTTACAGAGCCAAACACTTTAATCTTGGTGCTTGTTTTCAGAATTGTCCACTTTGCAGGGGAATTCGTATATATTTATAGTCACATTTATATAAGCGGTATAATCTGTTTCACGTAATAAATCATGTTTGCACTTTATCTTTCAGCACAGTAAATTCCAGCCCAATCTTTTCAACGATAATGCGTTTAAATGTTTTCACGTTATATTTCCGCGAATATCATCACCTGTAATTTATCACCGTTTTCTATAACGCTATGATAATAAATTACTAGATGAAAATTAGTGGGGCGCCAGACATTAATTTCTCACGAGCTTATTTATATCAATGAATTTTAAGCCATTAGTATTGGAAAATACGTTATTCTGCATTGAATCGAAGAAATATCAAGACACTTGACTAAGCCATCTTTTTGTTCATATCACGTCAGAAACTTAGCTTCTGAAACTATCCTTTAACGTGATAAAGAATAACATTGAACATTCTTCCTTCGCATTTTTAAACACTGTCGTTTGATTGAAAGCAATATTTGTGCAGTAAAATTTTGTAAAGATATGTAATGATTTCCAAATTATGAATTTTCCATACTAAACATATTCTGAACAACCTAATATAATAACGTAGTTGTTAGAAAGATATGGGAGCTTTAAATATTTATCTACAACCTCTGCTTAAATAAACGAAATTTACTCTTTTTGAAATACAAACAAAAAGGTATTAATTCTATTACTAAAAAATTCTATTTGTCAGTTATGTTTTCGTATTAGTTCAGTCTTTACTGTAAATATTTCGTTTGTACATATTCAACAGCGATTGACGTGTAGTGTGATCACGGAGCTTAAAGTCTTGCTCACCCTTGCTTTGGACTAATTTGCCAACACTAGTAGCACTAGATCTCTGTTAGTCTCTGAGTTATTATAGTAGCATGTCCGCAGGATATTCGCAAATACAGGAGAACTAATGTCTAACTATATCATCGCATATCTTCGCTAAAATTGTATAAAAACAGCAAACTACGTGATTTTTATATCACATAAATAAATTAGTCGAATTCGTTTAACAAAGAATCTCATTGAAAATTTGATTGGCAATTACAGAAATTATTAACATCCATATACACAAATAATGGTTCGTAACTATTTCCCTTTCGTCACTCTGGGTATAATCAAAACTAATTTAGTTACTAAGATCAAAGTTGTCACTGTTATTGTAAGAATTTTTAATGACAGGTTCGAGAAATTTCATTTAAAGTTTGAAAAGTTACTAAAGCATTTCTCTTTTCTTATATTAATTCACCTGTTCATCTTTAATAGTGGAATACTGCATTTTCTAGGGCCTCTCTTAGTAGTATTTTGTACTCCTGAGGGTGAACAATGTACTCTCGAACAAAATGTTTCCCTGTAGGAACATTTGTCCATCAAGGGTTGGATATATCACGTGCTCGTGTTCCGGTCAATGGTAATTAGCAAATCCACTAATCCACAATGTTCATTTACGTGTGTGCACAATTCTCTATCTGAAGAATACAATTTGTACTACCATAATCGTTTCGAAATTCTAAACGAGATACTAAACAGTTTTGCTAATATGATGATAAAATAAAGTTAATAAAATGAAAATTTTAATTTCACTTCTCGGAAGTAATATAGATGCCTTTTTATAAAAATACATAATTTAAAGTTTCGTTTTAAATATAATTTGATTTGGGAGAAATTGAAGTTTCAACTTCACGAGGCAAACTAAAGTTTCAAACAATTTTCTGCTTATATTTTCCAATACTCGGTTCAATGAACAATTAACTGCACCTATATTTGATATTAAGTAAGTTTAAGTTAAATCCATTATTCAAAAGCGTGGTTTAATAATTCCCATGTTGAGCGTTAACGAGTCCCTAAATGTGCTTGATAATTTGATCAAGGAAGACGAATATCACAGGTTATAACATTTTCTTTACTTCAAAGAAAAGAAATCGCGATAGTCGATACTTACATTGCCTGATCTTCAGCCATATTAACCTTTGTTGGCGAATTCACACAGAAAACTTCATGCATTATTGAAGAAGTTTCAGTATTTTACTTCGACCATTCAGAACATATCTGAACTGTGAGACTCGAATATAAAATATTATGGTTTTTAAACGTTCTGGAATTGATCGGGGCATCATGTTCCAATTATATAAATTGCATCGACGTTATCAATTATCTGTTATAATAAATCTGAATAAAAGACTTAAATTTTTCAACTTCATAAACTTATGTTACAAAACAGCGATACGATAGAAAACAGAATTTTAAAACCATAAATTTCAATAAAATTGCAATGAAATATTTTAATCATAAATCATTAAATTTTAATTCAATTCTTGTAATTATAGATACAATACAACATAATACATTGCAATATAGTTAATTTCTTTTCAATGTTTAACATTAATTTTCTTCTCTATTCTTCTCTAATTTAGCATTTTTGATGGAGCGTATCACTGATTTGAATTTTCCTTGTTTATACGCAGGTACTTTGTAGGCCAAAACCGTTGGGACCGAAACAGCATTGTTGCGCTACTAGCACAGGTGGTCTTGATGTTTGCAGTATGGGAGGAGTTGACTTATCAGGTATGTGGGAGCTTCAATTTAATAGAGAATATAATTTGATAGTAGCAAAACTATATCTATATAATGTTATGTCGACACATTGCAAGTGAAAATAATTTTTCTAACAAGGAAGCGTTGGTTGTATTAATTTAAAAATACTTCGATAGATTAAGTAAATGCATATTTATTAAAGATCTCTGATGACGTGAAACTTTATTGAAAGGGAAATGGTTTAGTTTAAAAACTATTTTATTTCCTCCCTAATAGAATTTCAATTTTAAATGTCTTAAGATATTACCAAAACATTTTTCATACAACAAACATTCTCCGTAATTATACAGTTTATTTCGGTCATAAATATCTACAGTAAAGTGGATGTAAATGTACAATCGTAAAGGACGTTTATAGAATCTCGTATTGCCGTATGAATGGAGCCATTCACGGAGGAAGCTAGAAATTTTGGTCAGTGGAACTTCATTTATTGAAACAAAATTTCGGTACCCAATTAAACGAACTCCTATCAGCTGAATAAGCAAATATAAATTTCAGTTTCTATTATTTAATGAGAAATTATACTGATAGAATTATGCGATTATAGGAATTCTCCAGTTACATGAAATGTTTAGCCCCAAAGGGTTCAAATAAATGGGCTTCTACTGTAACGTATATTTCAAAGACGAAATTACAAGCTACAACTACAGTAAAGATTTATTACATTCTTTCATTTATAGTCATGTTACGCAATTTGCTTTTTATATCACTGTATCGCTTGTACAAGGTGATATTTGTAGCTTTTGTTTGTAGCGATATACTGTTTCCAGCTTTTTCTCATCCGACGTACTACTCTTTTTTACTTTCCTCTAGTTTAACGTAATAGAATTTACCCCTCAACGACCTTGAATAGACAATTACTATTCTATTTACAGTAGAGTTTACGGATATTGAGCAATTAGGGTCTTTTGTTGAATAACGATCAAGGAGATAAAGTGCTCTTCCTGCTTTTCTCTATTCAACGTGTGCTTTAACATTTCTCATCTAACATTGAAATAAACTCCTCCCAAAGAAGATAAAAATAAGCACGTTTTGGGATAAGAATTATTCTATTAAATATTCAAAATCGTGTTACTGTATTCTTAAGAATTTATAAAGGAAGCTTTCATAATCATTCTAGTTTACGTAAATGAAATAAATGGAAAATATTTACAAAATACACAATATTTCCAACAAAATACGTTATCCGTTTAGGGTCTTACACGATTATTCGTGTAAAGTGTCCAACTTTAAGCGGCTGCTTAAAACTGCTTTCTGTAAATTACACCAGCATCCGTCATTTGCATATCTCATGTATCCACTGGACGTAAGTACAGAAATTTAGGTGCGTCTCCTGTGCCATTTAATTTATCAACACATAAGTCTACACACGGACAAACGAAGTATTTTAATAATACAGTGAATTTTATTCTTTACGTTACGATATCATTCCTGAAAGCTATCATTCAAATGAGTCATGTTGATCGTACCGTGAATGAAATTTCACACCAGTATACCTGTTTTATTTTACGGTATAGCAAAATCAAATAAGTGAAATTAAACGCTTTACTGTTGTTCCGTATCGAACAAGAATCATTTGCGTATTGAAATAAAATTCGCACGGGATAAAGTTTAAAAACTAATAAATGAAATTGTTTTGATTTTAGTGTTAACATTCGAAATATTAATATCAATTATTTCGCACTCTGTGAATTCCTGGCTAAACTGTTTCTGTAGATCTGTACGCCACGTGTTTATTCGGAAAACGGCATTTAAGTCACGTGTATGTAATTGCCCGCCGAGTGACAAATATTCAGCATCCGTTGAATGCAAAATATGTAAACCATGTCCTATATGAAATGCGGATGAACATTCGACATCTTCGAGTTTCTAAATATTCTCTAATAATCTCCAAATAATTAATTGTATATTGAAGAGTTACTTGAAAGAATAGAGCATAAAATCGTAATAAAAAACTTGTATAATAAATATATCTACCTATTTATACATTATACAGTATTATACTTTTAATTTTAATAAAGCTGGCAAGTCAGGTGTCAACGTAAAGCAGCAGGCGTCTTATATTTTCTATTATGAGAGTTTTTAATTTTGAACACGTCGTAACGCAAAAATTAAGGTAGCATGGATATGCAGATTCCATAGCGTAGAGTGTAAGTGAACGATAACAATGGATAAGATAATGAATATTGCACGCACGCACTTGGCCAAGCATGGAATCATACAGCGGAAGACTGAGAATCTTTGAAAAGTCAGATTCTTTTCACGACATTGAGTATTTCATGAATGATTAATGAATGTAATAAAAACTTTCTACCAGGATTATTCATTCATGGGATTGTCATTAAGGAAGGTTGTCACGATAAAAAATTGTCCAGTTGATTTTATGACAGAAATTATACATTACATTGTAATTAAGTATCTTTTTCTAGTGTAATTAAATATCTTTTCGTATTTCGTACAAAATCACCTGTAGGTTTAGTATTTTTACTTCACTTTATTTATTTAAAGTCGTATCCATCTCTGAGGGCTATTAGCGGCTATTTAGAATTTTATTAATCCTTATTATAATTTAGTTTATTCGAAATTGTCTGAACCAGTCGTACATTTCCATTCTTGCAAGGACTACAACTAAACTTGGCTTCTTTCTAGTTAGCACGTGCGCCGTAATAGCTCCTCCTATAAAGAAAACTTTTATGAGGATGATATTTACCGGATTCTTTAAAAGTTATAACTTTCACCCATTTACCTGCGTAAATTGACAAGCTTAATAGGAATGTTGAATAACTATTCACATTATAAGTTTCAACAGAAAAGTTAGTTATGAATACTGGTATCTGTATAGTGCGTTATCTTCGCATGGATTATTACATTGTGATGAAAAAGGAATACACGTCAATATTTTTGATAAGCCGTATGAAGCTCTGGCGACGAACCATTCTCCTGACAATTTAGTTTGCAGATCGCGATCGTTTTTTGTTCCGTCACACAAACTTTCAAATCTTTTTAATCGGGAAGTTTATCTGAAACAATCGGAAACGATCTTTGCGCGTAGATGTAACTCTCAATCTGCATGAAAACCAACGGTTCCGTCATTTCGGACGTTGAAGTTGAAATAGATGTAGCTTGGTAATCGATGGAAATAAAAGCAAGAAAAAACAGAAAATATCGGAACTCTTTTCATTCGTGAAAGAAGACTGTTTCAATCATTGGTTTATTATTATCCTTGGATAAGAAATTAAAGATACGTAAAATTAAAATGTCTGTCTCAGTATTCTAAAGAATAAGATTAATATTCCTTTAAAGAAAAAATTATAGTACTGTATAAAACCTATTTAAATATACAAATTGATATATGTTTACTTTTTATGAAAGAAATTAAAATTGTTCTATAAAAAGAAACCTTTAATTCAACATTATAATCGCTAAAATTTTTGGAAGAAATAAACTTTTTTTTAAGCAATTTGTGCTAAAGTATGCCAAATAGACAAATATCGTTATAAAATAAAATTGGCAAAATAATTTTATCTACAGATTCCATTTTTTACTTATATTGTATAAACATTCGCAGTTTGCTAACAATAACCTTTAACAATAACTTCATTATAATTGATTCGATTGTGACCAATCAATGAAAGAAGATATTTAAATAATGACTCTTTTTTTATTTAATTTCTTGTTAAGCGTGAAAGATAAATACGATGCAACTATATGATGCTAAGAAATGGCAGCACATTCCATATATTTAATGTTTTCATAATTTTCACCTTAACAAATCTGCCCATATTTTATCTTTTAAGAACACTGTTGTATAGTACGATGTATTACCCCGGCATAAAATGTTAAGAGAAAAAATTTCGTTTAACTACGTACTTATACTACGTTCATAGTAACCAGAAATATAAAATGAGCGTAAATTAATGCGACAGAAAGATGAAACATAATTCAGTGGTCGTAATAGGTGTATACAGACTGTAACCATTTCCATAACACCGTAGGTAATAACTTTAATAAAAATTGAAAATAAAAATAAAAATAAAATTCCCAAAATGTGGCGATAAAAAGACATACGTCGTTAATTAAATAAATCTTATACATACAAAGCAACGATATTTGACGTTCTTACGTCTACGAGCGAACTTATTGCACAATCTGATATATCTTTCGCATAATACTCGAAATCTTCTTTCAGATAGTTCATTTGATATAGTCTTTGGTATGGAAGTTGGTGCTGCAAATTTGTTTATTCATGCGTCAGCTAAATCAACATAATCTCCATCTTCCATTCAATCTCCGCTTTATAAATCCTATTTCAGTTTTTTGGCTTTTTCCATTTCTCCGCTGGTCTGAATATCTGCATTTCCTTTCGCAAATCGCGGAAGTAATACGCAAAGCCATCTGCTCTGTCTAGAAAGAGAAAAAGATTAAACCTCTTTTCATCTGTAAAAATAACTTTTCGCCATTCCTCTCTCCAATGAATCCGTTATTGTGAGAACTGTTGCTAAACACCTGATGCTTCTGCTACTTGCCTCGCATACGAAGAAAGATTCGAGAGTTTTGTTGAAATAGCACCTTCGCCACGAGAAATTATTGCGACGGTCCGTGCTATTCCTTTTGCCGCGCGTTTCCAGGCTTTTTAATAAATCGCGAATTAGTTTACAGCTCCACGAGGGAAGTTTTTAATCGCAAAGGAAATATGTGTTAGCGACTACGAATTTCTGGGGATTTTTTTCAAAAGAAATTAGGCCACGGCTATTTTCCCTTCGTACAATTTATGATAATTTCTTTCATAACCGTGCACAATTTATTCGGAACCTGGCGTATTTGTGGTTCTTCCAGGCTTTCAATCGTGTTTTTATCAGCACGTTGTGCTCTGTTCCGGCGTTTCGTGAATATATTTCTGAAAATAAATTAATATTAAAAATAATGAAATTTCCAATGCGACTATTTGTGGACTGGCTTGAAGATTTTTAATGATTTGGAAAGAAGCGAGTTGGAACGTTCACGGAAGCTGAACGTACTAATAAAAGCAAGGTTGAACCATGCAAAACCATACATATATATGTTATCGGATCATCCTGAAAATTTAAAATATAATATTTTTCATATGTTTGTGGCTAAAAAAAGCATGCTTGTGAATATGACCAAATTAAATGTTCGAGTGGTCCGTTCATTAAACACTTTCTTAAACAACGAAAATACTTTATGTTCTCAAAACTTCTGAATAACGCTCAATGATGTTCAAACGCAGCGACAAAATCGTTTCATTTTCGCATAAAACAATATCATTGTATTTAAAATTCATTCAACTCAATAATCGATGAATTCGTGCGTATGAAAGTGTTCATGGCACTGAATGGCATTTTAAATTTATAGACGTTTTGTATTTTACCACAGAGCGTTTTTACATATACGGCATAAATCTGTCTGTACCGTTAACCTCTTCATTTAGCGCATTCAAAATTGCTTTACATACACATTCATGCGATTTGGACTTATTTCTACAATATTTATGACGAATTCTTAGTTATTTTTAATTTTCCAAGTTTTCCAAGAATTAATGTTTACGTAATTTCTAATGTTTAATTAATTAGCTGCGCATATATAGATATTGTTCATAAATATTGTTTATTGTTAATAAATAATTGTCTGTTCTTATCTAAAGATATGTCGCATATTCAAAAGTAACGTAATTATTATTTTCGTGTTCGTAATTTATCGCCAAGTTAATTAATTCGAAATTACTAATTTCATTGTTTGCGATATCGTATCGCATTTAAATAGTAGAGCTTTCGTGTACTCAAACCCACAATATGAAACATTCAATTATGATAGTTTTGATACTGCATCGATATTCAAATCCATACACAGTAATTCTACATACACGTATGCGAGCACTATTGCAATTCATGTTTACAGGTATGAAAATAAAAATTCATTTGGCGCGAAACAAACAGAATTTCTAAAATGAAGTTTGCCTCGCTAATAGACAATAATAAGTATGACATAATAATGGTAATGATTAATTTAAGAAATATATTATATTAAGTATTTCAGAAAAGTAAGTTGCTAACAGCGTTTCTACATGTTTTACGGCTGTAGGTATTAAGCATAAAAGTTTAAATTAAAGGTTACAAGAAACATGAAATTTAATGGAATTTGAATTAAAAGTTAGAAAAATAAAAATTGATAAAGTTTTATATAGTTCACTTTTTCTTCTTCAAAGAGATTTCGATTTATTTCTTGTTGTATTTAAACTGATATATTAATTATCTGTATTTTAACTGTTTTAATAATTGCAGCATATGCGACAGCATATATATATTCTCAAAGCTCAATTTATTGTTAACGTTTAGTTAGTAATATAGAAACTCCGTGACTCAGAATCAGTTTTAAATACATAAACGTCTGCATTGAATAATGCATTTTATGGAAAAGACATCCATGTTCGGTGGTTAAATGGAACTGATTGTTATCAGACCGCTGTAAATCTTCGTTTATGGACGGTGCACGAGAGAACACAGTCAACTCCAGTAATGGATGCTATTAAAAGGCTGGCTCATGTTACTGTAATTAGCTCGAAACATTGATCACATTAAAGCGCTCTTGATTCTTTAAAAAAGATTAGAGTCTGTAACAGTCTAACATTCTTTCATCTATAATTTATTTGAACACCTAAAAATTTGAATCTCTTCCCTTTTGTTAAAAACTACGTAATTTATGTTATTGAATTAAGTAACAAGAAAATTACCTATATCTTTGAACATCACAAAATAATACTCTTTTGTTTGTTATAAATATTGTAAGAATGAAATATACTATAAATTATATATATGTGTGTGTGTGTGTCTATTTAACGCTAAATGTAATATTGCTGTTTTAATTTTGTTAACATAATCAAAATTGTTTCGTTATTTTGTTTTACATATAGCATATTATGAAATGTATCATATTTAGCATGAAATGAAACATAAATAATATAATTTTATTGATATAACATTTACAAAATATTTCAAATTTTTTATTTAATTTATTACGGTAAATATTAAATATTAATTTATACACAGCTATCGCGTCAAAATTATTTCTAGATCTCATTTTAGATGAACATTATGAAAATAATAATGTATTCCACTTGTAGTTTCATAAACATGAATATATAAATACATTCAATGTATGAATCATGTCACAGGAATAAACACAAATAAATGTTATCCGCATTAATTCCACGCGAATAATCATCTACACAGAAGATATCTGCAAAATTTATTGCAGTTCTATAAAATGCCGTAAGATGCATAAATATAAATTTGTATAACCTTGATAGTTTTCCAATAAAACGTGATATTCACATTTTCAGATAATATTGAACAGTTCTCGATAAATCATGCGGGAAAGCAAATAATGCGTATAGAACAAGGCTATAACTTTATTCGTCTGACATATCTGCGAAACTTTCCTAAACAGAAAGCATATACATAGTTCTTATAAGTTATTTATTATCTCTTATGAATACTTTCTGAGAGAAATAATTTTGAATATATCGTTGCATTAATTCAGTAATAAAACATGAATCATTATACAATAATAATAAATCTTTTAAATAAAGAGACTCTTCACAGGGAGAGATAATTAGTCTTTGTACGCTCGAATATGTTCTACATACACATCAAGTTCCACTAAAATTCAAAATTTTTAGTTGTGTGACGTTGCTTGTTAGCCGCCTGAGTTTCATCATGGTATAGGAAAATGTTTGAAACTGTTTTTCATTTTTAATTGTCCAACTTACCAATTGAATTCTACTCGTTAGCACCGGGACACAAATAATTCCTCGTTTTAATAGCGAATTACCACACCCACATACTATTATCAGTATGTCATTCTAACCCTGATGAAGCTGTCCGCAATGCCGACGAAACGTCAGAACATGTCCCCCAAAGAGAGAACGTGTCCTTACACCACGAATTCTCAATTTTAGTGATCGTGATAATCATCGAATGGGATCATAAGAATTATTTTGTGTTGAGGTTATTAGATGTGTAAACAAAGGAACGCGTGGATAAATTGTAAAGTAGAAAATATATTTTAATACAGAAGTGTAAATACAAGAAGGAATATAATTTGAGCTGGTCCAGATCCGCACCCTAGCAGTGTTACCCTATGACTTAGGTCATCGCCTGTCTATTGTTTATGGTCTGCTTTCGTCCCAGTCTTTTGTCTATACGCTGTCGATGGCTTCAGTGCTTGAGAAAACTAAAAGACCAGATGTAGAGCGAAATATGCTATTTTACAAAAATATCCAGACAGATAAGTAGACAAAAATCACATTTCTACAGTCTCGTTATATCAAACTGTTATGTAAATATGTCGCGAGGATTTTATTTAGCTGCCGAAGTAACTTTTAACTTCTTCGCATAGAATATTCTAACTTTATACGATATTCGATGAAATTTTAATTTAGTAAGAAAAACCTTGTTATAGGACGTATGGAGACTTTCGTGACTGATCGTATGTCATTTACCATTTCAATTGCTCAATTACAACTATTATGCTACTTTCGCAAGATCTGTTCGTCGTACGAATTCCTCTTAATATCATTGTCCACTTTTGTTTCTCGTATATGAAGAAAGTAAATCTTCGTGTATGATTCTCGTTGAAAAAACCAGGGATTTGTATATTTCAGAGTTCAAAAGATCGTTTAATCAAACCGAACTATCAACTCACCGCTGAAAAGTTTGCTCTACGAGTCTGGTAAAATACGCCTGACTCGTGCACGCACCACTGGTCCCAGATATCGCTCTTTCATCTTGCTTTTATTTTATTTCGGTTATCGTACACAGTCGTGTGTACAGACGGTTGAAAAATTTTATCCTTTTTAAGTACGGATAATGTATCGTGCGACAGATGCAATTCAATTCGAATTTTACGACATCGTAAATTCTACTTGTTCGTTGAACTCGGTATCGCTCGTCACATTTTTTACGTTTGAATGGTCTCACGTGTTTCCCAATGTTCTCGCGGCAATTTAATGCGCTCTGGAACGTTTTGCTAATTTGTATTCCAGGTTGATGAATTAATTAAGATGTCCTATTTGAGACACTCGGAGAATACACAGGTTGGTCCGTAACTCGTGGCACGAATATGGTCAGGAAGATTCCTCGACGATATATACGGGCTCGAAATAAGACAAAAATGAAAGATAAACGAAATTGTCTCGGAAACATGATTTTTGAGAAAACTGAATTGGAAAAATGACGTGAATTTACTTAGTTTCTAGCTAGACAGGAGTAGGTGATCGACAGAAAAATTATTCTACGAAAATAAGTCGAAAATGTAGGATTAAATCCTTTCTATATCTTATAAGTATCGCTCATTTTGTAAACACCCTGTATATCTATCACGGATTGAAATTGTTCAGGAAGTGATTGAGGTATCGTACATACACTGTAACTAGAGTTAGCGAAATCGCGTCGATATAAAACTTTTATTTCAATTGAATTGGATGATATTGAAATCGTATTATCACTGTACGAGATGAAGAAATATTGCTTTTATATTTGACGTTGCCGGAATTGATATAAATATAATATATAAATATGAATATGAAACGTCTTGGTCCGAGCGGAAACGCGTTACCGTTCCATATCTGAAATAACAATCTAATATAATATAAATATGTAATAATAATAATAACAATAATGTAAATCAATTTTTACAATACTTCGAAAGAGAATACTATATGTATATTCATGTACAATAATCTGACGTACCGATCGATTGTGGAAAATTTCTCTTAATTTAGAAAGCAGAATTACATTGTTCTATTGGTGAACAGATATATAAGTTGTGTAATAGTATTATAATTTGTTACATGTTATTTCGATACGATGGTTTGCAGGTTTAGAGCGTTGCTCAATAGACCGATTTTCGATGGCTCGGTGTTCCTCTTCGTCATTAGCCAATACACCGCCACCACTTCCTTGGGAAACCGGACATGTCCTACATAATGACGCTACGCCTACGTGAGGTATGCACATGGTATTTAATATACACGCATTCTCTCATATAGTGCACATGACTACAATCTACAACAAGGACAATAAACTTGTTTTAATGTAATAATAAAACACAGATAGCAAGAAGACGAAGTTATCAAATGATGTAGTACGAAGTCAGACTAATTCAGAATACAAAGTTTCATTTAACTTCGAGTTTCTAGACAATTTTGAGATTCTGTTAACGAGCTTACTTACTACTGTAAAGTAGAATATCGAATTGACGTTAATGTGTTCGTACAAATGATGGTACCAACTGGTTATAGTTTAAGGGTTCCGTTGAACTTCGATCCTCAAGTTGTGGAAATTCTACATTTGCGTATACTTATTCCTGAGACAGACGTAGAATTAGATACCTAGTTGAATAATCCCGCATTCGGTATGTAACAATAAAATTCGCTAAAAACACGAAGGACATCAATCTTAGTGGAAGGTAGTTTTTAAGTAAATGTTTCAATGAAATATTTACTTAAAAAAAAAGAAATACTGAAAAATAAATAGCAAATTGTTAAGGTTATTGGGTGTATGTAGATACAAATGAACGCGCGGATAAATTGTAAGGTAGAAAATATATATATATTGAATATTAAAGTGAAAGTACAAAGTGTGGAATACAATGTGAGCTGGTCCAGATCCGCACGCTAGTAGTGTTACCCTATGACTGAAAACCCTGAAGCCGACGTCGCCTATCTACTGTTTATAGTTTGCCTCCGACGCAGTCTTTTGTCTATGCGCTGTCGATGGCTTCAGTGCTTGAGAAAAATTAAATTAAATAGTAATAGTTCTTCTGCAAACTTGTGAACTCTTTTAAAGGAAGAAAAATAGGATTGAGGAAGAGAAACTGGATTAAAGGAACGCAACAGGGTTGAACTCAACATATGCAGCGTGGAAAAATGTTCTTTTATATCAGTTTGCCTCTGAAACAATTCACTCTGTTACTCGCTATACGCCAAAAATATTGTATCTCACTAAAATGATACGATTAATTAGAATTTTATATTTGCAGTTAGGGATGCCGCCACGCAAACGGAGGACTTAGGATCTCCAACGCATGCTAGTTAGTATAGCGTGGCGGCAGAATGGCACCCCGTGATTCACTACGCTGGAATTGAACAGTCATCGCATCGCCAGTATTTCCGAAATAACTCGTCTTCATCGATAATGGAATATTCGTTGCAGGAAGAAAGGATGCGGCACGAATACTCTGCGCAAATCCAACGTAATCGCCGATATTATTTGGAAAATATGCGCTTCAAAAGCGTGCCGGATTTGATTCGAGACCTCGAATCCAGTTAACGTATTTATCTGAAATAAACACGTTATCGAAGATAGGCATAACGTGCGATAAATAACGATACAGAATTGATGTTCGTCGACGAACACAGTACGATTTCCTATTAATCAAAGATTTAAGACTTTTTATTATAGATTAACGATATTTAACCGAAAGATGCAAGGCGTACTGTCTTGGAAGTTAAGAATACGATTTTTCATAATTTGAATTAAAATGTAAGTACATGTCTGTAGTATTAAAATATAAAATATAATAATAAACTTAAGCGAATTATATAAAATTATTATATAGTTTCAATGCTTCTCTATGATTTCAGAGTAAAAGCAAAAGATTCCTTGGTATCACTAACGATTAGTGTTCATTAATAATTAGTGCATCATTAACGACTGTCTGTTATACGGTATCGTTTCAGTTTAAAGGCATTTCGCTGAAATATATGCCTGTAATTTTTTGCCGAAATACCATATATTTATAATAACCGCACAAATTATAGGTATAAAATAGTATTTAAGAAGTTGCAATAATTACTATATTTAATTTACCTGTTATAATGTTTCTCTTCTTTTTTAAACTATACTGTTATAATAATTGAATAAAGCAATTGTTTTAGAAAAGTTTATCAAATATGGAGCAACTTAAATTGGATATTTATGTAGATAGGTATGTATAGCCTTATATTAATTTGATTGATATTTACCATATTTGTTATGTTTGTTTATTGTTATATAGGTCCAAGTATTGGATCACGTGCAACATTTCTTTAGGAATATTAAAATTTAACTTTTCCTAGAGTACTAACAGTATTCTATTGTACTACACATTATATTATATATTTTAAATCTGGTACAATAATACAAATATATTTTCTCCACATATTGTCGTGGTTATTAAAATTATTATAGTTATTGTTGTCGTTACTGTTGTTACTATTACTATGCATCGTGCGGCAATAAATTGTAATCTTCTGACCATGTGAATAGAGTGTGTTTTCAACGCATAGAAGTAGCCATTCGTGAACAAAATTTGACTATATAAAAGACAAAAAAGTGATAAGAATTAAATGAAGAAAATGGCAGATATGAATACTTTACAATTGTTATATCATTTACAAAATAGACGATTCAGGGACTGTAATATAAGCTTGAGAAATTGTTATTAATAAACGTCTCTTCACAAAACAAAATTCCTAGATCATAAACATAACCGTATGATGTTGGATAGAAAGATAATAGTATCTCTGTGTATGTCAATATTATATCCAGCAACGCAACGCTGTATACTGTATAATATAAGTATTTTATAAGCAAATGAAGAGTGATGAGAAGAAATTATCATAAAATTTGCAAAATTGCACATAGACACAGTTTAGTGTTTGGTTGACAGATATGCTGTAACTAAATAAAGAAGATCAATGTAATGTACTTTCGTTTTTAGTTTTAATTATTGTATAAATTTATATGAAACAAATCGGCAAATCTTATTAACTGGACATCTTGTACATTTTACATTATTTTTAATTTCTAGTACAAAAGTTTATTTTTATCTGAATATTATATTGAACAATTAGTAGATAAACTTACTGAAGATATTCACTTGGACTCTAAGATTAACTTGGAAATTTACTATAATATTTCCTGTAGGTATTTATAAAAGTAATTATAAATACTTGTTGTTGTAACACAAGTTGTACACGTAGTAAAGTAGAAATCGTACCATGTTGTACAATATTACACTAATTGTATACATTTTTAACAACCTTTTTTCAACTTTAAATTCATTTGCAACATGATATTTGTAGATTATATATACATAAATGTCAATATATGTACATGTATACATGTACGCTATTTATGCAATGTATTCCAAATGCGTTATGATAATGCAAAATTTAATACATCGTACGATGGTCTACTTCTTCGTTAAGTTTCTAAGCTGTTTGTGAGTGTTAGTATTTTTATACTAAACGTAACACTTGTTTAGTGCTTATAATGTAACATTTTTATATAAACTTTGTTCACACAAACCAGATTGATCGAGTTATTTGAGTTTATGTTTGAATTTATAAAAGTCAAGTTATAATTTGAAGTTTGTTTCGGTTGTTTGCTCAAATTACTAAAATTGCAATTGGTACTCCTTTCAAAGAGAGCAACTTGCAACTTAAGATACTCAAGGAACTTGTTTTCAAAACTTGAAGGGATATTTTAAAACATATTAATAAAATAACAAATTTGTAGTAACGTATTTAAAATTACTAAGTTATAAAAAATTGAATTGGAGTAACTTGGCTAGTCTACACGAGGCTTCAGATCTACATTATGTCTCATTATTTATTTCTTCCTTTCAGTATGTACCATACAACGCATTTGTTCATAAATTTTATTAGGTACCGCGTGGATGCAACATTTTCTCTTTTTATTCGTTAAACAATTACCGATAACTGCTTGATTTTACGTACAATACAAATGGAGAACGTAACAGCTACCGCATTTAACTAGGAATATTTTAGTGAACAAAATATTGCAAAAGAAATAACCGTACGATGTACATTAATCTTCCAATATGCTACGATACATCAACGTATGTAAGGTTGAATTGGTGTTGTTAATGTTGAGAGATGATAAGAGCGAAACACTGCCTGTTGGCTTGCCAACAACGTGAAAGCTCCTGTATACCGATGAAATGAAACATTTGACGTTGCCTCGAGCACAAATAGCTCCTTATCAAATAGGGCACAAATCATTTTTGTATCGAATAAGCGAACGCGTATCAATTTTAAGTACTCAGAACTTAGTGTAGGAACGACTAGTGAAACGCTAAAATGCCAGTTAGATAAAACATTTCTAATAGCGAGAATAATGATTTTTTAGTCATCAATTTACTAAAATGATTGCCTTAACTGAAGGAATTTTTTGTGTATTGGTAACAGAGACATATTACATTGTAACCGATCTATACCGGGGAAGAAATTTAATTACATTTCTTAGATTTTTTATTTTGACGTTAGAACTTTTTAAATTCAATGGAAACATAATTTGTGATACTCTTAATTTATTTTAATAAAACGTATTGTAGTATTTTCAATTTAAAAGCAGATTTATTATTTTAGCTTTCATTAAATTATTGCATTTTGTACTCTCTTATTTTATTTATTATAGTATTTATTATCATCTAAATATTAATTATTTATTCATTCATATGCATACTTATAATAACATATTGTTATTATTATTATTATTATTATATTAAAAATATTGGAACTACGTTAAAGTAGCATTTTATCTATAAATTGTTATGTAATTGGAATATAATAGCTATGACTTCCTCAATATAAATTGATGAGATTGTCAAGTGAACGCATGCGATTGTTGACTAACATGTATGAATATATGTGCGTAACTTGTACAAATATAAGTATATATGCTATGATTTTTCTTATAGTAATAACAAGAAAATTTCTAACAGTTATATAATAACAAAGAAAAAGTGATTGCAAGCCGATAAATACTTTCATTGTCAGTATTATATGATATACACTGCACTATTGTTCACGAGTTTCATGACGTTGAATCATGCGAGAAGTGAAAAAAGTAATATTTCACATAAAAATAAATGAAAAATGACAGGAAACAGTAAAATAGATCGTTGATATATAATATAATTCTTGGAATATGTATAAAGATGAATAAATTGTCATTAACTGTAACTCATTGTTCTCTATTTATTGATAGTATTTTATTTCGTGTTTTATAAAATTTCATAAATCCATTTTGTTTTTATTTAGCACTTAAATAACATTGCCATATCCTGAAATCTTTCATAGCAATAATGTCTACCCGTTTAATAATTTTATTAAAAATTTTCTAAACTCGTACGTGATTAAACTTATGGATAATAGTGCAAGTATATAACAGATACATTATCGACTATTATAATAATATATTATATATATTATATATATTATTATATATATTGCCAGAATGACATTGATTAGAATTAATAAATTCAATGGAACTAGATTAATTTTAACGAAGGATAAAATGGTCGACCGACAAATATTAGCTACTAAATTATTTTCGCTTTAATATTACATAGAGATATTGTTCAAACGCCTATTAATACTTATTTCGTATTGTGTGATAAATATTAACGTCCCGTAATTATAATATTTCATTAGATACTCACGAAACATACTCATGTACTGAAGAGTAAAGGAATATTTTTTCCAACATTATATTAAATTATGTGTGATTTTCAACAAGTTTCAACGTATGGGTTGAATGAGACTGTTTTCACTACGATTACAGATTGTATGAATTATACAATATATATAGAAAGTATTTCAACATCTACTTTTTATTGCAATGTCGTAACTTGACGCAAATATTGGTACTTTTAAACATAGATGATAATTCTTTTTTTTATCTCATATAACTAAATATCTCATTAATAGTAAATATGGAAGTATATTATTTAATTGTTTAAAATATACAAAATTCCACAATATATAAGTAGTAGAAAGACTTGAAACATTTATAAAATCGATACATTAAATTGATGCATATAAATGAATAAATGAATAGTAGGATACTTCGCTTCTGTTCATAAAGTTTCATAAAGTCTAAATGGATATTTCATATTTTCCCTGGGAAACAATTTTGTTATATATGGATATAACAAATTTCTGGATTTCGACAATTATTATCCTATTATTAATAGATACATTGTATCTGAATATTTAATATTGGGGGCAAAATATTAAATATTTTTTGGTGATTGACTGCAATTAGTTTATTCGTAAGATCACAGATGAACATTTGTTTAACTACCAAGCTTTACTCTTCTTAATTATTTCACCAACATATGTACTAATATTTGCATTGGATGCATAACTTATAACAAAAATCAATGATGTATAAATACTTTTTATATTCACTGTATATATATATTCATGAGAAATATGTATTTGTCAATAAACAATCAATTAGTATGTTATGTCGATGAGTTGAGTTGTACATACATTTATAATATCATAAAATATATACATATATATAAATATATATATATATATATATACATATATATAAATATATATATATATATAAATATAAATATATATACATATATATATATATATGATAATAAGAAAATTATGTATAAGGAGTTTATGAACTCTAATAAGTATTTGCATGATGCAATTAAGAAAACAGTAAACATTTGATTGTATTATTTGACACCTTTTTTCTTAATTAATATCCAGATTGTTAAATAGCAAATATGTTATGACTTTTTTGGCTTTTACATAAAGTTTAAGAAATATAAAGTAATGCAACATCGAGTTACTTGGCATTGTTATTAAAGTTGTTTAAAGGATAGTAATTATTTCAAATGCAAGCTATTCTTGATATGATTTTTATTTAAATAATATTACAAATTTTCACGCATAGGTCCATTATGATTTGGTTGACTGACTTTTTAAAACTGTTCATTTAACTTTTCATGACACGTATTTAACGAAATTGAAAAGTATGAAGAATTTATAAAGAAATACATATTGATGAATTTCAGAATTAATGATCTAAGCATGTTTTCACTAAAACGATAAACAAATAATAATATATCATTAATAGAACTACATTACATAATTCTTTAGTGATGATTTGATAGGATATTATACTCTATAATGGAATAATATTCCAAGATAAAAATAGTATAAAATACACAGTAGAAAAGTACAAATAGAAGGGACATTTGTAATCCATGTAACGCATTGAACGAATAAACTCACATATTGGTTCACATTCGAGATCGGATTTAATTAATTAGTTTTAAAATATTCGTCTCATATTAAAATTTTTTATGAACGAATTTTTTATAAGTCCCTTTTTTGTAATTAAATTACAATTCGATTTGATGATATACAAACAGTAAGAATCCTTATATAACAATAATATAGGAAACAATATTGAATCCCAATAAACATACACGTTATTTCCTTATAATCATGGCACACTTACATAACGATAGGCTTAAATCAATGAAATTATATTACAGTACATTCGATGCAACATGTAAAATAATACATAAATTTTATAACATGTAAATTTGAAAAGGAAGACACTTTAAAAAAGAGACACAGGATAGACTAAAATATAAATCAATTTTCTGAATAATATTGTCTTTTGCTCCTATCATAAAGGTACATTTTCTACGCGTCTCATCGTACATACAATGTTACGTGCTTTGATTTCTACTGCTGCTTAGAATCCTTTATGACATAATTCGTTTACCCTTTCTCAATATCTTCTACGTTATCATAATTTCTATCGTAGCTTCTTACTTGACCGTAAAATTTCGTTTTGTGCGAAATATCTTTCTTTTCTCTTCCCTGTCTTCTGAACAGACACGTATTTCACACAGAAGGTAAGAACGTTTCGTAATTTGAAAATAGAGTGGCGCATTTACAATTAAAGCGGTTGATTGCAGAGGATAAATGTGATAAGTCTTCTTTTGCAGATTTCCTCCCCAAAATAATAAAATAATTAATAGAATCTATAACATCCACGATACTTTGTACAAAATTAATGACATTTCCAATATTACAACAATCGATATGTCCTTTCAGGAGGATAAACAAAATACAAATTTAATTCAAGAAACAGATTTAAAAATGTCCTTCGTAACTCAAACTGTTACTTTATTTTACACGTACAAATGAAATGGTTTTATTATTTTAAGATTGCTATTGTACTAAAAAGACAAGAAACTAAAAAAATGTGACTTATACATATATCACGTTCTTCCCCTGTACTTTTCTTTTGTCGCATACAACAATCTACTTCTATATTAGATAATCAGATAAAGATTTTACAGCGGTATTTCTAACTTTTAATAAATTTTATGGTACATGTATCTTATAGAGATCCTGTGAACTCTCTCACACGTAGTATATGCTTTCACATTCTTTCATAATAATTATTAATTGGGCCTTGTAATGTTATTAAAACATATTTAGTCTCGTTCTGCATTATTTATATAATATACCGCACTTAACATTCATTATGTTAGAAAAGCGTAAATTTGTTATTCAGTCGTTAGGTGTTGTTATTATACACCGAACAACGGTACTATTTTCTTAACACACAATATCGTTTAATTTAATTCTTTCATAGCGATATTTTATTTGATAGCTTTGAAGATGCAATTTTTAATAACAGAAAGAGCTCGATCCTTTCTCGCCTTTCATTAAGAACAATGAATATTTTTGTATTTCTCAATTAACTAGCTACAATCGATTCATTATTAACAATATTTATTTACGAAAGTTAATGAAATGATCATATCTGAGTTAAATTTTTATTTAAAGAATTTTTCTAGAGAAAAAGAAATAGTAAAAATTCTTTTTCAATTTGAAAATAAATTTATTCTACAGAATACATATACAGAATACGTTTTTTCAAATTGAACATCGATATGAAAGAATTAATATGATGATCTTAAAAATTGGGCAAAAAGTAATAAGCTAAATAATTTCACAATTATGTTACAAATTGTTAAATACATCAAATGGAATTTTATTATAATAATTTCTGAAATTATCGTTACTTGCTTTGGAATGTATAGGAAAACAATTACTAAGTTTCACCACATTAATACTGCCACAATTGCAGTTTCGAGAAAAATAATTTGATAGATAAGTACACTTTGCATAATCTCTTCTGTAAACTGTGAAAGCTTTTAACGTGATGAAGCAATATATCTACAAGTATATTAACTTTCTAAGTCTTTTGTAATTAATTATTTAATAATTTACATGTTATTAATTGTTCTGAACTTGAAATCTTTTGCAATGGAATGTTAAAATTTCTTTGTAACGTGTACAAAATGTTCATGTTTCATGCATAGATATAATATAAAGAAACAATTCGCATAATTGCTTTCTCGTGAATATATGTTCTTTCATGTTCATAAAAATTCTTCTGTTTTCTTATTTATTAAATATATAGTCGTAAAATATTTACAGCTTATTCTCTAGCGCTTATTTCTTAGAAATGTCATTTACGTTTATTGATATTTTTATAAACGCACAGCACTTTCAGAACAACCTACCGAGATGTTCCTATTTCTTGCTGAATTCTCCCAATACCTTTCCTATACTTAAGGATATGATATTTATTATAATCTAACTATAAAAACAAAACTCGTATCATCTCTCTTTAATTGTACAAAAATTAAATTCGTTTTTCAGTGTCGCCCAATTCTTTAGGTATTGCAAATGCGATCAAACGAATTCAAATGCAGGAATAGAAAATAAACAACAAATATACAGATATGTATGTATAATACTAATTATCAAATTTGAAATTTATATTAGAAGTTCGATGTTAAACAACATATCTTTGCTTTGTAATAACACTTTGTAATAACATGTCTAAGCTTTGTAATAACAGTTGAACGTTTTTATAATTTGTAATTGAAATTATTTCCGAGGTAACAATAAGAAATTATAGCAAGGAGTTTATCGTTTAACCCTTATTCACTTCTTGATGTAAAATGTACTACAATTGCATGGTTTTTACATAAAAAATGGTTAAATAAAAGAGTATAAAATATTCCGTGAAGGATTTTATATTATAGCATTAATTACTACCACAAAGTACATAAAATATATAAATGTACCAAAACTTAGATACTTTAAGAAATACAACTGTGTATTTATATTACAAGCTTTTAAAAATGATTGAATGTTACCATACAATAACAGTCATCTTATCTCATAAAAAAATTGGTTAAAATTCAATTTATGTAACTCTGCATTCATAAAAAAGACTATGGTTGCTGTATTATACTTGTACTTCTAAATTAACAATAAAATATATTTCTTGTGAATACATAAAAGATGAATAAGGGTTATCAAGATATTTTACACATATTACTAAATAATAACATAACTAAAGCTGTTATATAAATGAAAACAGGTAATATATTGGCACTTATACAAATATTTTGATACTTTCAGATGTAATCATTCGTCTCTATTTAATACTAACTGACATTGAATGACTGTTATTAACAATTCATAAAAGAAGCAAAATTCCTAGATACTACACAGTACATTCAATGTGAAAAACCGTGATGTTCGTAGAAAAAGACGATAACAAAATGGGCGGCATAATTATCGTAAGTAATTATATATGTATAGGATGATCCATTTTTATCTCTATGTAATTTTATCTCAGAATGTATGTTAAATCGAGAGAAATTTTGTAGTCTTTAGGATCTTAAAGGATTTCTATTATCAGTTTTTTTCAATAAAGAAAAAGAACAACGTGATAAAATATATTTAATTATATGAACATTTTTAGAAGTCAAAAGTAATTAACTATCCAAAACTCTGACAAATTCGGAGCTTAATATATGCAACTACACTGTGTCTAAAATACAGTAGGTCATAGTTGGAAGTATTATATAACATATTCATACACATATAACATATAAATTTTATATTCTTAAAATCCTACGAAGAGTAAATGAGAACAATAAGATTAAATGCTGAAAAGAGTTGGTTAATATCATATAAAATTGCAGTAATGTTCTTGAATGAACATCTTATCTATAGAGTCACATTTATCCATTACTCTCACTTCCTTATATTGTTGCTTTTTATGTTAAGAAATATAGATTTTGTTAACTCTTGAAATCCTTCAATTCTTTGCAATTCAACATATTTTCTGGGATAAACAGACACATCAAAAATAAATCATCCTTTACATATTTATTACTATTGGCACTTAAAAAAATGCCTTGTCAAAATTTATCACTGTAATTATAAATATGTTTGCCATAAATGGAAAATACGAAATACCGTGAACATTAACCGTACGCGCGTGTCGAACCTCTAAATTCGTACTTCTATATATTTTTATACGTCCAGAAATATAAAAATTATCGAGGAAATATTTCTTTTTACAATAAACTATTAAAATAGAATTGTCACCTCGGTTGATATTCGTATTATGAAACTATTACTTGGTTCCAAACATACTTCTATGTCGTTAAACAAACACTTCGCATTTCGTAATTAAGAAGCGCTTTTTACACGACATTCTGATAGTACGTTATTATAATTCCTCGGTCTAATTCTAATATTGATAAAAATATTACCTAGATCAGATGACACATCATCTAAAAACAAAGAAGTAAATTGAAACAACAAATATTGGGAAATTTGTAAGTGTCCCTGCGGACGCACAATACAAAATGTCTCTGTGATAATACGTCGCAGGTGGATGTTCATCTCCTGGCTTACAGTATTCGTGTTTTTCTTTTAGTTCCGCCTGTAAAAAAGAGACACATGAGGTATATACATATATTTAGTCTCTTTTAGTTGTAGGAAAGAGTTGCTCTACTTAAGGGATTAAGTATAATTGTTAAGGACGGTAACTGGGATGGTAAATTTTACTATACTAGAAATAATTGAGACCAGGAATATGTTTATTAGACATTTCCTATTTAGAGTGACATCTCAAATCAATTTGTAAAATTTCGTTTGTTCATAGAACATTTTGCACAAGTAAATTAAAAAAAAAATTATTTTCTCTAATTTGTAAAATATATTTTGAGTTTAGGTGTGTAATATATCCTTCATCTGGCATAACATTCCTTCTTACCTGACAGATATCTTTACATGGAGGACAAATTAGAGCTCCTTTATGAAGCCAACCATTTTGTATTATTCTGATAGTTATTTCTTGACCAGCATGATAACACGTGTATGTGTAATTTGCAACCTGTATAATAAAATATGTTGAAGAGGATATAATTTATCGATCTTATAGTATTAAATATTGTTATGAATATTTAACAGCCACAGTATAAAAAGTTAAAGCCAAGTGTATCGCGATAGAAAATTGGAAGACCATCGATTTTTATGGTAGCTTATGATGAAAACGACGTTGACCGCGGCTGGCGTATGTTAATAACAATATATAACAAAATAAAAGTAGGTCTATGTCACTGACCATTATATGTAGTCTACCAGCTTCACATTTATACTGATAACATCCGGAACCCCAATGCTGCCATTGCCGAGCTTGTTTGCAAGCCCTTTCTTCCCACATTTGGTTTGTATGATCGAAGCATCTTGAATGTGGGCCATACTTTTCCAGAGCAAAATTTTTATCTGGATCTGTTCAGAATTAATTCAATTAATAAAATTAATATATTCTATTATATACTATACTATTTATGAATACTATTTATTCAACGTTACGTTATGAAAATTAACAACAAGCAGAACGTTTTAAAACGACAGCTTCTATTTTCATCTTAAACTTGAATATTTACGTAATTCGTTAAAATTTGTATTAATTCGAAAAATAACTTTAACAAAGGCTGATGTTTCCTATATTATAGCAGAATAGAAGTTCCATTATCATTTGCGATACAACTTACGAGGATTATTCTCTTCGTAGAGACAATGAGAGCCTCTAACTACTATATTTCGAGCTCTCCATGTGAACTCCTGAATGTACGGACAATAATCTGCCAGAGATACTGAACCACCATAATATTGTTCCTCTCCAGCTGGTACGTGCGGTATAGAGTCAAAGTTCTAAGAAACAAAAGATCGATACAATACTATCTTGCATCCGTAAAAAATATACTCCATAGTTAGAGTAATATTTTATTTAAAAAAAGAAAAATTGCAAAAAGGACGATTAAACGTAAGCAATTTCATACCTGGTACTTTTTAGGCAGAGGCAGAGGATATTTAATTAGATTACACAACGCCACCGAACTTCGGTCATCGGTACATTCGGTTTGCAACGGATCCTGTTTTACTTTGTTACAAAAGGGATGAATAGACTTCCCTCTAAAAAACAATAATCTGTTACATCAAAAATATTTAGTGTCTGATCATGTAAATACCTATAGGATAATGTTTTTTCATTTTTACATAGCATATAGTTTGTGTTTATAATATTCAATGTTTAATTATATTTATGAACTATTAAATGTTTTATAATATTTCTAGGTGGAATTATTCCATTAATTGTGAAGACGTATAATTAAACACAACGTAAAAATACATACGATAGTCGCGAAGATTTCGAAGATATCCATTCCTTGCACGACTTCATCGAAAAATCGCAGCCAAGATTTTTCCCCCAACCCAGTTCTTGAGCCATTGAATAATTTGCACTGTACCATCCAGTGTCTTCCATAAGGGCGAGGGTTATTCTCGAATAAACGGGATTTTGCGTATGTGTTCCTGTCATTGCTTCGTTCTGAAATAATACAACGACAAAAGTATTACAAATCGATATAAATTTGATCTTTTGTAAACAAATTAAATTTATTCCAGCATTACATAAATCAAATATAATTAGCCAGATGATTTCTTTAATTGTGGTTTAACGTTACAAAAAAAAAATATTATTCTAGATAACAATCGTAAAGACACAGTATATGAAAGTACAGTACACTGAACACTGAAACACACAATTTGAAAAGTACACAGTATACTGAAAATTGTACAATTCTAATATTTATAAAGCTGATTAAATTTTTTTAAGATTAAAAGTACATTAATTATTGATTTCCTATGATTCGTTGTTTGTTGTTTTTATGATTCACGTTAAACGTAATTTACCTCAAAGACTCGTTTTTCCCAATGCGTCAGTGCCGTGCCATCCTCCCCCTGATCTTCTAATTCCGCACCTTCTAGTTCTGGACAATTGAAGTGAGCCTGAGCCTCGGCACGAACCCTCGGCGTGACTATCATCTGCATCGACCTTTCCACGTAACCACCGTGTACCTGCCAATATCGTCTAACGACCGTTTTGATCGTGTTTTCACTCCACTGATGCGTTTGTAATCTATATGCATATAACAGGATTAGCTAGTATTATCAGTAAAAAATTCATCGACACTGTAGCAAAATGATACAAGATACAACGATACAACAAGGTATTTGAAATAAACATAAATATCATAATTTCTATGATCAGTCTGCCTATGCTTAATGGGCAAATTATATTTTTATATTACAGACATTTATTTCACCCATTAAATATCATGACGAACACATTATATTACATATATGTCGGAGATGAAATGACATCGGGGCCTTTCTTTTGGAATGTTTGGGAAGGTCCCCCATACTTTAGTCCAGACTTTTTATTATAGCCGTACCTAAATAATAAAAAATGAGAAATAGCTGTTTATGATTCAATCAATCATGTTTGCCCGAGGTTTATGATAGTGGGCTTGGGCTCGAAGTGACATAACAGGTCACTGAACGTAGCCAAGGTCACGGGAGGGACGTGTACCTAACAGAGGTACGAAATAATTAAATAACTCTCCTTAAAAACAAAGATTGACCCAAGAGATACAGAGAAGTACGGAGAGGAATACATAAGGGCAGTTCCACTTGGATTGATTCTCAATCCCATAAGTCCGACTAGTCCAGTGAATAAGCACGTCAAGTCCCAAATCGCAATCGTCATCCCGTCGACCGTGCATTCGTTATCGAACCTAAATTCATCGTCATCGACATCTCGATTATTCAATCACCGCTATCACTTGTTAACCTTTGTAATACATTCGCTTCAATAAATATCATCTGGTATACAACAACGATGGCCAACTCATAGGAAGATTCATTATACGCCCCGCATTTCAATGCCAACCCGACATATAATTATAATAATAATATATATATTTCTACGTGTTACATGTTTTTCGTTCTGTGTACTTTTGCATCATTAAATTTCCCACAGATGCAAGGAAAGACATCGACAATGTGTTAATTAATTTTGTATTATGTCAGATATTTAAGATTTAAGATATTATTGAAGATTCTACTTATGAGAAAAACTATATTTTCCCGAAGCAAATGTTTTTTCGAAACGTCGTTGGATCTATCAGTAGAAACGGTTGTGTCGTGAACCTAGAGGGTAGTATTCGTCATGTTGTAATGTTTAACGGGTTCTCATACTTCCATAATCGCGTAGTCTATCTTTTCTAAAAAAGAAAAATACATCTCTCAAGAGCAGTTGGTCGCGGCAACATGGGAACTTTTAACAAATCGTAGAAATCCAGTTCCTGCGGTCTATAAAACTTTAACAAAGTAGAAAAACGCTTACAAAATAAGAGGAATACAGTAGAATTTGTAGAAAAAGATCTCTTCAGATTATCAAGATATATCCTCGTGGTGTCCATTGTATGTAGGTAGACGTAAAACGTACGTACGAAGATCCACACAAAGAAGCTCAAATATGAGAGAATGAAAGCACGCAAGCTTACGGTCAGATGGATCGTGGATACAGAAGGGTAGACGATGGCAAAGAGAGAATGAGATCACTGCTAAGCTACGAGTCAATGTAAGAGAAACGCCAAAAGAGAAGAAGAAATGGCGAAGAGCAAGTAACGTGTTCGTCTGACAAGGCCGGAACCTGGTTCGTTACGGTTCGTCGATTTCCTTGGAACCAAGAATACCAGGAACACAAGGAATTTTCCAATTTTAAAGGCAGATACACCGACTCAGTATCAGGGGGCGAGAATATGCGAGAAAAAAGACTCGTTGCTGAAAAAGAAAGGAGAAAGACAAAGGGACATTATTGCGGGATGATGGATCGTTGAAGAAAGCGAGCTATTCCCTTCAACGCTAGTTAGACTCGAAGGAAACGGCTTTCTCATGCGATATGTGTACATATCTACATGGCAGATGATATATTACACTTTTATTGAAATTTTTCAAATATAACGATCCGATTATTACAAATAAATGTAATATATCACGGAGAAGATAACTTTATTTAACGATACGTAATCGTTTATTAGCTATGAAAGATAACTTTCATGAGGATAGAGATCCTTAAATTTCCCCTGAAATATCTTTGATAGAAAGACGACTCTCTATTATGGAAATGACTATAGATCATCTTATCATATACTAACTTTCTACTACTATATCATAATATTAATTCTTCTTATATAAAAGATAACTTCTCTTTCTTTTTGTTTCATCTTATAAAAGAATAAAAGATATAACTTAGAAAAAACGAAGCTGGCACCCCGCTGGGGTTAGCCATTCACATGCTATATTTATTTTTATTTTTTTTTTTCACCAATAAGATATAATACTTTACCAAATGTCCATAAGGACAAATTGTAAAAAAACCAAAATAAAATAAAAAAAAATCTTATAAAAGATGCTTCGGTTATGGAAGAAGTAAAGTACCAATAATTGATGAAATATTTCTGAAGCAGGAAATGGTAGTAGCGTAATAAAGCGACATATATTTACTTTTCGTTTAACATCGGTTTCCCTGTATCGCTTCTCCTTGGAGTTCTAGGCTCACCGTTCTCATCTCGGTAGAAAGCGTATAAACTTACAGAGAATCCCAGAGCGTGTAATATCTCATGTTTCACCGTGCTTAATAATGTTTCTAGTTCCTGTGGCTTCGTGCTTATGCTGTTCGGACACAAATTGGCGTGACCAGCTATCGGTCTGCAAAATATCAAATGAGATTCCGGTTACATTGAATTCTATCACAAAGAACAATTAAATAAAGAAAATTTAAGAATATACATATAAATATAAATGTGTAGCAGAGAATAATATACGTATAATAATTTAGATAAATACACAGACAAATAATTTACCTATCTAACGCTGCTTCTGTTTGGCAATGCGCTGCATAAGCCACGGTTAATCCTTTATGGCATCTTGCAGTTTGCATCGCGGATACATAGAAGACAAAATCGGCACCATCTATACCTGGGCCTGCCCTACTTCCTTCAGCAATACCGCAATTATGTCCTGTTGCATTACATGTTCTACAAACCTGTTTATCAAGTAAACGCATTACATTCTATTTTTCTGCATCGAATATACTGCGAACAATTCTGTTAATTCTACAAGGCGAAAACGTTATTTCTATCTGTCTTCGTAGAAATGAAATAAAAAGAATAATGAGAAACAGTTAGCGAATCTGTTTAATAAGTCCAATTCCAAGTATTTCTTTGCCAGAGATGATCTGATATGTAAAAAATAACCATTAAATAAATTCATTCTTAAACTTATTTTAATCGAGAAGGCATAACCCACGCGTTTTAATATTTTAATAGGGAAAAGAAGGAAAATAAAAATGTAATTATTATCGTTTCTATCGTCTGTTAAAGAAATCTAAATATAAGTAATCTTGAATTTTTTAATAATTTCAGTTTTGACAATGTTAAAGTTTTGATGTTCTATTTAAATGTCTAGCAACGCGCAGAGCGATTGAATATCTGCGAAATCGCTGTAATAAATCGATTTTGCATCGAATTTTCCTGATATATTTATATATAGTTGTTAAGCACATTTTCGATGTCGAGTAATCTAGTTTTGTATCGCGAAACACGCATATAAAATTGATATATACTTCACAATTATTCACATAGGTATATCACTTTAATGACTTATTACATTTAATAGAGCATGTTATTTTCAAACGTTGTTTCCAAAAAGAGAATAATCGAAACTGGCTAACCTCTTATGCATTTCATAGCCCTCATTATACACACTACACTTTTATTGCTAATAATATTCGTGATAAATTAATATTTCAATTTTCCTGACGATAATATCTCCGTGTTCGTTGCTATGGAAATTATTAATTATGTTCTTACATCGAGATGATCTTCAGGCACGACTACTTCACCGCACATTGTAGTAGTTCGACAGGTATCTATACAGTGAGTGTGATGACCTTTGACGAACACTTGACTACTTTCGCATTTCCTAAAACAGACGAGAATTTAAAAGATAACGTTCTTTATCTTTAAGAAAGACAAACAATAATAATGCTTAAAAGAAAAAAAAACAATAGTGTAAAAATCGCGATATAATCTTCGTTGTGCGTTGGAAGCTCCGCTTGCGTTTTAAGCTTATACGCTATACATTTAAGAGACATGATCGACGTAACCAGCATGGGACAAGTGGTCTGAAAACTTTTGAATAACATCGATCCGTATACTTTTATACGATAAAAGTACATAGATACGTATACATAGTACATCAGGAAGGGAAATACTACAATAGGAGGAAGGATAAAACGGACTCCTGGGGAAAAACCGACAGCCAGGGTATAAGTGCACTCTGTTACATAAACGTTCACGATCGAGAAGTATTCCACGACACGTAGAAAAATATCGTTATTCTTGACGTTTTAGATTTTAAAGTTTGATGCGAGTATGTAGACAAAGAACTTGAGAAAGAAAGTGAGATTCTTCTATTTATCTTTTGACTTACATCGACAAATCTATAATTCCCCAAGGATACATTCAGCTACCACGACCACATCCTTTTTCTACGTACAACCATTAATCAATTACACGTATATTGGAATTTTTAATTTCATATCGTGAAGGAATATAAAAATTCTGCAAATTACTGGCAAGCAATCGAAGAGTTTCACGCATCTTTATATGGTTTCACGAGCGAAGGATGTAAATAACGAAATGAATACAAACTTAGGGACTCGAACGACTATTGATTATCAATTAATAAAATGGATGGCTTCGAGAGTTCAGTATTATATCGATGCAACTGATTTGGCTTGCCCTGTAGAGTTTGTAATTTCAAATATCGCGTTTTCTTCGTAATCACATTAAATACGGCAGCCGGCTTAGTGAAAAGCGGGCTTATGTAGTTTAGATCCCGGGTCTTGATACTATTCGAACCTTCGACGGTTTCTATTATATCGTCCCCGATGGGTTTACAGGTCTAAAAGCCCACGAAATTACATAGAGACATTTATACAGGTAGTTTATAAATATATAGGAAATTTCTCAGAGATTCATTTTAAAGGTCGACACGGTATATGTATTTATTCTTTTATATATTTGCAGATACTTTAATCGATATTATTAATACTGAAATTCTCGAATTAGGAATAGATTTCGTGCACTTGAAAATTATCAAAAATGTGGCTATAGCTTTAATGTCTAAACGCGTATCAATGATTATTTATATTTATATTATATAAAATGTAGTAAATAGACATATATGTATATGTTAAATATAAGATAAATATTACCAACTCTTTGCTTTTCTCTTTCAAAGAACGTTTGCTATAATAATATTATTATAATATTTCTATATATAATTACAGCAGATGATAAACAAATAATATTCGCGAGGAAAATTAATTTTAATCTGATGCTTCCGTAAAAACGATAAAAGCGGTGTGTATAGATTATTTGAAAGGCAAATACGCTTTCGAATTTTCTTCTTTCCTCTTTCTACAGGCAGAGAAAGAAAAATGTGTGTAATTTCCTCGAATAACATGTACCGGTATCAGCAGCTTCTCGAAGCCCCTGAAATTGCAAGATTTTATCTCGACATGAATGTGCCCGATGTCAGCGATAGAAAGACGGTCGAAACCTTTTGCTTTTTTCCTCCCCTTCGTCTCCGCGATAACTGCCAGGCCAGAAAACGAAGAAAATGGATGGGAATGGGAGATTTCGTAAAGGAAAGGGTAAATTGCCTGGAAACTGGTTAAATATTTACGGAGAGGATTTTCTCTTTATGAACTAATATAGCGTGCTCGATTTTAAGGGCCATCGTTAAAGCGATATTGAAATCATAAATCCAAACGGAATTTAAAGGCGCATCGGAAACTTGATGGCACTTATGCCGTTGGCAGAATTTTCCAGAAGCTCGACTAGAAGGAAAGAGAAGAAGGATGAAACCGATAATGAAAGAGACTGCACATGACGGGTAGTCGTATAAAAGTGGAAGTTATGGAGAAGCAGCTGTGGAGATTTCAATGATTTAAACCACAGATTTTCGGCCGCCAGGAATCCTCCAACTGATCGTACATTACGTAAATTGATTCGAGCGACCGTGCGGTGATCAGATTAACGGATTAAGCTTTATTCAGTCTGGATGTAACACGGCGCAATACGTTACAGCGTGGGTATCTTTGTAAATGCTAGGAAGAATTTTTCAATTTCAAAAGATTATTTATCATTAGTACGTTGTTTCTAGAATTTTAAATTGGATTTACTACGAAAATATCGTATTAAACTAAACTCTTGTTCCATGTTACATTCCAGTAAGATACAAAAGATTCATTGCTGCGTACGTTTATTGGCAATTGGCTATTTATTATCGTACAGCGGTTATTTATTTATTATCACGGGAAAAGAAAGTAATATCGAAACGACTAGTATTTTTTTTGCATTTAATACTAAAACTACCACACCAATCAAATTGACTGGTTTTATGTTATATTTTTTCCGCAATGATGTAATGACTTCTGAAACGATAAGTAAAAAAATAGTATAATGAATTTTATTTTGTTTATGTATTCAAACTGAAAATAATTTTACATCAAGGCTACTTATACCAATACCAGTCAAAATGACTGGCACGTGTCAAAGTGTAAAAGGGTCCTGCAATCTGTTTATCGACTAGTTTCCTCGTTCTCTACAACTTGACACACGTTTTTAAAATTTCTACTGCGTATCATTCAATATGACGATATCAGTTATCAGGAAAATTCCGGATCGATCGCTGGATCGTTAGATGCCAACACTAGAAATACCACACCAGTCAAACCGCCTGGTTCTACAATTTTATAAATGTGTCAACCCTCCTTTAAGGATCATGGTCTCAGCTGGATTAATAATACCAAAAATGTACCACATAACATGGAATTCCTTCTGTAAGAAAGTAATAAATCGAAAAATATAAAAATATTGTATTACTATGTATTTTTTAAAGATCAGTCATTTTGACTGATTGTGGTAGAAATAGCTTCGTGTTAATTATCGGTGGTTCTAGTGTGAAGTATAAGAATATTTTACACTTATGATTTTTAGATTATTTCACACGTAATATATATATATTAAAACGAAAAATTCACGTTACATTTATCTTCTATGAAGCTCTGTGAAAGCAAACACTTTGGAATATTCGAAGATACTTTTTTCCATAATACGAGAAGAGTCACCAGTAGGTTTTTTGAAAGAATTTTCGCTTCATTTGGTGAACTTAAAGGAGTCTGAAGCAGTTTGAAAGCATTACTCAAGCATACTTACTCAAACCAGGTAATGCCGAGAGTGCGGATTTGTTGCAGTGACACACTTTCTGCATTACCGTAAGCTCGTCTCATACCAAATCTATTTCTTCGACTAATCTAAAAAACGTATATAACATTTCCATCAATTGATAAGTTGAAACTAGATTTATTTATCTTGTATGAAATTTATTTCCGGCATTTTGCTCGTTTGCGTCCTTTATACGAATATCGAATTCATGAAATTGCCCGAAAATTCCTATCATGTTCAGAAGCTTAATACAAAATTAACCTGGATTTCGAGGCTTGTTTCGAAGAATGTTTTATTCAAAACACAACTTTGGGGATTCGAAGTTAGCTGATCAAAGATGCTGCGTGTGTTGTTGCTTACACGCTGTAATAATATTATGGGGTTTCGGAGTTTCCTCTATATCAAAGTTCCTTACACATATTGAAATTAGAAAAACGACAGAAAAATGGATTCGTTCCACTGATCGACCGCAAATAATTTCCACTATTATATTAGCTTGTCCGGAAAGTGTTTTTCTTTCACAGACACGTCTTTTACAACATCTTTGTACAAACATGAAACCTAATCTGTCGAACGTTGTGATCTTTAGTTTGATAGAACAAAATGGATCATACGTAATTCGATAAAATAATATAAAACGGAAAATGTTGTGCATCCATTATTTCCTTATAAAACGAAAGAAATTTTCGAACGATTCAATACTTATAAATGGATCGCGGATTTTCCGAAATAGTAAAGTATCCAAAATAGAGTAAGCAAATTATCGATAAAAAGATAAATCTTAATAAAAATCAGCTTGTAAATGATCATATAGTGAATGATAAATGTTTGAGATTCGCTATATGTTCTCTTAATCACACACTGTAGTATTCGCACAAATTAATGATGTTGTTATTTCTATATTCAGAGGTAGGATCACAATAGTTATTACTATATTGTATGGATAAATCTATCACACCGTTCTGAGCCGAAAAACCTTTATTGCACACACTTACGTGGATTAAGGGAAAAAAGAGAAGCAAAAGAACATCTTAAAACTATCGATTGTCTATCGATCGTATCTGGAACAATCTTTTAGTTACTGTTTTTTGTAACCAGCGCATCTGCATATGGAGAACGAGCACGAACTCACGTTGTCATTTTCAACAAATGATCAACATTCTGATCAACTAAATTCTTCGAACAAGGTGTTATCGAAGCGAGTTAACGTTGAGTATGTATAGCAGAATATTAATTTCTACCTAAGCTTAGTGAATATTAGCTTACCAGGCGCGTCAAAGTGAATTTCTCCCGCGTTCGACAAGAATAACAGATTCATGGTCGAGAGCAGGGGGTAAAAATGTTGTAGGAAGAAGTTGTTTCGATAGTGAATATCGCGAAGGTACTCATGGGAGTCTTTTCAGCGAAGTATTATAGCCAGGGGATATTTATGAATCGAAGGAAGAAGATCTGAGAAAATCCTGCGAGAGACGCTACCCTATCCCGTTCAACTATTCCATCCAGTTTTCGTAATCCCTATTGGATCTGGCCGAGACGATAAAAGAAAACCGTATGGCAGAAACGAAACCACGCCATAAACCGACCAGTTCATTTTCTTACTTTTTCGAATGTCTTTGCTGATGCCATTCGAAAATTATAGCTATTTTCGTCTGCTGTTAATGTTACTCCGTCCTTCTTCTTTTGCATTTTGAAGAAATTTGAGAAATTTGAAAAGTTGACAAATTTCAATTGACGCGAAATCGACAAGGTTTTTTTGCGGAAAGCTGATTCGACGGGCGAAAAAAAGAATCTCATAGGTTTGTAAAAGCTACGAAAAATAGAAAAGTGCATCAAAAGAGAAAGGTAGCGCGAGAATGGCGGCCAAGAGATAGAGAATAAACGAGGGAAACGATCCGATTAAAAGTTTGAACAGGTACTGGTGGCGGTAAAGTGGCGCTTGCGTGCATTTTCTCCTAATGGATTTTAGAGTACCTAAACGAACGAATGAACCGTAACTTCGTGAATTTTTACTACAATCGACCAATTTTAATCATTAGCGATACATAGATACACAATTCTTATTTTCATGTATACGTATTTATAGCTCTGATGTCGGGTAAACGTTATGTAAATTATTCGTTTCTCATTGCACAGCGACTTTCCTTATGGGTCGACCACTTAGGAGTAGCTTGCATTATGGCGTCGATCATAATTTATTATGAACTTATGTCATGATAATAACGCATTTACATGTTAAATTTTATTTCATGAAATTTAATTTTTCCTTTGTTCTTGAGTATATATAATTCATATTATTTAAGAAGTTATTTCACAAAAGAAAAGGAATTATTTAAATATAGGTATTATTTCATTGAACAGCATTCATTCATAAATTACTATAATTGAATTGATTAAAATAAATTTATATAATCTATGTTTTACTTTGCTTATGCATTTAACGGACACATCTGATCTCATTTACAATATTGATGAAGATTAATAATAGAAGCCAACTTAGGTGTCAGTAACTAATGTTACACTGCTCGTTGCGAAGCTTCAGATCAATATTGTACACCACATGTCCGTCTTCCTTCGAAGACAAATGACGTTCCTTGATAACAGCGCATATACCGCAACTGACAGTAATTAATGCCAAATACTGACATATCATTTCTTTGGACGTTAGTAGTGGCGTGGCTTTAGTCTATTCGGTATTTAATACCGAAGTTTAAATAATTAAAAATCTTGAATTCTTGTTCTTCTAAAGAACATAATAGTATTCTTGTTTGGTAAAAGAGTCGTAAAATAATTGTATAGATTATTATACGTGCACCATAAACGATTGAATCTTTATTTCTCTAAAGAACAATATTCTCATTTTAAGATAAAAAAATTCCCATTTTATGAAACAACTTTGCTTTGATAAACATTCGTATTTGATGAAAAAGGTAAAGAAACAGAGAACACAAGTTCTTCGTTACGAATTCAATTTTCATTCACTGTGTCTTCTTACAGACCTTAGATTGGAACTGTCTATGCTTTTTCATCTGCGTATCGACGGGGCAAATTCCCAATATTAAAAAAGCGAGCAAAGTTTGCGAAAATAAGAAACGCTTTCTTCCTGTCTGGTATGTGTTCCGCGTGTGCTTGTTGAATAATGTAACGAATTCTTTTCCGCACCGTGGAAACCCATCCTTGCCACCCCGCCTATTCACCTGGTTCGCTTCTTAGATCCACGTCTTTTCGCGTCCGGTCGAAGCCCAACCGAAACGTCAAAAGTCATTGGAAATCCCGGAGGTCTCGTGCAAAATTGATTTGTCGCATGGATTTCGTTATCTGCGACTTGCTAGCACCTTGGATTTCGTGGAAGTTCGAGAGAAATGCATAAGTGAGGCTATGCTTAGCTTCCTGCGCTGTCGCATTCCCAAAGAACAGGGAGGGAAGGAGAAAGAGGGAAAGAAATGTATAAAATGAATATTTTGCAGTTGGAAATACAATATATCGAGGTTGTTACACGAGTTCTGTTATTTCTTCATTATCGATTCTCGATAAAGTATCGTTTGTTGTCTGTCAAAACGTCATCTGTCTATCATTTTATAGAATTGTTTATATTAATACCGTATTTCCTTCGATTGAAAATATGAAATTATCGCGACAACTTTGCAATTACGTTAGTAATATCGTAATGATTGATTGATCTTTGCTTTTCAGGAGTAAGCTTTAAAAAAGTAAAAAAAATAAAAAAACATGCTTTAGGATTATTACGAGTGTTCGAGGAGTGCACATTAAACGGCTGTGATAAATACACGAAACGTTTACGCTAATAATGCAAGTACGTCCGCGATTAGGGCAATAAATCAGATAACCCGTTACGCAAATACGTATAATGCATATTCACAGTTTTACCTTAGCATTTTGGTTGCTATGCAAATAAACGTGCTACCGACAGTTGTGTATGGATATGCGTACAGAATGATTTATGCAAGTTCTTGAACTGATTACGTTATTTGGAATACTAATGATCGTGTTAAAAACGGTAGTAATTCCATTGCCATTGGATTAACGATGCGTTTGCAACATGTACGATACGAAAGATCGCGAATCCATTGGCACCGGGCATCGATTCGTTATCTTCTAAATCATAGTAATTGGAGTAGACTGCTTCTAGAATTATCGATTTTATTTAATTCGATTAATTATCCAAAATTATTCATCTACATTTATATTTCAATCGGAATAAATATACATTTTTCATTTTATATGACAGTATGACAGTTTATGCAATGTATTTAATAACGTTGGACAAACGTACATGCATTATTCAAACGTGAAAATAAAATACCTGCTCAATCTAATAGTGCTCTTTGTCTCACGGACCATGAGTGCTCGTTCCCAAAAGTGTACGGCTTCAGGTAAAATCGTATTCTGAAATAAATCGAAAGACATAGTTTAGATATCACGTAATTTTTCCTTTCACTGTATCAATTTCATAATTAGACTGCAGATTTCTGTACATTTATTGGACATTCGAAAGTACAAAACTGCATAAAATGTATATAACATAAAAAGAAAAAACATATAAAACATACAAATTACAGAATTTTTTACAATACTTGGTAGGTAAAAGAATTTTTTACCGAGACTCCACTTTTCCAATTATATCTCCGAAAATATGAATTTGCATAAAAATCTGCAGTCTGTTCGTAATAATACTTACATTTCTAAAATCGTGTTAAATTAAATGCATTTATAACACGGGTATTTAACATACGTTATTTCTTACAAAATCTTGAAAGAGTTGTTCTTGAAAGAGCTTTGTGTCGATTATTCAAGATAAAAAGAAGTCCCAAAAATTACTTTATAAACAGAGTTGTCTATTTCTGTGTTACCATGTTGTAGGTCCACCCTGGGTACCTGCTTTTGTATGCTTAATAGCAACATACGTATCATAAACACGGAACACGGTGCAGAGGCAGTTAGCGAACACGAGAGTGCCTCTCTTCAGGTCTGACTCTGCCATTGACCTACACCCCTAGCTCGTTAGCCTTCGAGTCTCTTTGGCGGACAGCTTGCTCGTGGGTCCAAAAGGACTACGTTTAAAGGGTCGAAACAGTTACTAATTTGTTGCTCAGATTTTAAATACGGGCTAGAGTTAGAGTTTTAGGACACAGGAGGCTGAATTTTCAAAATAAACCTTGATGAGTTGTTATACAATTGATGTAATTCCTATACATATTTATGGAAAATATTTTGAAAAATGAAACGCTATATTCTAACTAATAATAAGGAGGCTGGTATATAAGTTTATCGTTACTATAAGATTTAATAATCGTTTAATTTTTGCGCCAAATGTTAGTGGTCCTTCAGCAAATCCAACGTAAGTCGTCTTTCTCTATTTCGAAGCCAATTATGTTTAAATTTTCCTATAGCAGCTTCGGTAATTGTTATTTTTAATCTGTTTAAGTACTTGGCTTTTTCGCACAGAGTAAAAGGAGGAAAGATGGAAACAACAGAGCGCTTCTATTTGTTGTAAATAACAAAATAAACAATAACGAAGGAAGCAGATGGCAAAAATGAGATGAACGGCGATCGAACTGCACTGGAAGAGCGCGACGTGTGCCGACAATTTAGACATACTGCGATCGTGTAAGGAAGGTAACAGTGGCGGTTAATGACGCAGACTGTGGACAAATAACAGAAACGATAGCAGTTACGAGCAGTTAAGTAGGTTAAAACTCTTGCAACCTGTTTTTCTATGTTACAACCAATTTTCTTCGAAAAGGCGTCTTTATTGAAAAAATATTTCATAGCGCTGCAGTCACGATTGAAATGATCTGCCACGCTACTGTCATAAAAATATGTAGTCTTATTTTACGAAAATAATTTTGAGAACATGACAAATTTTTGCTTATCATAATTTTTCTTCGCTTATTTATATACAGTAGCGGACAAAAGTTTAAGACGAAATGGAAGAAATAAATAATTGATTTACTTTCCATAAAAAATATAAATACGGTGTTCTACTTTTGGTATTAACTAATTGTACATTTGTTTGTACACTTAGAAAAAAAATTTCATTTTGATATTTTGCTCAATAGCTAAGTTATAAAAAAGGAACGAAATCTGTATAATATTTCGTCGGTCAAAAGTTTAAGACTATACAAAAAATATTAATTTTTGGTTAAAAAATATACACAATTTTTGTTTAAATTCAATATTTTGTTCAATATCCGTTATTTCTTATCCCTTCGGTACATCTTCTTGGCATAGAATCTATTAATTTTTTATATTAATCTACCGTAATATTATTCCAGGCTGTTTCAATCGTAGAGTAAAGTTCATTTAAATTTTTCGGTTTATAACCTTGTACTGTCTTTTTTATGATGCTTCACAAATTCTCGATTGGGTTAATGTCTGGTGATTGCGACGGCCACGGCAGCACGGTGATATTTTCTTCTTGAAAAAACTGTTTCACAACCCGAGCCGTGTGCTTCGGATCATTATCATTTTGAAAAATAAAATCATCACTCATATTGTTGCGTGCAAAAGGTAACATTGTGTTCTTGAGTATGTCCTTGTATTGAAAACGGTCCATAATTCCATTGATACGACATATCGGACCAGGGCCGCTTCGAGAAAAACACGCCCACACCATAACGTTGCCACCACCATGTTTAAGAGTTTTTAAAACGCACTGTGTTTTCAAACTTTCGCCAATTCGACGTCTAACGTACCGTATCCCGTCAGAACAGACGCGATTGAATTTCGATTCGTCAGAAAACAATACCTTTTGCCAATCTTCACTTGTCCAATGCTTATGAGCTTTAGCAAATGCAAGTCGTCTTTTTCGATTCCTAGAACTCAGCAGTGGTTTCTTTTGGGGTTTTCGTCCTCTTAAGTTAAAGTCTTCTAATCTTCTCCTAACAGTTCTAGCACTAATTTGTGTATCGTTTTCATAGTTTATCTCCGCAGCAATATTATTTGCACTACGAAAACGATCCTTTTCGCTCAATCGATGAATCCGGCGATCCATTTTCGGTGTTGTTTTCCGTGGTCTTCCGTTTTTCGGTTGATCGCAATACATGCCTGTCTTTAAACATTTATACCAAGCTTGTTTACAAGCTGTTTCTGACCTGTTCACTATATTTGCTATTTCGGTGAAGGTTTTACTTTGCTTTCGCAGCCTTACGATTTGTTCCCTTTCGTTTTCAAGTAAATTCTTTGATTTACCCATAGTCTGTTCCTACCTAAATGAATTTTAAGCAATAAAAGGTACACTAAACAATGATTTTGACATTCCAGAATCAAAATGTTCAAAAACTGTACTCGTACTCACGTTTTACACAGATCGTCTTAAACTAATGTCCACTGTTTCCAAGTGCTAGGCGGTAACTAACTGTTGTAACTCCTACATTGTTTGTATTTAACAACTGACTGTCTGAGGTTACGAAGGTCAAACATACAGCTACGTTATTCCAAAGAGACAAACCGAATAGAAGAACAATATGCGTATAAGATGTTTGTAATCCGGTTTACAAATCATCGTCTTAAACTTTTGTCCGCTACTGTACGTATTAAATTAGATGAAATAATTGGAAGTTAACTTAAACTCTATTAGCGATACTAATAACGATAAAATAATAATGCTTATATTATTTTACTGCAATATCTACACGTAATACTCTCATCAGGAGAAGTCTCGTTCATATTAGTTTCCCCAAGGACATGCCTACTTCTTATGAGGTGATATATTCATTCAAATGATAGCACGCAAAGAGACACGATACAACAATAAGAAGAACACGATATATTACTCGATTCGTAGGGACAAAGCTTAGATACTGTTCGTCTAATAAATCTTACAGACACTTGATAAGACAATTATATGAGAAATATGAATTTCGATGTGTAGAAATTAATGATAAGTTAATAAAGAAATGTAAATTAAAATTCAAACTAAGACTTTCGAGCGGAGCTGTATATCTTATAAAAAATCACAAAGTATCCAAATACATTGAAACGTTAATTTATATTTAAATAATTACACTAAAACGTACACGTTACACTTAAAAGGCAATGAATGCTAGCAATCGATAAAATGAATACGCTGTATAAATCTGTGTGATCCGTAAGGCAACATTTCCTTTTGTTTTGGTGAAGCGCGGGTGAGAATCCGAGAGGAAGAAACGGCTGATATTACTTCCGACTGCTTTAAACAAACGATCGTCGGATGGTTGTATTGAGCGTAGAAGTAGTAGAAGTCTGTTGGGAGCTACGCTCGAGCGAACGTGCGTCATTAATATCGGCCTAATGGCAAGCGCCTGATAATTAAAACCGGAGCCGAACAAATGGGGCCTCGAACACCATGGACGTGCAAACGTTTAATTTCATCGTCTTTAATTATTTTTCACCGATTGCATTCTAGACGGCGCTCCTCGTTAACAGCTTCACCGATCCAAGTTACGCTTTTCTCCCGTCCATCAAATAACAGCCAAGAGTTTATCGATGTTATAACGAATCGTGGAGAAAGCTTATATTACGATTAAACTAAGTGACTTGTTAAAAACGAAGCGTTCTTATAATGTAAGTTTCCGAATTTCTGTCTCATTAAGTTTTACATTGGCCGATCTGTAATTAAAGTAACTACTAAACAATTTTTTAATATTTTTTCAAATACGGGAACGGAAATATTATTTTAGGAAGATTAGTATCTTTTAATTAAGTATATATTTTTCTTTCAACGTTGGATATTTTGGAAGTATGATAAATATCTACCTTTTTTTATACAAATTAGTTATGATACTTATTTTTGCACATTTTCAAATATAACGATTGACCAGAACAAAAATAATTTTTAATTCCAGTAGACGATTGTGGAACAAATTTCGAATAAAGGTTTGCAAAAATTGTTGAATAAAAATTGAATTGCTGAATATATAATTGTTAAGAATTACCCGCACAAAGGCCAAATGAAATAGCCGATTGTATGGGAGGAAAGGAAAATAAAAAAGGAAAACAATTATTTGTCGGATATGAACGCTGCCGTTCTTGTGAAATATGCAGAAATATAAATATTTTATAACGTGTAGGCAACGAACTGCCTATATTTTTAAAAAAACATTTCAGATGTTCAAACTGGAGGCATATGGAAAATCAACAGAAAGCTATGAATATGCGCGGAAGGGAACAAATACACGATGTGAAAAAATGAACATGGCAACGATGATGTGGCCATTGTTACAGAAGCATTGTACGCTTGTTCTAAAAGTTATTTCTCAACTCGTCCTGGTTCATTCGTATCTCTGCATTTTGCAGCCGTACTAATTTTATAAAAATGCTATAGTAAAAGTAAGTACACAATAAATATACTTCTAATTCTTATATCGTGTTCAATGTGCGAAAAAATATTATCGTAATAATATCGAAACCAATCAACAGAGTCTGTTGTCTTAAGTTCAAGCAAATTAATTTTTTCCTCGGCAGGTAAGCGATGTAGCGAATCCAATTTTTCTTACGTGCTGGCATGAATCTCGGCGCGCATTGTCCATTACGTCGACTCTTTATCCTCGTTAGTTTCGTTTCGCCCTGTCTCTTTTCTTTCGACGTTGCTCGCCCCTTCGGTCAAGATACAACTTTCGTCCCTGTGCGTTTGCCTTCTATAGACGTATGTGCCATGTACCTCTTTATCACTACACAGGAGAGGCGGTATTCCCCTTTATCACAATATTGCGTAACTCTTGCGGCCTTATCAGCATCCTAGGAGTACGTTCTCGTTCCGTTTTCCGCTGGTGCGGGGAATTTTCCCTATACCACATATCAAGCTAGTACCTTTTATCAACGTGTGTACTATAGTGCGACATTATTGCTATTCTACTCGCATCTTTCATAAGTCACAGAACACTTGTTAATCTTAAATAGAAGTTTTAATAAAATGGGAATGTAATACAGTCTTCAAAATATGTATTTTAATATGTATGTAGTACGTATGTAATTTATTCTCTAATTGTAACATTCATCTACGCTTGTGCTACATATATTAACAATTAGTGATTTATGAATGGCACTGTAGGTTCCATTTCTATTTACCGATATTTGAAAGTTACTTGAGATTTAATATATAAATTGCTTCAATTTGTTCACTCGTTTTATGTGTATTTCAGCAAATATTAACATTTCGTACGTTTAATACTTATTGTTAGACTGTGCATATTTGTACAAAATTCATATCTTTACTAATAGCGGAGAGAAGGTTGAATAAAAATAGTGTCTCATCTCTTTCAGATCTGTATTTTATATCGTAGTTTTCCATAAAGACGAATAGCTAAAATATTCATGAATACGTTAAATGATTAAACCAAGTAGATAAATAATTCGCAACCTACTACCTCAGAGACCAGTCATTAATTGCGAAATCATTAACACTGAATAGTAACAAAACAATACAATCAATCTTTTTTTTATATAAAAAAACAGTATTTAGGGATTGGAAGTTGCGATCGTGAAAAATAGTACAGGCAAGAAGAAAGGAATTAGTCTTGCTTTATCGAATCCTGTACAGTCAGTTAGATGTCAGTATTAAATGCAAATTCGAAGTCTTATTTAAATTTTAGATGCAATTAGATTCATTTACTCTCACGGGTGGCAATTATTCGACTTACAGAGCAAGGCAGAGCTAGAACCGGTATCGCGGTGAAAATTTTCTGAATAAATCAACCGCGGGTGGTGATGTACGAATCCTGGCCGACCTGGCGAACACTGTTTCTACTTTGAACGCCACCATTTACGGTTTCCCCCTCTTTGCTCCTGCTCCTACCCGTACCAACATCCACCATCCCTTCCAACATTGCGATTTACGATCTCGATAACTAGCATTTTATTCATGGAACCAACTGGCTTTTTTCCCTCCTCCTACCAGTGACTAAGTAGCGAACAATTCGGCAGAGAATAACCCGTGGCCGAAGATTCATCGAGCCAATCTATTGTAGCAGAATCACGTAAAGGTGGTTCCGTGGGATGATGTACTAAAATATTAGTAGTCCTTCATTTAAATACTCGTTTAACGTTTAACGTTCCAAGCTTATGCAAATACGCTTCTATTTGTATATTTTCGTACGTTAAGTTGGTACATGGAACGTTGCTTTTTCCTTTAAATGGAACCTTAATAGCACATAGTTTCTTTATGTGATCAAAAGAATTTCCAAATGATTCGATGCGATTTTCCAATGATCTAGTGTCGTTATTCTCATTTGTAAGAATTTATAAGAGATTAACTGTTTAAATTAAAAAGTTTTTGCGATGAAATCGGTATAGAGATCTTTTAAATAATTTATGCAGTAAAAAATTATTCATGTGGAAATGAGGATTACAAATTTATGCTTTCAGCAGTTTCCACGATACTTTTCTCGATATGAGAAAATTGAGGAGTATTCTAATTATTTATGATGGCCAATAGCGACTTAGAAAATAAACGTTAATAAGTGCCTTACGTGATGATATTTAAGGTATGGAATTTATAATGCGAAATAACGTGTTTATTTAATTACTATGCCTGTTTGCTTGAATTTCTCTCAGAACGTACTGTTAAAAAGTTAATTCATGACGTTTCTTATTTTTATGAATTATGTGGATCGAGAGTTAAAAGTTAAAGTTAATGGATAACTATGTAATTCGCAGAAGAGAAGCTGTATAGCTTCATTTAACGTCTATAAATTATTGTGATAAATATTCACAAGTACACAAGTACGTAAGTAGGTATTACGTTACATATATCAAAGCTTATTAAGCGGTTACAGATTCCAACTTAGTGTCAGTGGTTGAAGCATTCTGATACGACTGCGGTTTAATGAGGGGGCAGACCTCAAAGGAAACGTAATTACTGCCACGTGCTCATGCAGTTTGTACAGTCTCGCGAGTAAAGAAGATCGTGCAGTAAGTACATGCTTATGAAAATTGTCGCGACTAATATTTCGTAATAAATTCACTATTTTGTAAATATTCCTGCATCTAGAAACTAAATTAAAAACTTCTAACTCTACTTATATTATGCATCTTTGATAAGGCTTCATGAGCACATATTGAAAAATATATTTTTAAAATTTGCAATATGTGCTTCAAAGAAATACATCGCGATGTTTTCCTTGATCGCAAGCGTTATTATTGTATGAAAAATATTAAGGTCCAATGTAAGAGAAATATACTGCTGATAAGAGTGGCACATCTAAAATAATTAACCATTTTGAAACGCCCGTAAAGATTAATCTCAGAAGTGAACCATTTCCTAGAAGGAAAGTGTTGTTATTTCATCGTAAATTAAATTTCTAGAGTGCTACTAATTATTTCTAACTATTTTCCACTCTATTATTCATTAACATAAAATCAAAAGAGCGAAGATCTATTAATAAAAACGATAAAATCAAAGATAAAAATAGTGTAGTTATAATTGCAATAATATATAAAAAGCAATAAAATGAAATAATCTTGGCAATAGAGTTTTCAATACTTAATAAGATATTATGAACATAATTGAGAGTCGTCCACAAGAAATTGACGCGAATTTGAACCTGCATTAGAAGCTATCACAAACATAGTGAACAGTTTCAATATGCCCTTTTGCCATGTTTGACGATCGATCGTAGTCGTTCACTGGAAGAGGTTTACCAGAGAACGGAGCAATCGGTTTTCAGGGGCTGCACCCTGGCTCGATTTGCGAGATTATCATACGGCCGACTATTATGCGGAGTAAACGATGGGCCCGCGTGTTCGAAGCTTGCCTGGTGTTCTGATTGAAATGCGCCCGGTAATTTCCGGTTATTTGGCGCATACAGTTATGCCCGCGACGTGGTACACTAGACCGCCTAGATGCCGCGGCGGTAACGTTTGATACGACATAGAACGCGTCCATTTACCACGCTCCATTTCTACCCCATATGTGGCATATCAACATATATCAGGAAACAGAGAAAACCTGCCATAATTATATGTACAATGGCTGACGAAAATATTCGAACATTTATCACGTGATTTTCCTCGTGAATATATTACAATATATGCATTGTATGAATGTTTTCGAAGCTTCGATGAAAAATGACATGAATGAATGAAAAAATGACAAAAATCGGTCTCGGTGGATTAAAAACGCAGCAACATAAAATTGAGCAAGATATAGTAATTTCATTAATTTTTTATCGATATTAACGTTAAGTTACTTACGTTTATGAGGTCCAATTTTTCATCATCCAGCCTGCAACAGAAAGACGAGATTTCTATATTAAATATTTTATAAAATGAACAATAATAGTATCAATAGTAAATAATTACATGTATCAGCTGAGTCAGAAATCTGTATATATATACGTTATGAAAAATCAATTAGTCATACGTATTTACGTGAACTTTTTCAAATTAGAATCGTATAGTGCATGATATGTTCACAATACGAATGGCGTTGAAATCATTCTAGTACGGAACACAAAGAGCTTTTAGTTTTTCAACGCGTGAAAAGCATGCAGAGTAGTGAAATGCGTTTACATCGAACGTTCGGTCAAGAATATTTGCAAATGGGTCATAAAAACGATTGCGTATATGCTCTGTCCTATGGTACGCTGCTTTTTCGTCACACGAGCGACAGAAGAGAAACCGTAAAACTATGCAATAAGGTAATATACCTATGTACAAATACTATCATTTATAACCATCGAGATCGTCTGGTCGATTTGCCGTAGCGAGATGCAAATCGTATCAAAATTAATTCATCCGATTTAAAATTAAGAAATAAAGAGACCTCAAAATAAAGAATTTCTCGCATAATCAAATTATTATACACGCTTCGACAATTGCAAATGCCAATTTCATTCGTTTAGTTGGATACTGATTCCTGAAAGTCAATTTAATCGCTCCATAGTACGTACAATAATTTAGATTATTTGAATTAATATAATTATAGGAATTTCATACAATATACATATATAACCTAGCTATATTATTCTTATTAAATCTCTAAAACGTAATGCGATGATTACTCAACTGCACCTAAAATGCTTCTACAAGCACGTTGCACGTATAGCTTCACATACACAGGCAGTCCTTGACCTTCTTTTTTACCAACCAACCAATTCGCTCTCGTACTTTTTAAAATTCTACTTTTCCGTGTATTAATTCTCTTAATTTTCCCTTTTTTCATTGTTATCTATTTGTTTCCATTTCCTCGGTGTTCTTTCCTTCTTGCATTTCCTTTGTACTTCAGAGTAAATCTTTTATTCCTCTGTTTACGCATATGCCTCTTTCTATTCCTTTATGCCTCTCATCATTCTCGGGATAACTCTTTCGAGCTCGTTGAACTTTTTGTTTCACGAGCGCTCTTCTCTTGAGCAAAAGTGGGCATATACCCACGCCATTCTCATTTCACCTAGCCAAGCAATTTGCAGTTTTACTCGGCGGTGATTAAGATGCTTAATCTGTACGGGTACCGTCTACCTTCATCGCACCACTTCTTGCTGTAGTTAACCCCCTATCGACGTACTCAAGGGTGCCGGCGTCTTGGTGAATTAAGTTTTGAAAGTTAAAAAGTGCACCAGTTTAAACACAGTTGCCTCGCTTTCTCCCGCATTTTCCGCTATTTATTTGCCAACTTTTTATTGATTTCGGATACATAGCTGCATATAAAGCCGAGCGAAAACGAATAGCACGTTCCTCTTCCTTTATTTTCAATATGTTCCGTGTCGATGCAGAAACGTTCTTAAATTTCCACGTTAGTTATACAATTTAACCCTTTCACTCTCGACATTGCATATAAGTAACGTTCCGCTGTCCAGATTATTAATTAAAGACATGATAATGGCTTGAGATTTTAGTGGACTGTGCTTCACTTACAAAACGTTGGAAACTGTGCTTATATTGTTAATAATTAGTGGAAATTAAATTCCCTCGATGTTTCAAACAGAAAGTTAACCGCTTTATCGTAGGAAAAAAACAATTGAGGGAATAAAGATAAACATGACGTATTAAGCAATGACTATGTCTACGATATGAAAAGATTCGATAATAAGAAAATCAATTGCTTCACAAACCATCGGATGTTAGAAGAAATATTCGTGAAATACGGTTAAATAAATGTCTAAAAATGTAGGAATATCAATTCGAATATTTAATAAAATATATATTTTCATAGTAGCAGTAAAAGCAAGTATTTGCGATTTTAAGGAACACTAAGTAGGGTAGTATAATATATGACACGTCGTGGTTGGTCTCACGCAATACGGTGGTTTGTCACGGATATTATAGATAGCGAAATTCTTTTTAAAATACTCGGGAAATAAATGAATATTTAAAGAATAATTATTTTCATGAAAATAAAGTAAGAATACGTTACAAGTTTGTGATTTCTTTGAAGTCAGCTTACTTTAGTGTTCCAAAATTAAAACCTCCTTTCGTACATAAATTTTTGTACACTGCTACCTTTTTTCCTGTCTGACATGTAGCTTTCTCTTAATTTAAATCGTTTCGAGCTGCAACATGTACTAATTAACATTTTCAAATTTTTAATTCAGATTTAATGTTCTTCATCGCTTTCGCAAAAGTTTAAAAGATTTCTGCATTTGCAATTAAATTGATATTCTGTTTTTTAAATTCCATATATGCGTACGTCAATTTTTTCAACTTTTCTTTTGAAATTTGAAAGCTTTCCTATTACAGCTGCCGAACGAAATTTTTTGCAGCAAGTCATGTCTGAATAGTTTGATATATGCTGGAAGCATGTAACTGACAATGAATGAAATTAGAAATCGATTTTTTAAAGAGCAGCACTTTTTTTGCAAGAAACATCATTAATCACGTAACAGTGGAATATTTAGCGAAAGACACGGTTTTATTAAAACACGTTATATTATTATTATTTTATTTAAACTTAGAATTTATAAGAAACAAAGAATTCATTGAATAATAGAAAATATAATAGTTAGAACGCTTATATTGTAAAAATACCGGTGGCAATAATAATTGGTTAAACTTTATTCCCTCAGGATAAGTAAACTTCGCTGTCACTCGTTTGTTATCTGTCTATAGAAAACGGAATTTAAGTTGTACACTGTGGAAATCCGATTAATGTCATTTCAGAGAAAATAAACCTTCTGATCGGAGGCGAACATCGATTCTCTGACTGCCTGATATAGTGTCAATACGAATTTCCTATTTGCAACATTCCGTCAATTTATTTTTAAACGGTGATCGTAAGATTCTAATTCATTATATCTATTTCAAATATAATAGAAATACACAGTGGTATCATAATTGCATTTCGTGTAAAAGTCTACAACAAGTGTACATTCTCTACATCAGTTAAATACCAGTTTGTAAAATAAGTAATTGTCTAGTTATCGCTTGCTTTTTTCTACATATGGTTTGCCAAAAGATTGCTAATTGGAACGACTGTGAAAACTTCTTTCCTGAGTCAATAAAAAGATCCTTGTAATTTAGTGTATGATGCGGCATTGTAGTGTAAAAGAAGAACAAGAGGAAAGAAGAAGTGGAAGGGAGAATGCATTTTGTCTGGCGGCTCATTAGTAAGGTTGTTCCACTTACAAGGGTCAACTTGAGCGCAACGCGCCAATTTTAACGAAATTTACACATGAAAAACATTGTAGAAAAATTACTGGCATGTCTTTCTTTGAGGATGAGAAATATAGCTTCCTTTATATATCAAAAACATTTTCGAAAAAAATTGTTCAAAACAAAGGTCGTGTGCTTTCTAGTGATAAGTGTAACTACGCAAAGCAATGTTTCTTGTTTCGCGAATAGTTAGTTTTATTTAATATCTTTTTCACGATTTTATTCCCAGGTCTGCGTAAATTTATTAATATAAATTACAAACTAATACGGAAACTACGTATGAGAATTATAAGCGTATTTCAGAGAAGAAAATATTAAAGGAAAACTTTACTCATCATAGTTATGATGTTAAAACAATCGTACGTACTTATCGAGAGGGTTCGATGTAAAATTCATTTTTTTCCCGAAACGAATGGCAAGAAAATAACGAGCAGACCGTTAACGTAAATTGATTGCGGGCCTGCAATAGCTGTGATCGATGGCGAGTGAAACGTTTCCTTTGTGGTAGCGTAATAGTAGTACTTCTTCAAAGACCTTTTTACCAAGCTATCTGGCATCGAGTCAGCAAAATCACGAATCTTATTGATACAGCGTCAAATTTATTGGATTTTTCAAATAATACTACCAATCAAATTCTTTTGTGCAAACAAAAAACGTGTAAACCGATAAATGTGATGGGACAGAAATATTGGATACGAGTAAGTAATAAAAAGAAAAAGGACAATGGAACAAGAGAGAAAGAGAGAAGCAAGAGTCTTTATATTATTCAATATATTAAAACTTATTATAACATCAAGTTACCATTAGTAAAATTAATTTGATATCTTCTTCAATAATGACAACATATATGTATATATCTTAATTTGAATAATTACGGGAAAACTAATAACGTAAAACAAAATATTAGATATTTAAATGCAGAGAATGTAGAGGATGCATTTAATATGCAAGAATATTCCGAAGTATGCTGCTCGTTATAATATTGACACTCTCTACCTTTTTTATGAGATCAGTAGATTGTGGATTTCCAAATAACATAAAGATTAAATACAATCTACAGATGTTGCAAAATTTCGTTTTACACTTTTTAACAGTACCTCCACTTGTAAAAGTATTACATCACATTAGCAGATAGTGTTTATACTATGGTTGGCTCTTTTACCCTATGTTGATCCTATGGATCAAAGCTATTCTAATTTTACACATAGCTGTATACCGCGTATCCCCCCTTAAAAAGAGATGCAAATGAAAGCGTGCAGCATCTCCCTTTGGGAAACGGTACGAAGTGAACTAGGTTCACTAGGGAAAGAGAAAGTTACCAAGTAGTAACTATTGAAAAGGCCACGTGCAAGGAAAGTTGTTTTTAAAGAACACGATGGAGCTTGTGCAAGGTAGCGTACCCTAGGGCGACGAACCCCATCGTAAAAACACTAGAGCGACAGTTCCGAAACAACAAGGAAGTAAAATTGTTCCAAGCGAAGGTTTCAAGCAGCATATTGCAGCCTTGTACAAGAATCATGGTAATATATATTAAATATAATGTATTAAGTGTTTCAAAACGAGGGTAAACCAGTCAAAGTTTTGATAAATTTACACATGAAATTGGATAGAGAAACCCTTTTTACACGTCGAATTAACTTTTAATGTTTTGCGACCAGTATTTAGCATTAGATGTCGAGAAATTACGTAATATTTGTATAAAAGAAATTAAAACTGATGGTAAAATTCTGTTCGTAAATATTACGATATTTCTGGAAAATTATGCAAACTGGTAGATAATTAACGTTGTTGCGTTTCTTTGTCAATTTCATATTATTATTCAAATATTTCTTAAATTTGTGTTGAAGATTTTCTTCTCGTATGTTTCCTATTCTATAATATTACATAAATTAACAAATAAATTAAGTTTTTTTATAAGTACTATGAGCACTCCATAAATAACAAAAAACTAGAGAAAGAATGTGTAGAGCAACAGCGTTATAATTCAGAGCAACCGGACCTATTTTACCCTTTTTCACCATTTTTTCTAGCTGACAAAATTATATATACGGATAAGAACGTTTAAAACTGTACACGCAGTGGTAGCTTAGCCATGAGTTATGGTGTAGGTTGGTATGAGAGCCCTGGACGGTTGTTGGTGGTTAATTATATGGTGGGATTATCTTGGTCGGTGTCGCCGCAAACCAACCTCGATAATTTTCTGCGGTTCAAATTCAGGTGTAAAACGAGTAACTGCGAATAGATTTAAGACAATATACATAAATGGGTGATAAGAGCTATCAGTGAAAAGTTTGGTAATATGACGTGCTAACTCTGTATACATATATATCTATGGATCTCTTGTAAAGTTTCCCATCGTGTTCAATATGCTCCATCGAAATGGTCCTTCACACAAACGTTCACAAAGTTTAATTTGATTTTTGGCATTGAAACGTACCCTAAATATCTGCATAGCTGTATTAAAGGGAATTTCAGATTGCCCCGCAGTCGGCTGGAACGGCAATCATATCGTACCAATACATACCACCGACTGACTCACGAAATAATACTATTATATCTACCTCTCGAAGTTCGATGCGTCCGCATCACGGAACGATGACCGTGCATATTCTAAATTGGTAGATGCGGACTTCGTTCTGATGGAGACATTCCATCTTCATGAAAAATGTAGACAAGACATTAGGCAATAAAATACACTGTGAAAATATACGAGTATACGCTTTAAATTTAAAATTCTTTCAAATCATTTCGACAAATTTCTCCTTTCGACACGCGAGTCTTAAATGAAAACTCCACACGAATACAAAAATCCGATCGAGAGAGATTAATCCTGATACTTTAAATTAGTTATATTCTCTATAAAATCATGGAAAATTGTGTATAAAAATCCATGCAGTTCTAACTAGAGAGGCGATTTTAAAGAAATAAGAAAGGTTGAAATAATAAAAATTGAACGAAGCGTAACTATATTTATCGCAGATGTACCAATGGTGTTTCGCAGAACTAAGCAAAAAGAGTGACATACGTTAAACTAACCGTAAAGCTAATTTATTCGCGCTGGCTGTTTAATTTTTCATGCTGAAGCGAAAACGTTGAACTTACATAAGTTGTCGCGAGCCACCACATTTCATCGACTGCGCAGAATTACACCCAGAGATTACGCGCAATGTCATTTTGCGTTTCGTATTCGAGAGTAATCTCTGGTTGTCGTGACGTTGCTGTATAACGCGACATTTCGCTCGCGGAGATATCGAGCAAAAGTTTTGGCAGCGGGCATCAAGCAGAACCAAGAGGATAGGGCGCCGAAGCCAGTCGAAATACGCCCAAGAGACAACGGTTGCTTGTATAAGTTTAATCCTACGCGCAATATAACCTCCTTGGAGCTCCTTTACTTTTACAACTCCCGCACATCGCCTCTTTACATCTTTCTCTTTTTCGTTTCTGCCTCTACTTTCTCTTCGACTCGCATTTTTCATTATCTTCCTTTCTCCTTCGTCTATTTCTCGTTGGTACCTTGTCTTCTACCTCTTATTCTATTCTTTATCCTTCTCTTCTGTACCTCCTGCGCGACGTAATAAAACGTTCGGGCCTGCTTCTATTCCTTTTTCTTTTGCTAATATCCAATTTTTAATTTAGCTACGAAACGTGGCAGCCTTATTGCGTTTCATAAAATTGCGCCGAAAAGAAATATCATGTATGTGTTTAAGATAAATATTTTTTGTCAATTTTTTATTGAAAGAAATTGTATAAAACTGGTTGCGTATATAAATGTAGAAATGTAAGGTCGATGATCCTGTGTAAATTTACGATTGCAAAAAGGTAAAAGAGCGTGGTACTCTTGGTGAATTTTCGAGTTTGATTTCATTTCTACCAATTTTTATTTTAATTCTGCTAACGAATATCTATATTAATGGACTGTTAAATTAACAAATGGTTAAAACGGAGGAATGCTTTCTCTTCGTGGTTTACGGTCTTGATATTATATACACACGCAGCAAGTACTCATTAAGATATAATGTATTATGCATTAGTAGCGTACGTTAGCATTATGTTTCCTTACAGCTGGCTAGAACGTTTTCAACCGTGTTTAATATTTTGCTTGTTAAAATGCTAAATTATTTAGGAAGTGCGCAGGAAAATTTAAGAAAAATTCAAATGTAACGCTGGCATGTACATTGTATATATGATATTTTATGTAAAAACTTCTACGCATATGATACTGTATCCACCGTTTCTTTCTCAGACTTTTTAGTAGCTTCATATCATATGTATTTGGTTTCCTAAAAAATGTTTATCTTTTACCAAAAAATCTTTTCAAGTAATATTTTTTGATGTCCGACGTATTCAGTATCTTACCATTAGAAAAGTTTTCACACACAGGTAAGTGACAATTACATTATATTATATCAGTTCGGTGATAAAAATTCCAAACGGTTGTTGATCGATACACGAAGGCTACTGATATATAATGCATTGACCGATAAAACACCCATCTACAATAATATATTATGGATATTTGAAACACAGACATCTATAATGTAATTCGATTAGTATTTTACTTCAGCAACTCAGAAATTACATACTTCGAACGAACAATTTTCCTACAAGGCAGACACTAATGCACTGTCGGACAATTCAGTACAAAATGAGATAAAATTCTTTATAATTCGAATGAACAAACAGGAAGAAGAAAAGAAAAGAAATTGCATTTATTGCAATTCGGTAGAACTGAGAGAGAACTCTTGACAATTCAAATGAGCGAAACAAGAAAGCGAAATAAAGTTAAATTACAGTCATTTAGGTGAGATAACGGTTCGTTAGCAGCAAAGTATAGGAAGAAGTGAGCGTGATAAACAGCATTTAAAACATTTGTTCCAGTGGAAAGCCACGCAGTAATCGAACGATCTATTCGAATTCCTGTCACGCGCTAAACAGATTTGGCCACGGCAAGGTGATGCTTTGGATCTTCGATATAGCAGGGGATACCTGTCTGCCACTAAAACCGGGATGTTCCGAAAAGATATGAGCCGCGCATGACTTGGCCCGCGCTCATACCTCTGTCGACATCACGACAGTTTATCTGCTTTCGTATTCAGCGCTAGGTTCCGTCCAATAGTATACACTGCAGCATAACGCTCGATTTAATTCGCATTCCAGAATCTCGCGCCTCGCTGCCTCCAGGCAAATTTCTCGTTCGTATCAATCTCTAATAATCTCACTTTATCTCGTTTATCTCCGATGATACGTCTCGCATTACTGTTGCAAACAACACGATGAAATTATGAAACACCCTTTAGATTTTACAGTTTCACGATGTTTATTAGACAAAGTCTTTATGGTTCTTCGGCTTTCGGTTGTGTTTCTAATAATATTGTTATACTTTGTTCTGTTAACGCGAACATTCTGGCTCATTTTAAAACCGTACATATACGATGCGTTTATGATTCAAATGTACGCATATACATTTTGCAAGAGGCGATCCAAGGGATATTTTTCGCCCGTCCTTCGTCCCACGACTTTGAAACTGTATGTTGTATCGATGGCTTATGGTGAGACACCATAGCGCAACCACAGCAAGCTTTCAAGTTGAATCGACAATTAGTTTCTGGGATACGAGATATCAAGGAACATAAAATACACTGACGCGTCAGCACAGTTGGATCTTCAAAAACAATGGTCCAGTCAATATGTTGGACGCTATGTTGCAAAGATCGCTTACTATATCGACATTCGTTTTTTTTCTTATTTTGATTGTTGGAAGTGGTGATACATTACATATACATTAAGACCGAGAAACTATAGAACTTTCATAACCAATGTTAGCTATAAGCTAATAGCCAACAGTTCGAGCACCACTTTCGCATGTACTGTAATATTCTGACTCTCATCCAGTTTTAGTTTAATCGATAATTATATAAATGTGGTGCTGCTAATGTCTCATCATAAGGAGTCGTCTGTCAGAGAATTCGATTCCAAAACGTGAGACTAAAAATAGGCGATTTTTTAGGTCATTCTCTGCAGGGAAATCAATAGTACAGTTCATAGAAATCATTGAATCAAATGCATACTTCATAATCATCCAATAACATTGAAGACTAGAACAATAACTTTCCTACATATATATGTGATATCGTAAATCTTGGGGGTAATTCAGGTGATCGATTCTGAAGTCTAAAAATCGAGTTTTATTGTGAAGGTGGCTAAATAAAATACAAAATAAACAACAATTGATATCCGTCTGTAACAATAAATGACAATAATTTACATAGACGCGAAATAACAAGTTCTATACAATGTTTACCTGAAAATCGAGAATCGATTTTCAACGTCCTGAGCTACCGATCTTTCTTTGTCAATCTTCAAAATTTTAAATGGTTATTCTGTGCTCTTGTCTGTCTCTGATGTTGCTCTCTGTCCGTCCGTTTGGGAAAAGAGTGTCTCTCGAAAATGGTTGACCGTAGAACCCTAAGAGGGTCGCTCTGACCGTTAGAAAAAGTCATGCTACCCGTAAAACAAAAAGAATCCCTATCCCACGTGAACTCTAGGAAGTTTATATATATATATATATATATATATATATACATACATGTGTATCAATAGTAATAATAACAATGAATATAATAATAATCATATTTACCATTCCTCATCGTGTTTATTCATGTATATATAAACATATACGAATTTATAGTTATACCATTGCTATCGCAATTTCAGTACTTCTGATTATGTGTATGTTGCAGAAATTCGTCAACGGTATACGTGGCTTCACGCGGTGTTTGCCTTCAAACTTGTACACACGTTCCCACGTGGGTTTTAAATTTTGGGTGCCTCATTACAGCACTAATGGAGTTTCTAAATGTTCACATCAAATCTCTGAAGGTATTACGCAAATAATATATTCGCAAAAATTCTCTATGCTAAATGTTCGAATACCTTCATAAGTCAATGCATATAGAGACTGAAATTCGGAATTTATCACTAGTGATAAATATCACACTAGTGATAAATTCCTCATCTGTCATTCCGTATATCTACAAATATCCAGATATCCTTCGAGCAAGAGCGTAGAATCAATTATAAGCCAGCGAGAATTCCATGTTCGTAATTTTCGCATTAGAGCCGTTCACCGGGCAACCTAATTCGATGCCGCGCTACAGAAAGGATAGTTGCGAGCCGAGCAACGATCGCAACTATTCGAATACTTGGCGTGCTGATGGTAACGCGCATCGTGAGCCCATGAACGACCTTTCAATAAATCGGATTCCCATCTTTGCCGGTATCAAATCACATTTCCGGCACAGCTTCGCACATCCGTAGCTTGAGGATCTCGAAGACACGGAATGCAAATTGCTCGATAGTTTTTCATTCTGCAATAATCAGGAAGATAAATCAAATGGAATTACGGAAACATTACATTAATAAATGTTAAGAAACGTTGATCTTGCTACGTTGATATCATTCATCAAGATGAACGTTATGAACGATATATGTTTAAATATTGTTCTCGCGATATCCGCATTAGAAATGTATTAATTGGAAGAAAGAAGTCAACTCGTTGTTTTCTCTTTGATTTGCTACTAATCTTTCTTGGAGTTGATGATTTATATATCTACAATATTTTGCAATTCTCCGTTTTCAATGTATTATTATATTTTTAGTATATGTATGAAATAGCATATTTATGTTTTCCAGTGCTAGAATTTGTCAAAAATATTTAAGTATATGTATATAAAACATATTTATCGTTCTTTCATATAGAAAAATATGGGTTCTTCGTTCGATTCTGAATAAATTTGTAGACACAGCTTATTATAAAGAAGACGTATGATACAAAGACACGATGTTGATCGCTGACACAGGTTCGCGGATTTCGCAAATCAAACATGAAAAGCCGGCCTTACTTGGGCAGAAAGCTCGATAAATTTGATTTTATCGAGCTTAAATTTGATTTATCGTAATAAGGTCGTTCCGCTTCACAAGTCTTACAGAAGTTTGCGTTTCGGAAATGCATCTTCCGTTGTCTGAGTCACTGTAACTTCTTAAGATGACCATCGTCACGTGGAATTTCTTTAAATTCATAGACTTATGAAATTCATGGAACGAATAGAAACCGGAGCATATCAAATTAGGGGTTAGACGGGTCAACAATTTGTCAAAGACAATTAATCTTAGAACGATGAAGTAACGCGGTAGAAAATTAATTCGAGGTTTGTACCAGTAGCATAAATCAGTTATGGTTTTGCGATTTCCAATGTGATTTTATCCCACAATTTTTGTAAATTCATTTTAGAAATACATAAATAACAAAATTAGTTTGCGGATTTTTATGCATTTATGGAAAATTTGAAATCGTAAAAATGTATAGATTGCACATAATATACAAAAATATATAAATTATCCAAAGCACAGTACTCACTATAATATTATATTTAGTAGACGAAGCAACTTTTCTACTTAGATTCCACATTTTAATAATCTTCGTAAAGTTAAGAGTCTACGCGAATATTCGCAGTCTAATAATAATAGTATCGATATGTACATATTAAATAATTTTATGATAGAATACGTGTTTTAATAGTTTTATAATAGATTTTATGATAAAATACGTTTTTAGTTTTCTAGTCAGATACACAAAATTCGGTACATGGATATAATAGATTTTCGTGACAATACAAAATTGAACAGAATATTTACGAATAGTTGTTCGACTATCGTTATCAACGACGATTTTGTTCGGTTGACTTCGAATTCCTAGCTTGTCAATTTTCTAGTGGCAAACTAATACCCTTCAAAGTTACTCCTCTCACACTGTAATCGAATTCCAGAAGCAGCAACCAGACGCGCTTCAATAAATCGGGAAATCCGTGCCGTTGCTCCTGGAAGGGCGCCAATTATTGGACGGGATAACGAGGATCAGCGGTGACGAAGCGCAGCGGTGCTCGTGCTAAATCTAATTAGATAAACTGATCTTTGCGGATGTCCAATTCTGCAAGTACACAGCTAGCAGCTATGCATATAGTAACAGAAGCAAATATCCGCACACGTGTACACCTGTACATATATTTCCACCTACATATATTACGTGTGTATAGTGCACGCGTACATTAACATCTATCGACATGAATACCAAATATCCTAAAAGTCACCAATTAAAACAACTAAATTATTAACTCTTTCCGGTCGTAATTTCTGAGGGCATTGGTCTCCCCGATATTAATACAATGCTGGATAATACCCGGACTTCGGCCGGAAAGAGATAAACGGGCTTTTGATAAAAATTCACGATAATTCATGCAAGCGTTCGAATATTTGTAGGCGGCTTTTATGAATGTGTTATGCGTGAATTGCGACTACCGCGGCTATATTGGTCAATTTTGAAACAAATCTAACGATTTAAATAGAAATTACAAGATATTTAATACAAGTAGATGTACAAATTTAGTACAAGTATATATATATATTTATAATACTGAATTATAAGTAATATACTATACTATACTAATATACTACACTAATAAATAATATAATACTGAATAGCAAAAAATTTAAGTTTAGAATTAAAGATTAATTAATTAAAGATTAGAAGTAAAGATTTAAGTATTTTTAAGAATTTACAAGCTTTTTGTCTTCAGGTTGTAGATTTTTACATCGTGTCAAGTGAAATTTGAAGCACTCTGTGTGGCAATTTTTGCTTGATAACGCTTCAGTTCACACTTCAGTAGACATAACGACGTTCTTAGCCAAAAAAGAGGTTCTCGTACTTAGTCATTCCCTTTAATCTTCTGGTTTGACGTCATCTCACATTTCTTCTTTATAGAATCAAAATTAAAATTGAAATGTAACTTTAATGGATATTACAAGAGAGTTAGATTAGTAATTAAATTGTAGGAATTTTTAAAACTCTTCGTTATTAAAATTTTCTGTTTAATTTTTTATATTCGTTTTGTAAATTATGATCACGTATATGTGTTCATGAGATGTATGCATGTTTAAAGGTGCATACACGTTTACAAGGTGCATGCATGTTTACAAGGCGTCTACAAGAGTTCGAATATTTTCATGAATTTGTATATAAACGACGAAATAGCACAGTTGTATTATCTTAATAATTATTGTGCTTGTCCGTAAGTTTAATTTTTAGCTTTGTTTCATATTGATAAATTATGTTAAATCAAGTCCAATTCTAGACCATCAAACTGAAATAAATAAGTACAACTATTATCTTGATAATTCAAGATTCCTGTATTTCATAAAAATATCAAAGCCATTTTATCTTCTCTTTTCGGTAGCTTTTCCTTTTTAACCTAACATAGAAGCTGAGTCGTGTATCAAAGCGGTAGGAGTCACGGAGAGCAATGTAATTTGAGACATGCGAACGTACCTGCACGAAAAGACGAAAATGCGATATTTCACGGGAGATTTTAGAGCATTCCGTTGCACCGACGTTACACTGACAACACTTCGGATACGAATTGAACTTTGGAATCCAATAACCCATAAAAGTCAGAGAATCGAAGATTTTTCATACTGACAATGAGATATCAAGATTTTCAACTATTTGCTATATTTATGAAATTGAAATTAATTTAAGTCGTCCATTTGTCGAATATATATATATATATATATATATATGATCGCGAATAGTGATGACTGTTTCGTTTATTTTTTACTATTTTAATCTGATTTCTTTCGTTCTTTTCAAACCTAACTTATAAAAACAAGTTTAACGTAAACGCCTGGCTTATTCACTTTATTAGTAGTTGCGACATTCATTGTAACTATTTAAGTAAGTTGCTGCAAGTAATCTTTGCTTCGTTATATGCATAGCAAACAGCACCATTGTTGGAGGCCGCATTTCTCTTAACGATTATAGGAGTTTTCTTAATGCGAGTTTTCAGTTTCTACTTGGTGGCAATAGGCACGGAATGACCACTTAAAGCAAAGAAACTGTACTGGACGCTTACTTCTAAGTAGACACATACACATAGTCGACGCTTAGTATCGCAATTGCAAAACAAAAATTCATACTATTCGATATAATATTGAATGTATAAGGTACACTTTCACATTACGATATTTTCAATACATAAACGTTTATGACATATATTTTATAAATTAATAAAATAAGAAAATAAGAATTAATAAATTACGAAAATAAGAATTTTATCCTTTATTAGGATTATATGTGTTGAAGTGGTCGCCACTTCTAAGAAAACTCTACATCTGATATTTAATTTTTCTCAAGCACCGAAGCCATCGACAGCGTATAGACAAAAGACTGGGTCGAAGGTAAACCATAAACGGTACACATGCAACGTTGGCTTCAGGGTTTTTCAGTCATAGGGTAACATTGCTAGCGTGCTGGTCTGGACCAGCTCATATTGTATTCCAAACTTTGTACTTACACTTTAATATTCAAAATATATATATTTTCTACCTTACAATTTATCCACACGTTCCTTTGTATTCACATACATTTAATAACCTTAACAATATGTATAAGATACACTTTCACATTACGATATTTTCAATAGAACGAAGTAAACGTTTATGACATATATTTTATAAATTAAATTTGAAAATAAGAATTTTATCCTTTATTAAGATTATGTATATAATTTGTTGTTCGAAATTATTGTTACTTTTGTAATCCTGGGAGTGCAACTTTTATTTCGAAAAAATCACAATCTTATACACATGTGTATATCATCTTAATAGAAGAATTTCATGTAGCAGTAAAGTCTAAGTCTTTTTCGATTCTAACAAATATAAAAAAATTCTCGATCCATCTTCTAACTACAATGCATTTCACGGTGAACAATCGGTACATCTGTATTCAGATAGCCGATTGTAGCTGTCTTTTCTCGCCTCGTTTCACGGAGCTTAACTAAAGGAGAAAGTGTAAGGGAGAAAAACGGGAGCGGAGAAATGGGAAGAGAAAGGGAAAACCGAATGAAAAGAAAAGCGTAGATGGAGAAGATCCCGAAGGAATCCTGAACAAGTGAACTGATCTCACGTTTGCATTCATGCATTGTCGTGCTCGTTCTCTCACTACCGTTTGCGCTCCAGAGCCTGGAACAAAGCTCTTAACTTCCGTAATTTCAATTTCAGATTATTCGCCTCGGTATTGCCGTAATATGGTTTCGCGTGCATTGTCAGCCGTAGCCGTCACGGGACTCGCAGCTGGTGCAGTTCAAATTGAATTTCCATGTGGAGGTTGACTGCTTGACAGCCTGATATGTCGTTACTTCGTTGAGCTTCTATCAATACAAACAAGTCTTCTGTCATTATGTAGGCTTAACACATTTTTGAGAAAAAAGGATCTGGATCTTAGGCTTTTTGGCTGCGATACAAACGAGCGATTTCTCATCGATTGTTTTTGCGATATTTTTACATGCAATTACTGAACAATGAACGATACACATGTAAGAATAAAATAATGCTCATCATTAGACTTGGATATTTATACAAATTCTAATTAATTTTATGAATACAATTCAAAGAGCGGAATCTAAATAAGCAATTTTTTACGTACTAAAAATCACAAGAAATATTATATTCTGAGATGCTTTTGTACTTTGCCTCATTATGCGAACTCTGTGTATTTTTACATTTTCAAAATTTTCTATAAGTGTGTAAGCGACGATTAAAGCATGAAACAATATATGTACCTATTATTTGCGATAAAAGATTTTCAATGATTATCTGAACAAACCATGAGAAAATCAAATAACTTTGTTTTTTATATGAAAGGATCGTTTCCTAAGTTACTTGATAAATATTAATACTAAATAGGAAGGAAAATATGTGAATAGAAATGTAACAATGTCTTTCAATATCCATCCTTCTTTTCCTATCTTTGCTACGAAGAACCACAAATTCTCCATTAATCGATGTTCCAAAAATAAAGTGTTCATTAATTGTTTCGATAATTAAGATTCTGCTATATGAAAGTATTTTCCCCAGACATAACAAATAAACAAACGTTTTAGTTCCTTCCTTTTGCTGTCGCCTTCTTGCAGTATAAGCGTAATTATGTTTAATTAATTGCTGTAACTATATTTGGCAATTATGCTTCGCAGGACGGAGGAGAGTTAACATTTGTTGTATATTGTTCAGTACTATGTAACTAAACTATGTAGTAGATTGACTCTCGTTAAGTTACATTGCTGTGAAACGTAGCAACCTGACGCTTCTAGCTTCAATGCAAAACTGAAATACTTGGGCTGGAAACTCATGCAATGCAGACGAACGTCTTTACTCATTGCATTTGCGTTCAGATCATCGTTTTGCATAGTTCAGGTGATTTTCTATGATGAGGAATTTCGAACTTCTGCTATGTATGTATAAAGGCTTTCGTCAATGTAGTTCGTTTAATAGAGTGAAGGTTATTCTCTCTATAATATACGTGTTCGACTAAATACAAAAGTCTAGCTTTAGTTATGTTAATCGGAATACATTAGAATATAATATCAATTTTATTAATTGTTCTATAATATTAAATACAAATCTAGATATCTCAGTTCTTAATGTAATTATTTATACATCGTTTACGTTCAAATATAGAAAGGTATAAATAAAAATCAAAAATATAGTATTGCATCGATAAATTGTATGTTACTGTTATTTAATAAGTTTTATATTTACTTAGATTTTAAGAACCACCTTAAAATCGATTTTGTGTCAGTTGAATTTTGTCGAATAATTCCATTATATATAATACGTGTATCACGTTCAGTTAGTTAATTTTCAGATACAATTTCTCCTGTGTAATTGTATAAAGACATTAAACAAATACATACAATAATACTATATGAATGATACTTAGACGACAAGAAAGTTAAATATGCAAGCAATATTTCTCCCATTTTTTCTAAATCTTTCAAATTAATTCGTTTAAAATATTCTCATGCGATAAAATGAAAAACACAGGACATTTCAAGTACGTTTATCAAGATTTATAATATGAACACGTATTTTTAAAACAGCTATATCCTACAAAGAAATATGCTGTCAGATTTCTAATCAGAAGGGACGACGAAGGAACCTTAATAACTAATTAGGGTCCCGTCGTCGCCTGCTCAACGGTAATTGCCGTGTTATAACCTTGCTTGTGCAACCGACGACCTAAACTCGTGGGTCACAAGCCCTTGGATGTGGCTACAAGCTGCAGAGACACCATTAATTGCAGGAAAACCTATATCGAAATTTAACTAGTTAACTGAAGATCGACGTTTATACTCTCAAGGCTAGGACAATGCAATTAAAACGTGTCTCGAAAAATTTAGTTGTTTAGTATGATAGAGTATGTCATGTTCAAAAACTTGTTTGATTTATATAATTTGAAAATGTTAGCTATTATTTTAGGAAACTGACGATTGAATATTGAAATATGAAAGTAAAAATTATTATCAATACGTACACGAGACAGATAATTCTGTTTATTTATAGTAAAGTATTTTTGTATTTATCGTATTCTGCAATTCAGAATCCATTGATACGCACGTATTTTAGACTGCATTCAAATGTTTACCTACTTATAAATTTATTTAAATCTTTGACAATAAAATTTCTTATAACACTTTTGTTTCTTCTTTTCTAAGGATTAGACAGCAAGACATTTAATTTATGATAAACTGAATGATACAGAAATGTACCCACGAATTAACGATTTATAAGGTCATTATGATAGCTTTTGATTGTGGTTTCTTAACTTTTTCAAAGTGAGAAAACTTATTTCAATTAGTTGTTGATTGATAAATAAATCAATGTCGGTCGTAAATAATATCTGTTCAATGTAATAAATACAGAATAGTATACATAGTTTAGATACAAGAATAATGTTTTCCAGTATCTTGTCCGTGTCGCATGAGAATGAAAGCTGCTGCTAAATCGAGGTCACGTGCAACTCGTGCATCACGTGCATTTCAACTCGTTTGTGTAATTTTCACACACATTAAAATAAGAATCGTGCATGGGCGTGAGAGGAGAGTCTCCTAACCAGCGTACAGTAGCTACGGCGACGCTAGCAACTGCCTATGCCTTGCCTGGGAATAGCACGCCCTTTTGTATACCCGTAACCTTTCGTGATCGTGAATCTTCAAGATAATAGTCGTCGATTTACTAAACAATTCTAAACGAAATAGCTAAGTAATCTGCCAGAATAATTTAAACTGGCACAATATGAACCGTTCAGAAGCCCATATTGATCAACTTCATAAGTTGAGAAGTAAAGAAAAGTGATGTTCCAAAACAGTTTTGCAAAATCATCTCAGAATGTACCATTATTTACGTCTTTATCTTTGCGATGAATAATCCTGTGAGAGTAAATCATTTGTGTCTTGACAATTAAATACTAAAATTATTTGACAATTCTATACTTAACTTTAAATGTAAAAAGAAGATAATTCATTACTAGAATCACGATATTATTCTCTCTATTAATTGTCGAAGAATCTTGTCTGTCGCATTCGCAGTATTTTGACACTCGAACGACGTCAGAATAAGGAACTTCTTAAATTGAATGAAATTGATACTTATAGATGCAGCAACAATGTTTTTGTTGTATATTAAATTATAAAAGTAAATTTTATCGAATTGCAGGGATAAACATTTATTTGTAACAAATTTTGGAAGAATGAATTCTGTTTAAAGGAAGCAAGTGTCTATGTACTTTTGAGCAGTAATGTACATCTAGATTCGCACACAAAATTACCTGCATCTAGATTCCCACGTACATCTCACAAATTTCAGGAAGATCGTACAGTTCGAATTAAAGATTCCACGAAAATGTGAACTTCACCTCCGGGAACACAACTTTTTCGGTCGAAACCTATATTTGCTAAAACTACTTATAGTATAGGGTTCAACGATACCAATTTTAAGTTTAGGAATCTGCCTGCTCAAAAATTATTACACGAAGGGAAGTTGGAAAATTCTGTATAGCTTTTTTCGTCTTATGCGTGCCAGCTGGATCGTTCGTTTTTGCTGATACTATGATATTACCTCGTGGAGAAAGAAAAGTACGAATAGTATTGATTAGACTATATATTTTTCTGGCTGCCGCCACAGCATGCAGTAGAGAAAAATCGAAATAATCATTGTTCGACTTTGATCTTATTATTCGATGATACCAGCAGTCTGTAAGTAATATAAATATAAACGACAATCTGCTGAAAAATCGGTGCAGGATTACTAAAAATCGTTTGTACATCAAAATCTAACGACTTGAAAATTAGCTCACTCATTCGTTTTAAAAGTGACATAACATTTGAAGCGATGAATTCCTAAACTCAAAGTCGTTGTGCTTCGTCTCTGCTCATCAAGTGCTACGAGAATATGCAAAAGAAAATTTTAAAAGAATAATTCCCAATGGGAAAGTTTATTCCGAAGAAACACTTAATGGAAATTCATTCGACTCAAACATAAGCGTAGCTTCTCCTTTAGTAAATCAACGTACGAAACGTACATCGCTGTGTAACAGAGAATAGAAATGAAAGTTTCATAATCATTCCTGAACCAGATGGAACGGATTAAAATTTGAGCCGAACGAGGAAGCACGCTAAGGTTCGGTACCAAAAGAAATCAAAGGATGAGACTCTAATCGCAAGATTAAAGTCTGCGGAGTTGAGCTTCGGATTAAGGGATAACCGGCTCTCGCTTTCTAACAACGAGAGGAATAACGAACTGGGTTCAGGCCTTATGAACCGTATGATTCTCTTGTAACTTTTAGATCCGTTAAATCCGGCCCGATGCTCTTTGACACACGTGGAGCACCTCGTTGCTTTCTCACCATCGAATCATTGTATGCACTTTCGCAATTTCGTAATCTCCCCTGCACTCACCAGTTTACTTCCCATTTCCTTCCGTGCCGCATCTCGCTAACGAGCGATCCATTTTAAGGCTTTGCAGATGATATTATCGTTTCATTGTTTTTCTATCTCAGAATGCAACGTTGAAACGTATGGAAACCATAATTGAAAAGTTGGAACGGTGAAATATAAATGGTAGGAACGAAGATTTTCAATAGAAATAAAAAATGTGTGTCTATTGTTTTTAACATCGAAGTTATTTGTCGCTCGAATGTAAAATACGTGTCCGATTGGATAAAATTATTTTTTCTTTATTCAAAGATTAAATCATGAGAAACGCACAATAACAAATTGAGGCAATTTTCACTATGCATTTTTAAACTGGCTTAACAAATATTTAATATAGTGAATAACGAGCAATATATAATGACACAATATAAGCAAGATTTCTCCAAAACAAAATATATTTTATATTCTGCAATCGGTAAAATAATTCTCCTAGAATATGTCTTAAAATTTAATTGTGATCTTTTACGGCTATTATTTTAAACATATTAAAGATAAAGTGAAAAGAGCTTCTTCCATTTTTACTAATTTTTTGCCTCACTGACTAACTATGCAAATTTATCTTCGAACAGATATGCACCGAGTACGAGCATTTGTGTTCGTATAATGTTTCACCCATACAGTATCGTATGCAACAGGTTCCGCTTATATGCATGTAGTCGATATACCACAACGTCTGAAATTTTCGATGCTATTAGAAAGAATAACGTAACACAATAACTAATAAATTAAGTACGTTTCACACATTATAAATTGCACATTAAGGAAGCGGAAACTCGTAAAAAACTCGCGATATTTTTACTTTTTTATATAATATTCTGCAAATTTTTCGCTTAATATGGAATTGTTATTTATGATTTTCCTCGATTTTATTTGCGGTTAATTCATTACAGTATTAAATCGTAATTTCAAGTGCTAAATATAATTTACGTACATATTATAGAAACGTAAAATTAGAAAAGGAAAAGTGTCTAACGATACTTGACAACAGTTCGCAATATTAATATTTTTACCATTTTTCATTGCTTTGTTAATTCTGATATTATCTAATAAATTTAGAAATAACAATGTATTATTGAAGGAGATAGAGAATAATATGTTTATGGTTATTCGTATATTTTTATATCATCTGCTATTTGTAATAAATTTTCACTCATATCCAACACATTTGAATTTGGTGTGGATATTTATTGCAAGCAACTAATAATAATTACGTTGTTGGTAGAGAGCATACAACAAAATAATTTTTTTACGACATTTTTCTCTTCGGTATCCAAGTTACTGCGAAGAAGAGATAAAACAACTTTTAGTGGGCATTTTTGCAACCTTTGGTATCTAAGGTACTGCAAAACAGAAATATCTTTGGAATTACATATTTTTCTATTTCTACGTGACAAACTCATTTGTAACAGTACATTTTTTTTCAATAGTTATCACTAGAGTTTAACAATGATGGTACGAAATTTATTTCTTTTTTCGCTTGCTTGTCTGCCAGCTGTTTCTCCAAAAGATATAACCAACAGGTGTCACTTGTGTGTATCTGAATAACAAACGTCACATCGTTTTCAACGCTCGTCTGTCAAAAATTCGTTACTTGCTTCTATGGCTTTACCGGTTACCCGCATGTTATGACATTTTTACTCTCTTCCTGTAACAAATAAAATATGTATATTCGACAGAATACGAGATATACATTAATACAATCATGGAGTAGCTTAAAAATATTCGAGATTCTTCGTGTCCATGAAAAAGTAATATCAGAAGCAACTAATATCGATTAAATAAGAATAAAATTGAAAATAGAGACAAATTTGTATATTTAGTTGTTTATATTTGTTTGTTTTTTTTTAAATTATGTTTAATACCTTACAAGTCATATGTCGAACTAAGATTTGTTTCAAGTTATTATTTTATTCTTATTTCTTTATTTAGCGTTTCAATACTTAAACTGGCCCCGCTTGACATTTTTATGTTCTTTTGATAACTGTATTACCACGTAAGCAATTATTATATATTCGATAAAGCGCCCTTATGATATTCAACATTGAATCATCGATCACGCACTTGTTTTTTGTTTTTAGGTGATGTTTTGCGCTCCTCAATGTTATTACTATTAATAATATTTTCAATAAAAATAATAACTAATTATTGAACATGGGTCCATAACCTGTTATTATTTCTGTATTTAGAGATAGGATCATAATAGCTACTATTTTATTCTTTGGATAAATCTATCACACCATTCTGAGCCGATAAACCTTTATTGCACTTTCTTATATGGACTAGGGATAAAAACAAAAGAACATCTTAAACCTATCGATTGTATCTAGAACTATCTCCTAGTTACTATTTATTGTAACTAGCGCATCTGCATATGGATGGCGAGCGCGAACTCACGTTGTCATTTTCAATATATTTGTTACTATAGAAATATCAGAATTATGGATCAACATCAAGTGACAACTGTTGTTTCTTTAATAAAAAATACTTGTTTAACAAACTATATCGAAACTAACAAACAAACTATAATATGATTAAGCTGAAATCTACTTCGCAATTACACTGATAATTTTTATGTGATATTGTACATATAGATACATAAGGGGAGGATTAAGAGAGATCATCAGTATAATGAATAAATTAAATAAATTCTCATCTGAGCATAGTTGCAGAGCTGGCGGAATGAAATTCGTAGAACTGTTACAGAGTAAAGAAACGCTTACGTAAATGTATTTAATCGTTCGCGTGTAACTGAGAATGAAATATACGTAGGAGTAATCGCATCAATTCACCCTGATGTATCATGGCATCATTTGCTCGCATAATCGCGCGAATTAAATGTATTTTCTCCCGTCAATTTTGTTTCTTAATTGATTTATCTTTTAGTTTAAAAAACTCAAGGTCACCTGAATATTTCAGAAAATATAAGATATCGAAAAATCAAAATGTATTCGTCTAACCAGACTCCTGAAATACAGTAAATTTCACTTCAAATATTTTTTGATAAAGTCAATAGATTTAGTAAGTTAGTTATCTCAGGTGGTATTTTTTACTGATTTATCCTATGTAATGCAATGTATTTTAATTTCCCACGGCGTTTCAACGAATATGGAGCATTTCTAGCTAGACAGTACAATTTTTGCTTATCTGTAACGAGGATAATAATTATGCAACGTGAAAGAGGAAGATATTTGTCCACATACATCTCTGTCACTAGCGCGTTGAAATACCGATAATGATGACATCGTAATTCGCAGAATGGCGGTCGATGCGTTTGAATCAGACATCAGCGAACGAGAGTTGTATTTGAGAGTTAGGAAGCTGAAAACAGTGTCACTCGTTCCATCGAATGCAAATGTGGAGTAATTGGGAGATCAATTAAGTGCAATGAGGCTTCCATGAATAGGAGGTAAACGAGATCGTGCGTAATGTATATGTATTATTGAATTTATGTGGCAACCAAAATGATGTAAAACGTGATAAGTACGTAAAATTGTAATTAACAAGAGTTTCATGATTAAAAAATTATAATTAGTAATAAGAATTATAATTTAATTCTAGTAAAAATACATAATTTTACGAGTAATTTTCAAATGTTTAATATTATATCATTTTCTATCTTTCAGTCGTTATAATATTCTGATTATTATATAATAGTTTCATTTCGTAATATCAAGTAAAAAATATATATAATAAATAGTTTACATTTTATGAATAGATTCACTTTCCTGGAATCATATATTGTTTTGTAAGTAACAGAGATATATGTTAAATATAAAGTTCATTACGAGTAATAGATTGACTTACGCTAATAGTTTTTTGATTGTGAAATTTTCGGTTTACCTTCATAACTTTCTGAAATTACATCACTAAATGTACTGAATATCCTACTTTTTTGTATTAAAAGATTCCATAGAACATATACTACTTCGTGTTATATAACCTAGTAATAAAACTGAATACATTTTTACTCGTTACTTCATACTCCATTAAATTCTAACATAAAAGCGATAATATTTTTGTGTCGTGGAATCTTGGTGGAGTGCATTAAAATGTGGTTAACCGTCGTGGAAGATATGAGCGCTGCCGGGTTCGATTTTAGTTGGCCGCAGTTTGCCTTTTTCTTCCATTCTCATATTTTACTTTTACTTTGAAAAGAAAAATAAAGGTAAGTGAATTAAATCTCTGAAATCCAAAATCTACAAAAGAAGTACACCGAAGTAGAAATCATACAATTTCCCTTATAATGTATATTCCATGTAAATGATATTTTTTTTACAAAGCAAATAATTTGAAATTAAATCAATGAAATTAAACAATATATGTAAATGAAGCAAATAAAAGCGTCATACAAATTTGTTAATTCAATGTACACATACTACGACTACTGATACTAATTATACATACTAAACAACATACTATAACAGTGCAACATATAAAGGAATTAAGAACCATATATATTGTACGGTTAATATCGATTAATACTACTGCAAAAGTAGGCTTGTTCTAAATAGTATCCGTAGGAGTATTACATCCGTATTGTATTATTTTAATGATTCATTGTTGTAATTTTATATCAGTGTTAGAAGCTTATCATCTTCCTCGTAATCTATTGAAGCGATTCAGAATACATAGATAGCATTCAGCAATAGCGAATCGATAAGCTTTATGACGCAGACATAATCATCTATGTCCGTTTAGTTAGTAACATTATATCTGTATAATCACCATTGAATAACTAATATTGCCCGTAATATCTAGTATCTAGTATGACTGTTGTATTAACGATTTGGTTACAACGTTATTTGTTTAATTCCGATAAACCCTACAATTACGGCTGACCCAGATACAAGTACGAAAGCTACGTAATTAACATATCAATTACAAGTGACACGTATAGAAATAGCGCGTTCATGTTTTAGGAAATTATTACCTTGCGAATAGTTTAGGGTTATAATTTATATGTAGGTTTTATCGTTTAAATCGTTTTACTTACCAAATATTATTGAAAACACTATACTTTGGATATTGTATATATATTTTCATATCATGTGCATTCTTTGTGATTTTCCACTTTCAAATTTCCAAGTGCATAAAAATCCGCAGTCTAATGGTTCCATTGATCAACAGATATATTCAATAGCAAACTAATTCAATGTAGTTATTGTATAAGCCTATGTATTGAAAGTGTTAGGAAGATGATACATTTACACTGTACATGTGAATGTACATACAAATGAATGTATATACAAAAGACGATTGGCAGTCATTTAGAAGCATCTGAAAGAGTCGGTTGACAACAAGAGTGCGTGCGAGTAGGTTTACGAGGTCTTCAGAGTATAAGATACATGTATAACTGTTGTGTGCTGAATAAAGTAAATTATTTGTATTTCCGAATCCCTCCTATATCTTTACAGAAAGCATATCCTATAGTAGTCACCAATAGTTACACAGTGAATGTTTATGCAATTTTACGTTTTTATGAGCATAATTAAAAAAATGGAATCAGAACAAAAATTTGTGTATTATGATCAGTTTAAGTATTGTATAGATTTCATAAAATAAGTGAAATAAATAACACAAGTAAAATAAATAAAATAGGGGAGGTGAGAATAAATAATAAAGGAAGAAAGCTGGAGAAAAGTATCGGTGTTTTGGCAAATTGGTCAAAATAAATAAGCGCGAGTTAAGTTGCGAGAGCGGTTTAAGGCACCTCAGTGAAAATCCGCATACGGGGAATGTCCAATGAATCAGGAATCCGGTAGTGATTTACAGCTGTATGAGGATAGAGGCAATGCGGGCGATGCGCAGGTCTCGTGGGGCTAAGGGGAGACCATAAACCTTACAGTGTACTGGAAGTTTATGGACGTTATGCACAGATCTATCACGATCAGCGGATTTCCGTAGACGTTTAGAAGCGATCACTTGTTCAGTGTACCATTCCTTACTTTACAACTGATATATTCAGAGCCTTATGCTGTGATAATAATCCTTTCTCTCATTTTTCTGAATGCTTGCACTAAAACTTTTAGTAACGCCAAATACAAGTAAATGGATGCATTGTACGTAGGTAGATACAAAATGAAGTTTATTACCACGTGTGTTATACGAAAAATAAAAATAAATCATACTCTGTTTGAAGGATTTCATTCGATTTCGTTAAAGCTTATATTGAAAATTAACGAGTGTTCCATGATTTATATATGCGTTATATCGTTTTAGAGCGTAGCTGCGGTTCTAAGAAATTATACAATATTGTTTTATAAATTGAACGAACTGAAAACTCGTTCTATCCGTCTCTACTTTGACATACTATGTCAAAACACGGTAAAAAGATGAAAACAATAAAAAACTATTTAGTTCCTAACGCGTATTCCTTTTCGTACAAACGAAAATACAACAAAAATGAAACTGCAGAGGGGAAAGCAAAAGGAAATAAATATAGATCGAATATTTCAACACGCATGAACAATAAGCGGGACAGCGTGTACTAGCATCGAGCATTGTAGGAAATAAAAAAAGAGGGTCGACAGAGAAGAGGAATTTAACAAATGGGAAACGGAAAGGGAGTCTGAACTGTGCGGGATGTACTCGTCCACCAAAGAGGGGTACCGCATCGTCCCTTCCACATCGTTGCATTCGGCTGCAGGTGTAGCACCAGACACTTTAATTCTAGAGAGTGCATCATTTGCATCCTGGACGAGCGACCACGTCTCGAGAATCACCAGCCAGAATCAAATACGAATAAAAGTAAAACATCGCCACATAAACCAACGTAAAGGACGCTTGCCAATGTTAAAGAGAACTTATTCCGCCATCGTCGTGCTACCGAATCTTCGATTTTATTAATCATCACTTTAGTTAGTATTATTATGTCAAATCTATTTATCATCAAAAGGTTTGTTTGTTCGCGATTGAATAATTATTGATTTCCATTAATTGAAATTCAATAAGAATGTAGATAAAGAATGTACACTCACATATATGTAGTATATTTATCAAAATACTTTTTTAAAGGAGAAATTGATCAATAAATTTATCAGCTTAATTACGAAAACACGTGTTTCAAAATATGCTAAGTGCTTTAAAATATGCTTCTAATAAATATCTTGTAATACATATAATTTCATATACACACACAATATACACTATGCAATTGTCGTGTACAATTTCAGATTCGTTTTAAATTTGGCCAATATAATCGTTATACAGTTATGTTTCGTTATAACTCCAATGAAATATTAACATGTTCATATTATGCATAATATATTCATAAGATTCTATATTCCATATTCTATGTTCTATGTTGCAATAATTTTGCGAGCCTATAAATAGTTCTACAAGTTATTTCTATAAGTTTTCAAATACTTTAGCACGTACCTTGAATACCACGGTAAACTTCATTTTCATCGTAGCATCGAGTAAATCGAATCCAAGATAATCGCATGGTATAGTGAGTATGTATTATTGCAATAAGATACGGTAACCGGACATAATAAAAAATAATAAAAAGAAACCTGTATAGTAACAAAGCAGTGGAGAATTTTTCATAAATATTAATTTTCGTGGGGGAATCGGAAGAACGAACTGTGCCCGTCGTATATTGCCGTTGGTGTTCGTGATTTAATTAATTACCAGCAAAAAATGTTTTCACGTAGTACAGAAACTCATTAGCAGAGCAATTCGTGAAGGGGTGTGTATCCGCTTGAGTTTGCAAGCTCTCCAGAAAACAATAACTCTGATTTATTTCGCGGTAAAAATATCCGTTAGGGAGGTCGTGCCTACAACCAACGTTTCCATCCACAACCATTCGCAATTTACATTTTAATATTTGACCTGGCGACAATAAACTACGCTGAAATTTATTTCTTCAATTAACTGCATTAATCGACGTGGAAAACGCGATTTATATGTTCTTGTTCTTCCGTACATGAAATAAAATGGCATAGAATCATCTTACACGAGCACCGATTTGGTATCAAATTTCCATGATGTCTGAGAAATTGCCAAGCTATGTTTCGTTATTACGATATTCATTTTATCGTTATATTCTATTGTAATAAATTTAAGGTACAGTTAACGAGTATGTGCTAGTAGCGTTATAAAGTGTATATGATACAGTAACGAGCTAATTCAAATTAAAAATATAGTTTGAAATAATTCTACCTTACGTAATTGTACAACCTTGTAATTACTCACTAGAGAGAACTAAAACATCTGAATATACAATGATTGTCTTGATTGCGTATGAATTTGTGTCAAAATCAATGGGCAATTTATGGAAACAGGATCACTAATTATTGACGGTATTAACTAAAGACTGGTGCGAGGTTGCGTAAATTATGCGTTCTCTTTGTAGCGCTATAATTCGTAGTTCATTGATGTACATAGGTTAATTCCTTCAATGCAAGGGATGCGCTTACATAGTTTTGTGTCGAAACTGTAACTCTATTCCTTCATCATTAGCGTAAGCTATTAGTTTGCTGTTTGTTAATTATTGAGTTTAATCATTGCCTCGTGAATTTCACAGAATCGAGAATTAATTGAACAATTTTACAATAAATATCAACCATCGATTGCCCCATCATTCCGAGAAATACTGATATATTTAGTATTAAACGAATGTATTTGGCATTTAGTAATATTACATAACGTCCTCGGAATTAATGTTAAATAATGCCGTTTATCGTCCCTTTCAATCACTAATAAAAATATTTTAATTGAAATACAAACATAGGATACGAAATTGGCAAATTTCATTCGGAGCAACGATTGCCACGATAAATCAGCCATTATATCGACGTTCGTCTAACTTTAGGAATCAGCTTCGAAATATATAGGATAAGCAGACTTCTGTTCATTATAGTTTTAGAAAGAACTAAGGTAAAACCGCGAATAACTCGTTAAATCGGTCATCGTTCAATCCAATGATATTCGTCTAATTTTATGGATCACGTATCGTTAGAGCAGTAGATTTTTACGGAACTAATTCGAAATTATAAATAATTTGCTAAATCAGTCATCACTCCATCGAATGTTGATTCGATTGATTTTGCAGATCGACGTCGGAAAATATCAAGAAGATTTATATGTCTGTCACAGTATAGAAAAGCAAGTTGGAACAAACTACTCACCAAATCAGTCGTCATTCTATCGTACCGACGTTCGTTCAACATTACGAAATCAACATCGAGAAACACGACATCGAGATTTATAAAGAATTCTAACGAAATGCAATTCGTTGGCTTATTTAATTATCGAAGTATGTAAGTTGCTAGGTGTACGGTTGTTGGAATGAATATTCAGCAGTAGCTCGTATGTACGTACATAGTAGGAACACGCTCGATTCTGGCGCAGGTGTCTGTAACGGCGATTTCGCTGACTCGACTCGAAGCAAACTGCGCCCGGTGACTGTTCGTTCGAAACTTCCGTGATTTTTACACGCATATATATAAATTCTGACAAATGAACGCTTGCTCGGGCGCGATATCGCGTGCATTAATTTCGTGCGCGACATGTGCGCCAGTCGTGTGATATTTCGCCCGTTTGCTCGTCGAGGGTTAGCATTAAAAAGGATCAAGGGACGTTGATCGATGCACGCCCATTATCGACGTTTACTGCACTTCCGCAACGAAAACCGAGGGCATGCCGCCTCTGCCTCTATCTGCCGAACGTCAATAATGGAACAGTCGCTTGTTGCCCTTAAAAAAAAAAAAAAAAAAGAAAAAAGGAAAAAGAAAAAAGCAGAGAAAAACTATATATTTTGCAGAGAACAGTCCATTGTGCTAACCTGTATCAATCTGTTCTCTCTAACTGTCGTGTTTAGATATACAAAACCGTTATTGTGAAATACTTCGACCGTTAATATTGGAATAGGACAGTAAATAACGCTGAATTAAAACGATTACAATAATAGAATTAATGAAAGTTGATTATCATCGGTTGTATAACATTTACACCGGGTTTTCCAATAATATTTTATATCGATAATGGAAAATGCGAATTGCTGATCGTTCTGTTATATATCAGGTCACGATTTTATGTATTATGTTGAAATACATTAATAATATTGACTCATTCGCATTTGATATAATACGCAATACGTAATTTAGTAAATTGTTAATTAATTAAACGATGAAGGTATATGTGTCGGTTACGCAAGAAAATATTACGTTTGATCGTTAGTTTGCCATTAATTCGTATATTTTACTAATATTCGTGTGTCGTTAATATAAATGAAGCAAACTGTCCATATACTTATGAACCAATGTATATGTGTAATTATAGATCTGCATAACGATACTTCTCATCTTTATTATTTCAACGCTTCAATTTTACATGGTAGATGGCAAGGTTTTCTAGGTCGACCACTCTGCCTCATCCTGTAACTCGTTTTTCTCTTTTTACGAGACTACGTCTACTGTTACGTATTGTATGCATATATTTTACACCTTGTCATAAAATATCATGCACCCCGTCGAGTTCTTCCCTAGCAGAGCCCATGGATTTTAACGTTATGAGGGTCCTAGGCCGACCGCGATCTCTACCAGTCAGCTATAAACCGGCGAAAGATACCATCAAGATATGAAACGCATGTCCGCGCGTAAAAGCTCTGACACTACCTAATAACTAGGTCTCGGTATACGTTTATACGTTCGATCACCATTATCGATTTAGCAAATTTTATCAATAATTTTACAAAAGCTTATTTTATTAATTTTTTGTGTATTTCTTCCACTATATGTAAATACGATGTATGATTAGACACGTGTTATCACACAATATCGAAGAGCTCTTGTATTATTGAAATCTTCTGTTGATGACGCTTTCTTTCCATGTATCAGAAATATCAGAAACATTATCAATTTGTCAAATTTCATGAATCTTCATTACATAATTTCGTGAATATTTCTATCGCTGTTTGTGAGTTTCTGTAATTCTTGTAATAAGTTGTTTTCTAAGTAAGTGATTAACAAGTTCACATGGGTCATGACGTTGAGTTTGACCAGTATGAACGAAGCTTTATGTTATCGATACGAATAAACATTTAACTTGTACATGATTTCAACTAATATAATATAATAGTACAATAATAATATAATAAAATAATATAATATAATAAATAATATAATAATAATGATTTAAACTAGTATAATAATTTTAATTATGTATTATTGAATATCATTTTTAATACACTTGTATAACTTCAAATAATTTGTAGCCATTACAAAGAACTTGGACCAGCTTGAGTAAACTTAAAATCATAAGAACCACGTGCTCGAATTCAAGCAATATGACTAGTATGAGACACAACATGGCTAGACGTACAAATTGAACGTGTAATTATACATTTATACAGATGATCAGAAGGACATTCTATATTTACCTAGACCTATTTCCGTAAGATGTATGTTAAACTTCGATAATGTATCTGAATACAGCGTAAAACGATGTAGCACGTCAAGATGTCTATCAATGTAACATACCAGAGATGACAGGTCGACGATTAATAATTCCATTCGATAATTTTGACAGGCCAGACGATATATCGTTTATTAGATTGACGATGGAAGGCTGCATGCTATTCTTGCGTAAATCATTGAAGAGAGAATCAAACGCAGCATTTATCACGCGATACTTCGAATAAGTTTACGCAAAACGTAGAATATTTACATGCAACGAGAACATTTTCATCTATTTCAAATAATATTACGTCGTATGTACACACTAAAGACGTGCTTGAATACTCATTATACCGCTTACATAATATACACGGTAATTACACAGCTATAACAACTTGCGTGTAATAATAGGATATGATTCCATAATATAATTAGAAATCAGTGAAAGGGCCGTTTAATTAAGTTTAAAGTCTAATTAACACAGTTTTATATTGTAGATAATACGTAGTACATACATATGTATGTAATAATATGCATGTTAGATATATACACGTATAGATTATAGAAATACAAGAATATATTAAAAAATATGTACAGCTAGTCAGAGAAATATTCATTACCCGCAATTTTTAAGCAGAACAAGTTACGGAAATTATTATACAATTTTTTAAATGAAATTAATTAAATTAATTAATTAAGTTAAATTAATTAAGTTCAAAATAGCAGACCTTTCTTAATCTCATATTTTGTGGTCAAAAATGCATTGTTTATAATGAATGCTGTTCAATTAAATGAAAATATTGTTTAATAAATTCAATTTCACATTCTTCAAATAAAAGATAAAATACATCGGAATTATGAAAGTTTAAAATCCCGGATTATTATCGACTATTTATTTTTCATCAGCGTAATGTTTTAATAAGAGCAAATGCCAAATGTATTTAAACCCATTCATATGAACTGGTAGAGGAAATACATATCGTTTATAAACGCTGTGTCTTGCAAAACACATCCATTCAATCATCCGTCGGTTTCAATGTTTAATACAATTTTAATATTGTTATGTCTTTTCAATAAAGTCGAAGACATGCTTCACATTTCATTTTCGTAGTGTCATATTTTTATAGTCATTTGAGAATACTGGAAAATTAATTAGTAAACGATAGAATAAATGCAATGCCAATACTTTTCGCAGCCACTGTATCTTCAGATATTTCGTATTTTAATTCTTATTTCCATGAGACTGACATGCTCGATATTCGCGCTCAATTTGATTCTTATGCATTGTATCTTTCCTTCTTCATGCCCTGTCGAACGTTCTCCGTGCTGGCTGAATGGTAAATCCCCGGCAGGCCGCGCCTCCATTTGTCTAGAAAATCCATCCTCAAAAACATGCAGTCCTGCACATCACTTTTTCGCATACCGACTTATGCGAATTCACCTTTGCCGAGAAGAACGTGCCTTCCCTAGTATCACTCTATCGTGAAAAATTGACTCTTCCACCTTCTTGTCAGAATGTATTTTCCTTATATCGTTCTCGTATGCGAAAGAAGAAAGGATTACTATGATCAATAGAGGCTATCAACATTCTTGATTTTCGCGATGTAACGCCATTCTCTTGGAAATTTGAGTTGAAATGGTAAATGGCATAGACGTTTCAAGTGAACATTTCCAATAAAACGAAAAACGTATTTCTGTTAATTTTCTTGCTATGAATTTTTGGTGTTTACTATTTTATAGATTTAAAGAGAGAAGAAATAATTAAAAAATGTGTAGAATTAATTGAATTTATTTATCTTCAAGCTTATATCGTTCATCGTTTCTACTCCTCGACTCAAGAACACAATCCGGATATTTAAAACGCGACGTTTGATAATGTGGTCACACGTTTACATGATCGTTAAGTTCCGGGCATGTCACCTCATCATTATCGTGACGATTACAGCGTAGATCGTTACAAGGTAAAGTTATTCCCTAACCACCGGATACAGCCACGAGGTTCGAGGTTTCACGTTATATGGTTAAACTCTGTCGCACAGATACTCATTCACAGTCATCAGTGGGATTCACAGAGCTTTCTGTAGTGGTGTAACAACCGCATTAATTATACGATAATTAATTTGAATTTAATACAGTGGCTCGATTTATAATAATAACAATAATTTGCAATTTATAATGAAAATTAAAATAACTAGGAAATATCATATTTCATGCATCATATTCAGAATAGTTTTAGTATGAAAAGTGTGTTAAGTACTTTTTTAACAGTCAAGTTTTAGTCTACGTGACTTTTTTCCTTCATCTTGACTTACTTCTCAACTTCTTATACTTCGTTTTATAATAAAATTGAAGGAGCAAGTAGAGGGGCTAAATGCTAAATTACCGTTATTCAGAAACAATAGTGCCTTTTACGCTTAAATATAGCTCGACTGTCTTTTTTAACCATCTTTTTCAAATAATTGTCAACCCAGATATCTTTCTATGATATTTTTGAAAATAATTCTATTTTTCCTTTTTTACTTTGAATCTAAATTAAATATCCTAGTTGAACTTTTGTAACGACATGTGTTTAATTTTTAAAAATTGTTAATTATTTTTATTTTTAAGAATAGGAGAGCCATAAATTAAAGAATTGTTACGTTTAAAAAATTGACGATTCAACTGATAGGTTAAATTATCTCCACTAATTAGTAGATTCATATTTCAATGTATTAATAAAAAGGAGATGAGAACGATCAATTTACATTACAAATGTTTCCATTCATATTGTATTAGAAACATTACTCTTGCTTTCGTAACTCGTGACACCTTGCCGAGCTTTCTAGGACACCTTTGCCTCAATGCGGTGAAAGTACATACATTGCAAAAGTCAAGTTGAATAGCATGAGAATCACGTGCACTGGCATGTACGCTATGTGATCGGCCATTATATGAGTCTCGTCTACTTCTATCTTCGGCTAAAGGAGTACATAATGACGTCCTCAAAACGATATGCATCGCACTGTATTTGCACTACGAATGAAACAGAATTTTCCCCATTTTAGAAAATCATTTGTATTTTTATTATTTAAGATACAGTACTGGTGCAGCGAAAATAGATATAATTAGTATGTTAATAGATGCTATATTGTGTTATCGATCTCATACTGATCTACATATGACACTTTGATTCGATTTTTATGAATGTCTTATGTAAGTTGGCTTGCGAATGTGGTTGTCAAAGCGACGATTATGAAAAGCAATAAGTAACGCAATACGAGAATTCATAAAGTGAATTCGATGACATTTAAACAAGGCTTTATTTAATATTTCAATTTCATTGCACAACTAAATGGTTTGCTTGTTTCTGTCAATACTCCTGCAATATAACGTTGTAAATAGACGTGTGTGGGTATAATTCCCTACGGAAATTTTATATTAAAGAAATTAAGGTTTAGTAACTGAATAGCAATTAAATATAATTTCGACAAACGTGTTCAAGTGCTGTTATACTACATGAAATTTATTGAATTTTTATATATTATCAGGAAATTGTATTCTTGATCATTAAAATCATCAAGATCACTTTCAACATTTCTGAAATCTCATTCGATTGTTCCACGTACGTAAAGTCATTTTTCACATTATTATAATTATTCTAAATTTCGAGATACAGAGAAACTTGAATTGTACTTGGCTGTACTTTAAATTTAACTTGTAATTTACTTAACGATTTTAACATTTGTACAAGTACTGTACATTTAATCATTAAAATTGCTACATAATTATTAAAATTGCTACATAATATCATTAATATTAATACATATTTTATTTCACAAACAAAATCTTATTCTTTTCTGAAAGTAAGTGAACCTAATGATAGCGACGAAAATATACATATATATAGACTATGTCTGAAACAAACTTAGAAAATATTTATCAAGTTTCAAGTCCTTTATCCGTGCGGAAATTTATTGCAGAGATTTTTGTTAAATTGAAAACGAATGCATGCAATGTTTCAATAAAGTGCAATCTGATTTGCTGCGCTTTTAACTGGCCAATTTCAAAGCACGTTTATACGCACCAGATGGAATAAACGACTGCGTACAAGAGCAAGGAATTAATCAAAAACAGTTGGAAATGAGCCGGATTAATTATTGCAATTACGATAATTAACGGGATTCGACTCTCATCATGCATGATTGTAACACTAAATGACATTGTTAATGGGTTTCAATAGAAGATAAAAATAACTTATTTGCAAATGGAATACGTATTACATGTGTTTTACAATAGATTGGAAACCTTTCCAATAATTATATTGCTTAAATAGACAAATATTCTTATCAATTAACTACATTGATGGATCTATCTCTATCGACTATTATAATATGAATCTTAACAAAAATCTCTGCAATAAATTTCCACACGGATAAAGGATTTGAAACTTGATAAATATTTTCTAAGTTTGTTTCAGACATAGTATATATATGTCGGAGATGAAGGGACACCGCCCCCCCCCCCCCGTTGGAATTATTTGGAAAAGCCTCAATACTGTAGCATTTACGAAATAACCCAGACACAGTCATTCGAAACTTGAGACAATGAGTTTAGGCTCGAGGCGACAACCGGTCGCCGAGCGTAGCCACGGTCACGGGATGAACGTTCCACCTAACAGGGATATAAAGTAACATAGCTTTCCTTTAAAGAATTGGCAGTACAGACACTTGACAATAAGACATTCCAACAGCCCCGCAGCTCGCCACACACAGACCCCATTCTTTGGGCAAGATGATCGCCAGATGCCGATGCATCGTTTACAGTTTATGTTCAGATAGCCTGAGGAACCGTTACAAATCTTAGGATTTAGTTAACTAAAGTCCTTCAGATTGACAAACAGTCTTTATTCTATCAGCCTGTAAATCTGTCACCTATTGTGGGAAGTTATGGGAAAACCTGATTTGGTCACGTACGACGCTGCCTGCTAGGAACTTTCTCTCAAGGGCGGCTAGCATCCTTTTCTAACCGCCAACATAGAAATTGACCAATTAACAGCAACGTCTATTTCCCTCACCCTCCGAGTGGAGGCTTTCTTTGACGAATCCGATGATCTCGTGCTCTTAGGCACACCCCATCATAGTTTTCCTCTGCAGCGTCGTCGCGACGGAAAGTCATTCCTTCCTGGCAATCGCATTAGCTAAGAGTCAATCAAGCGTTCCTTGTATCACGAGTAGTAAGTCGAGTCCGACTTAGACTTTGGAGCAAAGTATATTCGTTATCCCGTGGACCGTGGGTTCGCTATATCGAACCTAGGGCCATTGTCATTAGCGTCCAGTTACCGCGTCCGCTCGTCAATCTTGTATCAGCCATACTTGTGTAATAAATATCTGTGCGACAACCATGAACAACACTGGTGAAGATTCATTAAACGCCCCTAACGCCAACCCGACATATATATGTATATTTTCATCGTTATCATTAGGTTCGCTTACTTTCAGAAAAAGAATAAGATTTTATTTGTGAAATAAAATATGTATTGATATTGATATTATAATAATAAATTAAGTTAAGAGGAAAAGTTAATGTCAGTTAAATACATTTTTTCAATAATATAAAATACAATAAAATTTGTTAGCAATTGATGTAATATTTTTCTATTTAAAATACAAATTCTTTCAAACTCATTACCTTTGATTCATAGGAAGGCCAAATCTATTTTTTAATACCTTAGTTAATTTAATAGTTAACGTTATATAAAAAGTGTTTAGCTTTATATAGCAAAAAAAAAAAAACATTGGATAAAACACATTTATATCAGAAAGCATATAATATAATTCGCAATTAATTAATTGCTTACGATATTTAAAAAAACTGTGTATCTATACAGTTGGAGAACTACAAACTTGCATAACTTTACTGTCTTTAAAAATATCTTAATATCTAAAAGAACGTCCACGAGACAAAGCGATCACCAAAGTTCATTACGAAGTTTAACAGGAGTTAAAGTATTGCTTAAAAAAGCAATATGAAAGTTTCGTTCATTACCGACGTGAAAGGCGTTGAAGTCGGTTTCAAGGGTTAGAAGAGAGTTATGAGTAGTTGGAAAAGCAGTGCAATTTCTACCAAGTCCAGTTCTATTCTCAACTAGGAGGAATTCTATTTTGAACAGATATATTATTTTATATATATATATCGATTACCAGGTACGCAACGACCGACGATTATTAATATCCTTCTATCGTTCTTACGATGTAAGACTCAGAAATTAAAAGTTTAAAAACAATTTTAAAGATTTCATAACTTCGGAAGTTCTTTATATTTTTTAATACAACATCACTCGACATATTATTCTATTGTTCGGTCACTTTCTTGTTGCCATTTTCTGCGATATGATAGAAAGCACTGACAGTAGATCTTTATGTTTAGCTATCCGCCACGCTGTTCAGGCTGACCACTCGCTGACTATGACTACTTTCCTATATCGACTCCTTTAAATCTATAGATATATTATATCTAATGTTTGTGTTTCGTTCACTCGCGGAGAGACGCGGTCGCGAGGAAACACGTCAACGGGAGTCGTAAATTCCCGTTACGATTAGACAATCGACGCCGTGATCAATCCTTCCTCAACCAGAGTTCCCAAGAACATAGCGAATTCACAACCACCGGAATGCAGCAGCAACACGTCTATCAGCTTGCAGGGAAGTAACAATAATTTAAATAGCAACAACAACGTTCATACTCCGCCGACGGAAAATATACTATTAAATTTACCTCCGATCTCGTCGCATGACACGCGCAACTCATTACATGACATCCGCAGCTCGGTACCTACACGCGACTTGACGACAATCAAGTTCACGTTCTCATTATCTCGACAGTCTTATCCAACGCCACAAACTACCTGGAATCTATCAGCCTCCAATGATCCTCTAGACCAGGAGAAAGACAAAACCTCACCTGACGACAAGCCGTCTCAGACATTGAACTCCTTTAATCTGTTACAGAACGTTCATGACTCTTTAACCGTAGTTCACAACCGAGATAGTAACGAGTTAAGTCCCATCAAAACGAGAAGGTCAACATCGTTTCGAAACCTACTGTAAAGGCTTCGAAATCCACTATGATCAAATCGTCCAGGAGCAGTCTTACCTCGATCAACACTCCCACGATGAACGTCCATGACAACGTGTCGACGTTCAATGATCTCTCTTACATCACGTCACCTGTACCACCTGAGATTAAGAACATTATATTAGACAGTCATTCTCCTAGACATAATGTGAAGACTCCACCTTCGCCACCTCAGAGATCGGCCACACCTGCAATTGACCCGAATCAGAATAATTTCCGCATTATTACTACCGTGACTAATCACTCAATTGGCATCGGCAATTTACAGAATATTCCATCGGGTCTCAACGCTTCTCTACTGAGTTCGCAGATCGTTGTACTGTATAATTCTCGGACCACAAACTTCTCCCTGAAGTCACCCTTGGCTGCGACGACGCCGCTACACTCTACAATGTCAAAACAAGTCCCAATCACGACATCAAAGCTCCTTTTCCATCAAGGATCACATCAAGAGAGTGCGGTTCGGGCGGGTCATCGGGGCGAGCCCAGCCTCCCAACCAACTACAGGCATCTTTCACATTTCCAAGACAGATCACCCCTCAGACAACAGTTACTACCTGCCACATCACGGCTCAATCAGGGATAAGAGCCAAACCACAAAACTCCGCGCCGTGTTTGATGAATCTGTACCAAGCACCGCCGGAGTTCCGTTCAACGACACTTCCTGGGCCGAGGTGTTTAACGACACTTCCAGAGGCGAGATGGTCCACGACACTTCTTGAGTCGTGAACTTCAACTGAAAATCTCTCGGCGATGACGAGGACGACGGCGATCTAGATTACGAGGGAGACAACATGCCCTCAACGCAACGGTCCTTTGGTCACGGCACCAAGCTCACCGTGGGGATGACGACATCATGCGGACGGCCGCAGTTCATACAGCAACGAGCATCTTGGATCGAGATGCCAAGCGGCTCGTCACACTATCGAGCGAGCCCGATTCAGTGGAATACGGATAACCAGCAATCAAAAAGGAGTTGGATGGGACATCCAATTAATTTCTCTTTTACAGAACTTTTGATCGATACCCTCTCAACAGGGGGAGGATGTTACGTCGACCGACTCTTTACCTAGACCAGGCCACATACCGCGGGCAGGCTGGCAACCAGATGTCCGCACATCATCACGGCGTACCCTCAGTAGCCTTAAGGACCCATCATAAATCTTAGCAAATTCTAGCTAAGGTCCTTCAGACCGAACAAACATCTCTTTAGTAATTCATTTTCTAATAGTTTATTGTTTACTACGGGAAGATTCGGGAAAATTAATTTTCGAGGTTGGTGGGTGAGGAAGGGGCTAACTGTTCCTGAAAGAAAGTGGCGAGTGGGAAGCATCATACGTGAGAAAACTGGGTTATGATGGGTCCTTAAGGCTATTGAGGGTACGTCGTGAGGATGTGCGGACATCCGGTTGCCAGCCTGCCCGCGGCATGTGGCCTGGTCTAGGTAGAGTCGGCCGACGTAACAGTGTGTAATATATAATACGTGTGTAATATATACACGCACGTATAATTAACAGAATTACAAATTGTCTTAAAATTCGATTAAATTTTTAATTAAATGTACACATAATCTGTTCTAAGACACCGTAATCTCTTTACTCAGGAATTCTATCGTGCTATGGTCAATCATCTTATTAATCATGTCATTATTAATGTAAATAATCCCAGAGAATGACGATTTATTAAACTGTCTTGCCATCCTTAAACATTGTCTTTCACAGGTAAGTCCATTTTATGTACATTCTACTAGGTTGAGCAATTAGCTCGTTTACATTCCCTCGAAAGATTACATCAACTGTTATTAATTTCATATAACACCCATATATAATTAAGGAGTAACTTATTTGTTTCATTTCTTTCCATGAATATTGCATTTTCCATAAAAAAAATTGAAAAATTTGTATCTTTAAATTCTTGAAACAATTTTTATAAGATTCTTTGAAATATGTATTACTGAAAGCTGAATAAACTTATCACTCAATGCTACAATACAGAGATGAAATAAGCGGTGACTATGCTACGGATGTTCACGTAAACGTACAGTATTATAAAACACAACTAAGGAAATGGAACATAAACAGAGATGTTTCACTCTCTAAATATTATAACGTGTATCATTCTTTGAATATTTGATATATTTTGTATATTATACGCGTTCTGTGAATTTGTGCAATTTTAATATTTCCCATAAATGAATAAACATCTGCAGTCCAATTTATGTATAAAATGTATAAAAACGGTTCGTTGGCTTTTCTATAAAATAATTATGCCATTTAGAAATATGCGGCCACAAATAATCAAGTTGTTATCATACCGTAGCAAAAGTCCGTACTGTGCCACGAAGAAAAAAGCAATGCCGAAATAACGCCGCGAGTTACGATGCATGATATAATGCATTAGCCGTTCTGAACAGTGGCAAACATATGCGATGTAATTAACAGTACCGATAAGCACATATGAATATTATGGTTAATTTACGATCACGGAGTACAGCCGCTGAATTTACGAGATGCCGCTTGGGGGCATTCCCACCCAAACCGTACGGTTGTAGAGCGTTACCATTGCGCCAGGGCAAACATTGACCAAAACGAAAGCTAGGAGAGAGCACAAGTGGGCGACGCGACGTGGGGTTAGAGACCATGTAACCTGGCGAGGAACGAGAGCTACGATGGTCAATGTACAATTTACACGCGCGAATGTAAACGACCAATTAGAACGATCCTTTGATGCTTGAGACGAGTCGAAATCGCATGCCTGTGTTTCTATCGTGAAGCCCTATCACGGCTTTGAAAAGAACGCCAGCAACGTTAATATTTTATGAACGGCTAACGACAGTGACCCCAGACTGCGTCCCAGTCTCTGTTGATATTTGGCGTGCCTACGTAATACCCTGAAAACTTGATAGGAAAATGCGAACTTCCTTCAATTACCCCACCCCATCTATCACTTTATCTGTATTTCCTATGAGTTTCAAGATAGATGCATAGGAATTGTCCAAATTGTGCGTGTAAGTTTGGATTTCGGTAATCTGTGATCGAAATAACTTTTAATTGGTCGGAAATTTTGAAGGAGAATGTGAAATCAATTTGAAGTAGATGTGACATTAAGAAGATTAAAATGACGCGAAAGTGTGAGCTACGCCTAATTACCACAACCTCTCTCTCTCTTTCTCGTGGGAATTTCAGTTTCGAGATACATAGGTGCATCGGAATTGTCGAAATGCAAACGTAAATTTAGATCGGTGTAGTCTTAAATTGATTGGGAATTGTGAAATAAAAACGTTAAGAATGACATCGAATAAATGTCACTTATCAAAGGTTGAGATAAATGATAATTTAAAGTAACGTATCGAACTAAAATAGACGTTGAAATAAAAATGATTGAATAATCTGAAACAAATGTAATTTTTAAATGCGAATAATCGTTTTTGATTTAGCATATATGGCAACAAATTTTCAAGTTATTTTTCAAAATCAGCATTGCATTATACTTTTATGCTATACTTCTATGTTTATACTAAGCTATATTTTTATATGCAAAATATATGTTACGATATATAACACAATATGTCCTAGATCTTCTAAAGATCCCAGTTTACATCTTATGTATGGAAATGAAAAATTACACGTCGTTACCTTCACGGTGGCCGTGAGAATCGAAGATTACGCGACCCCTTTATTTCCTTGCAAAATTTCATTACGTGTAATTTACGCCAAAGACTATACATCGTCCGGGCTGATATTAGCGTGAAAGTTGGTGAATACCAAGGGTGCACGCCACACTTCTCTTGCATCTCAAGCAGGAGTTAAGCGCTTCTCCGTAGTAGGCATTACTTTTAAAGTGGAAAATAATAAATTGGTATACCGCTCTTAATACGGTACTCTAACTGCACACAGTTTATTCTTGTTCGCGCGATATTAATGTACGACCGCATAATGAACAAAAATAATTCACGGTAGGAACAAAGGTTCGAAGAAAGAATGATAATGTGCTGATAATAACGATTCATAAATTATGGTTGTGTTCTAATAGTAGATTTACCCGCTCAAAATTCATTTAATAGTTGATTTCGTTTAAATCTGGAGTACACGACAAAAGAGTATAGAAAATTAGAAACGAAGGGACAGAGTAGCAGAGAAGTGAATGAGGGAGGAAAAGGTAGGGTTGCAGACTGGGTGAGAAAATTGGTAAAAAAGAAAAAGGAAAGAGTGAAGAGAATGGCGTTATCTAGCCAAGTAGGTAAAGATTTATGCAATAGATAATAGACATATATAATAGTTAAGAGTTAGATGGCAGTTGGTAGACAAGGAATAGTAAAATAAGGGTAACATGAGGTCGTGTATGTGAAAGGATGGATAAGTATGGAGATGTTTAAGCGCAGAACGTGCATGACGATAGAGAGATTATTTTTATTCTAAGCCGAGTTTCTTTTATGATCGCGAGGTTAAAATAAAATATACTACTACTACTTCCACTACTACTACTACTAATAATAATAATTGATTTCATTTTAGTTCTATCGACGAACGTTGTGAAAGAGGGGAGAAAATTTCCTGTCACGAATCTGATGCAAGTAGAAGCCTTTAGGACAAAATATCAAATAAGTATTTTAAGATGTTGCGGTTGAAGATAACAGCGACGTGACAGCGACGTGACAGCGTCGAAATTTCGAGAATACCTCCCAAGGAGAGACAGTTTATGACAGCTTTGTTTCGCGAGTCGGTGACGGCTAATGGTACAAACCATTAGCTGATGTATTGGCCGACGATAGAATCACGGGAATTTAATCAGATGTCAACCGGATGACATTGTTTCGTAGATAGAGATAGACGTAATTCAGATAAATGAAAATTTGACAATGTTAGCTCTTGAAAGTAGAATGAACGAGATAATATTCTAAGGGCTAATTATACACTTCCAGTTTCGTCTAATTCTTTCATCCTGTTGTATAAGTTGCTTTTTTAAAAACTTCCAATTATTTCTGATTACTTGGGATAGTTTTCACGAGATACATTTCTTAATTATCATGATGTACTTCAAGTACTATTTCGATTTAATAAATCGAAGTCTTTTTCGATGATTTTAATTCAATAAGTCGAAATGTTTTAAAAATCTTGTGTTTTAAAAGTTCGCAATAGTTGAACTTGAACATTAAGCATAAAGCTCCTTTCATATTCGTTTTTACACTCAATAACCACCGTTTTCTATCGTCGGTACCAATTTACAAAATATGAAGACCCATTCACAGTTGCCTATACACACATCGATACTTTTAAATATTTGTATCTGTTCTGATCAGATACAAACATTTGGCGTAGATCCATTCCAATGAAGGAAACCTTTTCCAAATATCGCGGACGGTCATGAGTGGATGGCAAATTGAATAAGAGTATGTCAGTTGTGAAACGACCCTACACATGCAGACAGTGTGGTTCATCTGGCGCGTGCCCAAGTTTTTCGTCGTCGACGGAAATTTTAACGCTTTCTATTCGATTGGACACCATAGCCGATCTCCCGAGAGAGTACGTCGAATGGTTGAATTCAGTCGATATCGATAGATCCGGCTTAATCGGTTAATTCTGTCCTCTCTTCTCCCCTCTTTCCTTCCTTTTTCTATCTTTTTTTTTTTTACTCGCTGCGATACGAGCGACACGGGATTAATTATCGGTAACGAGAAAACACGATTAATTACCGACGACAGTTTCTGGGCAGCTAGAATGAAAATTCGGCCTCGTCGTAATTCACGGGGAATTGGCTGCATTTTCTCAATTAACTTGCAATGCATTTATATGTATCGGTGAAAGTATGTTCTTGCCAATGTTTTAACAAAATTCAGGAACACTGCTTGGTGAAATTTTGCGCGAAAATATTTCGACTGTTATGATGGACTAACAATTTGTAGAAATATTAAATAATAAATGAAGATAATTAAAAATACAAAATATAAATAAAAATGCTATAAAATATTAAGCATTAAAAATACTACATATACGTGGTTTTCTTAGAGAAAATTACATTTCCTATATTCTATAGTATGAAACTTTATTTTTGTTATCCACATTTAGGACATCTGATGGCAAATGTTTGATAATGACATATGTTAATTTAAAATCTTTCCTATTAACGAGAAGTGTGGAATATATGTGTTTGAAGTGCTGTCGAAAAAGGTCACTTTTAATGAGAGGTGTAAGCTTAAAGGCGTACATCGTTTGTTGGTCGTGTTAGCTACGTGCTGTTGAAAGTTACATGAAAGAAACTAGCGCGTACTTGAAATTAAATGAATAGGTATTTCTATGCTGGATGTATATCCTTAGAAGGATACGAACATAACAAAATAGAAACTGTACGTTTCAAAGTACGCGTTTACTTTTTAGTTTCCTATATCGCGCATCAATAAATGTTATTATACTTATTGTAAAGTTCTTTGCTCTATCATTGTGTACGACGTTGAATAGTTTTGTTAACTAATGATTAGTTAAATGTTAACTAATGATTTACAATCCCTGATCTGTCAAAGTGGTACTAGCATAAATCAATAACAACCCCACACTCAACATATTTGAAAAACATGCATTAAATTAGTTCAAGATTTTTAGTTCGCTGGACCAAAGACATTCACTTTTCGGGAATTTGCTTATTTTTAAATTTATTAAAAAATTTCGACCGTTCAATCTGCTCTATAGAAATTGTATAATTCTAAACGGAAAAAAAGAAAAAAAGGTCGTAGAAAATATTTTGTATAATATAACATGGGTAATGTGTCATAAGTAGGCGGAAATTAAATATTTTAATATGTATAACGTTGACACTTCATATCGTATAAGTATTGTTTATATAAGTTATGGATCTACATATATTTTATATATATAAACGAACACGCATGAAAAGATTTCATTTCACGCGCACTATCATGAATCTTGCACGAAAAATATAAAGAGTTGCTAAATACGCTTGCGTGATTACATAATTGTACTTTATATTCGTACAGAAACATTCAGTTACTTGTGTCTAAGAATAATTGGTTTAAAAGATATTTTGACCTTAATTCCGTAAAACATAGGAAAAACGATATGAATGTAATATATCATAAATATAAAAGTACAAAAGTTACATTTCTTCTTGCTTGAAAGTAGTAATACTTTCGCTACTTATTACTTCTTTTACATGTTGAATTTTGCATTATTTAAGGTAGAATATCTTTCAAACTAATTGTTTTCGAGCACAAGTAACTTGATACGTTTAAGTTTGTTTAATGAAATGCCTGTCTCTCGAAGTTACACCTTGTTTTAATACTAGAACTACCACACCAGTCAAATTGACTGGGTTTACAATTTTATTTTAAAATTCCTACCTCATGTTATATTTTCTTTCCGCAATGATAACTAAAAGAATAATATAATGAATTTTATTTTCTTTTTTATATATTCAAATGCAAAATAATTTTGTATCAGTCAGAATGACTGGTACTTGTCAAAGTGCAACAGGATGCTGCAATCTGTTTATCAAACCCCAATTAACTAGTTTCCTCGTTTTGTACAACTTCCCACACATTTTTTATATTTTTACTGCGTATCATTCAATATGATGATATCAGTTATCAGGAAAATTCCGGATCGATCGCTGGATCGTTAGATGCCAACACTAGAAATACCACACCAGTCAAAATGCCTGGTTCTACAATTTTATAAATGTGTCAACCCTCCTTTAAGGATCATGGTCTCAGCTGGATTAATAATACCAAAAATGTACCACATAACATGGAATTCCTTCTGTAAGAAAGTAATAAATCGAAAAATATAAAAATATTGTATTACTATGTATTTTTTAAAGATCAGTCATTTTGACTGATTGTGGTAGAAATAGCTTCGTGTTAATTATCGGTGGTTCTAGTATTAATAAGTTGTAAATCTAAGAGTAAACTATCAACAGTTCTTTGAATGTAACATATTCTGCACGAAACTATATTGTATGTCGCGTTGTTACTTTATACGTATAATCTTACTGTTCATATTATATCGAAATTAAGCTGCAAGCTATATTAAGCTATAAGTAAGTGATAAAGTTTGGCTGGAAAATCTTGGAACAGGTTGGAGATACATTTTAATGTATTAATTGCATCAGTAGGAATGAAACAGATAATGCAACCCTCGATCTAGATATCCATTCAGACATAGTTAAGATATTGTGAATACATGTCCAAGGCTACAGAAACTAGGCTGAATACACGATAGAAACTTATGGAGTACTACTCGGAAAGTTATGCTCCGTGCCACGGTGGCATTTAACAACTGCAGAACTTCCGGTCCGGAAGTTAAAAGTTACTTCGTTGCGACTCCTAGCAACGCAAAGCGCGTCTCACCCAGAACACGTCCTGTTCACGACATACCCACAACTTTATTTAAGAATTTGCGTCAACAACTTTGGATGTGAGAATATTATTTTATCTTTCACTTTATTGTCCCATTAAAATTGCCTTCATTTCATTTTCGCAATAACGATAAATATATTATTATATAATTAATATTAATAAATAATAATAATTCAATATAAATAACTCGCACGAGCATAATTTATGTGGATAAGCGCCTTTCATTCGAGCAATCATTGCAATTCATCTTATATTTAAAAAATATTGAGGACTATGTGAGAAAGATATAACTTCATTCTTCACGATCTTTTGATTTTCGTGATATTTGGTAGCTGAAGGGAATTATTTTAGTATAAAGATCAAGTAGGAACATCCAGTTATATAAATCCACTAAATCATATAATTACGTGTGTGATAAATAATGATTTTAAAATACCCAGAAGGATTTTAAAATACCCAGAGATACATATTTAATTCCAAACAATTTTTAATAATATAAAAGTGGATTTCTTTGTTATATCTTAATATATTTTCTTCTGTGGTCTTCGATCGTAAAGTTCTATTAAAAATTATACAACTGAATAAGTTTCTCAGATAGTCATTCGTGCATCAAAAGCTCTCAAACTCTTAAGGAATATCTTCCTTTATAATTTCTTCTAAAAGTATATTTTCTTCTTTCTTTTTCGTTATTACATCAAAGACTGATAATATTTCATAATATGCTACAAACTTAATTGTTTAAAAGATTACTAAATATCAATTTCAGTTTCTAACTATAACATAAAGTAAACAATTTCCTAATATCCTTGTTTCAAGTGTATCAAGTATCAGCAAGTTATGGATGGTGTGTAGCAAGTATACATCAAGCTTCGTTCAGCCGATCGATACTAATATAAACGTGTGGTGGTGAAGGTTCTACGTGAAGTATCGTGTGATGCATAAATCACTTTCGTTCGAGACACCTCGCGTTTCTCTTGCCCATCGTATAGTACTTTATATAAGATCTTGGCTGCAACGTCTTTGCATTAGTGTAAAAAGAAATACGAAGCTTGATGCTACATACGCTTTCGATGCTACAGTATCAGCGTCACACACCCGTGTTCTAGCGATATCAGCGTCTACTTTTACCAGAAGCAAATAAGACGACAAATTGCCAACAGAAATTGCAGTCAGTGAGAATTTTGTCTATGTTTTGTATTGATATAATGTAACGACAAATGGATGTAGCTCTGAAATTTAAGAACGGTTTCTACGTATTGAATTTATAGTATAGTACTGCAATTTGTAATAATTTTGAGACAGAAGCTGAAAGAATATTGAGAGTAATAACTGAACTCTGCAATATTACATCTAGATACATAAAAGTTTATATATTTATATAATAACTATGGAAATAAATAAAAATAAAATTTAGATGAATGAACGGTTCCAATAAGTTCTAACCTTAAGATCCGCAGAGTTATTCATGAAGAGCTATTATTACTAGCTTTTAATAATATTCCAAGATCAGCATAGCCTTCAATTACATGGCAACAGTTCTTTAACGCTTGTGCATTGTATGCTTAGCTGCATATCTAATATCTGTTAATTATATGTACAATTAATTACATGCAAACTCACCTGTATACGCTTTCATCGTACGATAGCAAGATCCGAACCGGCTGACTGATACTCCGCTTTTTCACTTCATGTGCTGGTTCTATGTGAACGCCATGAACAACCTATAAAACAAAAACCACGACGATTAAATCAAATACCGTTTTGTAACCAACAATAGTAACTTAAATTAACAGTTTGTACATTTTTCTATATGAACTTAAAGGAAGGAAAAATTGTCATCTAAGAGTCAAACATATAAATCTACCATTTTAGAAAGATTTAAGATACCTCTATTCGACTTAAACAGTGTTTTAATGCATAAGTAATTTTAGAAGACATTATAAATGAAGAAAGTGTGACAATTCCATTCCAAGAGTATTTGAATTGTAAAACAGACATAATTCTTATAAATATAGTATATAATGAAAAGAATTAATCGTTGGAAAAGCACACTGACTCATATGAAAATTATTTTGATTAAGTACACGATATTTCCATGAAACTATGTGTGATTGAAATTGAAAAATATTTTGTATTCATCAATCCAATATAATGTTCCACGTATCTTTTCCTCGAAGAATAAAAGCAATTTTACTGCTATTGTGTAACTTATAGCTTGCGTTGTAGAAATAAAAATCTGATTTTGTTAGAAGGGATATATTCTCATATCTTGAATCAGCATAGAAAGCGAGAGAAAGTAAGAGAGAGAGAGAGAGAGAGAGACATGTATATATATATATATATGTATGTATGTATATCGATCGAGAAAACAAAAGGATAAACGACCGAAAGTTTGGAAGTTTCAAATTCACTCATAGCCCGAAGGTTCTGAATTCTGGGCAAAAGAGTTTCCAAGCTTGACTGAACAACCCTTCCAGACTCTTCGAAACTTCTCAACGTTTAGAACAATCTGGATTTTATAACGACAAATATCACGGAATCCTACAAAAATAATTTCTCTCTTTAATTTAATTCATTTCAACGTCATTTAGCATATAGATGCATATAGATTTTTTATACAAGAAATATTATGTAATAAAAAAAATACTCGAGAATTTCCGCTTGAAATAAGTCGTTTGATTGTAAGTAATTTTTTCAACTTTATTGTTTAACATCATCTGCGAATATATATATGTATATTCAAATCAGTACACCTATGTAACTTAAATATCCAGATTAAATATTAAATAATTAAAAAGAAATTTCATTATTTCACACGACATTATGAATATGAGATGTTGTAGTATTGTACTGTGTATTCACAGTATGTCATTTTAATCGACGCAATATTGCAAATATCTCCTAAACTATACGTTATTCGAAAAAGTGTTTCGAATAAAACTTGTTCTGTTTCAGCGACGTCTTATAATGACCAGATTTGTCTAGGTAGATGAATTTTCCAGATTTGAAGGCGACTAATGTTCTTTTAAATGGAACTATACTTTTCTTTTTATACACATTCGAAACAGTTTTTAATTATATTATCAGATATAGTAGATATTTTATCAGAAGTGATGCTTAGTTTAAAAGATATTCCGATTCCAACTTCATCAAATTGAGTGCACGGAAGACAAGAGAAACGAACGTAAAAGCATTGCGTTGTCTTTCCTTATCTTTCATATGAGGAGTTTTACGAAGTTGAAGTTAAAATAATCATTCTAAACTAATCATTTTCTGATTCAAGTACCTTAATAGCTCTTGTAAAGAATTAAAAAATGCATCGAATAGTGTATAAAAAAGTGTATACTTCTGTTAAAAAATGAGCCACCACGAAGTCTCGAAGGCACGTTCACCTACATAAGCTTTATTTATTTTTATTTTATTTTTCTTATACAGTTTAGCAAGTATTTGCATGGATCAAATAAAATGAGACACTCTGTATGTACATACATAGGTATAAAGTAATCGAATTTCTTTCTCATTAGTTGATATCTAAAACTATATAGCTACGTCCAAAATTATTGTATTTCATCGATTAGCTATCATCTCAACACTTGCCTATTTCAGTTATAATCGTGTTAAAAGCTTGAAACATTTGCCGCATATTGTGATTCCTGGAAGCACGAGATTGCACTCTGAATTTGCAGTGTCGGACGAATCCAGAATCCAATCGGATTCATGCAACATGATTTAGCGTTGAGGTCGCGTCTGGTATTAGTGGCAATCAATTATTGCATATTCTGATATACTAACTCACGAAATTATTCGAATGTTTATAGGCATTTTTTTATGAATGTACATTTTACGCGTGTTATATAAAATATTGTGAAAAATTATCATTAGCTGCATCAGTTATGAGATTCGACTCTAATGATTACATTGGTATATCTTAAAACAAATCTGAATAAATGCATAAACATCTTCGGTCTACTAGAGCAAGTAAAAATACAATACGATGCAATAACAACTTTAAGCCAATTACAAAAAGGAAATTATTAAAATTCTATAAATGTTACTTTCTTATTAAACGTTAATTTTATTATCAACATGAAAATTATATGAAATTTCTTATTAACGCGAAATACACTTGATCCAGAATTAACGTAACTGATCTTTACAGTCAGGGAATTTACAGAGACATACGTTGTCATTTCCTATTACTTGATAAACCCTGTGATAGGGGTGGAAATTAGGAGAAGTCTCGAAGTTTGATAATTAAGAGAATATTAGTCAGTACGCGCTAAAGTGGTCTGTAAGTTACGACGGAACACGCTTAGCGTACCATCGTTATCTTCTATGTTATACGTACGTATATGCGCCTTTCGTTACCCTCCCGCTTTACCTTCGATCTTCGATCCAACCTTCACGATGCTCTGCCCCTTTGGATAGTAAAGTTAATGCTGTCCTAACCTCTCAAGATATCGCATTATCGTTAAGAAGCTTTTCGCGCAAGTCATAAACTCTCCGCAAGTATAAAACTAGATCGGATTAAAACTTAATGCGGATCCTCGCATAATTGCATTCCTGGCGAACTCCTCTCCTGTGACAATGAAACCGATTACACGATATTTGATACAGCCATGTACCAGACCACTTTAGAAACGTCGGATTAAAAGTGAAGCAACCAGTAAACAGGGATGAAAACTTTAAACTGCTATCTACGATCTATGTAACGATTATCTTAAAAATGGACTGTTTAGCGAGCAGCGTTTAAAGATGTACAGTAGAATTCTCAATATTTGAACTAACAGGGGAGATAAAAATATATGGATAATAAAATTTTCAGATAATAAAACGATCACCTTTTTAGTAACAAATTTTAGTAACAAGTTATTTTCATATTTAAAGATTCTATATTATTGTAATTGGAATGACATGCTTTTTTAGGTTGCCAAATGAATTGTCTTCGAACCAGAAATTTCTATAATTATCAAGTTAGAAGTTAATGAACACGAATCGATCTCAGATAGATCGATTTTAATTCTTGCAAACTAGTGGTGAATATCCACGTATTGTATTTTTGGAAAACTAACTTATCACAGCGTTTTGTCAGTTAATTCTCATAAAAGTTACCTAACCGTAACTTCGCGCATTGTAAGCCCATATACATCGATATACACAGGTCGGAATTTATGGATCGGTTTTCTCTCAATAAAAGCAATTCTATACGACATTCTACAAGCAGAAAACCCATACTTTATGTGCTGAGGAAACCATCTTAATTTTTCTGTAGTATTGTTCGCAGCCACATCTACCATATCTTTTGTAATTATTACTTTTGATTAATAAACGTTTATATATACGCAATATGCATGCGTATTGGTTTATCAATCTAATAGAAGTTGATTTATATATACGCAGACTATATTTGAATAGATACACGCAAGACGGTTCAATCAAACGAATATTGGTATTCGAAACTTCAATCACCTATTTCTTTTTTCTATATGCAGACCTACCTCCGCGTCGTCTAGCTTTCCAATATATATTGCATGTTCGCTAACGAGAAAGAGGGAACGGATAATAGAGAGATCATGGAAACTGGACAGGTGCACAATTTCCGTAGCAACCAACTGTTGTGCTTTATCCCCAGATACATACCACTATGTGGACCGAAAGACCAAAAATCTCTGTATCGCCGATTGTTATTTTCGTTATGTCTGTCTCAAATATTACGTGATTTTATATCGAAATATTTATATACTGTAACAATCTTAATATTCGTAAATATCATAATATATATATATGTTTAATATTTCTTCAGTATCAGCAAGCTAATCAATACTGAGAAAAGCAGGCAGTAAATTATCAAAAAATTAATTGTATATTTTATTGCGAATTTAAAAGTATAATGATTCAACAAATATTATTACTAATGGCAATTATAATATGCAAAACGATTGGTATATGTTAATACATAGACGAATATTGGTGATTTGAGAAGACGAAATTCCAAATGAATTTTTTTAATCTTCCAAGAACAGTCAAATTGCTTTTAAATAGGGGAAAACGATTTTTATTCTAACATTTGTAACTTATTCCTGCATTTAACTCGAACAGTGTCATATTTTGTACAACTACTTACATTTCAATAATTATTTCCAAAATATAATGACTACTTCGTATAGTAATACCTTTATAAACGAAACTTTCAGAGAACATCTTCTATTACATTATACTCAGTTATTAGACAAACAATTGCTTTAACAAATTATCGACAGCTTTATTGTCGTATTCGTCGCAATTATTTTATAAGCAATAAATATTATGTAAATTCAAATGTCGTATAGACAACATGATTGGCGTACTCAAATTTCAAACCGATTAAAACATTGTGATAGCAAAATGGCACACGTTGTTGGCATATTTAAATACCAATTAACGTTACGTTCTGCAACATTATAGCTCCATTTAACATATTTTCTATATAACGTTTCATATTTAGCATTTTACACGGTACGTAAATCAAACGCCACTATACAATCAACAAACAGAACTAACAGGACCTGTAACTAGCAATTTAATACTAATTTCATGGCGCGGCATACGTTGAAACAAAGTGTAACTGTGTTTCTGCTTTTATACTAATGGAAGACTTGCCACGGACGGTGCGTAGGTAGTAAGACCATGAACGGTAGACGATGTTCCTACCATCCCCATGTTGCGTCCTGCCACATACATGCCACTGCACTAACGTCCAAGTGCATTTACTGTGTACACGATTCTACCAAGCGATCAAAGCTTGTCTCACGGTCCGCAGCTTTGTGCTACGTGTACGTGTCTACGGAACAAACCTTCGACCACGTAGCTGCGCAGGAAACTCTGCGTGGTGGCGTATATACAGACACGATACATTCTCAGAAATACGTATCTACATACCTCTATTCGCATACCTGTACGTATGTACATGAGAACGACTCTTGCATTGCTGTCAGTGACACGTGAGCTTCAGGTAAAAGCATTCCTGTGCAAGGCGTTTCTGTAGAGTCGCAGCTTGTCTGGAAATCTTACGCTCCGACGAACTCTCCTTGATCGAGAGAAACAAGCTTGTTGCGAAACTCCATCACGCGTGCTGCCCTTACGTTTGCCATTCCGTCTAAGAATCGAGTTTCCAAGGTAAATTTGTGAATTGAATCGCGATATTTTTTAAGAGAGATGATTGGATATTTTTTAAGAAAGGCGATTGAATGTTGACTTATATTTTAAAATCGATGCGATAAGAATTCACGTTTATGTTCGTTCGCATAATATGTTCTAAATGTTCTTTGTCAAATATCTAGCATTTTTTCTTCTATCTTCAATTTCAGTAGTACAAACACCGAATGTTAGCTTAATAATTTTTATGGGAAACGTCGACGAGCAAAAGTGAATATCGAATCTGTTTCAAGAAGATTTCAGGTAGATGCAGAAGGTTTTTCAAAGAATAAAGTGATTAAAATTTGATTGTGCAGAATGCAACGGTGAGACACGTATGTGTGTATATGAGCGCGTGTACGTGTACCTCGGTTCCTCGGTGTCATGTCGATGACATGGGCCATTGACGAGTCGTCGACAAACAGATATAAAAAGAAAATGTAGAAGTTTAACTGTCGCGAATTATGAGCATAAAAAAACATTTCGATTTATTGAATTCTTTATTGAAGTCACAGAAAAGCACTTTGATTTATTTTATCGATTGAGAATGATACTTAAAGTGTATCACGATAATTAAAGAATGTAATAAAACGATAAATAATACAGAGTTTTTCTGAACTATTAACACATACTGTAATTTAAAACACAGTCGCACTACTTATTCACTGGCGCATATCGTAAAAACGCAATGTTACCTCCATCGCATATGATGCTACAGCTGTATCTGTTTATTAAAGGAAAATTGTCTGCGCGGAAAGAAACGAGTATCCGATAATCATATGCAACGAACTTGGCCATTGTTCGCGTAATGTAATGAATACGAATCACTTTTTCTTTTTTCAGTTCTTATAACGAATGAGGAAAATGCGTTAACAGACCTAGCCGCGTTTCAACTCAATTGTTACTAACACCGGTGTCCATTCTTTTAATAAAACACTTGGATATTATTCGGAACGCCCCGCCGGAAGATGTAATTTTAGTGGGTACACTCTTTACATTCTTTAAGCGAATAAGGAAGGAATTTTTTTATTACATTCTTAATTATACGTCTGAAGAAATTAAGGAAATAACGAGATATCACCTACCTATGAGTAACTGCGAGTAGAGAAATGCGACATCGCATTGCGCAAATAATTTTTATATAAAGGGACGAAGTAAAATAAAATAACATTTATTTGCCTTTGATCTATCATTGATTAATTAAGTTCTGTATTCTCATATGAATTACTTAAGAAACAAATCAATCAATTCCATTTTGTAAAAAATTAGTGTTTCACTTCTTCGTTTTAGTTTGCTAACGTTATTTATGTCTTGGAATTTTAACGAAATTTAAAATCTTTCTCTTATTTATTAAACCTTAGTTTACTAATGACATTAATAAGTAAATAAATGTCCAGAATTTGAAAATATTGAATTTGATCAATATGTAATTTATCAAACTGTCAATACTGAAATCTATCGCGTTCATTAAAAAGTGACAGGTATTACTGATACATATCGCTGACGCATGTTTCCTGTCATAATGCAATATCATTTCAGCTTTCACGTTTTACCAAATAATTTGTTTCAACTAATTCATATTATCAAATAACTGAACAAAGAAAGACAAGAGTATGAACAGAAGTGTAGCATTTAGTTAACAATATTCCTTCCCTGTTGGAATACAACGATATTTCACGTATAGGCACAATACCCTTCCACAGACACCCACATAGGCATTTGAACAGGACACTTACACAGGTCATACTCATTACTGTATAGAGAGTGGGGTTCAAAACTATTTAAGAGATCATGGGTCACTACCTAAGTCTAGTCTGAGAGTAACTGGCCAACAATCAACAATTCTTCTATACGTTGTTAATTATATCACTCGCTTTATACATTTGGTTCTGTAGTTCTGTTTAATAAACATCACTGAATATTATTTCAACATAAACATTGTGTCTTGCACAGATTATTAATCTTAACTTCAAGATTAAATTCTAATATTCCCTTTTAAATATTCCAAATTGTTCACATTCAGGATATGATAGGATCATTTGTACGATATTTGTCTGTACTGCAATAGAATTTTATTGCTCGAATTGCATTAATACTGCAGAAAGGGTAAATTCTGTTTTCTATTGAGAATGTGCTTCGGAACAGATGTATTCGAGTTAATGAAGTAATTCGGCATGCGTGGCGAGAAACGAAAGAGGCTTAAAGAGAAGTATCGAAGGAGATTTCCACGTCTCTGTATATTCCCCTGCAACACGTATAGTTTTGTGTACAGATATCCAGTTGTTAGCCTGTACAATACATAGCGTATCTGTAAGGCTAAATTGCAAACTCTACGTTATACTAATTTGATATAGTGAATTCACAGAAACTTCTATATATACTGCGAATCGTAAACGAATTTCATATTTGGAACAATAGTTAAAATCTAAGTGAAGTCAGAAATTAATTTTATATATAAAATGATTAAAATTGCAATCGAAGTTAAGCAATCGGATAAAAGTTTTCGCTTGTCAAATAAATTTCTAAATATACAGATTTCTATATCGCGCATCGAATTTTAACTAAATTAACGGTCATCTGTAAATAGATTTGTTTTCTTTCTACAGCTTTTACGCCATCAACATCTATACGTTTTCCGATTTTCTAAGATATTCTTAACTTACATTAGATTTGTCCGCAAACTTTCATTGTAGTAACATTCTGATTTCGCATCGGGTTCGTTTACAAAGTTTCACTCTCCTGCGGTTACCAGGATTCCATCCTACAAGCTCCTTGATTTCGCATCAGGTTCGTCCTCGTTTTCAGTATTCCTGGTGGCTCTCCGACCTCTGTCAGGTTTATACGCGTACCTTACTAACAAACTGATAAACCCTACCTTACTAGAAATACCATTTTGCGGGTCTCTCCCAACGTTCGTAATTTTGCTTGGCAACTAATAATATTATGTAGATATATATTATGAAAGTAATCAGTTCAAAGAGGATCTAATGGTGAAGTTGTTTGTAAATGTTGGAGAAAATTACGGTTACACGGATTATTCTTTCGCAAAGAATGTGTTAAAGGTATTAAATAAATCAAAGAAACAAGTACAAGTTTTATGATTAAAGGATGAAATAAATTATTCTGTTTCAATAAATATTTCAACATCTTTAAACTTCGTAGAAGTGTAGCATCTAGATGGAAGAAGAAACACATATGACGAAAAGAATATTTAACAAACCCTTGGAATTAGCTTTCATAATGGCAATGTTGAAAAGAGGAGATCAATAAATCATAAAATATAATCTTTAATAAACGAATAAAATTAAAGTGGAGAAAAATACAAGAGAGAATGTATGTGTGTATAAAATACGGTGTATGTCTCCGCACACCCAATGTTAGTAGCAGACTACACGTGGTAATATTACACCACATGCCATGAATTCTCCGAAAGCTACCTCCATCGTAATTGAGATAGCAATATCACTGTGTGTTCCTTGTATCTTGGAGACAAGACGTTTTATAAATGACCATTAACAACAAGATAAGTATTAGCGCCTTCCTTATATTACCTAAGAGTAATAAGTGTAGGATAGAAATGGAGATATTAAAGAACAGAGGAAACTACGAACGAATAATTAATGTTAAGCACGTTGTAAATGTAGCTAAATAATGTAAGTTTTAGTTCTGTTATTTCATTTTTCAAAGTCCTAGTATTAATTTCCGAATTATTCCAAATTTTGTGGATTAACATTTAAAAGGTAACAAGAATACTTTATTCATGAAGACTGCTGATTTTATCTTGTGAAATGCTATGTATTCTTTTCTTTAAATATCATTGGAGTTTTAGACTTTTATTTTATTTTCGTTAATGAAATATCACTTGTTCAAAATCGAATTCCAAAACGCCATAGACAAATTAAGATTCAATAAAAAAATTACATCATTCATAAATTTTCTCTTTGAATTAATTGAATCAAAATTATATTACGACATTCGAATTAGTTTGTGTAATAATGCTTAATGCAATATGATTTATTTTATGGTTAGATTTGTTCAACTTAAGCTCCAGGATTTGGAGAAATCTCTCTCATTTTTTACCTAATGTCATATTACACACACGTGACCAATAAGAACTTCTAGCATATACCATTTTCTGGTTCAGTGAAACAGAAGGAAAGGAAAATCGTGTTAAATTTGTTGAGCTCCTTCGGAACTCTCATTATTTCTTATAGCGATGACACATAGACACGTATCAAGATGCGTAACAGGATCTTAACACCGCTTTACTTTCTAAATGAAACTTCTCACCTCTAAAGAAAGTTATTTTTCAGATCATAGAAAACACATAATAAAAGTTCAGTTTCAATCAATTGATATTTATCGAAGTTAAAATATAATCGAATCATGACCCAGAATTCTAGGTATAAGTTCACCTACTTTTGCCCTGATTAATATTTCACGATATTTAAAATTAAGCTTTTATTACTTCAAGTTAAAATTTAGAACCTCTAACATTTAAGACCAATAAAAATAATTCCATATAAAAAGGAAAAATACTAGCACTTACTTATGAACAAAATTAATCAGTATTATGAAAATAGCATGATACTGTTAATTTATTGAATATTATGTCGAATCTTTATTGAGAACGATTGAATATTATGACTGTGATGGATATATTTGTTTCGAACATGTATAATTTATTTCTATACAATCTATATACATATATATAATGTATATATAAATGTATATATAAATATAAGACGATTTGATTCACAAACAGTGCATACTCAATGGTTTATTGTAATATAAACGTACCCTTATTGTCTGTCATTTCTCCCTTGGTCAATCTCATAATTCATTGATTATGTACGACTATAATCCTCTTAGCTTCCTCTCTATGCACAATAGGCAGAGACTATGGAATTAGGCTTCTAAGCTAAATTGGCATCCTCAAAGTGCCGAAGATTGCGTTGGCAATCTCAGGGTATTTGGCTTTACAACATCTGATAACAATACAATCCTGACATAAAGCTATCTATACGTAGCTTAGTTTTACGATTAATACCAAAGGCAATTGACCATCTATATAACAGTAGCTTCTCAAAATTTATAACTATCGGTAACATAGAGATTACCAAACGATGTTGTATACTATAATCTTTAATATACAATCAAATTATTGAAATACGCTTTGCTGCTAAGTTTTCTAGTGGATAATATTATTAGTTACAAAATTACGTACAGAATGACCCAGCACAATTTTATGTTTCGTTACAGCTATCGTAGAATATTAAGCTATCGTTTGTGGTATGGAGCAGTTCTGTCATTTAGGAAATTAATTAGCCATTCAAAATATTCATCAATTTCTCTAAACAGAGAGATTGCGAATAAATTAATAAATAAACAGGATAAATCGTGATGAATCCTGATAATAACATTCAATATTTAAAATCAACGAATACGTTGACAAATCGTTTATTTAATTTAATATTAATGTGCCATTAAAGAAATTGTAAATAATTTAAATTTCATACGATAGGTATCCATAATCCACTACGCATCGCACAACGATGTTAAAAGAATTCTCTCAGCATCTGGAACGAACAATAATCGAGCGTAAAGGAAATAGAAAAAAATTCGGGGTGCAAAGTTGGAATTCATGTAAGACTTGGTGCATTGTCAACTATTGTAAAATTAATGCAGCGTGGCCTGCCGCAGTTATAGATATCGTTTGTTAACCGCTCCAACTTCTGCCGAGCCAATCCTCTTTTCTGAAGTCGAATCCACCTGGAAAGTCTTTGGTGCCTCTGCGAGTTTGTGATGCACCGAGGTCTCTTCGATATTACGGATCTTTGCTCGTCCAGTTCGCGGCTCGCTGACGCCGTTTATACCATGAATTATGCAGCAGTCGGTTTGCGAACCAACGAGAGCACGATAAAAAGGTCCACGACCGGTGGTATTTCAGAATTCTCATTCAAATGAATAACGCGGCACGATTCGTAGTAAAAAGAATGATTAAGATACTCTTAATTCTCTAAATCTATTTGCCAGGCTATAAATTCACAACGCGTATTAACTTGGTACGTTCAGAAGGAGAATATCCCCTATCGTTGGGAAATCGCCTTTCGAAATTATGTAATCTGCGAAGAAAATAATTAAATTAAAAGGAATCTGTGAAATATAATAATCTAGATTTGTAACTGTTAAATATTATTTCAGGAATCAAACGTTGTTATAATAATAATAATAATCTGTTGTAATTGATGAAGAAACATTTTCATTTAAATATATCTGGAAAGAAAATCTAAATGGAAATAGATTTGCTACTGAATGTATAAAAAATTGGATTTTACCTTTATTAAAACAGGCTATCCCTTGTAATTTGTCAGAGCAGAGGAAGTAATTTACCGGGCGATGTAATTTATTCGGTCGATCGCTTTGGTCAAATGCCAATACACGATGCAGAACCGTTTTCGCGTTTACACGCAGCTATGCGGTATATCGTAAATAAGATTATTAAATTCAAGCTTTTTCTATTTCGATAATTAATATCGTTAACAAAAGGAAGTTTAGGTTGAAACTTGTGTAAATTATATATCTATTATTACATAGAACAAATGACGTTTCAATTTAGTTTAATTGTTACTCTTAACAACAGAATTGATACAGTGTATGCTAGAGAAGCTTTCAAGCAATTTTAATACATATAACACTTTCAGACTTGTTCGATAAAAATAACCTAAATGTTAGAAAATAAATAAAATATTATACGATTATACTTTAGCAAAATAGTTTTAGTGAAACTTTTCCTACTTCTAATCTGTCTTCCAACTTTTTTGAACTGCGAAATTGTAAATTTTTGTTAACATACAATCCCAGACTTCTGTTTTATAAAATTCTAATTTCTTTCTTAGTTTTTGTTTAAAAGGAATAGATGATAGCATAGAAAAAAGAAATAGTAGATGATCATTAATCTGATCAGCAAATTGGTAATCGTCTCAGCTCTACAGTCCTTTTGAACCCAGTAGCACTCTGTCGATCAAAGTGGTTCGGAAGTTAACGAGTTAGAGATGCAGGTCAACGACAGAGTCAGGCCCAAAGGGAAGCAGCTTCGTATTCACTGATTAGCAACACGCTATATTACGAGTTTATGACATATCTGCTGCTATCGAACATACGAAAGCAAGTGCCTGGTAATCCACACGATTCGCAGAAATGCAACGCTGTTATGTCTATACGCTGATTTCTAGTTTGAATGGTACAGAACATGCAGAACTTGTTCGTGACAAGAGATAGTAAATTTGATTGGTTTAATAAGAAGAAATTTAGAACATTATAATTAACTATTGCTGGATCTTTAATGGTTTAATTCGCATGAAATGTACCAAATTTGGTTTTTGTGAATATAGAATAAAAATTGCAATGTATACTGGCAAAGGAAAATGCGATATTTTAACACTTATGATAGACAAATTTTATGTCCATGTTGTATGTATTACACGAAATATTTCGAAATTTTGAGACACGACTGTGAAACACATACTTGTACTTTCTATGTACATTCTCAGGTTCATTTCAAACTTCACCAATATAATCATGACAGTCGGATCTCATCTCAGTACTAATGAAATTTCGAAGTGCTTCGTACAACACGCACAATATATTCAGACAAGATCCCTACAAGTTGTCGTTCTAGTTCTTAACCGTTCTATCTCCGTTAACTTGTAAATTGAAAAAGTTGAGTTTATGATGTTTAGTATTATTGTTCCCGGTTACGACTCTGTCTAAGTAGAATTTTATCATGAATTTTTATTCTTCATATCACTGAGACATACGTGAATTAGTTAATTACGTTATTTTGAAAAACAAACTTAGTACATTTAAGTACTAGAACGATCAACTGTTCACATGCTTCCACGAATAACGTATATCGTTCATTAAACACATAAATCTTCTACGAAAGTAGCACTCTTTGACATTTTCTCAAAGAAATACGAACGAATTTTGCCACAGAATTCAATGGCTGATAGGAAGAAAAAGAAGAACATGGTAAAAAGGTACAGCACTTAAGCTGTTCGCGCATGCACGCATGTTCGCGTGTATGGCGATTTACAGATGGTAGCAACAGTAGTCAAGCACGCATAGTCACAGATCATCGGGTTCCACGGTACAAGTAGCACGCTGCAAAGCGTGGCAATCGATGCTCAGGCACGTTCGCCAGACCTCGACCTCTCTCCAATCTGGCTAGCAGTCGCTAACCTGGCCAAACAACAGTCTCCAGATACGGTATAAATTAAAGCAATTTGCATATCACGCGCATTTCCACGCTTCTAACACGAAATTCGTCGCGGCAGTAACGGCCAAGGTTGAAATTCGTTATGTGGTCAATCAACTTGCTTCTATCTCCTATTTTATTTTATAGATTTGTTGCACAACTTCCTTGTGTGCGGTGCTATCTCAGAATAGCAACTATTTTTATTTCTGTCGTTTAGTGTCATCAACCGCTTCTATATTAGTAACGCAAGAAGCGCAACATTCACAATTTATATAGAATTTGGCAATATAGAATTTATCAAATTTTACTTTTGGCAATTTTTTTAAATAAATCAAACTTATTCGGTTGCTCGAGAAGCTTGCATATTTTGTATACATCAACCTAATGTCACTTTTCTGGATGATTATTATACAAAAGTATAATTAATACGACTTATCGTATGGGTCGTACATAAAATCTGAAATATTCCATGGGATAGAATTATCTATTGAGATCTGTTAAACAAATTATTTCGTAAGATAGAATTATCTATTGAGATCTATTAAACAAATATGTAACTTTTCGTACGAATATAAATAGTTTCGTATACAAGTATATTGGATAAATAAACGATTCTTTAAAGATAAAGTAATAGCATTTCTGATAACCCGTCAACTTTTACGAACTAGTATCCGTTTTATGAAAAAGCAAACTTAACGGACGACTCGAAGAACATTTTGTAAATATTTTAAGTATTAAACTGGCAACTTTTAAAATATTCTATCCGCTACGTATTAAACAAGTTTGCTCAGTATGTTCGTACAACTAGCTACATTTTCCTCGGCGTCAAAATCGGGTTAGCATAGATGTATTATTCAACGATATGTGGCAACACGTGCTGAATTTTGTATTGTTAATTAATTCTTCTACTTGAATTATACACCAAACGGTTTTCATTAAATCAAATTACACCCAGACTACAGATCTTCGATATGAATTGATACTTTTGCGAGAGCATCTAACAAGTAAAAAAGGAGATATTGAAACTTGCTCAGATTATTCGATATTCATTTCTGAAACTTGGGAGTATTATTTTAAGTTACGTCAAAATTTACAATAAACCATATTCTCTATATGGAAATTTCAGAAAAACGGCAAAGAAAGAATGGATTTTGAAGTGCTAACGCATCAAAACAGATCGCATTCAATTTTTCAAACGTTGGATGTTTTAAAAACCGTCCAAAATAAAAAGCCACAATTCTGTACACTCTTTCATATGACTGAACCAGAACATATAGAAAGCCAGAAACGTGTGAAGATTTTGTTCAAAATGTTTATACATGTTACATGCTCCACTAATTTCGTAGACCCACCAAGATTTAGTAGCGACATTAAATTCGTTTAAATCATTACCGTTTGCTCGACGTATGTACATATTCGCATAGCAGATCCGTGATATTAATACAAATGCCTACTGTATGTTTCGTATGTCGAATTAATGTGAAACAGTCCTCTTCATCTTTGTGCATCTTTCTCTTGTACGCTCGTTGTTTGGTTTATTCACTTACGTTGTTCATCCTTTAGCTTTAATTGCACTGCCTATCTAGCAATAATGTTGCGACGTGGTCCCATCTATCTAACTCTCGGGACGTCAACCCTTTCTCGCTTAGCGATGACGGTTGAGGTTCGCGAACCACATTACCTTCTATTATACAGGGTGCGCCGTTAGAATCCGGACAAAAGAAGTTTTGTGCAGAAAGTTGTTTATTTAAGTCAATACACAAAAACACATGAAAATGTTGTTATATCTCATTTAAAGGGTCCTTGCTGAGAACTTTTATTCTATGTAACCACCCTCTGCCTCTATGACCTGCTCTATTCTTGCTCTAAAGCGCGAGCACGCTGACTTCAACTGGTCGCGTTTAATTGTCGCGAATTCTGACTCGATAGCAGCTCGTAGGGAGTTGACGTTGGGGTGCCTGCATTTATTAGTTTGTCTCTCGATAACGCCCCACACGTAATAGTCCAATGGGTTTAGGTCGGGACTGTTAGGAGGCCAGAAATCTTTCGACCAAAACATGTCCACATTGTCAGAGAGCCAATTTTGAACAAGATGACTTGTGTGAGCAGGTGCGCCATCTTGTTGAAATAAATACGGCCTTCCAGAAGCCGTAATTTCCATCCACGGCTTTATTACTGTCTTCAGGACCTCCAAATAAACCTCCTTTGTGATTCTTTCGCCTTTTTGGAAGAAGTGCGGAGGCATGACGTCGCCCTCACTTGAGACAACGCTCAAAACGTGAACACTTGCTGGAAATTTGGTTTTGCCCACAACAGGAACATCTTCGAGATTGTGGGCCAGCCAACGGTCGTTCCTCCGATTCACTTTGGCATCCACCCGGCGCGAAGACTTTCTATAATCGCCGCTCTTCTATCGTATTCCGGGTTTTGCTTAACGAGTTCTGTCATTTTGAGGTTATAGAAGACTTATTGACATATTTAACTAACTTCAGAGTCAATCAGCACAAACATCTGAATTCTAATATGGTGGGAACTACAAATTGAATTCTGTCCGAATTCTAACGGCGCACCCTGTATATGGCGCGGCGTTCGTTTCTACTCCGGCGATTTAACATGCATTAAATTGTAAACTTGGAACCTGTCGCTTGCTAGATAATATACACTGCCACTGCCTTTTATGGCGCATCATCGATGCATTTATTTGCTGATATCTCGTTTCCAGCAACGAAGTCTATACTTTGTTATTCGACTCGCTTATCGATCGATTTTTCTCGTGCCAGCTTCTTGGAATATATCAGGAGTCAGGTTGCTTGGTAATGTTTAGGAAAAGTAAAATTTTAGATAAATATTTGTCCTTCGTATCATCGTTAAATATATCTACTATAATTTTTGACATTTTTTTTTCATTTTTTATTAAGTAGCTGTATAATCATTTCTTGTGAGCATAGCATCTAAATAGTTCCCAGTTGTAAGTTAATCGTATTAATTAATTATACTTTAACTGTTCTAACTGCAATATATAAAGTTGAAATTATGTACAACGAAAGATATAATTTGTATGTTTTAAACAGTTATTAATAACACAATATTTTTACAGTCATACAGAATCATTCAGTATCAATATTATATTTATCGTAGTTTTATAAAGAATCGATATGGTTTAATTAGTGGAATGAAGCTTTATGAAAAAAAATCACAGTAGTAAAGTATACGATAATGAAATGTTTATGACAGAAACATTTCACTGCAGAACAATCAACAACTAGTTAATACATTCGTGTGTCTGAAACGTTAGTCGCAATATTCTAATAAACGATAGTAATATAATAAAGGAGACGCATCTTTCTTACAAATATTTCTTACAAACAATTTGATTATATAACATACCGAATAATATTAAAACAGCCCATTTAGTTTTACGGTAATTAAATTTCTTTCATTAAAAGATGAAACCCCGTTTAATATCCGCAGGCAATTGATAGCGGTGAGTAATGAAGGAGTAATAGTATTAACGAAGTCAGAGGGTGGGCTTGGAATTTCTAAATACGTGAGCGCTGGGAACACCAATCTACCCCCAAAATCAAAGTAACTTTCAAAGGAAACCATTAGATAGCGCCATTTAATTTAAAATCAACCAGAGTATATTGCCTTCAGATTGATTTTATGTTTGATCCAGCTATACCATTAACGCAATTTCCCAAAATCTCGATAATCTCAAAATGATCGATCACGTGTAGAAATCATGCATTAATACATATAAAAATTACACGATTGTTATATCTTTTTGAAACCATCATTTCAAGTATTTATTTATTTAAAGATCGCGATGCATGCAAAAGTTTACCACTCTAACTGGAAGTTTACTATTCTGTTGTAATATTCACGAAGTTTAAAAACTGGGGCGCACATGGCACGGGCACATTAGTCGACATCCCTCGAGTCAGCAGGTACGTGCAGCTACTGGATAAGTTCCATACGATACAAGATCACATCGAAGCATTACTAACCCACATTCCGGAGGAAAAACCGTGGGGACAGTTTCGAAAGAGTTTTGAGGTCATGTATTTTGATGTAACCAGTAAGGTGAGAGGTTACGTACGACGCTTCGAGACTCTGCTATCGACATCTCACGTGCAACCTAATTTGAGATTGATATCTGCATTCACTACGTCTTCTGAGATACAAAAATATAAAAAAACATTCAAAAAATTCTTATCAAATTTATTAATTTTTACAATTTCAAGAAAAAATGGGTGTATTTCTGGGATACATTTTGTTACGTCGGCCGACTCTCCATCTAACCCGAGCCACACACTGCGGGCAGGATGACAGCCAGATGTCCACACATCCTTATTGCGCACCCTCAAGAGTCAAGGACCGATCATGAATTTCGGAAATTTTAACTAAAGTCCTTCAGATCGAACAAAGATCATTTTACTGAAACGTTTTCTAAGGTTTATGGTCTGCTATGGGAAAACACGGGGAAGTTAGTTTTTTTTGCATACGATGCTTCCTACTTTCTTATCGAGAGCAGCTAAGACCCTTCCTAGTCCACCAACCGTCTTATTAGCCAATCAGACACAATGTCTACTGCCCTCACTTTCCCGACCAAAAATGTCATTAACAAATCCGATGGCCCCGTGCGCTAGACACACCCTTTACTAGCTCTCCTCCGACACAGCATCATCACTTTCATCACTTTTTCCTCGTCGTTAGAACAGTAAACAAGTCTGTAACGGGTTCTACCCTTCAGTCAAAGTTGTTCTTCATCGTTAGAACAGTCTACAAGACTGTAACGGGTTCTACCCTTAAGTCAAACTTCTTATACTTCGTTAGAATAGTCAACACGTCTATAACGGGTCTCTTACTTATCTTGTACCGACGCATCAGTGTAACTGTCCATTTTTACAAAGCTGCTGGAATAAACATTATATACGTGTTAACTCAGTGTAACCTCAATCAAACCACCCCTATTATCGTAACAGAAATAAGGGGATCGATCAGTTCGTGGCGTTGATTGTCTAATCGTAACGGGAATTTACGACTCCCGTTGACGTGCTTTCTCGCGATCGTGTCTCTCCGCGAACACATTTGACTCGCTGATTAACTGCAAGAAATTACTGAGCTATCCGTGGATACTTAATATGAGGAAATGATATCGAATGGGAAAAATTTCCCAGTCCAATTTACCGTAGATATAAACTTGGGTCGATAGAATGATGATAGTTCACGCGGCTCTAATTAAGAAATATTTATTCGACAAGCAAGAACACTCAATCTGTGAAAAATGTAATGTACTAGCTACTGTCATGTATGTCATGATATTGCACTTGTATTTTCCACTTGTTGAAGCAGTTTAAGGTCTGCCCTGAAAAGGAAAACTGCAATGTTTACGAGAGTGTGAGCATAAAGTGCATGTACAAAGTGCAAGTGCACCAGTTAGACGACTGTTCTCGAGAAGCCAATGCGATGACATCTCACTATCGTAAGTTTTCATATCTAAAATATTATCAAGCGCGTCATATCGCAGTGTAAAAACTACGACGCTGTGAGAAGAATAGTTAACCTTCCAAATAATATGAACAGCCTCTGAAATTCGGAGGAAAGTTTAATAAATTTGACTGAATTTCTATCCGAAGCAACGTGAAGGGTAAAAGAACAGAAAATTACCAGGTGACGTACAACAGATTAAACACTAGATACAGCCAATTATTCTATTTATTTCCTATTTCCAAAATCTTCTCGGCCTCACCTTCCTCTGAACTTGGTTCTTGAATCAGAAGACAGTCAAATTTCAATATTTAAAATCTAATTCCGATACTCGAGCACTCTTATTTCGACATCCTAACGAAAGTAAAATATCGAGTTAATATTAGACTAGTTCTACGGGAATGACTGATCGTAGATACTAAATTTGCACGGAAGTAATACCGAGAAATCCTTGGGTGGAAGATAGTAAGAGCTTGGAACGCCCTTGACGAGAAACGTTACGATTCAGAGCCGCAAAACTATTTTCCGATAACGACCGACATTCAGTTGGTGGGGTACATTTGTTCCAGGCTCGCGCTCTGATTGCGCAGGACGCACGCTTTCGTCGGATGCATATTTTACTATGTTGACAGATTTATTGTAGGCACGGTTATCCGACCGTGCCAGCTTCTTCCTTTATTTTATTATTTGTACTGTCACTTGTTTTTGTTTCATTTGTCTCGAAGAACCCATACCTTCGGTTGTCAGCAGCACGCTGTTCAAAAGATAGATGGGATGCTGGTTCCATTATTAAACTGTATGCCAGATCCATGTCGAAACAGGGATCCTATTAAGCCAACTTTCGCAGGATTCCGACTTTCTCCCATATTTTTCATTCGTATACATTGAGAAATAAACAATGAGGGCACAAAGTTTTGAAATAACAAACTTTTATTCATTTGAGTTTGATCCGCTTTTCATATTTAAACATTTCGGTTATTAAGAATTCGTTTAATCTTCGTAGGGATTGATTTTTCCTTTAAAATACTCTATCCAGCATTTTCTCCACTTTTCGAGATACATCAAAGTATTTGAAATTCCACTCGTGTATTACCTCTTAAGTAAACTTGTGCTACTGTTACGAAATAACAACTAAGTATTCTGAATTGGAAGAATGATAACAAAGATGAGACAAAGAAAATGATGAAACTTTAGTTTTCTTTAATTTTTAAATGGTAATTAGGGCAACGACGTAAGGTCATAAAAAATCTACTAGCTAAACTGACATTGGTGACTAAAGTTTGATTCAGTTTATGCAATGACTTGAACGCTTAATTTTTAAGATTCCCCGCACTAATATAGCATTCCAATAATTTCGGATAATTATTGTGATTTGACTTCTCATATTTCAGTATTGAAAATTACGTAGTAATAAACGCGCATACCTGAAAATATACTTATAAACGACAGGTGTAATTAATGTTTTGTTAATAACTGAAACCAGTTTCGTATAATCGTGTTTAAAATATATGCTAATGTATAAAATGCATCATCGTGTAATTATACCCATATATTACAAATGAATTCAAAATAAACCAGAATTTCAATGCTCCAACGTTTATTTTCATTAATGAGAAATAATTAATATCAACTAAAATTGAATACATAATTTATTATAAATGTGCATCGTAGGGTGATATCAGCGTCCTAACAAAGATTAATTGTGTTTGTAATAACAATCGAACCGTATGTTTCGCGAATAAATTATACTACAATTTGCTAAATAAACTCTTTGTATGGTTAATATTGAAAAATTTAATGATCATATGTAACAACAATTCTGTCATTTCTCTTCCTCCTTTTTCTTATTTTTATGATTTACAGATCTTCCTATTTTCATTCATATTTATTGTCATATTTATAATTCATTTTTATAAATCACCATTTTGACACTGTAATGATACATATACTTAGACAAGTAAAATTTAAATAAAAAGATAACACTCGATACTATAATACTATAAATGTAGAAGGTTCAGAATATTCAAATAACATTTGTTTCTTAAAATTAATTTATCTGGTATTAAAAATTGTAAATAAATTTTTATTCTGTAAAATTCTCCGTAAATACCGGGTGTTCAAAAATTAGAAAGAAAAAATATGACCCGTATTGCTGTAAGTTTGAGATACGAAACAATTCCTCTTTTAAAACGGAATCTTTAAAATTAACGTAAAGAAATACAAATGACCACAAGATTGGTTTATTATCATTGAAATAACATGATAAATAACATCGGGAAATACAATGCTCTGACAAACATTAGATGGGGCTCTCGAGACAGAGCTCAACTTTTATCCTCAGAGGGGAGATTGAGGTGATTCGCATGGGGTTGTCTTCGGAACTGCGTAGTCAGAGAATATGCAGAATCAACCGTGTTGACGCAGAGACCTCCATTTTAAACGTGGGACGATTGTTTGATGATGATCGCCTTTAAAAGCTACTTGTACAACGCGTTTACCTTATATAATGATATACGGCTCTTGTTATACGAATAAACACACAAACTGATGCATTCTCGCTGACTCCGGTTTTGATTTTAAATGTTTCTGGTGATAGGTCTATTAATATTTAGCGACGAAATAAACAAAGCTTTGTGTAATTATACAGAATGACGAGGTACAATCTTCAAAGTACAACTTAAAATATAATTCGATATAAAACTCGCTATAGATAATAATAAAATAACCATAAAAAAATAATTTAAAAGAAGCATAAATCAATATAAAAATTAGTAAAATACTTATAATGTTTTGAGTTATACGTACATTAGTTTGTAATCATAACCTTTCATTTTTTGTGTCGTTAATAATTCATGTAAGCAGTTGATGCGACTATATGCAATGGAAAAGAGATTATTTAAAATGTATATTCATGTCGTTTAAAAGGTAATATAATTATCTAGCTACAAATATTGCAATTTTCAACATTTCCTGGAAAATATTTGAACACAGGAAACCAACACACGTAAAAGAATCAGATCAAATTTACATTGAAAAATTTAATCACAAGTTGATTAATAATTGCAGCGGGATAAAAATTTAATCAAATTTAGCGGATGCAACGGCAAAAGCCAATTTTCTCCTTCGAAATTTATATTTTGCTTAACAGATGCATTTCGGTTCTATGGAAGATATTTCAACCAATGTAATGCACAAGCTGAGCGATATTCCAACTTTTTCTTCTGCATTGTAATTATTATATGAATTATTATAAATACCACTATAAATAACATTATTCGGCATTACTTTGTTCCAAAAATATACACATTTATTTCAAGAAATCTTAAATACTCGAATAACATCTATTAAAACTACTAAAAGTTTAAACGATTACTGTTCCAAAACTAATGAAGATTTTCGAGTCCAGTTGAAGTCGTTAGACAGAATGAAGCTTCCTCTGTAAAATTTTTTCCGTTTTATTTCGATCCAACTTTCCGTTGCTGAGATATCATCGTTTGAAGAGAATCGAATTTTTCGATAATTCCCTATCGCTGTCTCTCTCGCACGCTCGGACCTCTCATTCGTACTGTGTCACTGACCGATCACAATTTTCTTAAAATTAAATGCGCGTTGGTCAGTGACAGACAACGTCTGCGTCTATTTTACTATTATTACACACAGTACTAAATGTATCTACACCTTTCCTGGAAGAAATGTAGGTCAGACGGCTGCAGGTTTACATTCATAATTCTATAGGCATAGATATTTTACCTAATAGTGCTATATCTTTAGAACAAACTGGTATATCCAATGAAATCAAAATGAGATGGAAATGAAATGAATTAAATCAGAATTAAATCAAAACATATATTACTTAAAGATTTAGTGATTGTTTTACGGGCGTTGTTTATAAAATGTTCCTAACTTCAGCTTTATTATAATAATTAATATTTCCAAATATTTCTGAATATCTATAATATTTAGAAATATTCCTTACTATTTATAAATTCTACACAGGAATTCAGAAACTTTATGACTCTGATATTTCGTACATAGATGTAGAAACAGAATATGTTGAAGGCTAACAACAATCAGTAAGGGTAAGGTAGTCTTCTCGAAAGATTAATTTTTTTATTAATTTAATTCTAAAATTATATATATTTCTAAAGCTTGAGACGTTTGTATATTTCTTTTCTCTTCCCATTTCTACGATCTTAAGGTGCTTGAGAACAGAATATTGGCAAAAACACGAGTTGGGTCCCGCAAGGGTGAACACGTTTCATAGAGAACGAAATTGGTAGGGTGTGCGGCATAAATTCACGTTCGACGACGGGATTATTTGACACCGTGATAATATGCGAGAGTATCGCGGTGCACCACAAGTACAGAATGATGTTGAAGCGGAAGAGAAATTTCGAAAAGAGAGGAGGGAACAAGGAATGAGGGGTGCGTTTTTATCCCCCTTTGTTACAGCGATCAGCCGCGTACAAAACGACGGGTAAACTGAATCTCTAGCTTCTATCCCTTTCCCACGTTATTACGACGCAGCTTGGTACGCGAAATCCCGCTTTAATTACTTTCCGAGAAACAAAAAGCCGGGATATACTTTACGCCGAGAAGATTGAATTTTAACGCGCGAAGCAAGAAACTTCGTTAAATCCAATTCGAATACTAGTCGGAAACTTTCCTGGCAAACATCTCTGTATGTACGAATCCGATAAAAATTCCAATAAAATTTCATCGGTGTTAATTATCTGTTAAGGACAATCGATTATTAAATACAGCTTAGTTTAATATCAGCTGCATTAATCAATATAGTTCATGACCTGACTCTTATTTCAATACGATTAGATAACAAATTACGTATGTATTAATATGGAGTTTTTATCGATTGAATATTATATTCCATCTTGATTATAAATTATTTATAATAAATTGATCTAAATATACAGGATTCTACGTGAAAAAACAAATCGAAAATATAGGACAAAATTTTTTCATATGGTATTTCGTTTTCGAGAGAATCGAGATTGAAAACATATCAAGTACACTTGAGCTTGGCTGATTGAACTTTTCATAAGACTCTGTTTTCGAAGACAGAAAATCTGACAATTTTTTCAGCGCGTGTACCAAACCAGTTCTTAACTAAACGAGTATAAGTATGTCGATTGTACCGCAGTTGCCGGGAAACTGAGGTATATAAATATGTATATAAATATATGAGGTAAGCTGTCTAATTAAAAGATTAATTGAGAATAACTTCTTATTAAATACAACGAGTGACTTTAATCTTGTTTTACGTAATTACGTATATACTAATATAGACTTTTCATTGATTGAGTTATATTTCAACCTAATTACAAAAAAAAATTGTACTAAATTTTTATATTCAATTTATTTTAACATATGTAAATATGCGACAGGTAAATTGCATAATTCAGAAATTTATCGAGGATTAACTCTTCGAAGGAAAAGCTAGAACGTTTAGACATTGAAGGATACGAATAATTTAGATGTTAGCAACACATCGTATGTAAGCTCAAAAGAAAATATAAAACAAGATATAAATGGCATGGTGAAACATGGGTCGTAAAGTACCTACACTGTACGACGTCTCTGTGACGTGTGAGGTAAGCGTTCTCGAATCCCTAGAGGGCCCACCAGACCGAAACACGAGTGTACTACTAGTGCTCTGACTCTCAAGGGACTGTTTATCAATCACGTTAAGTAAATACTGTCTCTAGAGCGAAGCATGTTGTGACAGTAACGTGTAATTACGTTCGTCTATTGTAAATGAGGTTACATATAATAGTTTGCTGCAAGCGAATGCAAATATTCCTATTTTTATTTTTTTTTAGTTTTACCTCTTCTCTATACGTATTATATAGTCCCTCTTTCGTTGAGCATTATTTCAAATATGTACTATTTCACCTATTATTATTATATTATATGTATAATTTCACCTATTTATAAATACGATAATTTTCTTGCTACTGGTTTCGAGTATTAAATGTATAATAATATATTTTGCAGAAAATTTGTTATTTCATTGGAAATAAAGATATTCAAATATTTGTAATGAATAATAATTTCCAAAAAGATATATATGCATCTATGTGTGCTTTAATGAAAAATATGATATTTCATGAAATTGATTCTCAATAATAAAATTTACAAAAAATGATCGAAATTTTTACAGAATTACGTTAAGATTACTGAACTATAATAAATTGCTACAATATCAAATTTATATTAAATATTATAAAATATGTAGAAATACGTTCGGAAATTTTTTCAAATTTTTCATCATTTTTATAGAAGATGTACTTGTTATATTATTTTCAGTACTTTAATCTATGCATCAGAATTACTTGTCGTTTGAGATGGTTTATAAATATACAATGTTAATTTAGCTACACATATGTAGAAGCTCGCTTTAGCATCAGGCAGTAGAAATTTTGTCGTCGTTTTGGGCTAAAAATTTCTTTATGCGAAAATAGTTGAATTCTTTATTTTTGAAAAGTTACCAGACTCATGTTGATCAAACGTTTTTTTATGTTCCCCGTGAATATTATACGCTCTTCAAATTTTTAAGTCTCTTCAAACACATGTATAAAATACGCCACTTGGAGGAATGCAAATTTAATACAAGCAAATAGAGTTTATGCGATCTCTAGAATAAACGTAACATTAATATTGTACGTAACGTAACATTTATATTAAACTCATTCAGATGTGCTCTTCTTTAAAATGTTAATATATTGTTTTATTTGCTTTAATAATACTTCACCCTACAGAGATGCCATATTTCCCGTTTACTCGAATATTTGTAAGATTAGTTTCTCTCACCTGTAACAAAATATTAAAAAAATTAATTACTAAGAGAGAATCAACAATTAATTTGCCTACATAAAAATACAATTATATCCTTAATGTGATACGATATAATCCTACTATAGGAAACAAGAATTATTTAATTCATAAAAATACTTTCGCATAATTATAAAATACTTTATAAAATTGAATATTACGAACATAAATCATTTCTAATTTTTCATGAAACATAAGTAAACACAACAAATCATATGTAATCTAAATTCTCGCATGTAATTTCTTTTTGCATTCTAGATTGAAATGTATTAGTAATTAATAATTAATAATTAATAATCCAAAATTTATAATCCGGATTTATAGTCTAAAAGTAAATATGTACATTAATTGAAAATATTCGACTTAGCAAGCTCGAAATTCGACTGTTACTTGCTTTTGATCTAAAAAGTTTTAATTATAATAATGAGCAAAACAGACATTAATTGCATTTAATTAAGATAAAAGGGAATCGAGTAGATAACTTTAAACACTGACGTAAGAACGAGGTTTCAGCTTTGGTACAGGTTTACGTCGAGGCGTTAATTACAATGGGGAAACGAGGAAACCCTGTGCTTTATTCAACCCTCCTTCCCTTAGCATTTAGCATCCATAGTAATTCAATACTATGTCCAGAGAAGGGGATTTGTAAGCATTCGCGTTTATTACACTGCAACAGAATGTCAACCTGTCAGTTTCAACCGTAAATTAGAGGAAGGGGCTGTCACTCACATCCTTCGCTATCTTTGCTATTACTTGCACTTTCCAATTTATTCTAATCCCTAACAAATTCCTATAATGATCTTAGCTATTGTACATATATAATTCGTTCATCCGAATAAATTGTATCAAATACTATACTCGTTCATTTTCGCTGACTAAAATACCGTGTTGTTTCGAACATTCATAGCGAATTTACTGTCAGAAAATACACAGCTTCGCTGCATAATATTTTATGGTATATCGGTACGTATGACTTAAATCGCACCTAATAGACTGAATTACGATATGTATTTCTAGCAAGCGTAATATGAAATCCTTTTAAAAGGGTATTATAGTAAAAGCATAAAACATTGCAGCTAAATGGTAGTTAATGGAGGCTAATAAAATTACTGTGCCGAGATATATTCACGTGTGCTTTGCTAAGTCAACTCAATTGCCTTTATCAGAATATAATTCGATATGATTTGTACGAAACAAAGAATGGAAAAGTAAGGAAAGCTAAGTGTATCATAGAAGGATTGATTAATATTTATAAATCGATGACAGCAAGCATATTATAAAATATTATTGAAATATTCCGGAAAAATTCATTATTATTTATAAACGTACATTAATATAATAAACACATTGTAAAGCTACGTGCATCGGTAGAACTTGTGATTTATGAGTCAATTTTCTCGAACAAAGAAGTGATGGTGTACGGTCCAATACAAAGAACGTTCAGAATTTTGCGGGAATGGCGTATTGAAGAAGTTTACCTACCCACACTCCTGGAAACTTCAAGGCCACGTTCAAAGAAGAATTTGTCAAAAATGAAATTTAATATGCAGCAAGACTTTGAACTACACCCAAATTGAAGCAACTAGTACTTTGGCACGAAACTTCTACCTTAAACTTCATTATTTAAATTTCATATTATCCTGGACGTCATAACTTACGTCTCGAATTACGTATCTCAACCTCTAACGTAGTAGAATAGAAACTTATTACTTCGTGCTTGCATTATGCCCTAAACTGAACTTCATCTAAAATTAGTTTAACATGTGTATATGAATGTACAATGAATACATTGTGTACAGGATAAGGAAGTAATTATTGTTAAACTCTCATAATATTTAGACCTATCTTTACCTTCTCTGATTCGCCTCTGGTGTTTTAAGGGAATTATATTTTGTTACATTCAAATTATTAATTTTGTCACGAGAAAACTACATGCGACGAAATTAGTTTAACATGTGAATATGAATGTACAATGAATACATTGTGTACAGGATAAGGGATAATTATTGTTAAACCCTCATAATATTTGTATCTTTACCCATTCTGATTCGCCTCTGCTGTTTTAATGGAATTGTATTTTATTACTTTCTAATTATTAATTTTGACACGAGAGAACTACATGCGACGAATGTTTATACAAATTGTACAGACACAAATAAATAACTCGAATATGAATAAAAATATTGATGAATATTTATTATAAAATTAAACAGCGTAAGAAATATATTTTATATATTTTTCCATATTATATGTATTCTGTATATTTTTAGATTGTAATATTTTCCATAAAGGTATACTGTAAATATCCGCAGTTTATGATACAAAAACACGCAACTGACTAAAGTTCAGCCAGTTTTAACGAAAACATGTTGCTACACCATCGTTGCATTTGACTTTAAAGAAGTCTATTAGGTTGGAAAAGAAATTATAGAAAATTATTTGTCAAGAAACTACTATCGATGATGAGAAAAGTTTCATGAAGTTGTTAAAAGATAATCAAGCCTGTTATCAAGGAGCAGCAGCATTATTTTAATTAAAACATTGTTAGATGTATAGCCTCTAGTGGAACTATCTTCACTTCGGGTGTTGTAGAAGCTTATAAAACATAAAAGTAATTTGTAACTTTCGAGTAACAATATCCATTAACGGTATTAACAAATTACCTTAAGTAAAGTATTATAGAAAAAGTAGAATAAAGGCAGACAACTTTAAAATTCCGTAGAAAAATGTAGAGAGGGAAAATGTTTTACATTTACAACTTTAAATATTCGATTTTTAAATTACTTATATTATTTATGTACCAATATTTTCGCGATAATGCGCAAATCATTGCCATATTTTCATCTATATCGTATTAGCTGCGGAATGAATTTGAAGCACATTATGCACATGGCATATATATAATAGGTATATGTATTTATTTATACTACTGGCACAACAATTATATAACAATAATACTGATTATCACTAACTAGAGTACGTTGTATCTATTTCAACCCTTCTACGTGTTGGACGCATTTAGAATAAATAGGAGATAACGAACATGTAACATCAAAATAATTAAAACACGTATAATACAATAAATTAGAGACTGCATAATTATTTGAAATAATAGAACTCGAAAACGATAATTTCATTGTGCAATAATAATAATAATTTCACTTCGTTCCAAATGTTACTTTTGCATTTACTGATATTACTTTTCATCTTTCAATTTAAAAAATCAATGTTTCATTGTAGCAATTCTCTGGTATTCAGGTTGAAATAATTTTGCGTTTTCATTTCTATTCCAGACGCATGTCAATTTCGAAACGTTTAAAAAAGAAAAAAAAAAGAAGAAAATACATTGTAGGTAGGTGAAACAATATTTATTTCTAGGAATTATTGCATTGAAGCTGGCAGCTGTTAGTTATCCCACAGGGGACCCTTCCTGGTTCCTCCAATTGTGTTCATTTTGTTCAGTTTCAAAATATGGATATATTCTGCATCCATTAAACCATGAAAATGTACTACATAACAGCTGAACCTTGATACGCAAATTACGAGCGTGTTTGCAAATGTTTCAAACACAAAAAATAACAATATTATTTAATATTAGCAGTACTAATTTAATTAGAAGATAAATTATATAGACAAGTCTATCGCGTTTTCTTATTTTCGATACATTAAACACATTATGAAACACCATAAAAAATATGGACCCGTTGTTTAAATCTAAAATATTGATTATAGAGTCCACGATATTAAGCATTTTTTAATGATTTTTAAAATTAACATAAATCCTTAAGATTTTAGATCTTCTTCTTGATACGCCGTATAACTTGCACATAATTTGTTCACATAAAAGTGATCACGCGTGTACGCAAATAAAATTGCGTGTTGTAAAAAAATACGATAAAAAAATATACCATATAAAATCGCAACGGAATGATTACATCTACAAAAAATGAAATTTGTTGAAAGGTTGTCGAATTGTAGAATAGGTGAAATGAATTAATACGCAATTATTGTTAAACAACGGGACGTTACAATTCATACTTTTTCGTATTCCATTATCGACGCGTTCAATGAAATCGGTTCGTTTAACGTTTTCGATGCGTTTTGTTCTCTGAAAGCTTTCCTAGTATCAAAAAGCGTCCGTATCCATTGATTGACATTCGATTTACCTCGTGTGATATCCGGAATAAACGACGTTTTAGTAGAGCCATAAGAATGGGCAGTGGAGAGAGAAAGGGGGAGGGGAGGAAACAAAAGCAAAGTGAAAAACGACAAGTTGAAAACGTAAGTTAAGTCGGACCACCACTATGTGTGTTAGCGCAAGGGATTTGCGAGGAAATGGAAAAGCTTCGAACACTCAAATCCCCAGCCCCGATGCGGAAGTCTCGAATACCAGGCGAAGGAAAATGAATATTACTGGCAGACAGAAGGCTTACTCGACAACTGTTCGTTCGCGAGTAATTTCAAAGCGTTCGGAATACAAACGGTACACCAGCCTTTATACTTCTGTTAGAGATCTCGTTCGACTAGTAACAATTTAAAGAAGTGGAGGCAACGTAAAAGAAGTTCTCCAACTTCGCTAGATATAATTCCAAAGAGAAAGCATCTAAAAATAGGCATTTAAATGCCTAACGTTGCCATTTCACAACATATTTATACTTTTTAATGCACTAGACATAGCGATTATTACTTATCTATTAATTTATTGCCTTTCGTATTTACTTATTCCTATTTCAAGACGGTGGTTCTAATTTTTAGCTAATTTTTAGGATACAAAATTATCCGATGATTAAAGATCAAGAGACAAATGGTTCATTTAATCTAATGGTTCACTGATTCTGTTCACTACCTATGATTTTTTGTTCTTTTAGATATAGTACTTATGGTACAGTATAATTGAACCTAATTAACTATGTAATTAATTATGTATGTAAGTGTTACAATAAATAGAATAACGTGACGATATCTTTTATAGCCGCTGTAAGTGAATGCATACTAATTCCATGATCGAGTATTAATTAAAATTTTGCTATAATAAATGCAGTTGAGATAAATCAAATGCTATTGTATTTATGTTCACTATCCTGATAATGATATTCACCGGGTAAGTCATTGTAAAATAATAATGTTAATAGAAAATATCTATGCTGACACAAGATAATAACAAAGATAGTGCTGAAACTTTTTTAATTTAAAATTATATTGTTTTTGAATTACATATAACCAACATTTGTTAGATGACGGGAAGTGGGAATTTCTTGCTTTATGAGACAGGACGTAAATCGCACGCAGTTAGCAGGTATATTCGTTTTTGATATGCGCGCTGTTCGTCCTTCGCCACTTCATACACGTAAAGCATGGATTCCCGGGGCTTATGCAAATATTCGAAACTGCAAGCGTGGACAAAATTCTCGCAGATTATACGGGGGATCGTGTCGAGATAGCCTGGTGTTTACGTTACACTGCGGAAGGGTGAAACGATCAACGCTGCGGGTGCTATTCACGCCCTCTAACACATAAAACTACGTATAACCTTTTTCGTCATTAATACATCATTCACGTGTCATTGTAACGTCAGATCCTTCATATTATTTTATTGTAATCGTTTGATAAAGAAAACTGAGTTTCTTTATAGCTTCTGCATAAATAAACGTATAATCTTTCAAATTTTACACGCATTCAATTCTTTTGCAGAAGATACAGGATACTCCAACTAAGATTGCAATATTATTGAACGATATCTAAACAAATGCGTAATGTAGATGCAACGAAAATTTTTATTGATACTATTGTTAGAACATTAAAAATGATTAGTACTATTATTATGTATGGTTACAGCGAGAAACAACGGAAAGCTATTACTATAGTTGTACATACAGGACGTTTCTGCTAGTAGTTAGTTTTCAGCCTTTTTCTGGCAAACGATAAATAATGAGGAAAAAATGAAAGAAGGAAAAAAGGAAAGAATGAATGGTTCAAAGTGAACTACCTATTCACGATAATATCTATTTTTTCCGCAGGTGCAAAAATGCATGTGCTTTGCAATTGCACTATTCTTTCCTTTTTTTCAGTGAAAGCCTCCTTTCTCTCGCATAAGCCGAATTCTCTCGTCATTCTAGAAAGAGAAATATTAGGGTGACACAGTGGAAAACTAATTAGTTTAAAATATCTTTTAACATTAATTTAAAATTAAGAAATAATTGAAATTAATTAAAACTAAAATATTAAAAAAAACAAATTAAATATAATTAATTTAACTTTAATTAATAAAAGAATATATCATATATGTACGGTAATGGAAACACAAATACAAGAGTATCACCTTACGTCTTTTCTTCTTTTTTCATATGATATTCTGCAAAATTTCAAAAGTTATTTTTTTAAACTAATCAGTTTTCGATCATGTTACCGTAATACCTTTTTCACAGAATGACGAGAGGATTCGATGTATGCAAAAAAAGAGAAGAGGAAATTTTCAATTTGAAAGTATAGCGCAGCTTGCACTTGCGAAACAAATATGATGCTGAATACGTAGTTCACTCGAAATCATTCGACTTTTTCCTCTTTCGTATCTTCCTCAGGCTTATCGTTTACCAGGGAAACGCTGGGAACTAATAGCATAAACATCTTATGCATAGAAATATTAGTACATATTAGTGTATACAAAAAAGATAATAACAAAACGAATTCCGAAAAGATTTCTCGAGTAAAGAAATTTGAAATTCACGTGAATTTTAAATTCATATTTCAATTCACTTTAGTATTTCTAAAATGACGAATATTTTTCCCACTGCATTTCTCATAAACCTTACACATCTTTTCTCGCTAAAATAAATTGTTTCTTTAATATGCTTTTAGAATCGTCTGTTTAAGAAGATTATTAGGCAATTAGCAGTCCTCCAAGAACGTAACAAATGGCATTGTAACAAAGAGCGGAAGCCACGTTGCAAGTGGCATATTACTATAAATTTGGCAGACCTACATGCTTTCAACTCTCAAGCCCTCTTATTGGCATCTCATAAGTTCGAAGTCATGTCACAGTAATTAAGGGGCTCGTTAGTCGCGTAGCACCTGCAACCCTCTTGACCTCTTACAATCTTTCCTAAGGTAGACGTCACCCTTATAGTACTTTATATGAAGATTGCAAATTTCCAGAACGACAATTCACGAAGCTTTCGAAACAAATGATTCGTTAATTATGCCACTGTGCTCTTCATTTGTTTTAACATCGAGTTCCATCGAACTGCGTAAAGAAAAAAATCAAGAAAATAGTGAGAGCAACTAGATGACGTATGAAAAATAAGTCAAGGTAAGTTGGAACTATTGTGCAAAATTGTGATGTGCCAAATTCGAATATATCATACTAAAAAAATTATGAAGCAGTTTATTAATCACATTTTAGCAGTTATTAATGATTAACAATGAGTACTCGTTAATAGTGAGATGAGGTGGATGGAACCTATGGGAAGGTTGATTTTTAATCATTAATAAAAATTAAGAAAGTAGAAGGTTATAGTAATGAGGTAATATTTGATTAGGAAGAAAGATTTTCGAAACAGTTCATCGACATTCACAGATGATTAAAATTCACAGGTAATTAAGATCACAAAAATATGGTTAATTTTAACATAAGACAAGACAAACATAATTTTTACCCAATACAAAAAGATGTACTGTCTTGCTCGAGAGTATTTTCCGTAAAACAGGATCTAAATATCAATATTTAAACACTAAATATCCCGTACGTCTGAAACTTTCTCATCGCATTTAACTAAAACTTATTAAAGACCATAAGTACATAAATTTCAGAAGTAGTGGTGAAGTTTCTAGGAAGTTGTAAAATAACATACGCTATAGAGTACCAAAATTTGCTAATTATAACAGTACAAAATGTTGTTAAAGTAAACGAATTGAAATTAAGAGACCTCATACATCGGAAAATAATTTTAACGAGACCGAGATTTATTTAAGATTAAATTTATTAATACAAAAATGATGTTAGAACTTCAATACAATAGTATACTTAGAAACTATACGAAAATAATGTTTTTTCTTTTTATGTTTTGACAATTTATAAGAGTTTTACAATTTACGATCCTACAACTAGCTTTCCAAATATCGAACTGCTTCTATTTTAGCTATATATGATATTTTTCTAGCTAACTGAGTACACAGAGTGTTTTGTAACGTATGAAACGCACTTCAGTGGTGAACAGGGGGCACAAAAACAATGATAAAAGCTTATATAAATGTGTATTTTATTTGTCTTTATCCTCGAGTTATAGCTAGATATAACTGAAAGGAAAATATACGTGGATGAAACAAAAATGTTTATTTGAAAATCACTCGTTTTTAGTAAATAAAAATTGTTTGTATATCGCGTACATTTGTTTTACGTAGATAACCTTCCTTCTGTGTTGATATATTGCAACAATACACGAGTTTTTTATTTGTAGCAATTACTTACGAACGATACAGAGCAACGTGACATGACTTGTAACGTTGTCAATCAGTAAAAAACGAATTTTTTGCTAGTCGTTTCTAATTGTCGCGTTTTGTTATTCAGTAAAAATTCTCCTTTAATGCCTATAGATATTATATATTTTTCAAAAATTTCTTCCATTTAACACATTCAAAATTCCTCGATACTGATCGAATTGATTGTAATTTCCCAATACACGTGTATTTTCAATTCATGTTGAAAATCGTGACCAACGTATGTTAAAATCACTATTGATAACGTTAATGTATGTGTATTGATATATTTATGTTTATACGAAATAGAAACCTTTGATACACGGATATCCTAAAAATTACACGGTTCGATCTACTGATAAATTTAATGCACGTGAAATAAAGATCTGTGTTATGAAATCGATATCTGTAAGTTATTTTCGTACAAACTATATACAGCATTACTAGCACGAACAAACATTTACGTACATACATAATTTATGCAAATGATATACTAAAATCCATTGGACATGCACACAGAAATTGCAAATTAATTGTCATAAAGTAAGAGAACATTGGTAGGTTTTTGTTACGTTCTGCTGTGTATCATTAAGATTAAAAGATAAACGTAGAAGCATCCACACATAATATTATTTGCCATCCCTTTATTTATTAAAATGTCTTCCAAGTCTGAATTTCTCAAACACTTTTTCTACTATTAATTTTTTCCCTCGTCCATTTTTCACGTTTGTTCTTAAATATCACATAAAAAGAAATAAAATCTTTTTTTTATTTTGGTAGACTATTTACAATCAATTCTCATACAGAATTTTAAGTAAATTAGAATAAAATCTTGATTAAAAAAATATACGAATTATCTATACCAATATTCTCATACCATAACATTTCCCCAACTTTGTTTTGATACTGATTGTACAAATTGTAAAATTTTGCTAAAACTACGAATTCGTCCACCAATATTTTCCCACTTTACGATATTAGTTTCCTCTGTATCTGATAATCATAATCTTACGAAGAAGTAAAAAACAATAATTGAAAATATGAGCATAATAATAGCCGTATTAACATCTACAATGTTTGTGTTTGAATAGTATTGATGTTTGAAAGCCAGTCAAATGCGAACATAGTAAACGTTTGTGGCGTGTCAAGAGCATAAGGACCGACCTATATCTAACCGCCAACAGTTTTCAGATACGCTTGTTCCATCGAGAGTCAGAATGTATGTGGTAACTGGTACCTAACTAACTGGTTGAACGGTCAGTCAAACTTCCGGGTATGAAGTTCGGCAAATATCCGAGAGGCTTGGTCTGCCTCTCAGGAAGCCAATTACAGTGCTTCATAATGACGGTCGAGTCAGTGCTACTCAATGTTCCCGAATAGTTACGTCACGCGTCATAAAATTGTCACCAAGTTTTTAATCGTCAGCAGCTTACGTGTCGTGATGTCGAGTTTCATTTTAACGCCAGCGTTCGAAAACTTCAACAAAGAAGAATAATCGTATTATAATTGCGAAAGAAAATAAAGAAGTGACTTTGCAAAAAATTGTCCATTGTATAATTATAACGTGCCTCAAGTAGAATTGTAAAGTTCTTTCAAATATTTATAAAAATCATACTATAATTACAAGGTGTCCTGTTCATGTAAAATGTAATAATTCGTTAAAAATATTTTAGCTTGTCTTGAAAATAAATAAAGATACATATTTCAGACATGTGAACATATCGATTAATCATTATTATAAAAGCACATAAGATGCAAAAACAAGGTACACAATCTGTTTATACTTCTATACGATGACTAGGGAATTTCAGATTGTGGTAGAATGATCGATGAATGCGACGACACAGTTTGATGCAAATGACATTCTACATAGTGTTGGTATTTGATGTGACACATGCAGATGACTACGGGAACAACTTTGACGAATGAGGAAGCGGAAAACAGCAACATCAACGTAGATGATGACGTGGTAAAATCGATTATTCTAATTATTATGTGACTACTAATGAGCAAGGATAGAGATATAATAAATATTTCTCCTTCCTTTTTGTACCAAATTATCATATCCATGTGTATAACAATGTCGTCAGAAATTCATAAAAATATGGTTTTGTTATATCAATTGTATCAGAATCAGTTGAAATTTAAAATTTTCATTTTTACTTGTACATTGTTAACAATGTGTAAAACGTCCAACGACGTGCTATCAATCTAGCACTGATAGAAGCGCTAAATTTTATCATTCATGAATTGCAATTGATCCGACCATCTGGTCGCAATCGAAGTTCTTAACATAAAGTTTTAATTTATACACGCAACATGTTATAATCTGTCTGTAATCTCAAACATTTTTGCATCTCCTAATAACATATTCATATATAATTTCAATATAGTGATTTAATTAATTAATTATATATCATAACGTTGTCATATCGCGATTCTATTGGTACATAAACCATCGAAGAATTTAACAATAATTGTTTTATTATTAGCTTTTGTAATCCGCGGATATTGAACAGTCCATGATCAGACGTGGTTAGGGATCACTGGCAATTCCAGAATAATTGCCGATACGTTTAAACTTTCTCAAAGCAGACAGAAACAAAGGAATAATAACTACCCCTTCCTTTTACCGGGTTGAAACACGATATTCTACAATTAAATTAGGTACTGCTTTTCTGCCCTCTTCTTCTCACAAAATAAACGATAAACACGATGGGTTGATGAGAGCGACACTTATGAAAACTGAAGTAAACCCAAAAAATCATTAAGAATTTATCAAAACCATTAATAATTATTATTTTATGTGAAACATTAAACTATAAAGGAACCATATATTCAATATTGTAATAATAACTTTAGAAATTTGATATAATATAATTAATTCTCTCCTTTAGTTTCTCGTTATTTGATGCCTACAAATTAGTCCAATTTTGAGATTAATAATTTGTATAAATTCGAAATAACAAAACTAATTAAGCGAAATCAATAAAAGTATTATTTGGAAAAATGCATCACACACGCATTGATTTGTTTAGCTGGGTAGAGATTAAGTTACTGACTAAAAAAATTTAATACAAGAGAAAATTAACAATTAAATTTATTAACGCTGTATTTGACGTGATTGGATCTCGCTACCATACGCTTCAACGCGAATTGTCTTTCATATCTGGAAACGCGAATCGTCCTTCATATCTGGTAACACTCATCTTAGAAATGATAGTTTAAGAGACAATTCTTTGGCTCATGTAATCCTCGATCTAGATATCTATGGGATTTCGCCAAGGTTTAGAAGGGTCAGCTGCACTTTTACGGAGCCGACACTCTATACGAGTTCTTTTCTCGAACTTGGTTCAGGCAGGATTGCAATGTAGTCCCTTTCGAATAGTTTTCATACTCTCCGTCCGATTACGGATCAATTCCGAGAAGAAATTGGTTGAGAACTACATAAGTCCGGATATATATGTAAGTATATACGTACACAAGAAGGAGGCTAGCAACGAAATTTCCAATTCCAATCACAGTTTCCTTTGCTGAATTCAGACCAAAAAATGGAAGGTGCAATTGTATGGATCTATTTACAGAGATTTTAACGATAAAATATTGTATTAACTTGCTATTTTGTACGACAAAGAAAGCAACCGATGTATTCAAAATTAAATATGGTAATTATGTATGTAGGAAAGGGCATACCTTACCAATTTCAATGACCTTAAAATATATTGCCAAAGTCAGCATTCTGAACGACATTTCCTTCTACATGTTACCACCGGTAACTTTCGGTTTTACTTTCCGAGGTATTCGCAAAAAGCTTTAATACAATTTATGTTAGGATTACTCCTCATTCTACAATAGGCAGATGCTTTTTCATATAGTCCAACTACCAAATTTAACTCGTTGTTGAGAGGGATAATCACTTTTAATACTGTATAAATAAAAAAAAATATAAATGGTTTATGGGGTGCATTAATAGTATTCGAAGCAGTACTCTTGCTAGCGATCAAATAATTTTCCATGAATCTAACGATATGTGAAATGTTGCAGTATATCTTATCTGTTAGTTTGCCATGTAAATACTAATATTTAAAGCCAATACGATAATGATAATCATACACGGTCTTATTTTTTCAGTTATACGCAAAAAGCTGGAATAATGTGTAAATAATAATAAATGGAATTAATCGAATTTACTATACACTTAGAAAATCACATGAAATAAAATTTGAGTCAAGCTTGCATCACAATGCGATGACATTAATATAACATCTAACTCAACTTTTAACTAATAACCCATTCATTTATCTTCTTTTATTTATATCAAACATGATTAGCATCACTGAGTTAAGTTTAGGTTCGGCTATAGAAAAATGCAGCCAAGTATATGCCAGAATGATGTGCAATGGAAACTAAATTTAATCGAAGATTTTTGTGAATATCTCGGAAACGAAGATGGAGCAGTGATTATATGTAGAGGGAAAAATCGTTCGGAATGTTGACAATATATTTCATCATTGAAATCTACGAGGTGCTTTGCTGTATAATCATCTACTAAGAGTGCATGCAATGTAAAACTAGTAACTTATATCAAATACTAAAAAATTCTATTAAAAACAAAAGGTTTCATAAAAAAGTATAAAGTCTCAAGTATTAAGTACCTTTCTAAAATAATAATATTAAAACAACACACTACGGTTACTAAAATACTTTGATTATATCTTCGGTAGCAAATAAAAAAGTCTATAATCAATGTGATTGTTGGGTTACAGTATTTCCATAAAAATAAAAGTAATCGTAAATGCTTTCATATTTTGCACGAAGATTAAAATCAGCTAACGTTTGATAGATCGTTACTATTTACACGAACATTTACTGAAACATCAATGAAGGTATCGGACGTAAAGTAAGATGTTTGAAGAGAATTAAAAAATGATCTGGCGATATGATATCGGTCACATTGCCAGTATGATCAATGACACGATAAAGATAATAACTTTATAGAAACATGTGGCTACAGAGCGACTTATCAGAGTCTGCATATCAACGTTAGCTGATGTGCGTGTTGACACGAAAGAGGGAAATAAAAGCAGCGAGTTTGTAGGAGGTAAATCAACCCAATCGTTTCGCCAAAATCGTAAATCAAGAGAATCGCACCTTTGCTACTGAAATCGTTACACGGTAGTAACATTCTCAAACGTGTGGAATAAAGAAATTTTCAAAGGAACGTAGCCTGTTTCTACGTTTGACGTTTCTAACGCTATTCTTCACGATGAGCTCGATAATATCTACAACTTCGTGTTTTATTGTCTATCCTTACAAACTTTTAATCGTGAGATTCGCGTTTATGAATTATAAAAGAAACTCTTTTCTTATCTTCTTCTGTTACTGTTTCTTTACCTCCCTTTTAGTTACTGCCGCAACCGTAATTTATGCATTCGTTGAATGTCGTATTTTTAATGTTTCTACTTGGTATTCTTCGTAGTTTCTTCATTTCTACCTCTTACATTATTATTTGATATAATAATTCATTTTCAAGTTGATAAATGAGCAAGATTTAATAAGAATATAATATAAAAATTCCCAATTCTTTATATGTTGAAACGAATAATGAGCATTATCGAATCGATAAGGTTATTTTATTAATATCTATTAAATGCTTAAGCGATAATTGAAGAGATGGCCTAAATATAAGTTCTCCAATATTTCATGAAAGATTAAGTTTTACGACAGAATCTGTCAGTCACTAGTTAAGATCTTGTACCATTTCGAGAAACGAAAATACATTGCATTTTTTAGTTATTTAAAAATGTCTAACAACTCTCTTTAGTACATAATAGTTATCAATTAAACCACTGAGGACATAGACAATAAACACATACAAAAGCTGTATTCTGTGGTCCTTGGAAAAAATACCTGTGAGGTTTTAATTTTCATTACAATGGGACAACGAGCACCCCAATTACAGTCGACTTGCCCCAAAATTACCGTAAAAGGCCCTTTCACCCTTTTGGAGCTCACTATGTACACTGTCCTATACTGACCTCTTTGCGCTCTACCACATTTCCCTTTATCCCTTACATTATTTTTCTAGCTAATTAGTTTAGAACTAAACGAACCAATCATCCCTCTGTTCTTCTTTTTTCCACCTCAATTTCCATTTTTTTTCTTTTTTTTTTTATTTAAACTTGATACCAATACCAGTCTATGAACAAAATGTCTCACCGTAAAAATTTCATCGTCTTTAGTTTTTCGAGAAATAGACATTGAAATATTAAAACACGTTATTGCGTCGTTATTACCAACGGTAATATCCAGTACGAGAATTATCTTCGAAAGCTATCATCAATTACAATCAATATCAATTACTATCATCAACACGCTATTCCTCTTAATATTCGAAGTATCTTCCATATCAATCACATAATATCGATTTCGTAATTACACGTTAATCGATAGACAGTTACATCAGCTACGTTTCACTAATTTTACGTGATGTATTGATATACTAAATACACTATTGGTAACCTGATTCTAACATAATGATGCTAGCTAATTATTCCCTGGAAATTAACGTAATCAGTCCATATCGGTGTTAATTAATATCTAGCGGACGTCGATTTTATTGGTTTATAATGTTAACTCATTCACGTGTCCTAATGTGGAATCTCAGTTCAACATTGACAAAAATTAAACAACATGCAACTACTTCGATTTACTCGTTTTACGTTTATTGTATTTTAATTCTACTATTTTTAAATTCATCGTTAAATTTGCTATTACTTATATCATCTTCTTGCGACGATTAAACTTCTAAAAGTGAGACATTCGTTCATCGAATATTAATCACATTACATTGATATTAATATCAATACTTATATAACAAAGTTAAAAAATTAATAAAGAGCGGAATTGATCAGTTAACTTCCGCGAGGCAAATACCAAGATATTTCCCTTTGTTTTTCAGTTCGGGAGACAACCGTTCAATTTTACCGACAACCTTCGACGAGTTTTTAATGAGAAAGTGATGAGAATTTCGTCGATATTTGCGAAGGAAAATATTCGAAGAATGGGTGGAAGAGACAGAGACGGGGAATGAAAAATTTGCCAGCATCCGGCACCATCTCAGACAGCCAATTGCCAACGGAAGATTAATGCTATTCCAGGATTGTTCGATTCTCCCCGCCTGACCTACGGACAAACGAATAATTTCCGTGGAGTCATCACATTGGTCGGCAGCTTTTGATGAAGTGCTAACCTTCTCCCTTTTCTTTTTTTGCTGTTACGTTTTGCCCTTTCGACGATGTAAGGGCGTCGTTTCACTGAAAATAAACCTTTACCAGGCGTAACTCTTTCGCGAAAAATCGAACAAGAAGTTAAGTGGAATGGGATCGAGGAACTGGATTCGACATTCCCATCTCGTTTCGGACAAGAATGATACGCATTACAGGTGGAATATTTGATTCGGGCGTTGGCTCACAACTAAACGTTACTCGATAAACGATTTCGGATTTCAGCTCGATCTTTCTCGCCTGTCTCGCCTCGTAAAGTGGAAAAGATTCAAAATGATCGATAGACTTTCTTTGCGTAAGTTTCGAGGAAGGTAATACAAGATGAAAGAAAGTATTTTCTGAAGACACGAGAAAAACGGAAAGGACTTAATCAGTCAAAGAATTGACAGGCTCTGCGAACGGTTGCTTATTCTGGTTGGAAATCTTTTTTCCTTTTTTTTTTTTTCTTTTGATATAAAGTTTAACACTAGAACCATCAAACTTGAAAAACTTGTTAATATTAATATACAGTTGATATATACAAATATTTTTAATATATTCAGGCATTTTACAAATCGTTTATTTCAGAAGCATAACAAATAGAATTTTCTGGATACTTAATGATAATACAGTTTATTGCAACACCTTGATGATATATGTCAAACGTATAGTTATGTTTTAAACGAATATAATTACTACGATTTCGTTGCCTGCGCCCCCTGATGCAACGTCCAGCTTTTACCGTCACAAAAAGTAATTTACAGAGGCTTTTTCAGAGTTGCATTTGCCAGAGGACATGTAACATGTTTCGCGGCGTTACAGGTATTTCTATTTTAACCATCGAAGAGGATTTTTCGCGATCGTTTTTGCAATCTTTCCATGAAAAAATATGCGTTTATCTTGTGTAAATATAACACATGCAGCATATCGCCAATTTGTTAACCGGCGCGATTAATAAAAGCAAATTTTTAAAGAAATTGATTTAAGATAGGAAATTATAAATTACTTGGTTATTTAGGAATGATTGCATCAAAAATTAGTTACTTAATAATAGAAAAATTTGTTATAATTTTTAAAATAATTAGTCAAGATGTTAATCAAGAAAAATCGAGCTTTTGAGAAGTATAGTTTAATATAAGTAAATAATTGCAGTAAATTGATAAGTAAATTTATAGAAATATTCGATTTATTTAGAATTCCAATTAAAAGTGATGAAATATATAACTTTTGTGCATTAATCAATAGCGTTAGATACGTGGTATATTTAAAATAGAAAAAATATGAGATGAGTAAAAGATATCATATATTGATTCTGTACCAATACAGAAGTATCTATAAATGAATATAAAAGTTTGATTCTCATATTTCGTATCTCCATTTGCAGTGAAATCAATTAAAAGATTTCACATTCACGTTATAGCATACGTTTCTAGGTCAAGAATTAATGAAGGAAATGTTTTATTTCAATATCATATATTTATGGAACAAAAATGTATTACAAAATATACTATATTATAAAAGCGCTATTAATTGTAAATATTATTTGTTGCCGATCAACATTGTCTTTTTTAATGCATGCTTAATGTAGCAACGTTAATAAAAAACTGAAACGAATTATTTATTTCTGTATTATAAAATAAAATAAGTATTGTAAATTATTGCAAGATATGAGTATTAATATTAATAAAATTATTATGAAAATATTAGTATTTCATTTTTATTGGGCATTTTCTTCTTTTTTTTTTTTTTGCTAACGTTAGTCAGTAATAAATTCTGTAAGTACGAACTTTTGTTTTACATTATACTTATTACTGTGCCAATGCATATTTAAGTGAAACGGTTCTTGCATCTTGCAAAGAGAAATATCTCTTTCATCTATTACTATACTTATATTTTAAGGGCATTTTATATGGGATGGTATAACAGTTTTAAAACTCAATTTCCTAGTTTAAAAAAGGTATATTGTTACATGCGCGAAACATCGACAGTGTTTTTAGACTGCACACGATACCAGTGAAATCTATAGACAAAAATATCCTATTTTTAGAATTTACAAAAAAGAGACGAGAAAGATAGGTACACCTGAAATCTATATGTTAAATAAACAATATGCGTTATACAGCGAAAAAATAACAAACATCGATTGTTTTTTTAACGTTCCCAAATAAAATGAATATGTTATCGATTATTATCGATTTTATAAAATAAAATAACATAATAAAGAATTATTAATAAATCCACCATGTGCATACTGTTTTCAAAGAAGAAGTGTCTAACAGACTAAATTTTATCTGAAAATAAAACTAAGAGAACTTTCCAGTTTTATATATACATATATATATATTTGTATTCAATATGTTTTCCGGTAGACAAACAAACCGATAGTATTCCGAAAACAGTTTCAATACAATACAGATAAAACCGTGCAGCGCAGAATAGAACGCATAGTAAATATGAAAATACAATATAACTAGATTTTATAATTAAAATTCATACGAGACTTTTATATGAATTCTGCGCAAGAATAAAATTACTGAAGGGATTTGATGAAACAGTAAAAAAGAACGGGAATGCGTTCAATATTGACGTTTTCATTTTGGGTGGAAAAGGAAAGATTGAACTGGCTAAAGTACGATATTGGATAGTGTATAGTATAATCATGATTAATTGTAAAAAGTAACTGAATTATTCTCAAGATTAGACTACTTTGATTTCTTATTGGTAATTATAAAAAATAAATAAAAGATTTAAAAAAAAGAATTACTTCTAAAAGGAAAGAATATTAGTAGGAAAAATGCTAGCAAAAAATTGACGAAAGAAAAGGGATTAGATTAGTTTCATCATATTATATGATATTAAAGCTTTGAATCGTTTAATCCTTTATGTTTATCACGTAAAATTATTTCTTAACATTTATTCTTCAGGTTTATTACTTATTGCTTCCTGCATACAAATAAAACATAAAAACCATGACAACTGTATGTTCTCAAAAATATAGGTCTCATAAAAAGTAGCAATATGCAGTTGAAGTGTTGTTTAGAACGGACAGTCTTTAATTTATGTTCTTTCGTGACGCTTCGTACGTACAAGTAACAAGTCTCAACGTTGTGTCAGACGCGCGTACGTAGATTCGCAGGTGCACTTATAAATAAGGCACTCTAGCGTTATTTATGCACCAAGAATATTTCCAAGGAAAACTAAGGACTTCTATACTTGTTTTCAAGATTTAGTGGATCAAAGATAAGTTCGGTAAAAATTCTGAACGTTCTTTTACGACCAATGACGATAATATACGTATGTATATTACCTTTCTTAGTTGAAATGTCCTACTTGAAAAATGGTAAAACTTCGGTTAATTTCAGTTTTTAAATGCTATTTAGATAATTTTAACTACGAATGTCTATGTACTATCGTTATTATGCTAACAAGTATACATAACATTACTAACAAGAAAAATTTTCTAGAAAGTCAAAAGTGAGTTTAATGATAGTACATCGCAATTACATAAACTCTAATAATAATACATAAATCATTTATTTATTTATTTATCTGATTTCGACTTCGCGAAGTGGGTCTTGGTTCACAATTTCTTCTTATTTTTTGTATACTGCGCATTGTATAGAAAGTGTTACATACAGGATGTAGTCAATATATATACAAAAAGAAAGAGATAATATATAAAATATAAAATAAAAAACAAATATAATGCATTCTAAAAACGTAAATTCGAAATTGCTCTATCCAATTACTTTCATTTCATCCAGGCAGTTACATCATCATCGGCATCGTACAAGCGTTCCTATCATTTGAAAACATGGAATTTCTTATACATACGTAGATACATGTCCTTTTACATATGCATGAAATGGATGCAGCTACTCGTAACATAAAGATACCTTACACAAGCATATCTTCGTGTGTACTACGCACGTGTTTCCTGTTAGCTTCTTTTCACGAAAATTCGGCAGAAGCTCGCTTGATATACCTTTTTTTGACTTTCCACGGTGGTAACATGAATCATGTAGTTGCATATTGCCTGCTTGCGTCTCTTCCAAAATATTACCGGGATTATTGGGTTTCGTAATAAATTGAATTTGTAACCAACGTTTCGTGTACATACATATAACCACAGCTTTAATTCCGTAAATATATGTAGCAATCCACGTATCAATAGCATCCGCTTATTCCAGAGGAGTTTAACTTTTTCAACTGAGTTTGTTTTTATGGAAATTCCGACGTTAATCCGTGGTTAGCGAATATATAAATAAAAGATACATATATGAACAGTAGTACGCGTTTGTACCAAGCTATACATTTTATATGTATGCTCAACGTTCTTGACTTAGCTTATTTGACCAATTATCAGTATCGTGTTTGAAACGAAGCTTGTTTCAGTAAAGTGTATTGCAGCAGTAGAAGTTTTCGACCAGGCAGTTTTTATCATTTTATATATCAGAAGCGATAACCTAAAGAATTTTAACTCATGTTATATAATTATATAGTAATATCTGTTGTTTTTAGAATATAACATGAAAAATCTATCTAGTTGATTCTACTTAATACTGTACAAAAATCTATCTATCAGATATATACATCTATGTAAATTCCCTAGAGTTCACGTGGGACAGGGATTCTTTTTGTTTTACGGATAGCACGACTTTTTTTGTTTCACGGATAACCATTTTGAGAGACACTCATTTCCCAAACGGACAGAGAGTAACATCAGAGATAGACAAGATCACAGAATAATTATTTAAAATATTGAAGATTGACGGAGAAAAATCGGTAGCTCAGGACGTTGAAAATCGATCCCCTGAATTATCCCGAGATTTACAATCTTACATCTATATATCTAATATAAATCACACGTAAAATTCCAAATGTTAAAATTCGCAATAAACAGAATAAAAAAGAAAAAATAATATTTAAGTACAAGAAACTTTTACATTAATACGTCGAATAAACACCATTTATACAACACCATCGTTAGAGAAAGACTTCGTCGTTCAACTAACATCACATGCACATTTTTCTCATCATCGTCATCCTTCGCGATGGGCACTGAATTGAATTTTCGCAGATGTCCTTATCATGGAAAAGCAATCCTCCTTGAGAGTAGACAGAACAGACGGCATTGGCCGTAAATTTCATAAATGGAGCAAGAGAGACAAGGACGGAGAACGTAGACTGATATTGTACCCCTAGGAGACTGCTATTCCGTCCAAGTTTATCACCCGGATGCACGGCAGGATGGTTAGATTTGCCAGCAAGTAGCCCCAATCGACCTAAACAACGAGATTATTCCGCTAATTGGTACGTGCATCTCACGCATCTAGAATAGCGTGACACGACGGTTGCGGTGAGATAGTCACGAGTCATCGACCATTCCAACTGCAGATTCATCGATTTTAATTGCTTATCAACGAATTATCAGTTAATTGAAATCACAACGAATTGTCATATATCTAGGATCACGTACTAATCATTAATTATTCTTCATTTTATCACGTTATCTATCAAAAGATTTAATAATCGTTTCTAACGATTATACCGAGAATTTTTATACGTTTATGGGAAATTCGAAAGTGAAAAATTGCACAGAATGCATATAATATGAAAATATATATAAAATATTCTATATATTATATATATATATATAAAATAGTACTTTGTAAAATATTAATAATAATTTTCTACTTAGCTCCTATTTCCTTCGTTACACCGTAGAAAATATGAATTTGCATATTTCTAAGATCTATCAAAATATATACGTGCGTAAGTACGTATCCTTTAATTCAGAGAAAACGACTTCACTAGTATGTCTCGGATGTAATGCTTCTCTGATCTTTCTTCTCTCTCAATCTTCTTTCATTCGATCTTCCCTCCCCTCTCGTTTCTTTATTATAGCTTTACAATTTACTCAAAGAGTAAAGAGAAAAACGTGGATTGAACGAAACTCAAACGATGTCAATGCAAATAAGATACGTTCTCGTCTTTAAAAGGTGTAATGCAATATACCCAGAGGCAAGAGATGCAACGAATTAAAATGTAAATTCAATAAGCATTCATGAAAGCCTTTGACGAGAAGATAATATCGTAGAAGATGGCATGTTTTCCTATATTATAGAAAATTTCTTGTGGAATTTCATCCGTGACAGGCCTTAAGGATTGTACTTCCTTTATTGTATAAAGCAACAGCTTAAATGAAACACTACAATTAATTATTACGCAATTAATTTATAATTTTCTCCAATTTTCTAGCAGATACATATGACAACTATCCCAAGACTTCCGAACTGGTATGTATATTTGACCTATGTTTCGTAACAAACGTGCAAATGTTTTACAGTATTCACAATAAATTTAAAAGTCAATTGATACACCGGGTATTCTAAAATACAAAGTTCCTGTTACAAGTATACCCTATTTTACAGGCTACGAAAAACAAAATGAATGATGCAACGGCTGCTTTACCTGTTATTTCTGTGCACGAAAAATCTAACGAATATAAAACATCACCCTTTAGAGCTTTGTAAAGCTTTTAATGGAAAACGGATTAAAACTCTAGAGTGAATTGTTTCGATCGAGTGAAGTTAGTCACACTTTTAGCACGCAGGCCAGCGCAATTCATGACTTTCCTCTCCAAATGAGAAAACAGCGAAAGGAACGCTAACTTTCCATCTAGTCGATTTACAAATGAAAAAGTACGCTATTTCTGCAAGCGTATAGTTCTGCACTTTTCGTTTCTTTTTCTAATGAAAAATTGATCTCGTAAAATATAAACAATAAAATACGGTTCGTAAATTCACGAGTATAACAACAGATTAAAAAAGAAATTATTACTACTTAATAAATATAGGACATTAACTGTAGAGAATTTTGGTAGAATTTAAAGAATACAAATTGATATGCTATACCATATCTGACGAAGGAATTAAAATAAAAGTACAATGAAATCTTCATGAAAGTCTAACTAATTTCGTTATAAACATAGTTTAAATAATATGGTATACATGTAGAGTATACATCTTATACAGAATAAAATAAAGAAGCTAATACTATTTGATTTTAACTTTTGGACGCTATAAAATAATATTAGGTCGTCCGAAAAGTTACTTTCGTTTTATAAGGAAAATAGTAGATGCACAACAATTTCCGTTTTATATTATTTTATCGCATTACGTATGATCTATTTTGTTTTATCAAAATAAAGATCACAACGTTCCATAAATTAGGTTTCATAAAAATGCATCGTTGTAAAAGACGTATCTGTAAAAGAAAGACACTTTTTGGACAACCCAATATAGGATTGTCGCATTCCAAGAGGGGAAGGAAGGGAGGAGAATTTGTAATATTTTTGAAATATCTGTAGCTCAATAAAATTGAAACTTGAAATCACACCAAATAAATAATAATTCTTCTTTATTTTCTTCAACGTTAAGAAAGTATATCTCTGCGAAATTGTCTACACATTTCAGCACGTTATAATGGCACAGAAATTATATCGTATGAAGCTTCGTAAGGAAAAATACAATATATCATAATAATATAATAACATCTACAGGAAGATTCAATCATATCGTTTATATTTTCTTGACTACTTTAATTTTATTTTTATTTTTAATTTTAATATTCGTTTATGTATCTACATCATGCGCACTATTTAGTTTATATCCATGATAAATTAACAATATTAGATATCATCAGTCGCATTAACATAAAGCGATAATCTGATTATTAGGTAGAAAATTATTCGTTCCACTGAGATAAACATTTTTCCGTGATTTTAAGATAGCAAGGTTGAAATCACACCAAATAAATAATAATTCTTCTTCATTTTCTTCAACGTTAAGAAATTCTCTAATAATAACGAAACATAATTCCAACAAATGTGACCCAAGAAACGCAATAGGGTGAATGTTACTCGTGTTACTTATTGCCAACAGGGGTTAGAATACGAATTTAATACACTTTGATCTGTTTCAAGGAGATAGATAATACGCTATGTCTCGTAGGCGGACGCAAAACTTATTGCACGTAATTTGAAATGATCGTTTCTCTACCTTGATAAGGAATAAGCGTGTTATAAAGTTAAATTTTTAAGGAGCAACAAGGAAATTAATTTTTATTAACACTAAACAATCGCGGCTCGTATATGACGAAAATTCTCAAGAGATTTCTGTAGGAAACTTTTCGTGAATGTTTCTTCAACTTCGTCTACTGTCAAGGAGAAAGCAAGTTGGACCTTTTTTTTGCGTGTCGAAGAGAAGTGCCAGGTAATTAGTGGAAGTTACATGGTAGCGAGAAGTTAGTAACAAGTAAGTTGGCAATTAGTCGACAAACAGAATTATTCCAAGTCTTTTAAGTCGGTTAAGACTTTGCAAGATCAATCTTCCAAGTGAAAGTGATTCAATTTTAAACATCACTTCAATCAGTTTCAATAATGTTTGAAACGCTCGAGTTTCATTTACTTTGCTAAACAATTAAATGTGGTGATTTAAAGTATTGATTAATTATTAAAGATATCATATGTCTGTTTCGAAGTTAATTCTAATTCTTTAAATAATTAAAAAATTGTTTGATCCTGATATTCATAGTATCATACAAATACAATATAGAATTATGCATTTTCAATCATGCCATATTTTATATGTGACTGATATCAAAATGAATTTAATTATATATAGTAATATAATTATCTACCACTATTTATGATATTACGTATAAATTACTTTTTATCGATGGATTAGATATTGATGAGTCACAATTAAATCCAACAAAATTTATTTTTCAATCATAAGGTTTCAAGCATTTAATTAAATCAATTACATTTTGATCTATATACTGTTCACTTCCGAACAACATTTAACATAACAATGGCAAGTTCAGAACATTTTATCGTATTTTGCCTAAAATCTGGCGTTTATGTAAACGGAAGCAATACGAAAGCAACGACATAATCGATCGAAACTTGCATGCCAGACCGTTTCTTGTTGTCTATTCTGCTATTCGCTGTGCCAAATTGGAGCTCGTTTGACCTCACTGAACTTATAAACAAATTATCTCTTTCGCTGCCTACGATACTTTTTTCTCTCTATAATAAATCTTCTCAATAAGAAAAAATCTAACTTTATTTATAGCTGGATAATATAAATGTTCTGATACGTATGCAGTTACATAATCGATACAAACAACCTTTTTACAAATTTCATTATTCTATCGTACCATCATTATTACATTTACAGAAATACGTATTTTCGGAATATTTTAACATTTGATAACTAGTAAAGTATAAAGAAAAAGGGCATGAGAGTTTGAAAAGGCGGTTAAATTTTACGTGACATGTATACATACGTAGGTTCTGTCGAAAGGGAATAAATTTCGATGTTGCAATTCGAAGCTGGCTGGTCTGATTGAAACGAAACCACTGTAAACCCACTCGTCGCGAAATGATCGCAAGCTTCACGAATCCTTGAAATTCTACGAAACGTAAGATAGCAAGGTTGAGTCACGAACCTCGTTGAAAGACAGAACGAGGTTAATCCACGTGCAGCTCCTCGGCTCACGAAGTAGCTCGCTCGACAAATTTGATTTTAGCGACTGAGTACACTTGATATGCGAAAATCACTTCCGCAATACGAATTATAAACGTTATACTACGCGTTTCGAGATAAGTTTAAGTCAATCGCCTTTGGCACAACTTATTCCTCTTCGGTTGAAATTCCTCTGAATATCTTCGTATTCGATGATTATGCGCGTTACCTACAGTTATACTTCAATCTCTTCGATGAAAAGATAGAATTATTTTGTATTTTTCCATCTTATTTATTTCAAACAAATTTTATGAGAAAAATAATATACACCTTCCAAACTATTATGACAGTTACACAGTATGAGATAAATCTTTGAAGTGATTAAAAACTCGTTAAAACTTTTAAGAATTATCTGGTTTGAAATCTAGAAAAATAAAGAATCCATATATTCAATGTTATAATGAAAATTGCAAAATGTAGAACAATTTATTATTCTATATGTATTTTTTAAACTGAATCTGCGATAGGGTGACCGTATGAAAATACCATAAAATTTCTTTTAAATAGATCGTAATATTAAATAGCATTTTATAAGATTTTCGAAATAATTGTAAAATATTGGAACATCGATAATTGATTAAAAGAAGGTTAACACAAATTGATCCGATGGAGTTTAATCAATCAAATGATACCTATTTGCTGTTTGTTTTACACGAGGTGGAACCGCGGTGTAGAGACTAAGTTTCGAATACGGATTTTCTCTGTGTTGCAATTAACGTCTAGCTCGGATTGCAGGTTGAATTCGACCGATACTCATTCCTCGGAACCGGCGTAACTTGACATCCAAGCCACGCGAGACGAGACGCATTTGATATCGACAACACCTTCCTGGTAGTTAATTTGATGTTGCTTAATGCTAGAGACGGAAATTAGATAAGGATCTTGCTTGAAACGTCCAAACAAATCTACTAGATATACGTTGAATTAATTGTTCGAAGCTGCTGTCTCTTATGCCCATTACGCTTTCAATAATCGAGTTGATATAGAATAAAGGTAAGAAAATGTATTGTATGAGATAATATATCCGTAGTAATATTTATTTATTTTTTACCTAGTCCGTGCCTTTCGGCTTTGGACGAGTATTCAGTTTTACATTTTCTCAGTCTTATGGCGTTATCACCTTATTGCCTCCTCCCTTATACCTATTTAACTAAACTCTAAACTCTTTTCCTTGTCTATATCTATCTAAACTCTTTTCTTATGTATCTACCTCCCCTCTTATTCACTCTGTTATATTGCACTCCGTTATATAATTTATCTCTAACACTATGGTAGCACTATGGTCTTTTGCCTCCTTGTTGTGCTTCCTTATTATCGTTCCTCCCCGTCTTGTATTGCCCTTCTCTTCTCCATTATTGCTTTCAATTCTATTAGTTCTTCGACAGTCTCGTTTAGTACCTTTTCTGTTTCTTTTGGTCCTCCCGTTATTTCGCATTCTTCTATTACGTGTCTCAGGTCTTCTTCTTTCCTTTTACACAGTCTGCATCTTCTTTCTCCCTCTTCTTTCCAGTATTCCCTTGCTTTGGTTTCGTTTCCACATCTGGATCTTGCTAATGTTTTTCTGTCCTTCCGCTTCATCCTCCTTTCTAAGTATTTTGGTAACTCTTCTTCCGTAGTAATATATAACCCACAGTAAAGTGAAGTTTAATTGCAATTGAGGAAACGCGAAAAAAGAAATTCATTTCTATTCGTGAAATCAATCGATTTTAGTTCATTTAAAAAATAAAGTTAGAATTTGAAAAAATTTAACGGGAAGTTTATATATATTGGTGCACATGTATTATTCCATACGATACGTTTGCGCTCTATACAATTACCACAGGTTTTCTTATATGAATATTTGTTCAATTATTGAGAACATAATAGGTGTAAGAGACAGCAGCTTGGAGTAATTAATTCAACGTATATCTAACGCAGAATTTTCTCTTTGATGTAATTCTGCTTCGTATTACTCACGGCGAATTAATCTACCTATCAAATATTTAATAACAAATATTTTACGTAGTAATATAATATATTTCATACTTTTATACAATACATTTCATGACGATAAAATACAGATAATTGTCGAGACACTGAATATTAATATTGACAATTAATGAAATACAGAGTCCGCTCGAATAACATGTAAAAGCGAGCACGACGTGATTCCTTGTGGAAAAATAATCAAAAGACGTAGAATAACATTTTTTCATTCTCGGAATAGTTTTCGAAAAAAATAAATTTGGCAATTTATTACATGCATTTACTACGGCGATTCTTAACTAAACATGTTCAAACTCTGTTTCCTTAAAGATGAAGTATTAAGCGGAGAAATTTTGTTCTACATTTTCGATTTATTTTCACACGCATAATAACTTACTGTTGATTACTTAATCCTGTCCAGTTCAAAATTAACCATGTTCAAGTATTCTTGATAAATATTGAAACTTGATTTTTTCGAGAACGAAGCCAAAATAGAAAGAAGATTATTTTATATTCTTTTCCAATCTTTCCACAAGGAACCACGTTATGTCCGCTTTCACGTGTTCGGCTGAACCCTGTGCAAGTAACCATTTGACAGAATTCCAACAATACAAAGTTAAATATTCTTTCATTAAAATCTAATTGCACATTTGAATTCAGTAATAACAGTCGACTTTATCACAGTAATGCTAGCAAAATGTAATTACAGAAAGAAACTATTTAATTTTAATTTAGACTAAAATACGTGATAATGTAGTTTCTTCATCGATTACTAATTAAATTACAATTATTTTAATTCTTTTAGAATTATTCGATTGAAAGCTATATAGACTTTCGTTTATTTCTACCTCTCATCTAAACTATTTTAGCTTCTTTTTCACGAAATCTGACATAGAAGCGAACTTACACCGGATTTTTAGCTGATGAGAAAAGCGGATAGCCGGAAATTGTCGAACTCGGCACTTTGTTCGTATAAAGGAACGAAAAAGGAGCGATTGCGTGTACCAATCGTAAAATAACTCTTTCCAGTAACGACAGGTATACTATAAAAATCGATCTTGGTTTCCTGCGCTCGCTCTGAGGAATTCGGATTGGTAGAAAAGTATATCTCTGCTAAATTGTCTACACAACATTTCAGCACGTTATAATGGCACAGAAATTATATCGTATAAAGCTTCGTGAGGAAAAATACAATATATCATAATAATATAATAACATCAACAGGAAGATTCAATCATATCGTTTATATTTTCTTGACTACTTTAATTTTATTTTTGTTTTTAATTTTAATATTCGTTTATGTATCTGCATCATGTGCACTATTTAGTTTATATCCATGATAAATTAACAATATTAGATATCATCAGTCGCATTAACATAAAGCGATGATCTGATTGTTAGGTAGAAAATTATTCGTTCCATTGAGATAAACATTTTTCCGTGATTTTAAGATAGCAAGGTTGAAATCACACCAAATAAATAATAATTCTTCTTCATTTTCTTCAACGTTAAGAAATTCTCTAATAATAACGAAACATAATTCCAACAAATGTGACCCAAGAAACGCAATAGGGCGAATGTTACTCGTGTTACTTATTGCCAACAGGGGTTAGAATACGAATTTAATACACTTTGATCTGTTTCAAGGAACTAGATATTGAGCTTTGTCTCGTGGGCGGACGCAAAACTTATTACACGTAATTTGAAATGATCGTTTGTCTCGACTTCGATAAAGAATAAGCGTGTTATAAAGTCAAAAGTTTTAAGGAGCAACAGGGAAATTAATTTTTATTAACCCTAAAAAATCACGGCTCATATATGACGAAAATTCTCGAGAGATTTCTGTAGAAAATTTTTCGTGAATGTTTCTTCAACTTCGTCTATTGTCAAGGAGGAATTAAGTTGGACCTTTACAAAATTATTGTACAAAAATATTCGTTCCATCGAGATAAATATTTTTCCGTGATTTTAAACATACAGGTATCCTTGAATAAGTAACCAAATTTTATGAACGCGTTGACATATGAATAGAAAAAATAACGATGTTGTCATTCATATTGCAACGCATATGACAAAACAATGTGGTAATTTCTATTGAACCGAGAAACGAATATTGAAAATTATTTTCGAATGTATTCTCTATGGTATGGCATACGAGGAGAGTTTTGAAGTTTCAAAAATATGTCACTCTCTTTTAGAGCATATTTCTTTCCATTTTCCGAAAAATAATTTAACAAAAATCGTACGCCAGAAAATCGGCGACAAAGCAACGTGTTAATTTATTTTTCCCAATTAATTATTTTTTAGTTAAATTAACTATGAATGTTTCATATATTTTTATATCGTACGCGTTCTCTATTTAGTTTATAGTTTATTTTACATTGATTTACTTACTATTCCACTTAAATACAATTATTTGAAGCGAAACAAGTATAAACATTAAGAAACTATCAACGTCAATAGAAGATTCTCAAAAATATACAATTTTAAACAATCTCAAATAAACAGTTGTTCGAAGTATACCGATAAACAAATACAAATCTTAAAGTTCTTGAAACAGAAGCAGAAACAAAATAACAGGAACACACACGGGAGAATGTAACGGCTAACTGTAACGAAAAAATTAAAATAAATACGATGGACCGTGCGTCTAATTTCAATTTCTACCCGGAGCGGCACTTTCTCGCTCATCTCCAGTTTAATTAAATTTGTTTAGAGGTAAGATAGCGTTGGTAGTAGTGTTGGCAATGGTTGAAGATGCTACAGTCGTTTTCGTTCACCGTGCACGAATACTTGGCAGCCTTGGCACTTCCTCTCTTACCAAGTCACACGGTTCAATTCCGTCGCAAGGAGGAAAGACGTCAAGATGGAACTTTTTCCCCGACCTTCGTACCGACGAAATTTTTTTGCCGAAGAAGAGAAAGATTCTCATTGGGGTGGAAATCCCGTAAGGGGTTGCAATTTCACGAGACCCCTGTTTTTAGAATCGTTCTCGCCCGAAGTAGTTACTCGCCAAAGTAGACGAAGGAAATTAGAAAATTAGAAATTAGAAAAAATCTGATGGAATAGTACAATCTAAAGAGAATAGATAGGCCGCGTGTGGGTTATTTATTTGCCCTGATACTCGGGATCATTAAGAAATTAACTAGACAAGATTACAAGAAGGAAATTATTCTAAAACTATTTTATTAAATTCTAAATCCAAGAGATTTTATAAATTAGAAACAGAAAGGTTGGTTGCTAAGTAGGAACATATTTTGGATACATATTTATGCGATAGAAATATCGATATTTTTTAATAAATTTCATATGTGTAGCATATTTCGATATCACAACTAATAAACAAATATTTTCATGTTTTTCTCGTATATCGCAATATACTCTCGTGTTCAAGAGTATGGAATCACTTTGTATACCATAGAATCCACAGAATAAAACAATAAAGTGAACCAGCTTAGAATTCTGATATCTTAGAAAATTTTCACTGTGAAAGATTCATTATATACTATTTTTTATTTACATCTACGATTGTTGAAACATGTAAAGAGAGTCAAGGTGCAATAATATGGTGCAATATAATAATATAAATGTCATTATAATTTCAGAGAGATATGATCGATGTTTCAAACGTTTAATATTACCAGATTTTGTTATAAGCGTATAAAATCCAATTTGGGTGCAATTTGTAAATGGTTCATGAATCGAATTTCATTTAACCATTAGTTTGAAATTGTAGTATTTATATACTCGGAAGTTAGTAGCTCGGTAAGTGGTATGAATAAAATTGACTACATCGAGTATATTCGTAATTATCGTCACGATGTTCGTCTAATTGCTACATCAAAAAAGGAGCTGGTAGGCTACGTTCGGACTAGTATGCCATCGCGTGCGATGCCAACACGCAACTAAACCGTATATACCATACGTCAATAGGAGGTCTATCATGATAAGGAAGCAAGACGCGGAATGCAACTACTCAATGTGGTTTTTCAAGTATTCAAAGTTAACGTTACATAAAGTAAATGCTATTATTTCGTCTGTGTATAAAGCCTTTCAACACTGTAGATGTATGTGAGTTTCGAAACATTGTTAACCACGCGGTGTGAACACATTTACGTGCATACAATGCCTCACAAAATTATTTAACCATTTACCATATAGGAAACTCTTATATGCTTTAAATTAATTGCGTTTCGTCCGCAGATTTTAGATTATAGATTCAAGAACATGTAGAAGATAGTTTCCAAAATTTCCGGTAAGAAACCTTTAGAGGAATTAAAATTTTAAAATGTTTGTTAAATTCTAAATCACGGAAATTTTATGAATTAGAAATAGAAAAGTTACGGTAGTTTCTGAGTATAAATACGCGATAAAAAACGAGGCAATATACATCGATTGACTTAGCTTATAACGTTCTTCTGTAATTTCATATCAAACATTGGGTAAAAAGAAGAAAACGAAAAACACATTATACCATACACGTAATGTTATTGTATTTTCTGATATTACTGCATATGTTGCTATATGATATTTAAATATCATAATGATAATATCATTGCGTTCCAACATAGAATTTATTAATTCTATAAGTCTATGCTTCTAATGCATAAAAAAGAGACGCGAGAAGGTCAATTTCAGAGAACATTTATTCCATTCTAAGCAACAATGTCAATTGCACTGTACATATAAGAGGAAACAGGAGACGTTGATACTTTTTATTGATCGTGTCGATCTACTAAAATAGAGGTGATATTTTCTCATCTGGTAAAATTCCAGAGCATCAGGTCAATCGGTATAACCTTGCAAGAACCAGCGTTATGCTCAGTATGTTGGCATAACGCTAGCACGGCTGTAGGATTCGGGGATAGCAAGGATTCAGGATGGAAAGGAGAGTGGGGAAAGATTTTCGATGCTTCGCTTTGCATACTAAGCTTCGTAATATCCTTTGTATTATGCTCGACTCTCCAAGCTTCCCCTATACTCGGTCACCCTCGTGAACAGCAACAGCGAATCTACATATGGATCCGCGGTATGTTGCAATCCTGCGTTGGGTTATCGCAATTTGCATCTCACGTGGTAATGAGTTGGTAGGGATTTAACATTATGGAAAGACCTAGGATGGAAAAAGAGTTATGGCGAACCTCTTGCTGTTTCGTGTACACGTCGTCGACTCATTTTATTTTTAAATTACTTCCCGGCTCTTTATGAAAGGGAGAACTGTATGGTAACGTACCATTATAAGGAGCATGATATACATAAAACAATATGATCGGATTTATGTCATTATCTTTTAACATGCTGTAAGAAGAAGATCGTAGTTTTCATAGCATTAAATTGATGCCATGTTAGGTATTGTTCCAATCTTATTAATTATTGGAATTAACTATCAGTGTATTTGATAATTTGCTTCAATACGATACGAGAGTCTATATTGTGGAATAATTTATGACTTGGTGACATAGATTTTATAATTATAAAAATTATATCTGTAATTAAAATTCAAAATCGTATCGATGATTTGTTGGATAGAAACGATCTGCCCATTAAACATATTAAAGTACAGTATAGGAAGGAGATATGAAAATATATCGTTTCTAAATAATTTTACCGACCTAACAATTGGAAATTTCAAATTGCATAAATTTCTAACATTTAATGCAACGTCAAAATTCGACGATATAGTTTCCATGTGATAGATAGAAGACTACGAGAATGCGTTAGAGAAGCAGGAACCAACTTGTCTGCCCTGCTTCATTCTATTCAATAGTCGCGACCGCGGTGGTAACTCTGCCATGAAATTAGACCGGCTGTTTCCAATTTTCACTATTTCGACTAGTTGTAGTAAATAATTGCCCGTCATTTTGCACCATTTGCAGTAAGTGGCTGCCCGTGAAATGGATGTGAAGTGAAATCTGCCAAATCGACCTCTCCTCCACCTCCTCGAGCCTATCTTCCTTTTCGAATGATATTCAACTTCGAGAATTTATCTCTAGCGAATGCACGATAGTAATAGTATCGTTCAATAGTATGAAAGTACCTCAATATTTTAAATATAAAGTGAAGACTGTCTCTTTATTCGGCTTTTAAAAATTTTACGAAGCGTTATAAATTTATCATTTATTTCTAAAAGATTTGTATATACTTCTGAGAGTGACAGGTTATTTCCTTTCCACAGTTAAGTAATTTCTATATCTCTTCCTTTTGTATCTGTTCCTTCACTCGCACTAAAGCAATTTCTTTTAGCCGCCAAAAAAAGTCAAAATTAAAAATGTTAATACTATCATTTCATAAATTCTAATTAAAGGCTTTTCGTGTATAACAACAATTTATACGTACATATATATATATTTTATATATATATATAAAATAAATATATATAAGATAGCACATATTAGAGAACAAATTACACTTGCTACTCCTGTGCAAAGCATTTAACGAGGTTTACTTCAAGTCCTCACATTTTCTCCGTTCTCCCTTGAGATAAGTTTCTCTCCATCCACTCCATTAATTCCAGCCAGAAAAAGTGAACGAGTAGAGGGCTGCGCGACGTAGGAACATTCCGTATGAAGTAAAACGAGTGTAATTCACTTACAAGGCTATGGTACACTTGGATATGGTATTGCATTAACATAAGCTTCAAACTATTTGGCGGAATTAGCTTTAGATGCGAACTAAATAAAAGTATTTAATGATAATAATAAAAAATTCTTATTATTATATTTATTGAATTGCTTTTTGATATAGCTCCAGTCTACATGTAAATGTAATAACAGCCTATTTATTGAGAAAATATACCTTGACCGTGATATGTGTTTGTCATAGTTAAACATATCTTTTAACGAAAATATTCTTGCAAGAATTATCACAATCTTGTGTGGATCTGAAAATTACACCTTACAAATACGCCTTACAAATCGGTCGTAATTTTTGCGTCAATGAAACAAACTTATACTGAGACCAAAAATGGCAAGTTCAATTATCTATACATTTTCTAAAACTAGTTTTAAAGTTGTTTCTACTTGAATGTCACTTGGAATCCGATGAAAGGATATAATTTATTCCATGCAATACCATAATTACGTGGCTAGTCCTTGAAACTTTACAGACTCTCACTGAAATTAGGTTCGTGGTTGTTCATTGTTTGCTCCTTGGGTCTAGAAAAATTATCACCGCTAATGTTTCTTCTAGATTTATAAAGAGTCTGTGTTTAAAGAAGAAACAATATTTTTCGATAAAATCCCCAAACTTCACTATCTGAAGAATGAAGAACTAAGAACGAAGTTTTTAAAGTTGTCTTCTATACAAGAAAATTGGTACTGAAGCATGATCTGGCGGTAAAAATTCCCTATACTGTAAAATAATATTTAACAAAGGCTAAAGTAATAGATAAAGTCATCAAATCGTTGAAATGGAAAAAGGACCAATAGTCAAACTTCGATTCACAGATTAATAAATTAAAGTAGCGTTGCATTTAGCATATTTGTTGAATAAAAGAAAAAGACGTTCTTATCGACGAAAGTAAATTTATCTGTTCTAAACTGGATTAAGATATGTACGCAGACTACCATATTGATCAGAAGCATAATAAAAAATTAATTAATCCAAGTGGATCAGTGTTTGCGCCGGTTTTATTTTTCCTATTGAGAACACGATCGATCGTTCCAATTATTTAAGTATAGTGATAGAATTTAATATGAGACAAGAAATAACAATCCTTATAATATCCTGCTTGCGCGGCTGTGGTGTAGATTTGGAAATAGACCATGTAAGATATCTATCACCTCTACTAGGTGTTCTGCATAGTAAATAGAATATATGTATGCTTGAGAGCTGACTGGAGAAGCATAAGCCCAGTAGGCCGCCATCTTAATAGAATCAGGATGATGCTCAGACTGTCTAAGCAGCTATGTCTAGCACTCCCTTAGCTGTCGTCGACTTCGAATATTCGGAGAATCCTTCTTACTTTCCGCAATGAATCGTTCCCTCGTTGCACAAAGCATTCTAACTGCGTTTTCGTGATTACTTGACCTGCTTCTCTCTTCGATAATGACCTCACATTTCTTGCTTTTACTTTTAATATAGCGCACTTACAGGAGATTTTTTGTTTTGTTTTATTCTCGCCAATTTTTAAGTTAAAAGTAATTTACTGGTTAAGCATGGTTAATTGATTAATAAATATATTAATATAGGTACATTTATAATAATTGAAAATTGTTTTTAAATAATAGCCATTTTTGTCATGTAGTTTTATGGCGACACATGAGTCATAGGACGAGGTGAAGCGAGAACGACTCATGTTATTATTGTGCTTCGGATTAAGGATACCGCCTCGACATACGAAATTAGTACGATTATCTCCAGGCAAAAACAATGTCGCCGTCGGGGGCAACCGTCGTTCCAAGTCAAATTTGAATCTTTTGACTCTCCCCGACCAGTATAAATAAACAGACACGATCGCGAGCGAGGCAATAATTACCAGAAATCAATTGTGAGCGATTATCGAGACGTACGAGTATCTACGGGTTACGACTTATTCTATTTTGTCAAACACTTTGTACGAACGTCTATCGATGGTATCAACCTATTTAACTATTTATTCTAACAGTAATCACAATCGTCATTTCGTTATACCAATACATCCATACATCATCCGCCACAGTTTGTTCAAGAACTGTCTCGTTAGGTGATTAAGATGCAACACTTTATCGTGAATAAACTAAATGAAATTCATGATTTCGAATGACACATGCTCTGCTGATATTTTTTATATGTTTAACGATAAAATAATTTCAGTGAAATAAATAAAATAAATTTATCATTAGGAGATGCGCCGTCACGTGAAAATTATTTTGATTAAATATTGTGCATATATGTGGTATTGAAAAAAGACCGTATATGTGCGGTCGCAGATTCATTTTATAAAACGTTTTATACGCATCAACGTAACATCCATAAAAAATTGCATGAGTAAAACCATGTCCTCTCGGTGAAAAATATAAAAAATTAGACTTCAGACAAGATTTCGTTTGTGACCGTACAGCGATTAATGTAAAATCCTTATTAGCACAATGAAGCTATTTACAGTTCTATGATTTTTATTAGGTTCTTTATGCGAAATTTATAGCTTAATAATAAATCGATCATTCCTTTGCTAAAAAATATATTAGAAAATGATAAATAAATATAATAATTGGTTAGTAGATAAATTAAAGAAAATTAAATATGTTTCCATCTTGTGTAATGAATATGTAAAATTCAACTGGTTTTTATCTGACGATTAAATTTGTTATATCGGTAAAATATAGACGAATAGAGAAAAGAAAGGATATATTTAGCAAAACTTTAGGTTAAAATTGTTAATGTCTATGTAAAATCGATTGGAAGAGTATAAAAAATATTTTTTCAATAAATTGATTAAAATAATCGTATCAAGCAAGCGACTATCGCGTTGCCTGGAATATGGATCACATTTTTCTATTATTCAACTTATCGTCCCATTTCCTTTCGTTCTTACATTTTTCATTTCATTCTCTGATTCTTCCGCTGTTTGTACGGAACATAAGCGATCGTCACCGCGGTTCACCCTTTCATTTACCTCTTTTCGATATTTTAATATTCGTGACGAGAGATCAATTCCCACCCACCTAGCCTCACCGTTTCCACAGACCTACCACTTTTGTGAAATATTCATGATGCTTTCGCGCATTTCGCAGAAACTCGAGAAAGAAAACACGGTCGTTCGTATAAATTGGAAAAACTGATAAGTACGTAGAAACGAGGCGATCAAAAACAGAAAATACTATTAAGTAGTATTTGCTTTGAAGCCTATGAAAATCATGCTTTTGATATGTAATCGCTCTTTTAGAGAGCTGGAAAGCCATCAGCTAACAAGCAACGATTGCACGAAATGTTTCCAATGGAAAAGAACTCTAGGTATTTTATGAGAAATGTAATAATGAGAAGTGAATTTGTTAATGAAAAATACCCTTTAGCAAGTGCAGAACGCTGCATCTAGTTAAATGCGGAAATTTATAAACCAATTAGTTTTGATACCAGTGTGTATGGCACACTTTGTTCAAAAAATTCGTAGAATTACATCAGCAAACTGTGAGCCAATGTTAGCGCCAAGTTCTCGCATTGATAAATTACTTTTTAACATTAAACTTCCTAAACGACCAATATTAAGCTCTTCAGTGATTATCCGTACAATGATTCACTGATTTGATAACACAAATTCATGAACACGTTCAAAACTCATTTGCGACGTGAAAAGTCGACCTCCACAAGTATTATCTTCCACATTTTCTCTTCCTTCTTTTTACTCGCCATCCATTTGTAAATGGTTGTTGGCTTCATAGCATTCTCTCCATATGCTTCTTTTAGCATGTCACTTCAATTTTTTGATACCTTTTAAAAAGATCAAGAAGACATTTTCAAATCGTGAAACAGCCGAAAAAAATAGACACGCTAGATAATTAAAGAAATTGCTATAAACGAACATAAGGCTTACTTGAAAGAACTGTTTGAATAGGGGAGTACATGGAATAGAATATAGCGTAACAAGGAGCGTAATAAACGTCTTATAACGTTATTTCAATTTTTATCAAATAAACGATTATTGCAGCTTATTATAATTTCTGTACGTTATTCTGCTGTAACCAAGGAACTAAATACGTTTATTACTTTATCAAATATTCTTCTGGACTATTATATCGTAATATCAATTTCCTAACTCTTTCTATATATATATTTTCATCTCTATATATATTTTAGTAAAACTAAGAATCTCTTCCGTTGAGAAATGGTTTAAATTTTCTAACTCTAATGTACGTACATTATTAAATTTCGATAGAATTTCAAGCCAACTGCAACAGATTAATAATACGAACTGCTCAATCTTAATTAATCTTGTTATAATAAAATCTCTTCGCCAATAATCAAATATCCTGATAAATTCCACAAATTCCATAACTTCTCCAATTACATAATAATGTCCACTTACAAAATATCGTGATAATCGAAAGTTATTTTTCGCCGTAGGGAGAATGAGATACGATAATCACCGGAATGTTGGTCGTTAATTAACGAGAAATTAACAGTGCCGGAAGGCAGTAGCTAGAAAAGCGAACTTAACGTCACGCCCCGACGATATATTAATTCAGCAACGGGCAAAGATTCTCTTGAACTACGGTAAGACTGCAGGTACCTACTCTCGAAGCTCTTTCGGATGTTAAACACGCCGGATACCATTCCTTGGTTCTTCCAGGGTCGCCACAGTCCCACCAGCGTTCATAACTCATACCACACGACCCGGTTAGCCTAAGAGCTACGAAAGCACATGCATCATATTGTTACATTATAGAAACGGGTCGCGTTTCTACCGCACGTACGATAGAATCTAAATCCAGAACTTAGCACTGTCACACTCCGGCAATTTCATTTTTATAATCGTATCCGCCTTATCGCCGCAACAATGTCCCTCTGGCTTCGACCACGTTTCCCAAAATTTATGTACACGATAGTAGATTTTGAGATAACCGCGGGCTATAATCAATATCACGGTATCGTTGCTAGGACTTTATTCGCTTCAACTTTAAACTGTATCAATCCGTGAGGCAAAAGTAAATGAAATATAAAGGGCAAATTACAAGAAGCGAAGAGCAAAATATAAAATTAAATTATAAATGATACAACGTGACTAAAATTCTTCTTCTTTACTTATTCATGTAATATAGAGCGAACTTGTTTCTTGATTGAATTAAATTCATCAACCTGATTTTGAAATCAGAGATTAAACATTAATAACGACAAATCAACTTTGAGTTAATTCTACTCTAAATGTGATTGTGTTTTGAATATTTACGACCAGGTTTGTATATCAGTTTCTACTTTCAGAGTAATAGATTATACTGTTAACGTGACTTCTTATATGTATCGTATATATTTAAAAAATTGATAAGAAATACGATAAACGTACACGAAGTACGAAGTGATTTTATTCATCGTATATATTATTCTATATCTATGCCACTTAAATTTATTATTCATTTTTAACTCGTACGCACTTAATTTACATTAAATATCAATCTACTATTTTTTTTTATAAAATAAATCGATCGTGTATATATATATATATATTTCAATAGAAAATTTCAGAGGGTATTCAGTAGAAGAAATACTATTGGATAATAAGCTAGAGAAACAAGCGAATACATATCTAACTTCAATTGAATTTTTTAAAAATGAATTCTCGTTGGGAAATATGGGAAAGACAATCGCAACGAAGTAGATGGGGAAAATGCGTTTAAACGGAGCGAAATGTCCTCCTCAGCAAATGGTCCATTAAAACGACAAGTGGGGAGGTATATTGGGATTGAGTAATATTAAGAGAACGAAAAGAAGAGTGAGTATGGAATGGAGAGAAAATTTGTATTAGAAGGCAGAGACTGAGACTCTCCCAGGAGAAAGCGGAAAGTAAAGAGAAAAGGGGCAGAGTAGATTTATTATGCTATGGGACAGAGCACCTGTAAGTAAACGGGAATATTATAAAAGAATATTATAATCGAACACGAAAACGTTGAAATAATTTCAACTTCTATTGAAATTTACATAATGTGAAATATTTTCATCGAATAAAATCGGCATTCAAGTAATTTCGCTTTGTACCGAAATTTATATAATGAAAAATACATAAGTTGAGTAACTAATTACAAATTAAGAATACAACACGTTCATAGATACCTGTACTAGTAATTTCGTCTATAGTATTCAAAGCTACAGGTAACTCGTACGCATGTTGCAGCCATTTGGCCACAAAACCCATTCTCAGATAAAAGAAAATACAAATAAAGAAGGGAAAATAAAGAATGAACATTTAAAAATTATCTTCCTATTTTGTGTCACATAAATTAGTAATTTCAACATGCTTTATTATTATACGATTGAAAGAAACACATACCAAAGGGATAATTAAAGTAATAATAATTTTTGTTCTTATACCACGTATAAATCTCTCCAGTAAATATACATTTGTTTATGCAGTGTTGCAAAAAACCGCAAGATAATTGATACGTTTTGAGATCTGGCTATGGGGTGAATGTTACGGTCTATAGCAAAGAAAAACCGATTCATTTGAAACCGCTATTCTGGAGGACATCAAAGGGATTGAGAGCGTACGTTACGTGTAATGTGAACAGAATCGCAGCTAGGCATTTTGAACACCCAGTGTACAAGGGTAAAGGTCTTTCATACAGGGGACAAGCGAAGCGCAAAACTACTTTTTTCATCATCTTTTATCTGCGCTTATGGAGCGGCACGATCATACAATTTATACGATGGTAGGAATTGTGTTATACCCTATTTCTCAGTTAATAGTTTATTAAACGTTCTTTTTTATTATAAATTTAAGCTTTTACAGGCACACGTACAACTGCTTTTTATCTACATTTAATATACAGCGGCTACAAAAGGTATTTATACACCATTGTATTTGTTACATATATACACACTGTATTTTAGTAAATTTTACTAAATTTTACTAAAGTGAACAAAGAACGAGCATTTGCTTGGTTGGTCTAAATGCGCCATTACAACGTGTAACACTGTTTGTTGCAAATTACAAGAAATAATATTTAATCAAGGAGCTGGTACAAAAATTATGAAACAAGGGCTTAGCTTTCTAGCAGATTAAAAATTATACCTTGTATTACTTTATATTAAACATTTTCAATCTCCAAAGTGAAAATGCACTTTTACCATAATATCAACATAGACGAAGGTAAATAAGAGTTGAATGATAATAAAAAAAGTATTAGCCCAAGAAATATAATAAAAACCTAATTAAAATTTTCACAATTAAGCTTTCCACGTAAATGCGATAAAGCAATTAAACACTGAAAATAAGGATTTAATATTTACTACGTTCCGCAGTGCGACGTTTGAATGAACATTCGGGAAAAAGATCAAAATTCGCTGGCTACGTTCGCACGTTCGCAGGCCAGGTGCACAGCCAATGTTCTCACGGTGCGGCATTTAAATGAGGATTCGGGAGAAGGATCAAAAAATATATATAATCTGCAGTTTTCCTGAAACCTGATACGTTTGTTTTAATATTTTCCCTACTTCCTGACTCGGTTTAAATATCATTTTCTTTTTTTGTCTAACCATACACGGCGATGTTTAACCAAATAATGCCAATGTGGGGAACAATCTTTCCATTTTTTTGTAAATATCATGCAAAAACCATTTATCCTGCCTTCTATTTCGTCAGTTTTGTGCATTTAGTGATGAACGGAGTTTTCATGTAACTTTACACTTTTTTGTGGAATAAAAGAGAAATTCGCTCTTCAATCGAGTCGCGATTACGACTAGATTTTACTGAAAAAACAAAGAACATCCATTGTAGCAGTTTATAGTAGAAAAAAATTGTACAGCAATGTAATACAATACCTTTTTGACATAGAACAATCAAAATTACAGGATGATCTTTTATTAATAAAAATTGAGAAATTGATTAATCAGATAGTATAAGAATTTACATAAAGTTAGAAGAACAAAAGAAATAACAATGAAAGTACCATTTTAAATTAAATTTTGAAATCAGTCATTTAACCGGATCTGGCAAGCTTACTGTTAAACTGCTCTTTAAAGAAAGAAAGAAATTTTTAAATCAGAAACTTAAATTATACATATCTTCGTTCAACTTCTCCATATCTAATTCTCCGTATGCAACAAACACTATTTAACAAGAATTAACAAACAAGAATATATAATGAATGAGTGTGCCAAGTCTCAAGTGAATCAGATTTCGATGTACAAAATATCCTTATTAATCCTCTTTTGAGAGGAATTATCATTTACATTTATATTATATACTTGCAGACTGATAATTTAATCGAATAATAAAATTGACATCGAACAATTATTTCCATTTTCGTCTACCGCATATCGCGCTGTGATATCGTCGCTGTTAACATTACGTAGAAAGTTTCCGAATTATAGGAACTCTGGAAAAGAGTTTTCCGAGAAAGAAAGAATGTTACATCAGAAAGTGACGCATGGCAGCTTGACGAATCTAGCCTTCTGCGACACGAGTTCGCACACCACTTGGTGGATATTGAATTTTGTTAGAGGAGGATTTCTTCCACAAAGCTAACGCAAGGTGAACCGTGAATCGAGTAACAAGCTAGGCGTCACACGGTTACCGCTTTGACGCTACGCAGAAGCTGCGCCAATACACGCGAACCAGCATAAAGGCGCGAACGCAATCAATGTTGCTGTTTCTCCCTTCCTACCCTTCCTGTTATTCGCCAGCGTAGGGTCCCTTACCGCCATTTTCGAAATCAAAAGTTCCCGACATTGCGTTAAAGCCTGCGACCTTTCAATAGAACGTACAATAGAATATTCTCGGGCTTCGTTGTACGCTCGTTGACAACGCTTTTGTGCTTCGACGTATGTATTAGATTAGCGATCTACGTCGTTATACGCAATGGCAATTGAAAGCACCGCTGCAATAAAGAAATAACTCTACTGTGCGTCGATTTGAGTAAAACCAATTAAAACTCAAGCAGCTTTTCAAACGTGCAATAAATTCACGCTTTGTTGCAAACTGTTCGATTTCCGCTTCCTTGTTGCTGTAGACTGTTCAATTTCTCTTGAAAGGGTAGAATAGCGAAATTGTTTCTAGCTGTTTATCGCTTGTAACCGAATTTATGAAGATCGGACTAAGACGTCTGGGAATACGTAGCTGAGATTTGGGAATATTTTTTTTTCATAAGTAATTACAGAACGAGAAATGTTGAAATGAGAAATAAGAAAAAGCGTAAATTATCACTGGAAAAATGACAGACAAATACTAGTCGTAAGACGAAAGTCTGGTAGGAAAATGCGTCTTCGTGAACGAATCGAAGCGTTGCGTAAACAGGTCAATATCCTCAACGAGATACGAGACGAATTAGGTCTCATTGAAAGCTTCGGACGGAGGAGGAATCGAAGCCATACGACCACGTTATCGCCAGAGTTGTAACGTTACTCAAACAGTTGCAATAATCCATAAGGCATTCTCTACTGGTAAATGTCAAACGACTCATTCGCAATATCCGCATCATCGTTCAGGTTGCAGTATGATTTATTAAAAATCAACCTTTCTATTCTATTTAAATTCTATGAATATCTCAACAAATCAATCTGAACAGCTTCCTGATTGCGAGCATCATTTATTCTTATTTTAGGCTCAACCATATCCAAAAACTATAGATGCAAACGACCGATTTCTAGGTGGAAGCAAGATTCCTTATATGCTAAAAATGATACTATACGATTATGTATATATATTATTAAACGATGATTAGAGAACGAATTCTTATGTTTCTTATTCTTTGTAAAAAAATTTGGAAGTGCGAAATTGCACAGAATGTACATAAAAATCCACAATCGATAATTTTATGAAATATTTTATACTAATCAAATGGTTATACATACGAGTATGGAACTACTTAAGGGGAAAGTCGATTATATTCCATCTATGGTGTATACTGCACAAAACGTGTTACATACCTGAAACATATAAATATGTCGATGTTATTAATTAAAAATAGTATAATAATAGTATCTGATAAAGTGCTTAAAAAATAATTTATTATATTAACAAATATTAGTAAGATATATGATACAATATCTTGTATATACAGATGTGTCGGAGTCCATATATCAATTTTTCTAATAATTGTCTTTTTCTCATGACCATAATTCTTTGTTACCATGCAACAAATTTGCTTTACTGCATACCGAGTTAGGAATGTGAGCGATGTACTAGATTGAGTTATATGTGTATGTACCTACGGTTGGCCATAGCAGAATACCAACAAAGTGCACAAAATTCTGTTAGAGGGAACAAAAACAATTAAAAACTACGTAAAATTTCCCTGTGATATACATTGCAAACTCAGTAATATTTTCCTCGAATAATATCTGGAAGAATAAATAATTCTTCACCAGGATAATACAATAATTGAATAATAAATAATATTTCTTAGGAAGTACCGGGAAACCGTATAAATGTTAAAGTACTTTAATAAGATACGTACACGAGATAAGTAAATCGTATTAACGTTACACAAAATAATACCAGTTGAATAATTACCTTCTCAAGATGCACACTATACATATGTAGTTAAAAAAAAAGAGTTACGGTGTTGGAGAAGCGCAACACTTTCTCGAAGGGGTCACGGCTTTCGTCTGGAAATTACAACAGTTGCACTCTGCCAGATGATGAAAGCATCGAAATTAATTGTAGCGATCAAAAGATTATATAAGATCTTCTCAATAAGAAATGTTCAAATTCGAAGATATTATTTCATTTATTATAGATATATGCATTCTACGTATTTTAGCATCTTCAAAAAATCCCATAAATGTACAAAAATCGCCAGTCTAATTATATGCATCAAAAAGTAGATTAATTTCAAGAACATGTACGCGTCAAAATTCTAAATCTTAGACATCTAACGCGGAATCCAAAGAACATTGTTTGAGTCGAACCACGATTGTAGAATACGAGAATGTATGCATAGCAACATTTCAGAACAATGCGTACAAATATTTGAAGAAAAATTATAAAATTCGCGAAGTATCGTTTTTCTAGAAGAAAATACAATAATGCCAGCGAAATCCGTCGCGGTTCGTACATTGGAATATACTTGTGCTTACTTGGGAATTCAGAAAAGATTTCCTCTAAATCTGGTCATATTGTTGAAATTTATTGTTTGTGTAAACGGAGGAAAGTTACACAAAGAGTAGTTTCAGCAGAGAACATTAGTTTTGTCGCCTTTGAAACATTTTAGATGACAACAAATTTGCAACTTAGGAAAGTGAACTTTATGCCTATACATTGACGTAAAACCGTGAAGTATCCTACGTTATATGTATTATATAAATAATTAATACTTTATCACTATCTCAATTATCATTAATCTGTTCCATCGCAAAGAAATAATGTCAAAATGGAATCGAAATATCCGGCTTAACACAACTGACAATTACATAGAATTATTTATCTCTTCGATCTTCATTCTGTCAAGAATGTTACATTAAATTACATTAGAAATTAACAAGACAAAATATCAAGCTTTAAGTTATTGAGAAAAGCAATCTTCAAATTGATTCCATGCTTCTGTTGAAAATAGACAATACTTTAATTAATCAAAGTTAAAGTAGTAGTACTCGTTCCAATGCACATGCTGTAATCGATAACATGTGCATCATCCATCAAGTATGCTGCATTTGTCACAATGTAATGGATGTCCTAGTTTATTACCGAGTAATAAATGATTATACATTCAGACCGCAATCATTTTTATAATGCACGTCACACGCGTTTTATCATTTGCAAGGGCGTTATTGCATTGATACACTCGTCACATAAAATAAATTTTATTTCTGATTTTCACAACAATAGTATTTTAAAATTCCATTGCATTGCTATTTTAAATAAATTCTACACAAGTTACATTTCAGAAGTTGAATGTACTTTGAATAACTGTACGTAACAAGAAGGATCGGTACAGTTACATTTAACAGCATTGAACCAGTCGATCAGCAAAATATTTTAGCATAGTATGTCACAACGTATAATATCATCCTCCTTTGACTTTGAGGAATTACTTTAAAAGGCCAGAAAATAGAGCTGCAACACGAGATTATACTCGTCACAAAGACCGTATAATCTCGATAACGCCGATTAAAAAATTGAAATGACTAATGATAAAATTCCGAGAATATTTTTTCTCCTTGTAAAGAAAAATTCTCTAAAATTAAATAACTAAATCAATCCAAATCTATTTCAAAATATTATGGTTGCCCATAGTCAAAATACTTGTAACAATATAATAATATTAACAGGTCTCAAACATTAAATGAAGGTACCTTTATTACTCAGAAACCTGCCAAGAATACAAAAACTTTCAAGTTGTATAACAAATTGTGGATTTAATAAATTTAAAATAGCGCGTAAATTTGCATCATGGTGAGCCGCAATGTAGACACATACCATGATGATACGTACCATCGAAGGAACGTCTTCGTGTATCAAGAAAGGCAGCGGATCAAAGAATTTGGAAATAAACAAGTTCATGTACGTAAAATTCAAGCTATGAATCGACATCTTCCTTTGCCAAGTTCTACGGAAATAATTTCGATAGAACGTGGAAGATGTCGTCGTCTGAAAGAACATGAGGAAATATGAGTTTCCAATACTAAATGTAGAAATGTAATAAAACGGATTCATCGACATATCTAAAAATGAGGTACATCCACTTATTCATGTTCGTCAAATGTGTCATGAAATTGGAACAGTTGATAAATTAAAGTACTATAAATTCGTCAAATTTCAGGTCAGAATGTATTCGTATTAAAACATCTAGCGAAAGACGTAAAATGAAATTACCTAAAATTTAATTTATTAACTTTATTAAAGGTAAAACCGGTTCATTTTGTTCGTTTACTTTTTAGTTTGCTATCTTAACCTGCAAATCGCGTCATTTTCTAATCTGCAATTTTTGTAATCATAGAATTAAGAATAAATAAAGGAAAATTAATTTTAAGTAGATTAGTTTTAATCCTTGGAAGTATCTACATGATATAATCGATTTTTAAAAGAGTCTATACGATGTATTAGAAGATAGAAGATCTATAGATGGCTTAATTGCTTTTCTAATTATGTACTAATTAAAATCAACATTCGAATAATATAATAATCTGTATCAAGCACGATTATTCGAAATAAAAGAAATTGTTCACGATACTTGCGCAATCTGTGGATGTATTTAATTCTCCATTTCGGTATCTTCCTTTGCACAGTTAGTTGTAGAATACCGATGATTCTGGAAGATCGTGGAATGCAGGAAGGCTGGTACTTCTAAGGAATATTACTCTGGGTCGATCTTTTGACTCGGCTACATTTTTATCAATCTATTTGTTACGCTGCGTAACCTTTAAACTACAGCCCCGTTAATAATTCGTAATTCACAATATTTTTCCATTCCTCGATTCAACCGGTTTAGAAGAACCGCACTGTAGATCACGATAAGTCGTTCTCACCGGAGTTCAGTATATTCAAAGAACACGCATGCCTTAACCTCGCACGCAATTGTGACATATTTATGTATACAGCTGTATGTACGTGTTTTAACAGTATAACAGGCAGTGACGCTTGACTAGCTCTATATAACTATTAACTATTAGTTCACAACATACGTACAATGTATAGTTGCTCGCGGAAGTATTCGAACACTTGTAAAAATCATTTATGGATATATCATGTACGTTGTACGAACAAACAGTTAATTATTCAGTATATCTTAATATAATATAATATTATAATATATAATACTATAATACAATATTATAATATATAATACTATAATACAATATTATAATACATAATACTATAATATTATATAAATCTTAATATTCAGTGGAATTCTGAACAATTATTACATGTTTGAAGTGACTATTCATGGTGTGTATTGATTTTTTACTAAATATATATTCGCAATCGATATCTTTGTAATAATAGTACACGAATGTTGATAAAATATACGAATCAATGAGAAATTACAGGCTGAGAGAAATACTCATCATCTTCTTATAAAATTAAGAAATTTTTATTATTACAAGCTGATCGACGATATATTCATCCATTAAAATAGCGAAGTAAATAGCTGAACCATACTTACTAAAATTGTTGATCTGAAAATTACCCTCATGACGATTCGTTCAGTCATCACAGTGTCAATTTCTATGTTCCAAGCATCGAGAGTGATCGAGGAAAAATTGGTTCGTTCGATTTGAGACGTTTTCGTCGCGTTGGCACAAGGACGCGCCCCTCGGGAGTTCCTTTCCCTTCTTGTTATTATGTAAAAAAAGGGAGAAGGGGTAGGAAAGGAAAGAGCGGCAAGTACGTAAAACCGATAAATGCAAGTTCAGTTCGGCGAAGTTACCTTCCCTCGAGAGCAGTCTCAAGAGAGTCGCGATTAATTTGAAGAAAGAACCGAAGACAACGACTCAGCCAAAGGAAGAGAGACGGAGGAATAAGAAAGGAACAGTTTTTAAGCCCAGACTTTCCCTGGATGAAGTCACGGGCGTCGATCCTTTCAAGATATTCTTTTCTTTATTTATCGTGAGGAGGAGATCGTAACTTAACCAAAGATTTCGAGTCGATCGACGATTGGACTCGAACAACGAGCACCGACCGAGAAACCACCGAGTTTCAGCGACGAGGATGACGAAAGTGGAGCGAGAATCGCTTTGCTGCATCGTGATTCCGATATTATCGTATTATTGCGATTGCGTTACTTTCATCAATATAACGCTTTTCTCTGTCCGAGACTTTTTGATGCTAACAAATCAAGTAGACAGTGACATTTGACGAGACACAAAAATTCTAAATTTGAAAAATTGCAGATAAGATAACTCGTCGATGTAATAATTCTGTACATTACACAGCTGAAAACAATTTTAAGGTATCAGAAATAAAGAACAGTTGACGAAATCATACACGTGGATGCGCGATCCTAAGAATTACGAGGATTGAAGTACAAACATGACTTTAATACACATTGAGAACTCTGGTCTTCTATTTCTTGCAGATTACATTCAGTCTCTTCTTTTTCGTGTTTTCAAATCCGCATTCAAACAATAATCCATTTATCAGAATGACAAATACGCGATGCGCGATATTCGACAGGCGAACGCGAGGAGACAAAACTTCACAATGTCTCGCATTAGCCATTGTTCCCTTACGTGTCCTCCTTTCACGTTTCGAGAATGGTTGGCCAGGTCGTTGAAAAACGAAGGTAACAGAAAAATGACAATCGGTAAATTGTGGTCAAGTGGATTACTTTATCCTTTCAATTGAAAGAAAGTCGCAGCGGCGGAACGCTGTCCACACAGCCTCGAGACCGACTAATGGAAACTGGGACCCCTGTTTCGCGGTTAGCTCGAAAGAGAATTTCTGGCTTGTTTTTTCCCCTCCCGCCCTTTGCACCCTGAATTTACCTCATCCGAGAGACGTAACGAGCCTGAATCCTTTTTTTGCCAGTCCGTTGGACCCACCAAGGTATACGTGGCGCAACGCTCGGCAGGGCAAATTGCTTTCGGAACGGAAGACTGCCCGAGGCAAAGGGAGCTTTAAGGGAAAATGATTCACGTTGTCGCTCGGCCGTGAACGAAGAATCTTCCCACCCACGCTTTACTCTCTTCCACGCTTCTTCCATCCTCTGTCTCTGTCAAAATTCATCGTCCTTCCACATCATCTTCTTCGACGAAAGAAACTATTCCAACAGTTATAGGAACCTTTTATGAATATGTTACAATTCACAAGGAAGACTAGGTTATCAAGATTATCATCTGTTTCTTAAGAATTCTATACTAACTGTATTACAGTATAGGGGTACGAACGAACGCACGACGTTACAGCGATCACGATTTACGCTTTTCATTAGTGTTACAATTTTTATGGAGCAAATTCGTACATTGATTCAATATGTATACGACACTTAAAAGTGATGATTACATCGGTAAAGTTTGAAAGAAATCTGAAGCACAATTTTCCTAAAGTATCTATAGGACGTGTATGTTAATACAGATATAAGAAAGCGAATGATTTTTAATCATTCTTATTATATTCTGTATAATCTTTATGAACACTTTTATTCGCGAGTATTTTTAAATGCAAATGCAGGCAGATTATTTTAGCAACTTTTACATCTCCGCTCTTATCTTCATTTTATTTATATTTAAATCACTTGTGATACGTATTACTGTACACAATCTAGTATATTTTTACTAGAACAACGTATCTCTGGAATATACGCACGCTTACAATATAAATTTGCAGTGGTGCCCACGGGAAATTTAATAGTTGGAAAGCTTTCGTAGGAAGTATTTTTTCTTATCTGTAATAACATGGGAACTATTCTGGATATCTCATTTTACATGTTCCGTTCCGAATAATTTCAACGTAATTTTCATTTAATTACAAACGGCAGATACATCTCGCTTGATAAGCCCAATTTACTTATCTCGTGCGCGTAAGATCAGCAAGAAGCAACCAGGTCGCGAATATGATTGAAGTTCTGTTGAAAGACAGGAGAAAGTCGTGCGACCACGGTGACGTGGATAATTAAACGGATGACTAAACAGACACGATAATGAAGAAGACGAAGCCGAGAAAATGACGGAATTTGAACAAAGAGCGAGAAAGATGATATTATACAGATAACATAAAAAATATTATACTGTCAAAAATATTTGGACAGTAACAAAATTCGACTGTATGCTACTGGAAACCATCGACGCTTTTCATACTTTTGCTAAACTAAAATTAAGAACTGTAAGGAGCGTGCAGTCTGATAACAAAATTTATTAATTACCAAGGTGCTTTATACATACTTGTTGATTATTTACCCTCTTTTGCATTACGTTTCTGTATCTTTTCCAATATATACTACATGCACCACCGTATTATAAATTTGATGTTTTCAAACAAATAATTCGATGGTCGAAAATGATTGCAGAGAGATGTTTCTACTTTGCTCGAAACATTTCTGATCAGATTGTGTGACTGCTACATATTATGGTTGTCTATATATTTAATAATAATTTGGACAATTTAGGGCAAATTGTCATTTATCTGACGTGTAGCAATATTTGTGTACATGAGTACCTATATCGTAATTAGAAAAGTGACATTTTTGCATGACCAGTGATAGTTACGTATATGGGTTAATTATAAAAGAATTGTATCAAGTTAAAACGTTTTTTTTTTTTTTTTTTTTCTTTTCAAGCTTCGAGTTATGATTGTACAATTATCTCTAAAACTTAATCTAACTGGTATAGTCTAAGCTTTGAAAAACATCTTGAACACGCAACCGCAATTTAAAAAACCGTGATTGTCTACTTTTGGCGTCTAATTTAGCTGTTAATTTTAATATAGTTTGTCCCGCAATCAAGAGTATCTCAGCATATGTGCATTTACATTCGAGAGCTGTGACTCACGTGTTATGTGTAGGCCCATCAGCAACGTCGTTCGTTATACGAGCAAGGTTATAACACGGCAGGCGTCGTTCGTTATTGAGCAGGCGACGACGTGACCCTAATTATATGGTTATTAAGTTCGTTCGCCGTTCCTCCGGATTATAAATCTAACAGTATACTTCTTCTTTGTATGCAGCAGTCTTAAAAATAACAGATTACATGTCTGCGTCAGAAACTTTGGTAATTCTGAAAGTGGCCTGAATAATAATTGTAATGTAGAAACGAGGTCTGTTACATAGTGCATGATTCTCAAGCATGATGACGTACGATTCTCAAAAACATTAATTTTCTACTTGTGTTTTATTATTCCGAAATTTCGAAATCTGGACAATGATTCGTGTTACATGTAGAATAAAATTGTCCTGCTTTTAATTCACGTTGGTACATCATTTATAAACACGTTTTATATTTCGCAGAAATTGACAAATCGTTGGAATGTAAGGTAATGAGCGTGAATAATATATTGGATATTGAACAGATTTACTGTGTAAATTCAGGTCATTTATTTTCGACGATAAAACCATCCTAAAAAGAAAGAATCTCGTCTGTTCTACGAATTCACTGCTCTCTGATGCTCACTCAAGTGGCTATGGAGTCTGAAGAGTTGACTCTTAGCCTGTCTGGCTTCTATCGACCTTTTCGACGGTTTTTCATGCACGAGCCGTGTCAAAAATTCTGTTTCAACTCGAAAAATACCCACAAGCAAAAATATTTCACGTATCTACGCCGGCCGTGAAACTCTTTTTCATCCTCTCGACTTTTTTTCCTCTATATATTTTTTGTTTCGCCTGTCTAAAACAAGTTATAATTTTCATCTTGCTCTCTGTGTACACAAAAGACGGAACAGCATGCTCGTCGATCGATTTTCAGCATCGAAACTGACGCTTAGTGACGAAGGTTCGATCTAACCTTTGATTTGTAACGAAACACGTATAACTAGAAACCAGCAAACCGATGGATCTTCCGCTAGTTTCAAAACGCTACTTCCAGAAACTTCAATCAAGGCTTTTTGATTTATCACATGGCATCTATCAATATTGGAGATGACTATCAGTGATTGACTTCGCTTTGAAGTATTTAATGAGTTTAATTTTTATATGTAATATTTCAACGTATTTGTTCAATACAATTTTATAAGTTACCTGAAATCCTATTTTTACAGATGTTACAATATAACATCTTAATAGAAGCTAGTATCTCTGTCGTTATACTTGTAAAGCAAATATATTTTACATACAAATATAACTAAAGCTTTTATACCATGTATAATATCACTCAGTAAAAGGACACACTAAAAAAACTACATAAAATGAATATTGATTGCAATTTTCAGTTTCATAATTCCACTTCTCATGGAATTAATCTTTCTAGTATAGTTTCAGAGTAATTATATTGACTCAACCATATTACATTTACACTAAGAAAACAGAAACCACCAAATATCCAATTGAATGCCATGCACATAACACAAACAAGGCAGGTTAAATACCTAGGACTCCACTTAGGCACACAACTTACGTGGAAACAACATACTAAATCAATTATAGACAAAATACGGATAAAAAAAAAAAAGATGTACTGGCTAACTAGTCGAAACTCTAAACTTAGCATAGAAAATAAACTAAAAATTTACAAAATGATAATAAAACCAATTTGGACGTACGGAATACCGCTACGTGGGATAGCAGCAGTGAGCCACATAAATAAACTAGAGTCGCTACGATTGAAGATACTGAGAACAATAGTCAACGCCCCATGGTATGTCATACACAAAGAATTAAAAATACCAACGGTTAAAGAAGAAATCGGCAGCTACGCAGAAAAATACAAGGAAAGAATGGCAACACATCCAAACCAGCTGGCTGCTGAAGCGAGCAAAACTCTCATAGAAAGAAGACTAAAAAGAAAAACACCCCACTGACCTCACTGAAGAAATAAAATAGTCAAACTCGAAAATAGTATCCCGCTGGAGGTAGCCATCCACATGTTATTTAACAATTAAATTAGAAAAATTTACCAAATGTTCAGCTGGATAAATTGTACAGTACAAATTAAATAATAAAAAAAAATTATATTGACTCGCGTAAGTAATATGCACATATAAGTGACCACATTGATTAATTCGATATCATTGGATCAACACGAAAGTATGCATGAAAGCACGTCGTAACATAATTCCTTAATTGCAGGAAAATTAATTTCTTAACTTCAGAAACTCCGTATTTGTGACACATGAACTAAACACGATAAAAGTGTAAAAAAGAAGTTATTACAAGTTAAGATTAACATTTCTTCTTAACGATAAACAAATATCAAACTATAGTTCTTTGGAAATATAAACTAAGAGACTTATGCAAAAATATGCTCAGTTCACTTTTGTTGATTTTTTAATTTTCCTGTAACTTGGTGATTAAATAAAACTATTTTATTATAACATAATTGAATCAGGGAATGAGCTATCACAGCTCACATCCAATGATATAAATCTTTTAAGGATAGCTGATAAATCCACTAAGTGAAACATGAATAAGTAAATAATGCGTCATATCTTTATCCATTTATTTAAAACGATTTAAAAACAGAAGCGTCATGAACATAATGGATTTTTGCCATTATAAAAATTACATGCATTTTTGGAATATATGCTGGAGTATTAAATTTATAGTACCTTTCCAAGAGTGCGGCAATCAATCATACTTTACGTTACCTATACTTCCAAACGAAAGAGATGAAAGAGACGAACAAATTACTTTGGTGCTGTACAAATTTAGATATATGTATTGCCTTCTGCATATTCGTTGAAATGTAAATAGCAATAGCATTTTGTCAGGTAAAATGAACAAACGCTGTTTACGGGAAAATATTATCCGCTTTAAATCTTCTTCGGTTTGAGTTCCAGTAGTATTTTCATGTTTCAGAAGCAGTGTGTAAAAAGATTTTGTTTCTCTACAGTCAGCCTACAGTATTTATATCATGAAAATACTATCTTCTTGATTTAAATACAAACGAAATATTATTTGTATATTAAATAATATTTAATATATAATACAAATTCCAACTTCAAAATGCTATATTTCTACCAATAAATTTCAAGGAATATTGATAAGTATCTATAGCACGAATAAATGTAATTTTTCTTCTACTTTGTCGATATTCGGTATCCTTTTCTTCAACTTCTGGCGCGTGTTAAACAAAGATTTTCAGCGATGACACTGAAATACGTTGGAAAACCGACTAAACTTTACGAGTTACCGATGATAAAGCGATCTTGTAAAAGTGCATTCTGAAAACGTACCTTGAGAGCAAAATGACACTCCGGAGATATCTTTCCCTTGTGTAAAATGGAACGTTAATGTTTTCTCAAATAGATAGAAGCGGAAAAACAAGAAGGAACGAAACGAAGGACGATACAGTTGGAACTTCTATGCTGAGTAGAACCATTTGTATTTTGAATACACTCATTACCACATTGAAGCGTTGTTACTGTGCGTGTATAATAAAGATAAAAAATATCTAGTGACAAAAAAATGCACAAAATTTATATAAATTCTTTTGTAAATTTTGTAAATATCTATGGAAAGTTAACATAACATGTTTACAGATTTGTGGAGTATGCATACGTGAAGGAACAAACTTTGTTTTAGAGCATTCCTTCTATAAAGTAGGTCAGGTAAATTGCAGCTTCGATCAAAGATTCTATGATACGACATGTATGTAATATACTGATTGAAGATACATAGAACTCTGTTTAACTCTGTTACGAACTCCTAGTTCGTAAATTCTGTCGTAGACGTCGTCACATTTTTAATATCCATATTTTGCTTATTAAATTATCAGACCGTTAACGTACAAACGTATTATAATAATTCATAATTATTGATTTTATTACGATTATTTATATCTATAGCGTTAAGTATCCATGGTTTTAATAGTTATAAAAATGATACTGCGGATAATATGCATACGTGCAAATTAAAGAAATGAAATCTAAGGAGACAGAAATACCTTAATACTTTTGTACAGAAAATGTAAAAACGCATCGATTGGTTTCTAACAAAATATAAGATTCTGTTTAAAAGAAAAATAGAGGAATATGTAAATCTTAAAAAATGCGACCGTGAAAAGGAATGTTTCGCGTCAAAAAATTTGTCTCTTCGAAAATTAGCGGAGATATCGCTTCGTAACAGAGTTACCGAGACACCCTGTACATATGTAAATATACATATATCACATCTACAGATTTTTAACAATGAGTTGAATGAGCTATAATCCAGGTGAATTCATAGCTAAGCAAAGTTAAATGAGCTTGCACAAAGTTACCACGATACTAGTTGGACGATACAACCCATGAATAATTATATATAGTGCTTAAATTAATGACTTTTGGCATGCGTACGGAGCTTAAGCTGATTTCTAAAGGATCGTTAGAGTTGCATGAATACAATGGAAAGTTATATCTATTATATAAAAGATAATTATAGTATTCATATTCCGACGCGATCAATTGGATTACTCAAATTGAAACAGGTTTCTGAAACAATTTCAAAAATATTGAATTGAACGAATCATTCATGACATACGATTGTTAAATCGTACGTACCTTTAGGAATTACAATTTCATTAAAATAATGATTGTAAACTTGAAACTTTTAAGGCCTCGTATTGAAAAAATAACAAACAAAGCACATTATTTTGCTACCATGAAAGTTAATCTCAAATCTTAATTCCGGAATTATTGATCATAGTCATCAATGTGGATCATCGTATATATACATACGTGTATATTAGCGTACGCGCAATTCTCGACATATTGATACTCTGCAAATTTGAATTGGTGGATATTATAATCCGGCCCGTAATAGAAATTAATTATTATTAATGTATGAAATAGAACAGTAGCATATCTAACGGAATATCCTTGTGCACAATTATACATACGGACTGTTGCGACATTACGTATGTATTAAATTCTAAATGTTAAAATGTCATGGAAAGCCGCTTATAATTTTTGATTAATCGTAACAAAATCTAACCATGATAATATACTGTTAACTGAAGATCTTATTTCCTGTGCTACACGTACCTATCATTATTGGAAACATGTTTATATAAACAAATCTTTCGAAGAAAGTTACAAAGAATGACTGCAACGAATGAGTATCTAATCTCCATTCCACAATTTTCTTTCTTCTGCTCCTTTTCTTTTTTTCATGATAAATGACTCCGTTGCCATTACGATCGTAATTAATGTCTTATGAACGTTACATACTCTTTCGCTCTTTCTCAACCCTCTCATTTATCGTGATAAAGTATAAAAACATGTTTAATAGACTGTTCCAAATTACATACACAAGTAGACTGCGGATGTTGTGTAATCTCATATTTTTATAAACATAATTAAAGAAATAGGGAACTTAAACAGAGATTTATTTCATCTACATTAAAAAAGCTCTTTATTCTGTATATTTTATGTATTCTTGCATATTACGCGTGTTCTTCGCGTTTCCGTTGCTGCAAAATTCACATAAATGCATGAACACCCGCGGTCTATAAATAAGCACTTGACTGAAAGCAGTAACAATTTTTCAAAATAAAATTCATTCATTCTATGCCACTGTGATGTGCTTCTTTTTTGCTTCTTTAATATACAATCTTGCGCGACATATTCCCTTGATCCTTTAATCTACAATCTTGCGTGACGTATCTTTCTCTGATTTTACATTTATAATCTTGAACGACATATCTTTCTGGATCATATGATTATTCGATATTATATAACTAGTTGTTCAGAACATCTGCATTCCTTGTATCGTAAGCTTCATCTGATTTTTCATGGATAGTTTTGTACAATGTGTATTTCACCAACCAGTGCAATTTTATCTATGGCTTATAAATTGAAGCGAGCCGTTGCAAAATATGCACTGGCTATGAAAATGTATTCATACATCGCTGTATTTATGACAGCATTTACATACTAATTAATTAGGTTCAAACATATTGATGTTCATAGCGTTGGTTATATTCTTGACTTTAAACTTCAAAGATACAGTGAAGCACAAAAGGAATGTGCTAAGATTAAAAAGTATTAAAAATATTAAATGCGTTCTACAGAAAGCTAAAAATATTAAGAGCAGGAAATTGAAGCAACCTTTAACGGAGCAACACAATGAGCTTCGTCTGCAATTTATTCGTGAGCATATTCAATGGAAGAAAAATGAAGGAGTGTTATCTTTACGAGTGAAAAGAAGTTCAATTTAGATGAGCTTGATGGCTCGAGTTATTACACTACCATGACTTAAGATGAGCACAATAGCGACAAGTTGTTAAATGGGAGGAAGAAGCGTGATGATTTGAATAAAATTGTATGCCGTATGGTACGAACACTAAATATTAAACATTTAACAAATTCAAACAAATAGAATAATAATTCATCCTATGTTCGTTATTATTTAGTTACTCCAGATATTTCCAGTTTTTCTTCTTTCTAATATAGTGTCTTTTAAGATAGCATCGTCCGCTATTTGAAATTTGTTTGTTGAATTTATTGATCCAATTTTTGTATTTCTGTTTGCTATTTGAAACATTCAAAGAAAGAAATAATATTGTATTTAATATAAAAGAAGCGTCGTTGAAAAGAACAGTGTTGGATTAAAACGAAAAACAATTCCAAGAAAGGTATAAAAATTATTTTGTAAATATATTTATAAATTATTTAATGCAATATATTATACACATGATATAAAATTTCTCGTCTCTTCCAAAAATAAATTTTCCAGGGAGTTTCAGTTTTATATTGCTACATAAAATTATGAAAAGCAAACGAATGATATTTGATTAAATAATGATACTGCAGAATAAAACAAAGCAACCATGTTTACCGTACTTCCATTCGCACGGAGTTCCATAAATCCTCTTAACAAAATGTCACGTACGGAAACATCTCCCACACATAGCGTTGCATTTCACCATACAATGGTTATAAGGTTGAAATTTTGCTACAAATTTCGACCTCTGGGTCCGAACTACAAAATACCTTCGCACCTATCGCAACGCCACCCTTGCAACAACAGTGCTCTTGTGTCGATAGTTTTTGACTTCTGCCAATTTCGAAGACCAGTCGATAGCTTCACTCATACATTTTTCACACAAATATTCCCTATTTCTAATCAAGACTTTTTAACTTTTTAGAATTTTTTAAATTTTTCATCAGAAATGTTTTGATCGTACGACAAAGCTGTTAAAACTAAGTTTTTGGAAGAAACATAGCCCACCTTTTAGGTACCTTCGTAGGATAAAATTTTTAAACCAAAGCTTTCTGTAAGAAATATTTGCCACGTTTGATTATATAACAAGATTTTCGAACTACGTTTTTATATAATTCTACGTTCAGTATTCTCAGAATATAGACGTAAGACAAAAGTGGTCGAGGAGCGCGAACTGATTCAACTCATCAAGAGCAGATCACAGACGATAGAATGATTCCCAAGAGGTTGTCACTTGAAATCAGGAAAATGCCAGGAAGATGTATTCAACTGCGTGAAACTAGAATTCTGCGGTTCCAGAGACGACTTGAAATTTCAACCTTTATACGTTCAGAGGAAGATTTAAGACGAGCCCCTCTATCAAGAAGTAAGGAGTACCTCATCAACCAAGTTGGCTATTTTAAGTATACTTCTTGACACTTTAGACAAGGCAGTTTCCAAGTTAATTCATGAAATCAGCCCACCCAATCTCATCTCGATATTCCTTAACCCTTTGAATTATTTTCACGGTTCAGACGAATAAATTATTTTACAGATCTTAGTGACTAATTTGAACCACGACTCGACCAAAACATACGACAGATTAAGACAACACATAAAATTTACTTTATCGGTGCCTTTCGAAGAATTTCTCAAAAATCGTCGATCAACGAAATCCAACAAATAGATAATGGACACGGAAAAGACAGGTAAGCGCGGGGTAGAATGTGTAAAAACGAACTGATGGATTAGCGTAACAGAATAGAAAAATGAATGGATTTGCCGCGTGATTAATGAACGAGAGATAAAGGTACCTATGTGGGAATGTAACAAATGCATGGAAAAAAAGATATGGATAGGAAAAGATCATGGCAAGAATAGAATGAATCGTATACATGGTGTTTCATTGTATGTGAGAATATGCAAAAATAATTTAAAGAGCATCATTATATATAAACTCGTGTTTGTTATAATTAAAATCGATCACCTTCACCCATTTTCGATTCCAATTCTAGCTTTTAACCCAGGAACGACTCGGTTAACACGTAGACAACTAGACTAGGAATTTTTATGCATTTATAGGAGAAGGTATTTATAGAAGAACATATTTATAGGAAAAATTATGAAAAATCTATAAAACGTCCAAAGTGCAGTGCTTTCTATAACACATGGTAGGTAAAACAATTTTCGTTCGATGTTCTACTTTTTGCGTTCTTTGGAACATTTTCCAGCGAATCATATTTCTCTATCGTTAAAAATTTTTTAACTTTCACAAAAATAAACAGCAATCGTTGTTAATATGTGTAATTTCTCGTTTTAAATTGTATGCAATAAATTTTCTCACAACATTAAAGGTTCTTTTCTTGGTTAGACCCAATTGATTGGAACGTAACAAACTCGAGGATCACAGCATAATTATATTCATGAAAATATTTAAATTTGCATGGAAATCCCCAGTCTATCGACAACAACCGAATTCAATGACGATTCTCGCTATTTGGCATATATATGTACTTAACTAAATCCACATGAATGCAAGAACAGCTGTTAAAATCCGTTGGTCAGAGAACATGAACGTGATGTAAGACCGATCTTGCGACGCGAGGTGCCATTTCGGGCAATCTAGGTAAGCTGCGAAGCAGGAGGAAAGCGGTAAAGCATCATCGGCTAATGTCTGCAATGACAAGCACGCTTCGAACCAATGGCGCTTCTCATGGTTAACGACGCTCGTAACGAGCGATCGCTCACAATTATCTTGAAGCGGATGCGACGTTCCCACCGGATCTGGTGCACGACGCCGACATATCGCAAAGCGTTATCATTGCCACTGACACGTGCGTTTAATTACGGTTACCGGGAAAGTGGATACAGCGCCTGGGTTATTGCACTCACCACTGTTGTCGATACTACATCGACCAAGGTACACTTGGGACAACGATTAAACTCCTGTCAGAGAAAAGTTATTACGGTTTATTCGACGGTTGCTTTATCGATCGTCTTCGTAATGACGCCAGCCAATAACGACAATAGCAGTCGTCATCTTGCAGAGGGTTCCTGTGTGCTGTTTCGTAACCACACGAGTTAGACAAACGAGCAAAGTGTTTGGTTAATATGGAAAATGACATGGCTTCGTATCTTTTATGCAAATATCATATTAAAATAAGGATAATCGGACTTGATCATTATGTATATATGATTTAATATTTGACATGCGTCCATTTAAGTTGGTGTTAGGTTGTTTGGAAAGCACGTGACGTTTTTGATATATTCTCGTGTAGTCTATACATTTTTCATCAGAAACTGGAATCGACAAACAGGAATTTGTCAATAAAAACGTCAATCCTGATATTTCGATAAAAGATATGTGAGAATTCTTTAGAAATTTTTCTTTAGAATATACAATTACATCTTTAAATTTATCATGGATCAAGTGAATAAATAACACGAAGTTAGTAAAAAGGAATTATATATACGTAGTCCATTTAATTCCATTGACAATTGTGACAACAATTGTACGTAAGAAATGAAAAACTTCCTTTATTTTTAGAGTATATAATTGTCAAGTGAAAAATCCTCGTTACGTAGGTATTCGAAATGTAAAGCGCAGGATTTGAAATTACATTGGTGTCTGAATGTTTCTGAGACCAACTGTAAATGCATCCCACCCTGGCAAAGGAGTAGCCATTATAGATAATAGTATTGCAAGAGCTACCATTATAAGAGAGAAAGAGTAGTAATATTCTCCGTTTTACTTCTCGTATTTCCAATAGTTCCCTGTGTGTATATTACAAAGAGTAGAATCTTTTTTCTTTCTTTTTTATTTAAAGATATGATACAATCATCATTACAGACTGTAGAGCTACAATAAAATTACTAGTTACGCCATTACAAAGAATAGCACTCCAAATCACAAAGAGTACAGTGTCTAAATTACAAGGAATAACACTTATTAGAATCCAATGTAGCGCTTTCTAAATCAAAATTCCCACTAATTGTCAGCTAGAAATTTGTCTTTAGGTATGAAACTTTCCATCAGGACGTTTCACAAGGACTCGCTATTTTGCATTATCAATTTTCAGTTCTTCGTTTCATCGGTACCCAATCGCTGTGTTAAAACTTTGTAACATGCCAATTGAGCGCAACTACGTTCGAAAACTTCCAGCATTATTTTCAGTATCGAAAACAAGGAAACTTTTAGAAAGAATAATGTCTATTTGTAATCCAATCGGTAATGGATGTTACTACAGAAACACTCCCATTACTTTTTAGACTTGCCATGTAGATTGTCCGATTTACGAGGGTTGAAGAGGATTTCGCAGTACAAATTCCGAACGTCGAATATAAGACTCTGCTTGTTTTACGATAGTTAGCTCGGATTAATGCGCTAAGAGTTTACTTTATTTTCAGATAAGATTCGTTTTCTTATTCTATAGAAGAAAGCTTTATTCACTTTATGTGCTACGATTAACACTGTTTTATTTCGTGTCTTGTTTATTTATTTAATGTAGATGCGACATCCATTCCAAAAGGATGATTACAACGTAATCTTATTATATTCTACTGATACTACGTTTTAATCGTAATTTTCTTATCAGGTTTTTATTTAATATTAGCTAAAAACGATACGAAAATTATAATATTTTGTTGCTTAAACATAGGGAAAATAATATTATTTTGTAAAACATTGCAAAAAATTCGAGCATATCTGGATCAATATATCGTTTTATGAGTTGCATTCAGCACGATATACGAACCATTATGTGATTGTTAAAATTTGTAGTATAGGTAAGGATTACTAGCTACTATTTTTAAGAATATCTTATACCGAGAACAGGTACTCTACGCTCGCAATCCAAAGAGACGACGAACCCTAATGTCTAATTAAGATCTCGCCGACTGCTCAGTAGCAATTGCTGTGTTATAATCTTGTTCTTAAGACATGGCAGACGATTTTAGCACATCGCCTATAGCTCTCGGATGAACAGCTAAGATATCTTTATTCACTGGAAATTGTACAATTTAGATTAGCAAACGACGTACAGTTTCGTATGTTAAAACGAAACAGAGTGACAAGTTTCTGTCTTGTTACTTGTTTAAGCATATCTATTCATTTCTCGTAAATAAGATTTTATTCGTTTGTTGAATTATCGACTGCCTACCATTATTATAGAACCACAACATATGCTTAACTTATTTTGTGCATTATTCGTGTAATAAACGCAAATAGTATTTGCATTCGCAAAAATGAGTACTAATGCCATGTTTCATACGTACGTATAATTTTCACATATGTATAAAGAATAGGAACAATACCGTTTTATTGTCAACGTGAGAGGAATATAGCAAACAATGATAAACTACATGTGGTAAGGATTGCATTAACCAAGAGAGAAGCTTATGATTTATATTACAGTACAGATAAGTCTCGAGTGCATAGCGTATAATTGCAAGCAACCCCATTTTCAGCAATGTCCTCTCTTTCCACTTGTTCTATCTCCTTCCTCCCTTGATACTGCCATCCCTTTTGTTTTTTATTTTACGCTCTATCACCAAGCAACTACGATCCCAAGCACGTACGAGACGAGAGTATAGTGCAAAAAGGATATTGGCAAAACGAAAAGAGAAGAATATTGTAAGAAAGAAAAATAACTGTTTCGAACACAAAGAAAATCCCACTTGTAAGATGCGTTAATATGTCCAACTTATGCTTTCTATTGAACAAACGTTCCAGAAGCTGTTGTTATATTATTGTTTCATACAATGAAAGATTAGAAAATACAAAAAGTTGTAACCACACAGCATTTTTCTAATTTTTATATTTATGTAAACATGTTAAATTATTGTGATTAATGCAGTATTTTCTATTACTTTATAGGATAATAAATTAAAAGATACATTAAAATTTATGATGATACTTTAGCAAATAAAAGTAAAGATTTGATTGATTCTTACTTTATATTGTTTAATATAGCCCATCCAAAGAACTAATTAAAATTTAAAACAACTTGAAAGAAGATTGAAAGAACATAAGAATGTTTGAACAGGATTTCTTAGTCTTCACACATTCTCATACTGATATATTTATTTCTTTCAACTTCTTTGCTTTACTATTATTAAATACTAATTACAAATAATGATATCATTTCATTAAACGAATATTCTATTATCTGAGAGTAAAATTTGATTGATATTTAGCTCGAAAGACTATTGAATCTATCAAATGCTGAGGGTCGTAAAGTTCGCCTTTGAAGGAAAGATAGTTTTGGAGTGTGCAATCCTATTTAACTGCCGTTAACTGAGTTTCTTTAGTCTTAAGTACGACGTTAGTTTCGTAGCTGTTTAGCTTTGGAAAAGCGTACACACACACATATAGATATTCGCGTATAAATGTATATAAGAGTAAGTGTATGTATATTCGTAAACGATGAGGAGCAAAGCGTGCATTTTAATCACTTGAGAACGAACTCTGAAAGCAACAGTTTAAGGAAATTGACTTGCACCTTCCAGTTGTATAAATAAGTATCATGAAATATTTTGAAAAATCGTACTTCACACGCGCTTTTCATTTGTGATGTAACTCGACGATATGAAAAAGACTGTGGAAGAAATTGTATAATTGAAACTCCTTTCAATTCTTTTAAATTTCTTTAAAAGAACGAGTTATCAAAAACGAACAAAGATCAATAAAGAATTGCATATTTATTCAGCTAATGAATTAGTAAATTGCCGTGTATAACAACTTAATTGTTATATTTTAATTATTTTTATTATTATCATTCATATTGATATTCCCGTTATTGATTTAACAAACGCACGGTGTTTTTACAAATTAAACGTCACTTGTTCGAAGTGGAAATACACATATTTTCAGTTGCTGACGCTCTGAATATTTCTCATGATGTATCCTCGCAGGAAGTTAACTTCGTGCAACTTTTATTACAGAGTACAAAAAAGCCTGCAATAATCAACTTTTTAAATGTTTGTGAGATGTGACAGCGGGTAAAGGAAGTTCCACGAATTTACAAAAGTTAATTCCAAATGGAACAATCACTTTATTTTCAGGTGCTCGCTCGGCCGAATTGTTTTACGACTGATTTATTTGAATTGAATAAAATTTTTTGTAACATTTCAACATGCATTAATATTACACATTCGTCGCCTATTTTTAAAACAGAATATCTGTCTTTCCACATATAAAATCATTTATTCAAATATTACAACACTCTGTTTTAGCCATCAAATGGTAGAAGAATTAAAAAATCAAGAAATATTGAAACATTGTATTCTTTCTCGTGAGATTTTTAATAACAAATGCAATTGTAATTGTAATTTGATCATGTATAATGTACAACAGAGTACAGCATGATCTCTTCACAGAGGTTTAAATCGCTCTAATGATAATAAAAATAAATATAAGATTCATCACTTAATTCGGAAACTAATAATTAGATAACGAATGTAAAAAATATAGAAAACGGAGAATGTCAGTGCGAAGATATAAAATAGTATCTATGTGATAAATCTCTGTTAGCAATAAATGTCTTCGTCTATAGAAAATAATCCCTTTACACAAATTTAAATTGTTCTAATAATATTAGAAACAAATATATTTTGAAAAACTGACAAGATTGATCACTTAACCAAAAACTAATAACTCGCGAAACAAGGGAAGTCTCCGCGAAGACGTGAATCAATAATAAACATTAATTAATAAATGTCTTCTATATCATGTCAATCAATTGATAAATGTCTTCCCCTATGGAAAATAATCTCTTCGTAGAGGCTTAAATTGCCTTAATTAATATCAAGAACAAATACAGATACTTTGGAAAACTGACAAGATTAATCATTTGAACGGAAAATTAATAACTCACGAAACAAAGGAAATCTGCTCGAACATATGAAACAGTACTAAACGTCTGTTGGCAATAAACGTCTCCATCTATGGAAAGCAGAGATTTCTACAGGTAGAATGGTATTGTTTAAGACACAGTGACACGCGACACGACAAGCCAGACCGCGGACAGGATGAGGACCGACAGGGAAGAGTAACCTTCCGGAGCATTTATATGGCGTCTTGCCACGGCGGTCCCACATAATACATGGCTTAAGCTTGTAGGTTACTCGAGTTGCGGTGAACAATGAATCTCGGAATACAAAGTGGCCCCGCGTTTCCAAAGTTAAAGGTCCTCCTATTCCGCTTTGCCCGACCGTTTTCTCGCTTCGAACCATAGAACCTTCCTCTTAGCCTCTTCGTTACTTCATTTTCTTATTCCATTATGCGCGACAACAACTGACCCGTCGTCAACATCATTTCCACGTAATGCTAACTTGTACAGCGTAAATATTAAAGCGACAGTGACAAAGGAAGCGCTTAAAAGTCGACGTTTCTAATTATTCCGTAATATACCACAGTGTATACCACAGAATAACTGTTATCAATGTGACAAAAAATTTTTAGTAGAAAGACTGATAAAGTCCATAGTGTATCAGTTTTGAATTTTTCTTTTATCCGCCGCTGTATCTTTTTCAAAAAATCATCCGGGATATGTATTTCTACTACTAATAATTGCTAAGAAATAATTTTTCTCGCTGGCTAAACAAACGTTCAGTTTCAAAAAGGTTAAAGACGTATATTTCAAGCGTTGATTGTGCACGACGGCAGTATGCCGATAAGAAGCACCAGGATTTAAAACAAATCTCCTGAAAAATCGGTTTAAGCACTGAAAGCATCTCGCAGTCGTACAATGAAAAATGAAGAAACAAACAAGCTTTTGTTCCGTCCATTGAAAACCACGGTATTACATAAGTACGTCATGGCCGCTAGAATTGTGGAATTAAAAACGGCATAGTCCGTAGAAAGTGGTGGATTTAAGAAACCAAAGGATGAAAGTGGGGTGAGCGTTGTGAGATTTCAAAGTAAGAGTCTTAATTACGTTATCTCGGCTGGATGCATCCTCTTCTACGGTCATATCGTCGACCGGTTGATCTTGGCCGGTTGCCAACAACCATCACTGCCAAGAATTGTAACGCGGAAAGGAGAATGCTTCGGAAGGGGAAGGCAGCCAGACAAGCAATAAATGGGCTAGACGCGTCGTATTTGGGAGATTTTAATTAAACCAACCGCTAAAGGTTGTTTGTAGTTTAGTCTGGAGTTTCGCGTAAGAAGGAAAAGCTCACTGGTAATGGCAATGAAGGAAAGAGCAGATTCTTATTCGTTCAACTACCGAAATCATCAAAGTATCTGTCAAGTGATACGAATCCACGTCATAATCGATCATTATGACATAAATGATGTACTTTTATTAAAATTGTACGTATATCATTAAAAAATCGTTACTATCCATTTCTTAAAATAATGGGCGTAAATATAAATACTAAAAAGCATCAGATGTAATAATGAATAGCATAAAATAGAATTTAATGACCATTAAAACGTATCCCATTAAATTGCCCTCGACACATCGATCCTGGATCAGACAGATTCACTGCCAGAGGAAATCATACTACCTCTTTCCGTAATTAGCGAGTTCACCTTTATTCGTGCGGCAATGTTTTCCACTTTGGCGACTTTGCCGAATGGGTCACCGGATTATTACGTTGCTAGCTCATGAGCACGCGACTGTGAAAGCTTTCAGCGATAATGAGAAGAACCTAATTGTAATCCTTTGAAATGAAACATCAACTTTAGCTCGCACCCTCACACTTCGTTCCTCTCGCGCTCGTTCTAATTGGTTTTACAATTCCGGAAACTCCTTTCTTTTTATTCCGTTTTACAAAATAGGACCAAAGGAATCGATCTAATCGTAGAATCGATCTCTCGCAAATTAATTAAAGTGTTTTTGTCAGATGTAATCTTGTTGGCATGCGTCAAATATGTTCACATCCATTGTAATGGTCGCGTGAACCACCACTTGATTACGGTATAAGAGAAGAGCGCTACGCCAGTAATGAATTCCCTTTGTTCCAGTGATGTAGGAAGAACATTGATCGATTTCACTTAATAGAGTAACGTTGAATAGGAAGAATATAATTGGAGATTAATATAAAATTTTGATAACCATTCACTAAGATTTCCTCGTTTTATATGTATAGAATCGGACAAAACTAAGATTAATAAAAGATTCTCTTTGTTGTGTTATTAATGAAGAGAAAAGGATAGAATTTATGTCTGGAAAATACGAATATGGACATACTATCAATCTCCTATTAGAATAGACTATACAACGAAGAACTAAAAACTTGGGCGAACGATGAATCCTCTCCTATCTGGTTCGAATTCGTTTTTATACCAGAGTTAATTATATCAGATGAATGACAGCAGAAACGCGTATAGGAAAAGCCGTGTTATTAATAGACAATGCTTGTCAGACAGTATCACTGTCATATCACGTCCATATCATAAATGCGCAAACCGAATTCATAGAAATATGACTTCTTCCGTCAGACGTAATTTCAGTTGTTTAATTGATGGGCCGAATGGATCAAATTAACGAATATTTCACACAAAATTACGGAATTTACTCTGTTATTGATAAAGAAGAAAAGCAAAAACTGCTTGATTTAGTTTGGCGAACATTAAACTAAAAAGTATATAGCGCCTTTTGCAAATCTATCTGTTAAGTGAAGTCGGAGAAGCTAACCAATAGTAACGTTAAAACGTATCAAAGATTGTTGCTATGGTGCAAAAAATATTTGATAATAATTGTATAAAGTGGCTTGAGACACAAATCTGCGATTCAAAATGCCAGCAAACGTGGAAGATGCAAATTACGGTTAGAAATTAAAATTTAAGAAAATCCTAGCGACTAAAAAATGTGACTAGAGAGATGGACAGAATTGCGTAATGTGGAGAGCTTGTGGAATGAAACTCTACTGCAAGTTAAGAGATAAATTAGATGTCAACAAAACATCAGGTTGTACTGGCAGAAATTTGACTCCCATGAACTCTTTATCCAATGTTACCAGGGTCAACTATACGGTTGTACCTCTGTAAATTGCAACAAGCAATTTAAATGCGTGAAGTGTGCAAGATCCCATGACATCCAAAATCCCAGACACATCAGCCTGCATAAATTGCCAAGAGAGAGCACCCTGCTGACTACAGCAAATATTCTACTAGCATTCTTGCTGAAGAAGCCAAAATTCAGTAGCCACAATTACATCTTGCTATATTACAAATATTATATCGAATATTAAACATTTTTTAAAAACTCTTTCAGACTATCAATAATTTTCTAGCAATCAAACATAACTCTCAAGCGGTTAAATCATTGACCATACTTTTTTATTTCTTTCATCCGACTTGCAGTTTTTACTAGTTGTAAACTCATGCAAAGGCAGTTGCTAACTAAGTCTTTTTACTAATTTTTCATTTATTACTTATTTATCAACGATCTGATCTCTACCACACCGGTTGAGGATTAACATGACTTACACAAAGTTTATCGGCATTATCGTATAGTCTATAGATAATTCTAATCATCTTCATAAAAATATAAACTCGTCAAACTCAGCTAGCGAACTCGCGATAATCCTCAAAATACTGGAGCTTAGTCAAAAACACTGCTTAAACTGTATGAGCTTAGAGTAGAGCAAAAGCTTATGCATATGTGTGATAATTCCAAGGACACTATAAATAATATCTCAAGCACACTGTAGAACGTTATTAGCACTAGAACTACCAGTCAAAATCACTGATTCTACAATTTTATAAATGTACCAACCTTCATTTACGGATCATGTTCCCGGATGGATTAATAATACCAAAAATGTACTACATAATATGGAATTCTCTCTGTAAGAAAGTAATAAATAATAAGTGATAAGTAATAAATAATAAATATAAAAATATTCTATTATTACGTATTTTTTAAAAGCCAGTCATTTTGGTAGTTCTAGCGTTAGCCTAAAATGAGAAGTAACAGTTTTGCAACACTAAGGAAATGTTTCACGCAAATGATGAAACTCGCAAAATAAATAGTTCATCGCTAGACGTATCAACGTTTTGTATCATATAAAAATTCAATCAAATACAGTATATTAAATCGTTAAAGTAAGAAAGTTCAAAAGGAATATTAAAAATTTTGTTTTAAATTGTAAGTAGCATTGTAAGTAGCACTGTAAGCAATTCATGTTCTCTTCTATGGATCAATTCGTAGCAGAATTCTAGAAAATTTGCAAATCGTAGTACAACGCATATACATAACGTAATCGTATAGAGCCGGTAGGTATGTGTACACTACTGTACACGCAAATATCGCGGTGGTATTGCCACTAGCGGCTTTTGAACTCGGTTCATTAACCATATCCATTCGGCATTCTGTGGTTCAACCTTCCTAATTATCTTTCCCCTGTCCCACGCATTACCTTTAATAGAAGTCTAACTAATATACGTGGAAATTCAGTTAACTACGATTAACGTATTTGAGGTAAACTAAAATATATTTTAATGAAAAATATCCTTTGTTGACAAAAATTGAGAGTGTGATCGAGTTCATCTTAGAAGAAAATCAATGGAAGTGTATGACATGGCAGCCGATATTCACTATGCACCTGCTGTGTTCTTACATTTATGCGCTATATGTAAATGAATCACATTTATGGTCCTGGCATTGGAGAGGTACAGATGGAATACACAGAATAAAGGACCACCATACCCTAAAGCTAAACTACAACTCAGGAACCAAGTTTTGATTTATGTTAGAAACGCATGCTCAAAGTTGGACAAGACGAATATGCACTACAAAGCGTGACTGGGTGAGTAAGGACAATTACTTAAACGTCAATTTGTCCAATTTCACTGTATTATGTAACTAAACTCCTGTATGATAATTAATTGCATTAATTACTTAGTTAGTAGATAGAGCGATATTACGAAGTTAAAATTAAGCACCGAGTTATACATGATATGTTTGACAACAAAAAGTATACTACTAGAAACAATAATTAGGCATTAATTTCACGGTGTAAAAATTTCACTTTCACTTCTATATAGTTTCTTTAAAATAATAGTACAATTGAAAAAGTAATAATTTCTCGTTTAAACGTGAGTAGAAAATATGCAAGAAATGTGTACAATATAAATATTTCATGAAAAAATACTATATAAAATAAAAAATATGATTCGTGCTAACGTGTTGAATGGCAAGGAAAAATGCATCTAACAACTGTACTTATAACTTGTTAGAGAAATAGTTCGGAGAAAAGAGAATATAGCGAAGAAGAAATACTACAACGACAATGCTTAATTCCCTTATAATTTGATTATTTTGTCATATTTTACAACAAGTTTCTCACGTAGAACAATTATTCTCCTGCGCCACTTCGGTTGATGAAACAATGGATTCCCTACGTTGTCGTGCATTTCATTATAACGGCATGATAATTATCTAAAGTTTCATCAAGGCTTCATTCTCTTACAGGTGAAATCAACGTTGTCATGTCAACGATACCATAAAACATCGCACGAACACGGAACGCGTTTCGTTCAACGAAAGCCTCCAAGTGCCCAATTCGATTGTATAAGAAGTTTCGCCTACAGCTTGCATAACTAATTATATAGTTATAAATAGAAAAAGCTTCTAACTATTAAGAAAAAAATTGCAATTCTACTTTAAATAGTAAAATTTATTTATATCAATATTTATTTCACTACGTATTTAAATTCTCCTTATTCCTATATTTTTATATTTATCGATGATGGTAGTTTTAAACGACTATCCAGATTATATAGCAATTATTTACAAAGTGTATGCTTGCAGTAAGTATCGTGTAATTATTGTATTTATACATTAGTTTCAAAGTTGATCAGTACAATCATGTTGGTCATGTCTCGTCAAAGCTAATGAAACTTCAGAAAATTTTGCATAACATACATAACATATTTATACAATTTCGTATGATTGGTGTTAGTTTATGGTTGATATTACTGTACATGACCATCCAATAATAACTTTAAAATGCATCGATTGTACAAGATTCAATGATTATATTGGACTGGTAACTAAGTGATTGCGGGTATTGTCATTATCACCTAATAACAAAATCCGCAATCACTTAATTGCCAATCCAATAATAAGAATATGTCATTCTATAACGAGTTTCTGTTAGAAATAAAGTTAGTTGGTATATATACTTGAAAATACAGATCATGAATAACGTTAAAATTTTTATGCCATAAATCACAATAATATATAATACTTAAGTTTATTTACCGTTTCATAGGGTACCAATTTTTACGTTATATCCGCATCATGTCCCATTGTTGTTATGAAAGCTGCGACGATACTCCACACTATACAGCGATGAATAATCGTTCAGATCGATTGCTCAATGAAGAGCTAACGAACGGCTTAACTAGCCATTCGTTAACCTGAAGTGCGCGTAATAGCATAACCAGTGATTCTCAACGTTCTCAATATAACCGACCAGCCGACCTTGAATATGTTAACAGCATGAAATTTTACGTAACATTAATTCATGGAGAAGGAAGGATATGAATAATCAATTTTTCATATTTCCCAATGTTTATGTAATCAGAAAACGCGATAAAGCAATGAATAAACGATTAGTTCTGAACTCAACTTTTAAACCATTGTCACACGCGTTGATTGTTTCGTTTAAAACTTCGAATAATTAGTTTTCAATATAATATTTATCGTTACTTCTAATCTTTCACCTATCTAGCAATTCATTAATTTCATCTCATGCCAAATATCTTGCAATTTGTATATAAAATCTCCAAATTCGTTTAAAATTTTACCAATGTAATAACAACGATCATGTCTCGTCATCAAGCTAATGAAGTTCCAAAAATATGTTATATATCACACGTAACATATTCGTAAAAAGTTTCTATAAGGGTTGAGCGTCCATATATTTTCATGGGCCACTGTACACGTAACACTGTACACGTAAATTGTTAGTTTAAGTGCAACTAGTCCACTATGTTTTCTTCGGTAACTTGGAAATACTTATTCCGTAAAACTACTCCTATACACCCATACAACAAATAAGAAATAAATTCAATCAAAAGTTTGCATACCATGTAATACCAAATATTTGAAAAATTTACCTCCAATAATAATGAGGGTTTCGATCCATTTGAAATATGAATAGAGACGAAACTATGCGAGAAATTTCCTTTGGAACGCTCTGCTTCATGAAATACTAACAGCAGAATCGAGAATAATAATTCCTCTATTAAATACCGGGAGTATTTTTATTCCTTTTCTATTAGAACGTATTAAAGTTAGCGATTTCATTACCGGCTGGAAATACATAATATTTATATAAAGTGGCTATTGGAAGTTTCTATCAGCGGCCAAAACGTAATTTTATTATATCATTGAGATAAAAAAATTTCTAAGAACAAAAGTTTGTCGCACCAATACAGCATGAAACAATACCTCCTGAAATACAATATTGTATAAATTTTTGCAAAAAGGATTCTATTAATATGTAAATTATATCGAAATAGAAATACACTTTGATCGGAAACTTTTGGTAACCGCTATGTATTATTACGCAGAATGGAATGAATTATCTATCAAGCGGAATTTTCTAGCTTGAGGAAAAATAGAAGAATATTTCATGTTATTTTAATGTTATGTTAACATGTACAATGTTTTCCTCGAGCAAAACTATTTTACCTTGAAGAAGGATGCTTGATATTTTAATTCTATCGTTACTTCTTACAAAACACATAGATTAAAACAATTGTGAAACACATAAATTCAAAAAATTGCAATTGCTTCAAGAATATTCATCAGTTTAAGAGAATTCTTATCGATAATATGTTAGATAATATGATAACATGTTATATATACGAGATTTTCTTTTTCTACCTCTATGTGAGTTAGTTTTCGAATAATTTCTCAGTACAGTTGTTTCTACTCCGATTTTATTGACTGTCCTGTGTATCGTATTTTTTAAAATTAAATTAATATAAAAATGGACGTCGTTCTTTGTAGAATGTTGTAGCAAAGAGAAGTACACTAGTCCCATGTAAACTTCACAGGATAAATATACCATCGGTGAAAAGGCAAATTGCTTCGCGATGCTCGTTTGTCCGTTCGTAGAAACGTAAACGCAGAAACGACGTTAAAGGATGAGCCGTCAAAGGCCGGTAAATGCCTCCGCTGGTACGTTCTCTTGTATTCACAGTACAAAGCGTAGAGGTCGCGGAATTACGGAGCTTTGTACAAATGAAAGAGCATCGCACGCATGTCGACTAAAGTGAGCGATGAGCAGCCAAGAGACCGCGACAACGTAGTTGTCACAAACTTCCATTGAAATCGTACGTTTCTTGACAAATTTGATCATCCTAGATATGATTAATATATATATATATACGTACAATGACCCTTAAAACGCGGAGCATCAGTTCAGTGTTATACGAATTCTAAATTACATAGCACCCATATTGTAAAAATTACATTGTTATAAAGCAGCGTTATTAGACGATCAATATTTTTGTCGATAATAATGGCAATATTCAAGACTCTCAACATTGTATTGACAATATAAAGAGTGTAACAGAACACGTAGGATCTATTTCGTGGGCAGCTGGTTGTACACCTAAAAACAATGAAATATGTTCGTACAGACTTCGGTTTTGTTTACAAGATATAATTTTCTGTCTTGATTTTGTCTTATCTAATTACCTTTACAGAAGATGCTCAATATGTCCACCTTGCGTTTCAAAGTAAGCCTGTGGACATCTTGTCATGGATGCGGTTACACTCTGAATGGTTTCTTACGTTTCCTGAAGTTGTTGAAAGGTTTGTTCTATTCTGAACCTTGGTATTTCAACATTTTCAATAGATGTATTGCGTACGTAATAGATTATATCGAAATAGATTATATTTCATAAACGAAGATGGATAGAACACATGTTCATACGAACTTTTTTCATTGTCTTTAGGCGTGCGATCAGCTCGCGAAGTGGGTTCCGCATGTTCTTACACCGTGTATATCGATCGCCTAAGGGGTTTCTTACGTACGATAATGTTGCATATTGAGAATAATATTGACAACAATATTGATCGACCGAACACTTAAAAGGAATGATATAGCACGCTTCGTAACATGATGATATTCTCGTAAATTTAAAAATCTTTTGGATAGCGTTTCACTCGTAACCAAAAAACGGATGCACAAGAACTCCATCGTGATTACATTGCTAGTCATAATGACTGCTAATTTCAACGAACACTAAATAGCATACTTCCTGGTTATTGAATTAAAAAAGCAAGCATAATGACCTTCTCGCTTTTCATTAATTATAAGATTCCCGGATTTGACAGGTTGAGTTAAAAAAGAAAAAGAAAAAACAGAATTTTATGGAACATGAAGTTTATTCAGAAAAAACTTATTATTCCGGATAAAGTGAAGTCTTGAATGATAGTAACAAATTATCAGGACACAACCGCCTAGGAGATAAAGTTTTCGTTTATTCATGGACAGAATACGCGCAAACGAATGTGGTAATACTCATGGTTGACCTTTCGAATGCAAAAAATGAAGAACATTCTCTGGACGTTCAGCGAAAGGATAATTTAAACGATGGCAAATGACCTTGGCTGACCTTGGAAGATCAACGTATCTAGGTCAATGAAATCGTTTTATAATGGGTTATGTAGACGCTACAATGATATAAACTATAACACATTGAAACTAATAAAGAAAATATTACAAGTCATTTTTAAGATGGGATATATATTATTCTTCATTAATTCTTTATTTAATGAAAATACATATCTTAATAGGTCTCAATGGTAAAATAAAAAATTGTACAAGCTCATAATCTTTATGAAACTGTTACCCTGGGACGTATCATCATGACATTCTAGAGAGAATTAATCAAATTAAATCATAAAATGTGGAATGTTTTATACGAATAGAGCTTAACCCGGAACCATGTACATGATTTCAGTATTTAAAACTACAATTTATATAGAAGTACATTGCATATTTATTAAAATTTAAATAAGAATAAATAACAAAATGACCACGAGTTTCGTATCCTCTTGACTATTAAAGAACCATCTATAAATAACTTTCCTCGATAATAGTTCATTCATACTTTCTTATATAACAAAATCATATGCAATCAACTACTCGTGAATAGACTACGAATGCTTATGCAAATTTTTATGGCCACAATAAAAGAAATGAAATCTACGTATAGATGTTGTCCTCCTATGTCCCAAATCATTCCTCGCATTTATGCACATTTATATTTCAACTCTACCGATTCATCGTCTACTTACAGCATATGTAATCATTTAAATCGTGTAATCGTTTAAACTGTAAGTTAGATTACAATGAAACAACTATAATTCGTACAATGTCCTTTTCACGTCGTTTTATTAAAGTGCATGTCTACAATACTCGTATTTCTAAAATACAGTGCGTCAATAATCACTTGCAACAAAGTTTGAAAAGCCGCATCATTACCAGCACATTTATTCGTTAATCGTTTCTGCACATCCAACATTTCGATGAAACGCGTGTACGTATATGTATACATATATTCACATATCCATACTGTGCTTGACAACGATGCCATTCTACTCAACACACTACACACTTTTTCTTCGCATTCATTGCTTTACCGTATCCTCGATATATTGCATAGCTTGGTACGAGCCTTCTCTTGTTACAAAGCTGCTGACGGCCAATCGAGCTCAAATGTCGATGAATTCTCTTCAACTGGGTTCTTTTACCTGATCCATTGTTCCTATATTTTGCGTTTAACAGCAGTACAGCCCTTTGAAACTTTCATGTAACAAATTTTCAACGAGAGATATAGGAACCCAAGAATTTTATTATTATACAACTTTTTTATATATATAAATTATACAAGTTAAATGTACTAATGAATTCTTTTAAATAAAAAGATATTTATACTAATATGATAAAGAAGAGTGTATTAAATATTAACTTTCTGATGATATTATTATTCCGCAATAATATTAGCTTTTCTTTTCGAAATAATTGAGTTTTACCATGTAGTTGCGAGTGATTAAACGAACAAAAAAGAACTAAATATTTTGTACACTTTATAATTTAACAATTTGTCGGTCGACATGTAAATAAAAGATTGTAAAACTTGTCAAGTTTTATATTACAATTTACATTACAATAATCCTCGTAAAATGAATTCCTTTTACAATAAACCAAGACAAAGGTACTTCTAAAGTTCTTGAAGCGTACGTTGATTAAGTCATTAAAAGTTACTGTCGATAATCTGAAGTTTCTGTTCGCAGCTTTAAATGAAAAGGTACAATTATTATCTTTGATGAGAGATGTGTCAATCCATCTCTCTCTGTTCTTCAACCTCCTACAATAGCTTTTATTCCAGACTTCCATTATATTTTAAAAGTGAATTAGTTACGAATATATTTAATATCAGAATTTAATATAACGTAATAACAAATTTTCAAATTATCTACGTTCTACGAAGTATATTTTGGAAAATATGTTTCTTCTCGCTGCAAGAAATTACAATGCATTTCCCTACAATTCCATTAGAAATATACTTCGAAACAGTGCGTAAGTGTCTATACTCGATAAAAGCTTCAATTTCGATTTTCTCGAAAGTAAACCTTGAGATATCGTTCTTTATTTTCATCCTCCTTTTCGTATAAAGACATTTACTTCTTTTCGTATTATATTTGAAACGGCCAATGTGATTGTCCTATTAAAAATATTTTTTAAAACTATACGTAAGTATACTTATACTCGACGAAGCTTCAATATCGAATTTTTTATTTCTTCGTATTCTTTATAAAAGCGGAAAAATAGATTCTTCTTTTGCTGCAGACTCTTATTTAAACAGTAGATTTCATTCAGTTTCCACGTTAATTATTTACGCTAAATGTTGCGATAAGTGAAATTCTAATCAATGATTCACCTTTGGCAAAAGCCATCCCTGTTTCCTTCGAAGGAATCAAGTGTATTCCACCTGGACACTGTCAGTTTTGGGAACGATTGAAAATTCATGAATGCTACGACAACGGCGACAGGATCTATTAAACACCATATGACAAACGCTACTCTTTGAGTTTACAACAAGGTAGTTTCTACCCAAAGATCGAGAAATCTCTAAAAAGCACATGTGCTTGTAGATAACATTCTTTTCTCATAAACGATATAATCTTAAATAATATCATATTAATTTTATAATAAACTATAACTATCCTTCCATATTTATGGAAAATTTAAAATCGCAAGAATGTACAGAATGTACGTAATATGGAAAAAAATATTCGAAAATCCAAAGTGCAGGACTCGTTTCTTTTATTTATAAAAATATGAATTTGCATACAATATATCGTAAATATTATTATTACTGCTACATTATATATATATATATATATATATATATATATATATATATATATATATATATATATATATAGATAAAACGTCATAATATAGTAGAAGTCCTTTTATTTTACAAACCGAAAAATCATATCACAACATTTAATACTGACAAACATAACAATAGATATTGTCATGTATTGTTGCGTTAAACAATAGATTCCCTCTGTGGACGTAACATTGATATAGTCCATATATGGCTATAGGCTATAGCCTATGGCCTATACCGTACAACTGACAATGAGTTGAGCAATACCTTTGGCACAGTTATGAATAGAGGAAAATACCACAAAACCAAATGAAATGGCTAAAATGGCTAGTGTATGAGTCATTTCTGCGTGCAGAGGTTCGTCAATGGTTCTAGGTCATTCGACGATAAATCGATCACTTTTTGACATCGATGTCAAGGATTTTATTGAAAATAAAATATTATACAGTCCATGTAAAATTCAATTATCATTTTTATGGTTTCGAGTTCGTTTCAAAAATAAGAACCTTTTGATTTTGCAATTCTTGTCCATTTTTAGAAAATTAACGCGTACTTGAAATTTTTTATCTCGGAAACTCTATCTATCGGATAGAATTGTTTTATTTTCTATATTTTCGAAAATTCAACACATTTAAGCTAAAATTCGTTTACGTCGAAAAACCGATATCGTAATGTTGAAAATTATACAGAAATTTTTACTTTCAAAACTGTTCAAATCACGAACAAAATACTATCTCTATAAATGATAACGCAATTTGAGAACCATTTCACGTCTTTTATCAGAAAACACTGAAGCGCGATGCGCACGTTTACCGGCAGAGGGTTTGGCAAATAGCGCAAATACTGAAAATGTATTCGAGAAAAACTACGAGAACTACATCAACAGGCCTGGTCGATAGGTTTTGCTTGAAAGTGTATTGGCCTTGTACATTACTGCAATATTCGATAAACGACGTTGTGGATGGCCGCAGGGACGTAAACTTGGGACCAACGAAGGACCTTCAACGTGTACAGCTACTGGTTTACGCGGTGCAATGAACGAGACTATAATATAGAGTCATGCAAAGACGAGCGGAATAGAAGGGGACACCGAACGAGAAGGTAAGAACAACGAACACGAAGGGCGTGATACAGAGGAAATCGTAATCCAGTTTATCAAGCCAAAACGTATAACCCGCGCACCTAAGTTCACCCGAATGAATGATTGCAAGTTATGATAGCTCTTGTTTATTCAGCACATTTACGATCTTCCGCGATGCGTAAAATAATTCGACGAAAAATCAAGACAGTTTGCGAATCAACGATTCGATTAATTTTTGCAACGATCACGTCAATTTCTTTCAATTTTTCGGGATGTGGTTTCGATCGATTTCACATTCTAACATTCTAAGGGAAAGACGCCATTTTATCGAATTTCATTTTGAAAAAGATTGCAAGAACGAACGAATCAGTCGAAACGATTTTAAAGACAGATTGCTGCTCCATCGATCTTCTTGAACGAACCATTTGCGTACGTACGCTTGGAACTAGTTGGAACTTCTTGTTGCACTTTGTTTACGATCAAATTTATACGCGGTTTCATAAAACGTCAAATGATACGTGACAAGGATGTACGCTGTATTTTATTAAACATGAAATGTGGTGATAAAAATAAAAGGAATACTGTATATAATAATATTCGTGTTATTACTTGTTATTCTTTGTTACGTATTATTTATGTGTTTTGTTTATAATAAAATTTGTACGTGATTTCATAAAATGAAGAACGACATATACCGATAAAATATTTCTACGTTTATTCATTTTTAAATATCAAGATACCAAAGTTGATAGGATTAAAACCAGTCACAGTAATATCGGTCCATAATTACAAGAAAAATTGATCCATTTCAATTCTATTTTGCACTCTGTTTTACACCAATTATAAAGTTAAAAAAAAGGCTATTCTTCTCGAAACTTTACTTATAATCAATACGTTGTTGATTACCGTGGAGATACTCCTTGTAAGTTTCATGAAAACCTGCCCGAGATGTATCGAATTACTTTACACGAGCACGTCCGCCTCCAATAATACGGTTGAATGAACGAAGTCGGAATGCCATAGGAATTTAAATTTCTGCGCGTCGCTTCAGTTCGACAGACATCCGGGAATAATTGCAAACTCGGTCGAAAGAGTATTTCAATCAAAAACGTTACAAAGTTCGGTACTTTTCTAGTTTGAACATATAATCTGGGCGTTCGCGAGCATCACAGTAGGACTTTTCATCACGAACAAAAGACTCTTGCCCTTAATGTACGACTCGTTCCTTTGTCTCCCTGCGTCAGCCCTATTTTCAACCAAGAAAGCTTTGATATTCCAGTCATTTCAACTTGGAATAATATACTGAAAAAATATTAGTTAACACACTATTCCAGATACTTGAAAATTTCTCAAAGGAAACTTGTATTTGATGTCAGAGGTAGGAATTGTCAGATAGACAAGTTTTAGTTTAGTTTTTCTTTATAAGAGGAATTTTACTTTTCATTTAATAACCAAGAATTCTCGTCCGTGTTTATCTCTTTTCAGAAAAAAGAAGAAAAAGAAAAAACTGAAGGATATTATAACATCTCTAATTCCTGTTCTATAGATTTCAATAAATGTGTCTGTAATTACGATAGGGATGAATTATATCTAACTGAATCATGAAATTTTAGATCAGTTGATTTTCGATAGACAATAAATTAACAAATATAAATGTTTATATTATCGATTACACCATATTGTGCGTAGGTTTTGACTACTGCAATAGGATTTTATAATCCTGTTTCTATTACGAGGTTCGATGTAGCCTTTTTCAGGTGACTGTCCAATTATTTATAAATTTTCTCTCTGTATATTTCATATGTTGTTATATATCATGTGCATCCGTAGTATAATTATAATTACATAATGCGATGCAAGATAAGTACTACATTTATTATTTCGTGACATGACGAGATTGTATATTATAACATATATAGTTACTAATAATATAACTTTAAATAAGTAAATTAATTGATTAATTAATTAAACGACATCCTCGGAATATTTTTCACTGAAGCATAAAAGCAGGAATGTCATTTCAGGAAATTCGAAGATACATTTCGCTTGCTCGGACGATAAAATGTCTGAATATAAGGACGAAGAATCATAACTATCATAACTAACATTTCTCTCGAGTTAAAGCTGTAACGTATACCTGGCCAAATACTTGCTCTTTCTCTTCGGGGTAACACAGACTAAGGGAACATTCCTGTTCCCGCGTAAATATCGATCCGTTAGATATCACACAGAGAGTAGGAGAGCTCGAGAGGAATGATACGGAAAATGGGAGATAGGTGAAAGTGTGAACAATGCTTAGTGTCGTAGTTACCAAGTGCAACCGCCTAGTTGGTGAAACCTACACCATGATGTCATAGCACGAACACATTGCATACCATATATACTATGTGTAATAAGAAGCAACTACAACAATTGCATTTTCATGAGTCTGCTTTTTCTCGCTTTCTTATATTTGTTCGATTAAAATTGAGTTCTACAGCAAGATTATTCAGATAAGATGGTATATAGAAAGACATCTCAGACACATCTCAAAATCAAGCTTTTTCTAACTTTTATAATATTTTGAAAAGACTGGCACTACAAGATATTATATTATGGTATATATAAATAGAGATACAAAGCATTATACATATAGCATGTACATATACGTAATGGAAAGTTTTCAAGTTAATTTTTAGCGAGGTACAACATTAAATTAATAAAAGTTATAGCACAGAAATTGCAAATTTATTTATATGTTAATACGATAAGATGTAAAAGCAGCTGGTTATATATTAGACATATTAATTTACATTTATTTTACTTTAACAAATGTGTAAACATTTTAATGTAATAATTAAATACTGTTTCTTTTAAGGCAATTTTGATCCACAAATTGTGTAATGCTTATTTGCTTATGCAATTATTCTTATCGCTACAATTTCGAATTTTGCTGTACATAATATGGACATAGTTTTCGTAAATACATAGATCCTTAACAATTTTCTAGCGTCACGTAAATAACGTTTAAATTTCGTTCTAAAAAATATGTTACAACTAACCGTAATTTTATCCTGTTCTAGCATACCAGATATGTGGGCATGAACAAGATAAGAATTTCTCGTTGGTAATTTTTGATAATATTTTTCTTGTAGCTAGGACACATTATGTTAAAAAGCTCTACTTTCTAACGATTACTACACTAGAGCTTATAATTTAACTAAGAATGCATTATATTTTGTTGAAGTTCTTAAACCTTGTTCAAGAACCATAAGTATCAAGTGAACTGAACACTAAACAACAGAGTATGTGAAAAAATGTCTCTAGGATAAAACACTGTAATGGTGAAATATTTCGTTGAAAATTGTACTATTAGGCACCGGCATAAACCTGAGAATGGAGAATTTTGTGCCCCATTATATACCAAGGGGTGGGTTATTCGCGCCTTATCATCCAACTGACTAAGCGCAGCCTACTCACCATAAACCTCAGTACAGTGAACATATAGTGAAAAATGATGAAACTACCAAACGGAAATATTTGTCTTTTATGAATGTATATAAAGATACTTATTGTTAAAATTATTTTAACATCCGTATTTTGACTAGGAATTAAGCATGATTCAGAAGCAACTATCCAAATTCAGTTTTTAATAACACGAGCTGTGATAACTGATAAACTGTTCTGATGAACAAGATTCTATTGTAGTATTACTAGTTCAACCGTGCAAAAGAACCCTAATATTATGAAAACAGAAGCATGTGAAATATTGAAACGATTGAAATATTTTAACACGTTGATTGCCACGTGAATTTTGTATATTTTGCCCTGGGAACCGCAATAGATTGAGATACACTACACCATAATGTTTAATTATCGCAAGACGTCATTGTATTTGCATACTTTTTCCTGACAACGTTATAGTTAAGTCACTCAAACCGTTGAAAATCTTTCAATTCATGAACTTGATCTTATTTTAATCATTTTAAAAAATTTAGTAAAACGTGCATCATCGATGACCATCGTGGCGGTCAACGTGTTAAAATACGTACAGTGGGGCAGATAGAAGATACGTTCTGCGGTATAGAAATTCCACGATATGCAGGATCCTACCGTATCTTAAAAAGTGTAGATTAAAATTTTAATAGCCACTGATGATCTTCAACGATAAGATAGATACGGATGATTTTCCGAATTTCAGTCGGCCTATGTATGTACATTACGCTATCACAGATATAGGTCGTCAAGTAGAATCGAATGGTCTGCCGTCGCGATGGAAATCGAAATTTATGGTTGAATCCGTGGCACTCTCGCCTCGTTGCTCATGGAATTCAAGGATATGTGTATCTAGCTACAGAAATATGCAGAAAACTGTATGCATCAATTCCACTACATACGCGTGCTAGTATAGTTACGGTTCGCGCGCATACGTGAACAGCTCACACAGATAACCAACCTAGAGACCGCGAGATGAAATCGGGCAAAAATGACTTTTTCATAACGTGTGATCATACATTTACCTCTGTACATGTGCGGATGTATATGTGTATACATATATTGTATGGTGAGACTGTTCGTGCAAAGAAGCACACGTTATGACGAACGTTCCGCACAGAAAACTGGTTCAACGAAACGTATAATCTTGTAAGTTGAACTATTATGGGCTGATTTTGTCCAACACTTTATTTTTTGTTAAGAATTTTACTTCTGCATGACTTCGCACGATCTCTCGAAGAAAAATGAGGTTGGAAGTTACGCCAGAGTTATTAATGTCGCTGCTAGGAAGTACTATTCGATGGATAACTGAATGACGAAGAATATTTAATTCGCAGGGTACGTTAAATTTAAAGTTACAATACCTTATCTTAATATTTGAAAGAAATCATTTCGAAAAGTCTTTTAATAGAACTTCCACGACATACTTTGTTCGTTGTTAATATTTATTGAAGCACACATATTTTTAACCAGCCAGTACAATACTATTGACACTCTGTTATATAAACCATTCACCACTGACTAGAAAAGTATGGTAACTTTAATTTGTTAATCTAGGAATCATTAAGCTTCATTCCCACTAACTCAAGGACTTCGACACGAAGGGGAACTCAAATGACATTTATGCTCAATTGTCGTCAGTTTAAATACTGATTAAATTTCAAATTCATGAGACGAATATCGTTTCCTAACAATGAAATTGTTATAATAATACATTTTCTTTTATTTGATAATGATGTTTCCCTTCTCATGGTTCTACGTAATTCAGCTCAAGATAAATAATATAAAACACTAAATAAGAAACTATTTAACCAAATATTGTTTTTCTAATATAACCAAACTTTAATCTTCTTTACTATAATGAATTTTTAATCTTTTACTATAATGACAAATATGATAAGCTCATGATACAATATATTATAAAAATAAGATGACTGCAACAGGATGCTGCATCGTATAGAGAGCCGAAATTAAATAATTGATTGTTGATGTTCGTTTATTTAACTTCGATATTGAGTATTCTCAATAATTTCTACAAGAGCGCTGAGATTCGCAGATTAAACATCTGAACGTGCATCAAACAGTTATGCGGCGCTGATGGCATATCGGAACATAGGTCGTTAACTTTCTCGAGCAACGGAGCAACGCTTTCACGTGCACGATCGTCCGAATGGAAGTCACGTTATCGTTTGATTATAGTCGAAAACTATACTCTTTCAAGCGAAAGTCATTTGCCCCATAGCAAATCGCAATAACGTTCAAAATTCGGACTAGTAGCTTGCTTTGAAAAGGTTATTGCTGAAGGTAGAAGAAATGGAACATCGTGAAATATATATGAGATTACAATATAGATCCCCCATGAAAAGTACAACTTTATACGTGTATGGTACAACTGATTTATCAACATTTATTTTTAAATATATTTTAAAGCAATCGCAATTCAAGCAATTCGTTTTAAAGCAATGCAATGAAATGTTAACATCACAAATTCAAATCTCCTATTTTATTCTCTTGTATAAATCTATACAAGTATACTTTTCATATTCTTTTATAACAATTAATTAAGATTATTTCATAATTATTATTTTTTGAGAAAAGGAAACCCCATAATTTTATACAAAAATAAACATCCATAATCTACACGTAACTTAATCGCCAAATATATATGTAAATTAATATGTCGATCCTAGTTATAGACAACAATTATGTCATAATTTCTAATAATAATGAATACAGTGAAACTATTACTGTTACGATTAGGTATGTTTGTTTTAGAGTAGCTCGACTCTAAGAAAGCTGCCTTGGTGAATCCCACGTGATACGATATCCATTGCCCTCGAAGGAGATATCTTGGATTACCATCCTAAATTGCTAGCAATGATTATCCCCTTTATTGGCTAACTTAGGAGTAGAGCACTAACAATTCAAACTGTAATAAGCCAATCGTTTTTATTACAGCTATTTCTGAAGTTTACGTAACTAATCGCCCGCTCGCAGTTGGTTTATAGAAAAATTTCACAACGACTTTAAATTTATTCTTCTTTACATTCATCTACGCTTGGTTTTCATTTTTATAGTACTTTATTTGCTTCAGTCTTGAGCAATCCATTGAGGATACAATATCCAATACTTGAGTTTAATAATCGCAAGTGTTTAAAATATAAATATAATCAATTTTGTCTTTAAACGGATTTGCTTCACACGATTTTAATTCAGCACGATTTAAAAAACAAACAATTCTCTTTTTGCACGAATCAATTCGATTTAATACGGTTCGAATGGTGTCATTTAAAAAATTTCCATTGGAATTTAATTCTTTGAAGCTCGTTTTGGTATTTTTATTATGTCGTTGGAAGCGGCGAAACTGATTCAATTACAGTCTCATGCAAAGGAATGCGTCCACCGTCAAAAAGTGCCAGCGAATAAAATTTAATAATATGTCACTATATAAATTAAAATAATATAATATAACAAAAAATATTACAACTGAATAAAAAGCAAAGAAAAATTGGATTACAGAATTTGATCTGATTTGTTCGAAAACAACTTGTTATTTGTACTGAATTTTTACGTCTCTAATCAATCTTATATTTTTTCATATATTTCCTTTTATCTTTTTCTTCGTTTTTGTATGGTTCATCGAAAATCTATCAATCGTGTAAAGATAGAATTGGTATGTTGGATACGTCTTTGTTTTATAATACCGCGTCATATTCGTCGTGTAAACTATGGCTGAAATACAACGAAGGCCAACTACGGTTGTATCCAACAATTTTAATTTCCGACTTTACTTTCAAATTCCTAAATACACATAATACATTTGCGAGAACGATTACAATTTCGACAAATTATTAAATCGTTAATCATTCATTTATTTCTTAAATTTTTATCGTGTATTATTATATATATATATTACTACCATGCATAGTATGCCTTATAAGCTATAAGGAATGAATGGTTTGATCTTGTCATATGCTTATCTGATTTCCCGTCGGCGTGCAGCGTGTATCATCAATAATTCATGTATATTTTGTTTCCCATGGTAAACTACGCGTATGGGATAAAAGTAATCAGAGTTTAGATTACTTCATTCCAAACCGAGAAATATTCTGCCAGTCAGAATTAAAATTAAAAACATCGTGAAATTTGGATTTTTAATACGTATTCCACGGTGTTTTTAAATATTCCTAGAATAAATTAGAAATCAGAAAACTTATTTCGAATATGTACTTGATCGTCGTAATACATATTGAATATTGTTTTCCGATCTGAATGCTTATTTTTCACTATTATACATCTAATAAACGATATTAAAGTTAAAGATATTGTTACTTATATATCTATTCATATATTTTTGTAATATTACAGGCGAAGGGCTAACATATGAATAAAAAATAAATAGATAAATAAATAAAAATAAAATATTGATGTTAGAGGATATACGATAAATAAAAATTCGAATACCGCAATAAAGTTAAATTTATATTTTGGTCCCGTCGCATGAGACACTCTTGCAATGAAATGGAAACGGCAGAAATATCGATACGCTAAAAATTGCTTGTTTATGTTACGTCCGTACATATGCAGATTCTGATTCACAGGAACTATCCATCATCGTTCAAATAGTGCAGTTTTTTCAGTGGCAGACATGAGACCACGACCAAGAACGACAGATACGTCGTTAAGATTAAATGTTCAATTTCGAGCATGTGGGTGACTTTCGGGAACAGAAGCAGTGCTTCGTCACTTCCAATCTTGATTGGTCGAAGAAGGAGAAACCGAATGAGAACGGGAACGATCGCCGATAGATATTTCCTTTACGCGAAAAACCGTACCTATTCAATTGAAAACACAAAGAAAACCGATTTCTACCTATCAGGAGTAAGCGGTAAATATCTCACGTAATAAATTTTATTTTGAAGTGCGGTGATATATGGGAAAAACCATTGTCAGTATTGTCAATTGCTGCACAATTGAACTAATATTAGTAGCGAAATTTTACAAGTTACTTACAAGTTATAAACTGCTTCTTGACAACAGCAACAACAGAAGTTTGATTTAAAAAAGAAGAAAAAAGGAAATTTATAGAGATCAATCTTACAGATTACACGAAATTCTTTTAAATAATTGTACACAGATTGTTGAAAAATTTAAGAGTATTTCCGCAAAGACTTTAGAAATAGAGATACGATCAGGAAATACAAAAGAAAATTGCCATAGTTTACATAATTTTATCACAAAAGTTGGAACCATTACGCAGCTATTTCCTCTACTTTCTCTCGGTTGTATTATCCTAATTTTGCTCAAATCGGTTGAATATACGTAAACGTCAGTAAGAAAGCAAAAACCAGAAAAACAACAGGAAGAAAGCAAGAGCCAGAAAAACGACAGAATACTATTATATGCAAATGAAACACAGAAATTTATTTTTATACATTCTACAACTAATTTCTATCAATAGAAAAAATTTTTTTTTGTTCGCAAAAGTTAGAAAAAATGAGAAAATTGAGGAAAAATAAGACGCGTATAATATCGTTCGACAGTCGTAACTGCAACTCAAATGGTATCCTAGACGCTTGAACTTACAATTAGCTGTATGTAAGGCAGTAGGTTGACGAACTATTGGTATTCAGTCCTCCTTCAAAACGGTCTGCTAGCTAATATATTGAAATTCATGGCACGAACGAACCACCGCAATCATCATGCGTACGAATATTTACGACTTAGGTAAAACAAGTCTAATATCATGTTGATGGCCGAACAGCAATGTTCGAAATGACATCGTGTAAATTTCGAAAGGTGAGTAAAATACTGGTACCATTTCATTTTTTATATTTATTTTATGTGTAACTCTACATCAATTGGTTTTTTAAAATATAAATTACTGATCAAAAATTTGCAATCACTTATCCAGCTGTAATTTTATGATCAGAAATTTATTCGAAAGATTTATGAAAGTAAAAGAAATAAATTCTTTCAAACAAATCCTTTTACTTGGATTTGCCGGCTGACTTGTCGAACATAGTAGAATTCAAAATTAATTTCTTTCTCAAATTCTTGCGTTCGGAATTCTTTTATTTTCCATTGAAATCGGTCATCGCCTTACGTACAAGCGAATCAGTGTAATATTTACCGCTTCTGTGAAAGTTTAAATCTACAATCAATTGCTTTCTACCGTTTATATACAATTTACACGGCGTTAAAAAAAGATACTGAATCACTACATGAAATATTTCTATAGTCATGGCGTATCAATATTAGGAAACTCCACTTTTGCAAAGTATTTTAGTTCGATTGAAAAACGCTACTTGATGGAAACGAAAGTATAATGACTAAACAGCGTATTTTTCAAATATCAATCGAAGGAGATTTAAAAAAAAAAAAGAACCTGTGCATTCAGAATTCTACCAAAGAGTGGAAAATTTTGATGAAACTACGCAGAAACGGAGAAGAAATGGGAAACAAAGTCGAAGCACCGTATGTTGTATGTAACCAACCTTTTGTTCTGTTAGCGTATTTGGTTTGTTCGGTATAGGTACGTACAGTTTCGACCCCTTCGATTTTCCAGCCTGGAGGGCTTGATCGTGGCCCGCCTACAAACAGGATCTGATTAGACGAGCGAACGGGTGTCCCGGAGAACCAACCAATCGATTCGAATTCAGAATCTCGAATTCACGATGGTTCGTGCCCTCCAGTTGTACCTGCGTATCCAAGTACTGGCACCAAGCTACCCAGAGCATCGTAACCCATCTAGATTTCCGAAGGCAGTTCGTGTTGCGATCTGACTAATGAAGACGGATATTGGAAGCGCGCCTTCGATTCACATCACTGTCTCAGCACCTATTAGCATCTTCCAGTCTCTTTGGGGACATACTCCTACAAATACACCTAACATTCCCGCTTCTAAATTAATACTGCATTTCTCTAATGTGATCGCTCTAATGTGATCTTTCAAGAACAGACATCTTCTGCTTTAATGCAATTTACTACATTTTCTATTTCGCTATATTTTACTGTATTTTTTATTGTCTACCTATTTGTTATCTATCTTAATTCATAGTTAGATCCATGTCTATAATATTATCTTTATAAAAGAAAATGTTTCCATTTAAATGACCGTTACGGTTCTATTGATTTCTTTATATCGTGTTATAGAATTATTATACATAGAAATATAATAGTCATATAAGAAGCAACAACGAAGTTAAAAATGCGAAAAAAATGTATGATATATATTATTACATATCAGTGGTAATTATTATTAGTATACTATTCGTATGATAATAAATTGCGCAAATGTTGTTCATGAAATCCTTGGAAAGTAAGATTTCTAAGTCGATATCGTTTAGTTTCTTTTAAGAAAAGTAGAATATGTAGGTTGTATTTCCGCTAAATGTAGGCTGATTTGTTTGACAACCTGTAGACAACGTTCATATGACCAAGTATCCTACACAGAAATATATCATACCAAAGATATGCTTGTAATTGAATAATTGTTATCAACTTTAGAATCCGCTAGATCCAAAATTTTAACTGTGAACAATTTAATAAATAAAGAACCAGCATTCGCTGTTATTGCAGTAAATTTTATAACTCAAATATTCATTGACAAACGAGAAACATGAAAAAAAAAAACACTTACTAAAATAAATTTCTATTTATGGATGAGATAAAAGCAGATATATATTCGACCATTACGCGCAATGGTATTGTAAATTGACCAATAGATATGGATATTAAGCGCTGCTTTGACCTACATCAAGGTCTGGTTACCAATTAATATACGTTCCAGTCCACTGTGAATACACGACACACAAGTTACATATAGCGTTATAGTATGTATCCATGTTCGTATACGAAGTACTCGAATTTCTGCGAACGCATTTCACCATAACGGCAGATTACAATGCCTAATGTGAATAATGAATACACGTTCATAGTTCATACATCAAAGATAAATTCGCGACGATTTCATAAGCCTAAACGAATTTTTCTTTGAAATGTATTTTCAACGAATGCTTAGAAATATGTATATTTAAAAGAAAGATTATACAAGATCAAAGACTCTTTGATACTAAAGGCAGTATCGCTTGCGTAAACAAGGTTCGTTACGCTTACCAACTTCGGATTATGAAATGCACAATAGAGTTCGTGTGGTTGCCGTAACCTTTTGGTTGATGTCGAGTATTCTGCGAGTATTCAATGGCTACAGAAGAGAACTGTGAAAATCCGTGAAAAGAAAGTAAACTTTGATAGTCAAAGCATCGAACTTTCAATATGTATAACTATGATCAAATGAAACGAAGATCAACTTGTACAAACGCAACAAATAGCTAAGAATATATTATAACCTTGTAACATTGGTTTCATTTCTTAAGAAATAATAATTATTATTATTTTTATATTAATATGCCAATTTAATTCAATTTTTTCTTTTAATCGTGACAGCTAATCGATCGATTAAACTGAAGACTTTGATCATGCAATAGCCAATCGAAATACCGATATTGCAAATACCTCGCATCACAAAAGAACCTATCGACAAAAAACACTATAATCTTGTCTCCGTACACCTCTCAAATATCAAACGCCTGGTCTCTCGCCTTCCCTATCATTCTTTTTGCCTCTCAAACTCTCGCACGTATTTCTGTCTCTTTCATGTTCCTCTGTATTGTGTTTCCTTTCTTCTCTCGAATGAAATAAGTTTAGCGTAGGAAATTCCATTTGGACAAGAAGCGGGAAACTCGGAACGCTTCGAAGGAAAGTTTCATGGATAACTCGTCGAATTGTAAAATCAAGTAGCACGCTGCGTCTTCCTATCTTTCGTCTTGATACTATTGGAAACGAACGTTTGTACCGCGATCCTGATCGATAAGGCTACGTCCTTTTAAAGCAACAACAGATTTCATCGGAGCGTAGATCGGATACTATCCACAGTTTACCGTAAATTTCTTTTGCAATCCCGTCGAACACGAGAACACGGTGGGTAATAAGAATCGAACCAGCTCTGTGCCACACCACGCTTGGTAGTGCAAACACTTTATTTGTTTCCCGGCTCGTGAAATCACTAAAACGCGAGGCCACTTTTTATCCACCGTACACTTCTCTTATGAAAATACAATCGCGAACAACGTGCGGTTTTCATCGATTCGAATCTTCTATGGTCGGTCGAAAATGGGATACACGCGAAAAGATAGATCCTTAACGAAAACAAATTGCGAAAGAATCGAGTGTATTTTCACCTCGCGTTTCGTATAAATACGCGATTATCATTTTATACGATTTGATCGGAGTTGTTCTAACCATTTTCATTTTTCACGATTGAAATTTATATTCGGAGATAGCGCGCACGCAATTAATTTTATACCGGTAATTTTATAGTTTGTAATTTCGACTTTTATTAATTTTATGGATTTAGAACGTGTGCCTTTAATTTTATGGTAACAGCCGGTATACACTTTGTTTACACGATAATGAATTAATATAACGTGAAGCAAATGACTAGAAAGAGAATAGCAGTTCCTCGAATCGCTATTCGGTGTCTGTGTAATAAATTCATTGCGAGTGTTTATGCGTTTACGGAATATTTGAACGTGTGAAAATGCATATAATGCGTATACTGTACAAAATATGTAAAATAAACTAGTATTATTATCGTTATATCTATTGGTTGCAATGTATTGTCCAAAATATGAATTTACATAAACATCCGCAATCCAGTTATAGATCTCAATCAGTCTACTATATTTTATAAGAACCTAACTTTTAATTGAAAAGATTATAATAAAAATCATTACTTACGATTTCTCCTAAATAAAATTGACAGATAAATGGCCTTTTACGTATACATGATGATCCTTACCTGAAACAAAAATAGGAGACGATTAAGAAATTAAAGTAACAAATACGATATCGTTTATTATAAGAATATAACGTTCAAACTGTTAAATAAAATAATCAATTTAATAGAAAAGATATAAAATACTATTTAACTATATAATATTTACTATTCTCTAATTATATTTTAGCATATTATGTTAACGATTTTCCCTTCCAAACGATCATAATAAAACCAGATAAAACACTACGTATGTGTATTGGATTATATACTTGTTTTTCCAACATGAATAATTCACGATTTATACCAGGTGTGTACATAGGCATCTTTAAACAATCAACTTGGCAAACATACAACTGCGTTCAATAATAATTAATATACAGTCAGAATTTGTAAACACTAACAATAAATACCAGGTTGTATTGACATATACGTTTCGCTTATTTATTCAGAAACGCTATTTGGAAATCTTTAAATCACGAAATATCTTTACTAAGAAAACCTGTTTACAAACAAGTACTACAAGTTCAAGATACTCGACTCATTACGTAAGAAATAGCTGAGAATAAGTAAACAAATAGTTTAGTTGCTGGTAATTCATCAGGACACTATTTCACTAACAAACATCAAATACTTAACATACATCAAATATTTGATTAATATTTGGATTTTGTACAGAGAACAAGATAAAAAGATGCACGAAGTCACATATATGTAACAATTTTCTTATTAGATCATGATAATTTATTGACTGAAGAAACGATTTGTTATATCTAATACAATACAACCAATAAAATAAATAAAGGAATTGGTACGAAGATAGCAAAAATATTCAGTTCTCAAGTCATGAAACAAATGGCATATTCAAAATCATAGTAGTGAAAGTAAGTCAAAGTTTCACATACTGAAATCTAGTCACGTATTTCTACTTTTAAAATCATAACTCCTTCAACATGACAATTCACTGAAGTATAATTTTACCTTCTACCGTGATAACGAGTATGCCATCGAAAATATCATAACGAGTTTCCTATAATAATAAGTCCTTTCGTCAAAAATAGCACTAAACTGACTTACTATGGCTCTCAATCAACTGTATAAATTTTAAACAGTATCAAAATTGAAATAATAATTGAATTTCGTTGGAATTAATAAATTTAAAATGATCCGCATCGAATAACAACCTATTTCTTGGCTAGGTGGATGGTAGGTCGATGGTAGGCTAACTTCAGCCGGCGGCGGAATAATTAATAGTTTAATTTAAGTCCTCGCACCCGAAGGCGCGATTACGCGCAAATATTTGCGAAAAGCAGCCGGATCCGGTTGCAACAACGAGAGGACCGGCGTTCGGTTCTGATTTCGATTTCGATCTGGATCGATCGTACGTTACAGTCGAATTAACGGAAAGCCGCGTCGGGACGCAAGGATTACCATTATTTTCGTCCCGTGCAAATCCAGCAAATCCGTTCTACCGTACAAATATTCGCTTTCCCTGTAACTGCCGAACCATTTGTTCATAAATATTGATACGTTTAAAACCTCCAGCCAAATGAGGCATTTCACGTTTTAATTTCTTCCACTACCTACGCCTATGCCGAATGTACTCCACGATATCGCAGAATCATACTATGCGACATCGGTATCACGACAATTTGCATTTAATTGGTTCCTATCTAGCTTTGCGAATCGATTGACTATTTATACTCCGAATGATTAAAATACAATCAACCGGTACTACAATTCTGCACAATGCATCAGGCCGGTTTAACGCTTTTTCCAATGCATTTTAACGTTTACATTTAACTTATAGATTTCAGATCTGTCGAAAGCTGTCGGGAAAATATTCATCATATTCGTGTTATATGTCAGATTTATGTAGTTTGTCGAAAAGTATAGAATTTTGTTTCTGATTGTTTAGCCTATTATTATTTTAATATTTGGATGATTTGATATTGCACATGTGTCTCATCGATCTGATGTAATATACAGACATACTGTGGACAGGAAAATGTCAATACACAATATACATCTCTATTCATATTCACAAAAATCTGCAGTCTAATCATTAATAATTTTAAATGTAACAAAATAAAATAAAATTAGGAAAGTATAATGCAACTTAGGTTCCATCCTTTCAGTCTTTTTTTTTTTATAAATCTTCTTTTATAAATCTTTTATAAATCTGTACATTACTTTTTTAATTTTCGTTCATCGAGAAAAGCAAGCTTCGCGTAATACATGCGATGGATTCTGCACATGAAAACGGTAAAAGAAGTTCATATAAACAAATGCACTGTTTGACCTTGTTTTCGAGTTATAATAAATTTTATGTTGGAATAATTTATCCGTTGACAGCGACAAATTACTTGGCGAGAGAATTGGACAAGGTTTTCAGAACAATACTTGGAGCAAAGGAAAAGGTAATACAGTCAATGGTAAGACGTTTCCAGGCTTGTGTTCGGAAGCAAGGACGTGACGTCGAATAGATCTCGCGAAGTTATACAGATACAATTTGTTAAAAAAAAAACTCGTCATAGCTCTGAAACAAGATCATACAGGGCATATGTATATATGAATTTTTTTTTATTGTTTTCATGTGCAAAATCTACCGCCAAAATGGGTCACCCAATATATTTTAAATAAAATTAAGCAAATATTACAAAATAGAGCGGCGTCTAAAATCCAAAGAATCAATGACCTTTCATTTACCAAGAAACCACGAATGAATAAAAGTCAATCGACAAAAATATATATATATATGTATGTATGTATGTATAGGTATATTCCAATTGTTCAATCGATAGGAAAGTCCGTTCATTCATCCCTCTCGAGCATCTCTACAGGCGTACCGTCGGTTACACCGAGTCTTCCGCCCCATCTACCGAGAAACTTTTAGCGAAGAACGAGACCGACGTAAAGCCGGACCAGATTGGTTTACTTCTATGACCACTTCGCTTCGAATTTCCTTTGATCGTGCAGGATCCACCTCCGAAAATCTTTCGCGCTTCGTCCGTGAGGAAATAAAGTGGCCCTTTTCGATACCTGACAACGAAACTTTGTAACACGCTAAAGCCAGGATACAAATAAAGGTTTCTACAAGTGTTCATCTTGTTGGAAACTTATCGCTATCTAATAGTACAATAATCCACATCGGATTTGTAAATATTGATTTTGACGAGAATTGATTGAGAAGCCTGTAAAAATAAGGAGAAGAAATAATGAATTCCTGAAGAAGGATATTTCTTATATAAATTAATAATTCAGTGCATGTGATTGTACTAATTAATAAATCTGTTTCTTTAATCTAATAGCTGCGCGTATCTTCTCTTGTTAGTATAATATTATAGTTTGGATAACATCATTTGCATACTGCATTATAATATTAGCACGATAGATATACATAATTGGTACAATGATAAACACCGATGACTCTCCTAGCTATTATATTAATTTCAACGGGGAAGATATTGACAAAAACTTTATTCAACAACAATGACATTTAATAGGTATTATTATAAATACGATGTTTGCAACTAATATAAGAAAATGAGTATCATTAATCTTTAAATTAGGTTAATCTCGTATGTCTCAATCTAGCTTCAATTTCAATCAAGCAAAAAACTTTAAACGTATATTATGAGGAAATCTTTAGTATACATTCGAAACGTGAAATCACACATATTAATATTTTTTTCAAATTTACAATAGACGATCGAAATAATCGAAAACGATAGAATCAATCGAAGATGACCCGAAGATCAATCTAAATTTGATTAAAACTTCCTGAGTTATCTTTTGTAAAATAGTAATATTAATAATTATAATTTGCAATAATAAAACATTCTCAGTCCTTCTAGTTAAATATAGAATATACAAAATTTGCAGTGAAATTTGATTCTATTTTATTTTAATAAAAATGGCCATTTTATAAAGTACGCAAAGGCTTTTGAGTATCACTACAGGATCTCTTCAAATACACGAAGAATTTTTAATTAAGTTTGAATGTTCCTGTTACACAAGACAATCTTTTTGTGCATATTTATTTATGTAAAACGTAAGATACCATGTAACCCATTATACAGATTTAAAATTATTAAAAAAGAGTATAGATACAAGTAGATTTTGATAGATTCATCTACATGAAACAAAATGCCTCGTGATGAACTTACTAAGGTTATCGCAGTAGCACAGCAATAGATTCCACGTTCAAAGGACAAATGTACTAAATATTTAAAACTGCTCACCTTCCTGAAGATGAGATATTACATTCGTCTACGAACGTCGTACTAATTAGCACAGTGGCATTGCTTCGAACCTTCATGGTCCTCTCCCCTGGACTCTATTCAGTCCGCTTCGAGTTTACTATGACTACCATTGTCTGTTCAAACAATCCCTCGTGATTAATTCGGAACGTTTTCAGTGAAAACTATGACAAACCTGTGAACAAGCGGACAAGAATTCCAATGGAAGCACCAGGCGACTCACGACAATCAAAATTCCTAGTGACTATTGATCTGAATCATCATCAATGTGTTTTTCACCAAAGGTAGAGAGATAATTAAAAAAATAATACTTTTTTATGTAGTGTCAATTCTTCCGTGACACTTGTCTCATAAAGACACAATTCTGAGCTATGTCTACATCTTCTACTATATTGCCAATTACGTAACACATTTATGCGGTTAACTGGGAGTTGTTAAGACGCAGAAACGTTAAAAAACTTTTATCTCAACCATGGAAACTATCTTCTAAGATGTAGAGTTGCGCAAAATGTTACACCATATCGTCAGTTTCCTAGAAAAATGGCACAACTAACAATAGGAAAAATATATTTCTCTAAAAATTAGTTGGAAATGGAAAATTTACATCAGGAAATTGTTAATTATACTCAACTATTTAACAATGAATTTTTCAACGAAAATTTTCAACGTTTTCAGATTTGGAAAATCTCTAACAAAATATTGTTTAAGGTGGTATATTATTGTTAACAAAATATCGAGGCAACTTTATTTTGGACTCTGATACTGTTCTTAAGTAGTATCTATAATTTTATGGGATAATTATCCCAAAGAAATGTTGTTCTCGCAGATTAGCTATCTAGTTAAGAGCTAAATTCTAAGTTTTACGTTTATGACGTAAGACAAATTTAGGTTTATATATATAGTATATATGTTAATTAAGTAATTACTACGTGAATCATTTTTGTATCGATGATTCTTTAAATATATCTTTCTTCTATAAGTCGACGATATGTAATTTAACTTGTAATATGCAGATATAAAAAAGTAAATTGTATCTACTTAAAATTTTGCAATAAAACTTCAAATATTTTGTGTCACAGTCATATTACCGTAAAAATACAGTAAACCATTTGCATTTTAAGTAATAAATATGATACGAAATATAATATTTCGTGGCACAGAATTTCAAATAAAATTTATCTTGTTCCCAGTATTAATATCTGATATTGGCAATACTTTAACTAAATAAATCTTAATTAAATACCAAATAAATAAAATAAATCTGTCAATCGTAATTTATCGAGTGAAATACACAATTTATCAGAGTTAACAATTGACAACTGATCATTCCAGCGTAGATTATAAGAGACACGAGAAGAAAAAATATTCTAATTGCACAATTTGTGCTCTCGACAAAGAAGTATGCTTCAATAAAAATATTCTTGATATAAGCCATGGAAAAGTGGAAAATTGCGGTCTATTTTTAGGATCGATGGCATATCCCAAATAGACCGTTCTTTATTAAGGAAAGGAAGGGTTGAAGTTAGCGTACCGTCAGAAAGCCCTGGAAAAGTTTCGAATATGCATGGCTATGCAATTCGTGCGATCCCTAGAGGCGCAAAAGTTGAGCGGATAAAAAGCGAATGTAAAAAGAAAGAAAAGACGAATGACGAGAGAGACAGGAAGAAAAAGACGAAAGAATGTTTCGCGCGCGAAGCAGTCGACCATCCATTTTCATTCGTCTACCAGAAGACCAAACTTTCGGTCCCTACAAAAGGTATACACAATTTTGGCTAATTAATTCGAGCTCATTCAATTCATCTTTCGAAATCTAAAGGTAAATTGAATCAATTCTAGTTATTCTAAGAATTTCGTTGTTACGATACGAGACCTGAATTATGATTTCGTCTCATTGATCGTTTACACTCGCATAATAGATTCTCATTTAGTGACTTAGTCGAAATTATAATTTCTGCAAATATATAGGTTTTGGAGAAGATCACTGTGCTTCAAAAACTGAATTAATAAAAGCAAATGATATAAAATAAAATGTGTAACTATTATGTACGTCAGTACATTTTAACATAATTTATAATATCTATATCTATATCCTAAAAATGATAAAACCAAGAGATAAGAATGTAATATCGTTATATGTAGGTGTTATTTCCGCAATGTAAATACTTCAACAAATAATCAGTTGAAATACAAACTTCCTTCATACTATATATTAAATTTCAGAAATGAAATAAGTACTTCATTCAATGTGTTAATTGATTTATGCAACTTATCGCGAAACACTAACAACCGCAAAGAAAAAATTTATAACAATCTATAATTATAAAACAATTAATAACCAATAACTTAGAAACCAATATATAATTGGTTTTTCTACTAAACAAGAAATAAGTGGTCATCCAAAAAATTCGTACTAATTGTTAAGCGAAGTAACGAATATGCACTTTATTTGAAGTTATTTACAGCAACAAATTCGTTACGACTCCGTTTGCGGAGTTTAAAACTAGATTTATTTCCGCAAGTACACATAGTCATATACATGGAATTGCGTAGCAATACAAGTCTAATCTTAAAACAGTGAATTTAATATCTGACATATAATACATACATATGTACGTACATTTCCAGCTAAAATTTGATTTCAGCTAATGTAAGATAATATAATCCACAGGTAGAAAGTAAATCGTTTCAACTAAAAGTTACGATCAATTACGTAAACGATTTTGCTCAACGCGAGAAAATTTCGATTACGCTTTAAATACGAAAATACCATTGCTAATCAGTTTGCATCGCGAAATTCGTAATTTCATTGGTCTCGTGCAACGAATGAGATAATCGATATTATCATTATAAAAGGAAATATTATTTCAGTATATTCTTAGCTTCCAAATGAATGAGAACGAACACAATAATATTGATAATATTGTAGAACAGGAAAATTCCTACGAATGAAAAAGTATGCGTATTAAAAACAAATAAAGAGATAGAAGTGAAACAACCTTCTACTTATTGATAATTTTTTCCTGGTCATTCAAGGTTCTTCCTTTCTGCATACAAATATTTCCTATAACGTGCAATATGTGTAAATCGATAAACGCAATCACAAAATTGATCAAATTTTCTTTATCATTTTTTAAATCACAATGTAGCACAATCTCGAGTATGATAATTTGAGAACATAACAGAAAATCGAATGCTACTTTCAATGTGCATTCATGAGTAGTCGAGTACATCCGTCCTATAAACGGTTATCGATGAACGTGCACATTATAGTAGCGCAATAAGAACTGCGCAATCAATCGATTTTGGGTAGTAATTCCGTTTTCATAACAGTCACTCTCGTAATAGCCACAAAAATAACGACACGCTTGAATTAGAAACCTACCTGTTTCCATCTATAGACGAATTATCATTAATTATTAAGCAATAAGATACAGTAACTGTATTGCCTACATATACATTAACATTCAAAAGCATCTTGATCTGCTTTGTATTAACATTCAAAAGTATCTTGATCTCTTTAACATATATAATCATAATTACAGCTATTATATATAATTACAGTCGGTAATATACGTAATTCAATCACAAAATTATCACGACTACATATAGCAAAAGCTAATATGCAGAAAAAGGATAATTTGTAATTGCAGGAAATGGCTACTTTAAACTAACTATTTTTCAGACATTTATTTTACTGGATACTAAATTCATTTTAATTTTCTATATATATATAATCTTTTCTTATCTTTTATATTCATATATGAATTCATATTTCATAAGATCAATTTTAAAGCTAGAAACGTACTACAATCAAGAACAAAATTAATGTATTCCTTGCCTTAAATTGTATCATACACTATCTAATTATCCCGATTCATTAAATATGTATAAACAGCTAAAATTAGGTAGTGTATCTTATAAACGAAGTTAAAATATGTAAAACTGGTATTATTCTTTTTTTTTCTGAATCAAGGAGAACATAAACTACATTTTCTATTTTTATCTTCTAGAATATTTTGATCTTCTAGAATGTAGTACGTATGTGGTTTCATAAACTAATTTTTCTTTTTTTATCTTCTAGAATGTAGTACGTATGTGGTATTATAAACTAATTTTTAAACAAAACTGTCGTGAGAAGCAACGACACAAAATAAACCTATAACTTTCGCGAATTCGAAACTCGAAGATGCATGCTGCATTATTAAAATGACAACAGCGAAGCCAGAGAAAATATTTGGCTAGAATCCAATAAAGGATCGCACAATTCCACCGTAACTCTCTCTCTCTCTCTCTCTTTTTCTCTTTCACCGCAAGTCCTTCTAGAACAAACCGACTGGATTAAATTATAAATTACGACAGAGAGCAATAGCAGGAAAAATCAACACGTGACGATGCGGCCGGATATTCTGAGAGGAACTTTTTCGAATTTACGGGTAGACGCTCATAACATCGAAATTCAAGTACACCAATAAACATAGACGCACTATATATTATACGCTGACACATCACGTCCGCCGTAAACTTTTATTCCCATTCAAATTCTCTTTGATACGATTTTTAAAGGCTGCTTTTACGAGCAAACCACTTTTACTTAATGATCGCCTAAAATTGCTAGAAAATCATTTTAGTATGCAAATAAGCCATAACGTGTAGTTCGTTCTATGGAAACTAATCAAAATATAAATGTAGAGAAACCATAGGTATAAGCTTCGCTCTGTGATAAAAAGGTAGCGCATCCCATAAATTTAAATGTTTACGTAACTTCTACGTACGGTAAATTAATCGATTTTCGATCTTTAAGAAATTGCATCATATAGTATGTTCTATTACTGTAGGAACTTAAAAGAAACTGTCCTATCAAAACATAAACTTCTTTTTTTATTTGGTAGAATTTTTACAATCAATTCTCATTGAGAATTATAAATAAATTATTTTGGCGTGGTACTGTAATTTGGATTAGTTGAATCTAATGCTTAAATTTAAAGGGTAATGTCTTTTTAATGAGTTTTGGTGGTTGTTAACTCTTATATTATATATGTTACTGAATTTGAATATTTCTTCTTTAACTGTGGGTAAAACATAAACTTTTGATAGGAAAATATATTTCTCAAAAATTATGAGTCGTTAATAATTTACTATAGTAACTGCTACGACTATACCTAATGAATGGAAAGATATTTTTAGGAACTGAAGATAGAAATTAAAGGATTGAATCTAATGCTTAAATTTAAAGGGTAATGTCTTTTTAATGGATTTTGGTGGTTGTTAACTCTTATATTGTATATGTTACTGAATTTGGATATTTCTTCTTTAACTGCAGGTAAAACATAAACTTTTGATAGGAAAATATATTTCTCAAAAATTATGAGTTGTTAATAATTTATTATAGTGACTGCTACGACTATACCTAATGAATGGAAAGATATTTTTAGGAACTGAAGATAGAAATTAAAGGATTGAATTAAGGGAACGGAGACTGTGGCGGATAGATTATACTTCAAAGTTTTTAAGTGATCATAAACTAAACATCAGTGAAGCTAGCCAAGCGAAAACTCGACGAAATAATACTGTTGCTAGATCAAACGGAACAGAGAAATAAACATGATAAAACTGTTTCGTTCAAGCAAATTGAATAACTTTTGCTCAGAAAGGAAACAAACAGGTTAATAAAACCAGATAAGCTTGAAACTTTATTTATATTTAGAAATTACTTCGACTTTTCGGCGTAATTGCTTTTAAAAGAACGAGATTCTCATCAACTTAAAGTCGTTTTAAATAACTTTAAACATTTGTAACAAGATGAAAGTAACTAAATTATTCAACAACAAATTAAAGTTACGTATAAATGAAGAGTAACTAATTTTTAAGCTATTCTCGTGTAAGAAATAAGAAATGTGACTAAAAACAATTTAATTCAATAGTAAAGTATCCATCTAATCGTAAGTTGTAATGTAATTTATTATCGTAGAATTGTATCTTTTCGTTAATTAAATAAGTAAAGTATTTGCATGATTTATCTTTAATTCTCTGATGAAATTACATCTTCTTACAAATTACCAAATAAATGTATTCTAAGTGAATTCTAAGCGAGATTGTTGAATGTTACATATATTAGAAAAGATACGCGAACAATATTACATTCTTGTAAGATTCTTCGCAGAATCATATTTACTTCTTCAAAAGTAAAAGTCCAGCTACGTCAAGTGACATTGCAACATCTTTTCATTCTCATAATTAACCGCGTTCTCTCAACTATTGTTTGCTACATTGTTGTACAACCACTCAGTTAATTCATCTGGATTTTTCTCACGGTGACACAATCTTAATAGACATAAAGTTTCTTAAACATACAGGCACAAATTATAACACATAAACTTGGTATTAAATTAACAAAATAACTGCAAATATTATAGATTCTTCTGATACGAATAATCGTATACGATAACTGGATTCCCTTGCACAATAATTTGCCAATCAATTAAAGATTTACCAAACAATTACATAATAACTTGCCAACCTGCGCAAAAGTTTGTTTAATCTATCAATAGAATTCAATTTTTAAATTGTCTTCTTGTAAGAAAAGAAAAATATAACTTATCAAGTTATTTTCCTGTTATCTTCATATTAATTCACCGTGTGGTCATCAATGGCTTAAAACTATTAGGATCCACCGTTCTCAATATTCATAGATATCATCAACTAGGAGTTTTAAACGTTAATTAAAATCAGTGCATAACGGTTCGCATGGTCGAAAAGCGGACCAAGCGGAAAATTCCTCATCACAAAATGACCTCGTCATAAAATTCGTTCAAAGCCTCACATCCATCCAGGTATCGTCCACCCTTCCCACGCAAAGGTATTTCAATAACTGTTCACGATGTCCAAAAAGTATGCTGAAATTAAACCTACTCGTGACGCAAACCCACAAAATTCATACTTTTTGTAACTGCGCTCGAGGAACGCTTGAAACACACGCGTTCAAATTTTTCTAAATTTGGATTAGGTTTTACCTCAACTCAAACAGAGCAGTCTTCAGATTTATGATACTTTACCAAGCTTACACTTATCCGTTCAAGTCCGAACAATCTCATCAAGCCAGGCCAGATCAGGCTGTAGCGAGTTTATAAAAAAATCAGGTTTAAAATTAACACGCTTCGAGTATCAGAACAAGCAAATTGGCAGAAATATGAGAAGATAAGAAAAAAGGACTTAAAATCTGAAGCATGGCCGTAGGAAATGATTTTAAGCTCGTAGTCTATGTACTTTATATGAGCCGCTTATTTGTCAAATCGGTTATCTCTACAAAACAGAAAGTAGAAAAAATTGGTGATATTATACATATATGATTAGCATCAATCAAGTGCTTTAGCACTAAACAATTTTCTTTTTTTGTTTGTTTGTTTTTTTTTTTTTTTTTTTTCTTGAAATGTGGAGTTAACCACATTGGCCTGTGAACAGCTCTATACATGATATTGAAATTGGTTGAAATTTATTGAGATTTATTGAAATTTATTGAAATTAATTGAAATTTATTGAAATATATTGAGATTTATCGAAATTTATTACAATTTATTTCTATTACAATATCTTCAATTTCTCTTCCTCAATTACCAATTTATTGAAATTGTAATTAATATTTGCATTTCTCTTACTTGTAAATGAGACATTATTATTTATAACTAGACTGTGGGTGTTACAGATTTACGAATGCTTAAAAGTGCAAAAATGCAGGTAACGCACATACTGTGCAAATTAGATGAATATTATGTAAATACTAAAAGACAACATTTAGAAATGTAATTACTAAATGGTGCAGATGTTAAAAGTCTCAAACAATGAGTTTATTAATAAATGCATACATACATACATATATACATATTAATCTTGGTTTGTGAAAAAGAATAAAATACTTTTTCAAAAAATACAATTTTAACAACTAACTGTCATCATATTTTTTCATTTTATACATGTAAAATATACGATCTACATGCATACGCGCGTGAGTTTAATATATTTTATTTTTGCATTATATTGCTGCAAATAATTTTGATAGAATATTCTCTCATAAGTCTCAATTACAGACCTTTGTATTTTTACTATTATCACAGGCGTGTAGCTTCCTAATTATTTTCATCGCATTTATGAAATCATCCCGTAATTCCACTAGCACCTATATAGCACGAAACCATAAAACTTTTTTTAATATCCAACATATAAAAGAAAATTCAATTCTACTAACAACAACGTAACATAAAAACGATATAAAATTTTCGCTTAGATATTTTGATATAAGATAGAATCCGGCATTCACAGCAAAACATATTTCTATGGAATCCATATATCAAATAAAAATTGATTGAATATAAAAGAGAATCGATAAATCTCAATCAGATAATAAAAAATAATGTAATCACTTACAAGAGAAACGGAGTAGTAAAAAGTCGTGCAACTAAACACACAGGGGCGCGTGTCCGTTCCCAAAACACGTGGTTCAGCGGCGCATGAAAACAAGTTCACGGATACCTTTCTCCGCACGATCAAAGTCACATTCCACAGTAGACACATTACGCGTAGCGTACTATTTATTTCACAGTTACCGTAATTCACTTATAAGCGTAACAAACGCTACTAAACGAAACCAACTAACTTAGTCGTCGAAAAACGCCAATGACGTTTACAAAATTTCACATGCGATATAAATCTGTTAATACAAACGAGAGATCTCGACAATCGAAACTGACTATCGAAGTCGACTTTCGATGTTGACATTTCATCTTATAAAGCAGACATTTCTAATCCTATTAAAATGGCGTACGTTATAATCCTATTAGAGTCATAAATATGGAGAAAATGTCAACACAGCGCGTCTATAATGCACATGTTTAACAACAGGATAGTAGTATCTGAAGATGTAGCGTATAGAGAACAGAGCTCATCGGTTCAGGTTGAAGTGGGGCGCACGCGAAATACAGGTGTGCGAGGAGGACAGCAAGAGCACGTGACACGTGAAACGCACGCTTGGTTGAAATCACGCGATTTTATACCCACAGAGACGAAAAATGGACTCAGAGGTTTGACGTAATAAAGACGAGAAAATCGTCGAACGAAAGAAAGGTAAGAAGAGAAAGAGCGGTGAGGAAAAGCGATAAAAGGGAAGTGGCACTGGCAGAACGAGCATTAGCAGTCCAGTTGGTTAGGTTGGTTGGTGTGCGTCTACCAAGCGAACAGGCAGGCAGACAACAAAGGTGAAAAGAGAGTAAGAGTGTGTAAAAGAGAAAAGAGGAGGGTCGAGGTCCTTTTTGTAACCGCTTACCTCGTGCGCCCGGGGATGCTGGTGACTGCAGTGACGATGCTCGAACATTCCACACACAAGATCCATACCACACACCACGATGATGACGACGAGGAGCAATACGACGGTGCCGCATTGCATCTTCAACCGCACTCGAGCCGCCATCACAGACGACGCTCGCGCTCGCAAAGCATGACACATACTGAACGCGCCTGCCGACGCCGCGCATTTATATAAGCGTCGCGGCACCCAGCGCCGCGCCACTCGCGTTCGATACCTAGAGCGCGGCAGACGCTCTCTGCTGTCGCCGCGATAACTCCCTCGGGAGTAACCTGCAAAGAAATCGAAGGGTTACTGTCATAAATGCTGTGAAACTACCTTGTATTATACTCCTTTTTAACAGCTTATCGAGAAATCTTTCTCGATGTTTTTATAAGAAATCATTTTTCTTTGTTTAGTAGTTTTAACAGGAAAATAATTTTATTATCGTTTTATTAAGTTTTATAATTTCGAATAACATTTTTTTACGAGAGTCTTGTTAGTCATTTTATCTTTACGTACTGATAATCTATAATAATTTTTGTTTGAGAGAAATTCATTTTGTTTCATATCACAATTTGACTGATACACAATTATTTAATGGAAGTAAGATGTTTTTGGGAAATATGAGAACATTGTATGAAAATATTCTTTTCCAAAAATTTAAATTTAAAAAATTGAGAGTATTATAATATCATTTATGTAAACGCTAAGGTATAAAAATATTTTTTATAAATATTCGAAAAATAGATTTGTTCCTAAGTTCGAGATATAATTTATGTTACATTGAAGTAATATTTATTCTGTAATAAATAAATATGTAAAAATACCTAATGCATTTATGATATGACTTATGTTTTCAAAAACATACCAAAGGAGGTAATATGTAAAGAGTACTATATAATATATACTAGAGTTAAGGAAAAAAGAAAGCAACAATATTTAGAAATAAATATCAATATTTTATTCAACACATTATGTTACAGAGATAACCTGTATTTTATACAATTTCTAAATTGTAATTATTAAATATTTAACCTTAATCTCACTTACACTGATATTAATATGAGAAATAGCAACAAATTGTATAAATTATATATTTGATTTTTACATATACACGATATATTACATGTACGATAAATTAAACATTTTTCCCTTTTAATTTTTGCATATTTCTGCATACCAATTCTTGCTTTTTGCACAATTCTTGCTAATGCAATGAGGGCAACGTGTTAAAAACATGGGACTCACTGGCCTATTCGATTTAAGGTGAGAAGCAACGATATCTGTTAAAGCTGCTATAAACGTAGGATGATCATTAGGTGCAGCGGTTCTCCGTATTTTTTCAATGCCAAGCTAAATACAAAAGAAGGTAAAAAATATTTCTCCGTAGTTAAATTCTCTTTTTCTGAGTTAAAAGTAATATGCAACACTTACTTCCTCAGCTAATTCTTTGCAATATTCAATGTCCAATTCATGAAGAGTTTCAATATGTTCGTTAACAAATGCTACTGGAACTAATATAAAATGCTTTTTGCCTTGCTTTACATACGCTTTTATTGCGTCATCGGTAAAAGGCTCCAACCAAGATACAGGTCCAACCTAAATATACACAGTAATAAATCAGGATATAAATTAGCATAAATTTTAATGTATTTCGTTGTATGGTTTTAACTATTCGATGGAAAGAAAAATGTGGCGAATGTTGTTTATTTTCAAGTGAACTATAACGAGGTGCAATAATTGAGATACAATTTCATTTAAAAAGAAATAGACTTTTCCGTGGAAGAGGATATAGCAACGGTATCTCATTTAGCATATCAAAGAATCCGTGAATTTTAATGAACCAGTAAATGTCAAAAAATTTGTAATTTTACTCCTAGCAGTTTCACTATGCATGATATATGTAGTGTGACAGAATTCATTCTTTTATAAAGAATATGTCAATACATTGCATATAACATTCCATTTAACAAAACGTGAATAATTTCGAAAACTTGGAAAGCATCACATTCAGAATAAAATCAATATCATCTTGTGTTTTTAAAATATATATTTTCCTTATTGTATGCTTTTTGGTAGAAGTAAACATAACGAAAAGATTAATTTTAATATTAACAGCAATATTCGGTTTCTTGCCTTGTACAATAGAGTGCTAACTATTAATTATCAGTAAATAATTTAACAATGAAGTTACCTTTAAAATCTTATAGAAAAACTGTATTCATAAATTTATGCTCCTCAAATAAGGAAATATTACTTCAGTATAATTAAAAATAAATAAAATTTATTAATAAAACGAAAACAATGCCTGTACCTTTGATTGCCATACCAATTTGTATGGGTTACAATATTGTAATTTTTCCATTACTAAGGCAACTGTACCTGCTACCTCAGATGCATAAGTATCGCCTCTAGATACGGCCTAAAATACAATGCAAAACACAATGTTCAAGCAATTGTAATACACATCAATTTGCTCTTAATACTGAAAAGTAACCTTCATTGGTAGCGAATGAGCCGAAAATAAAATTATGACATCGCCCCTTATATCCTTAGGGAACTGAGCTAATTCCTCTTTAATTCTTTCTGTAATTGTCTCTATGAACAATGGATGCGTTGCCCATCTATCTATTACGCTCCACTTCATGTTAGAAGGTAATTTTCTGTAAATTATGAATTTCTGAGTACTGTCTAATACATCTTTGCACTGTATCGAGATATTAATTTATCTTATCATTATGTTTCGATAAATATACTTCAGAAGGATTAGTTATGAATATAAAGCAAATTACGCATTAAAATGGCAGCACATTTTATATTCTAATAAATTCTTCCTTTTAAGGTCTGAAGATAATTCTTTGTGCTATTATGTTTTCATTAATTAAAATATTTATTATGTACATAAATGCATATTACAGAATATACAATCTTTTATATATCACGAAAAAGAATGAAAAGACGTGAAACGATAAGATATTATGATCAATCTCTGTGATTAAATATATTTATTAGATTTTATTTATAAATATGTGTATATATATGTAAATTTATTCGCACATTTTTTGCAAGTTATCTGTTCTTTTATTAGAAATATAGATAGCTTAGAATGCTTACAGTATATGCAGGGTATAATAATTTTATACGGTATCTTTATCAAATAAAAGTCGAATAAATAATCTTTATAAAAGTCGAATTATCTATGTTTAATAATGAATTATATAAACACGAATAACATGTATAATATACATGTTTAAAGGTTTGCTTCATCTTTAAAAAATTGTATACAATAATTTTTGACATGCTAAGAAAATATTTTGCATAAAAAAATATTCGTTGCATGCTTGATTGCACATCTATGTATATCGTATTGTCCAATCTTTACTTATAAGTAAGCTAAGTTTTCTCAACTCTCGACGAAAGTTTCGTGTCGTAAATACGGAGATTTAAAAGACTAGTCGATTGTTTATCGGGTAGTCAAAGAGATTAATTATACCTTTCATACTAGCTAAAGAAAATGTTTTAAAAAATCAACTGTAGCATGACTTAAGCAAATTAACTATGACACGGAAAAATATATGCGTGTGACATCTGAAGAAAATGAAAATGTATGAACTGCCTGAATATTTTTTTTTTTATTTATAAAATATTAGTGAAAGCTCTTTTCTAATTAGTTATCAAATAAATAATCAATATGCAGCGAAAAAAATAAAAATTAAATATTGTGTCAAAGATGATTAATCATATTAAACTAAGTATTATGTAATTTCAAATTGAAAACAATTTGTAGAATAATAAATAATTACAATTTTTATATCATATCTTGTATGATTGTATTTATAAAATACATATCTTAATATATGCTGGCACTTTAATACAGTGGTAATACATTTTAACATCTTCACATCTACTTCAAAATGTATATAATACACTAACAGCTTTTAATTCTTTTATTGTAACAATATTGCAAAAGAATTCATAAGTAACTACCTGTTCAAATAATATTTATATATTTCAATAAAACTTGATCCACTTGTGGCACAACAATATTGAGGATACTGAGAAAAGACAACTGTATGTTCAACTCCATCTCTAAAATGAAAATGTATATATATTGCTTAAAAGAAAATTATTTGTTACATTTTATTAACTTTATTCAGTATTTATTTTCATTTGATGATATATTCTACTATCTTTCTATATCTATATTTAGTATTCTTACTTTTCTATCTTTTGCAATGTATTTTCAGTAAGGGGATTGGCATAACGAAATGCAACATAATGTTTATGAGGTGCAGTTTCTGGTGAAATATTATCCAATTTCTCACACAAAAGTTTACCCTGTGTGTTTGTCCATTCTAAAATGGGAGATTTGCCACCAATTTCTGAATATTTTTTCTGTACCTTGGGAGTACGGGACTTTGCTATCCAAGGACCTAATTGGCTGTAATACATATTGTTACATGGAATCTTAACTTAACATTGATTTGGTTGCTATAAATTATTAAAATTCATCAAACTAAACCTTTGGAATGGCAGTTGAATCATATCGCGATCAGTCATTATACGTAATAAATACTCATGCACCTCTTCTAAATTACTGGGACCACCCATATTTAACATTAAGATAGCAGTTTTTGGTTTAACATCATTTTGTTTTAAATTTGTTGTAGAAAATTGACGCCAAGGCAAAATTGATGATTTTATACATTGTTTCCCTGAATACCGACATAAAAATATGTTTAAAAAAGTAAATACTTAAGCAAAAATTAACAATACCAAAAATTATATATAAGAACATACTCTGATTTTAACATCAAAATATTTAATAAATGAAATAGTACTAGACTTAATTTTCATATTCTTATTTTACTACAATATATAATTTGTATATTTTTACTATCTAATGGTTTGCATACGTATGTGTAAACTACTTTAACTACACAATAAAAAAACTAAAATAGCTATATACAAATATAGAATGTATATAATATATATTTTACTTACCAATTTGAAGTACGTTCATTAATTTACTAACCATCTTTAACAAATTAACACTTTCGAAAAAACAATTTTATCTGTCAAATAGTTGCAAAGATTGTGATTCCTGCACAATCACGCTTATGTGGTATGTCTTATTCACTGTATCATTAAAATATAGGTTAGGCTTAGGAGTGAGGTTATGTTCGCCTAATAGAATTCCGCATAACGTAAGTAATTATATGTTCACGTCAAATGAAATTTTAGACACGGGTTTTTGTTATAAATCACTGATTTAATGAAAATACAAAAGGTAACTAGGATTAATACATTTAATACATAATATTACGATTTAATTATAATCTTCGTACAGTCAAAATAAAATCATGACAGATGAAAACATTGAAGAACTCGGACCATCGGATTTAGGCACACTTGATTAGTAAGTAATACATACCGTATTCGTAAATGTGAAACACTCGATAAGCATTACTTTATGTCACAATTATGTTTCAGTTGGGAGAAGATTTATTCAGAAGAACTTGATAATTTTAAGGAACACGGAGATGTGGGTGAAATATGGTTTGGTAGAAATAATACACTAAAAGTCATACGGTAAGTTATTCGAACAAGACACGAAAATTTCATGTAACAACACGAAAAGTACATGTACACAAGTACACGTATATAATGCAAGCACTTTTCACGTAAACAGTACAGTATTTTACTCTTGAGACTGGTGCTGCTATCTTTTGTAAGATATAGCTACTAAAATTTGTATCATTAGAAGGTAATATCTTTAAATCGCTTATATAAATTCAAATAAGATAATTTCTACTTATTTTTATACGATTGAGCTCATAATTACAATAATTATGATAATAATTACATATGTGTATAGTAATTATATAATAGTAGCAGCTCCTATAATTTTATCCATATCCTCGCATTATTGCTTGTAATATGTATTCCTTATTAATGTTCTGTCTAATATTTCAGTTGGATTAGTACGCAATTGAAACTTAACAAAGATGATAAAATAATTGATATAGGATGTGGAAACGGAATGACATTAGTGGAACTTGCAAAACAAGGCTTTGAAAAATTGCTAGGTGTAGATTATTCAGAGAAGGCAGTGGACTTGGCTCGTGAAGTACTGAAGGAAAATAATATGTCACATGTCGAATTAAAAGTTTGCGATATACTCGATTCACAAAATTGTAATTTACCGATTGACTTTAAATTAGTACATGATAAAGGAACTTACGATGCCATCAGCTTACATCCAGAAGATCCTTCGTCAAAACGGCAAAAGTATATAGAAAATATCTACAAAATTCTGTTACCTTCTGGTTACTTAGTTTTAACTTCATGTAATTGGACTAAAGAAGAAATAGAGAAACATTTTCAAAATTGTAAGTTATATTATTATTTGAAGCAATAATTACATTCGTTAATAACGAATTAATCTTTATTGTTAATAACATATATGACAATATTAATAACATTAATATAATTTACAATATTTTAGATTTTGATATCTTACACGTGCTTCCTGCTGACACATTTGTATTTGGTGGACAAACTGGAAACACTGTAACACAGTTAGTTCTCCAAAAGAAATAATAAAAAGATCGATTAACAAAATATATGAAGTATTCCATTTATTTACTTTTTATAATTGACTCGTGTAATCTACAATTAATATATTATTAAGAAGTACGGTGATACATATGTTCAGAATACAGAAAAAATTTATTAGTGCATAATATATTCGTGCTAATAACATATTCAAATAGTGGAGACGAATAGTACAGTTCGTTATTATGCTACTATCAATTTACAAACGTTATAAAATGCTATGCATCATAATTGAAATAAATATTGCTGTCCATTTGTGTTCTGATAAATTCGCATTAACGTAAATTTTAGTATACATGTTATTTAGTTGTATAGTTATTACATAGTTTGTTTCATACAGTCATTGGTACTTGAGGCATTATTGGCATGTTACAACTTTATATTATATGTATTTACGTACGTCTAACTGCTACACTGGGATTATCGACTTAAAATTTGCTAGCTGTAACTAGGAATAAATCATGAACATAAAGGCATTGTTTTTTTTACTTATAGATACTAAATTGAACGATCTGTAATAGTACTTACTATATTCTATTTGATAAAATTGTGTGATAGTAATATCTTAAGTTACAACTTTTTTTATAATATATAGAATGAAGTTGTTATATCATATAAAATTTCATTAGGCACGTTAAATTTTAATAACTGAACTTTTTACAAAATTGAAATTTTAAAGAAATGTTCTTGAAAAATAAAAATTAGTAAACATGAAGAGTCTCAGTGTGGGTGATATAATCAGCTAGGAATCAAGATGAAGAAAGACAAATTTTTTAACTTGAGACACTGTTTTCGTGAAAATTAAATTCGAAAATTTGTCGAATAGATATGGCTATTATAATTATTGACCCCACAAGTAATATGATTTTACTTAACATAATGTAGGATAAATTAACTTAAAACGGAAAATGCAGAATATAGTTTGCTTTCTTTGTTTAAAGTCACATATTTGAGAAAATTGGATTTGAAATAGAAGTGATACTGAGTGCACGTATATATGCTTCATGAATTTTGAAACTCAATTTTCTCGACTACACATGAAATAAAAAAGCATTATTCTCTTCTTCATCTTTCGCATATACGATATAGTGTCTTCCTACTTGATCATATAATCTGTCTTGAGACATCTTGTATATTTATAGTTAGAATTATGTAGCGCCACTGAATCTTTGATACAAAAGGAGTAGATCATAATTTCGCAAATGATATTTAACTGAAATTATATTTTATCATATAACACGATATTATATATATAATTAAAAAGTCAAATTTTTGTATTCTGTAAACTAGTGTAGATCAGCTTAGATTATTCTAGAAATGAATTGACAAATTTTACATGAAACAAACAAATTCTATCATTACTTTCGATAATTTCCAAAGAAGAACTGACTTTGCAGTTTAATTAATATAATCAGAATATCATAAGTACATTATAAAATATTCAAACGAAGTTAAACATAATTATGGTATATATATGTTAATGTTCTATACTCTAAGAAAATTATAAACTTTACATGTACATGCAACTAAATACAACTAGACAACAAATTGCAGAACAAAGTGATCACGAATTAAAATTCTTTACTTATATCTAAGTCGTTGATTCTAATATGTCTCGTGAATTATCTAATATTCTACACTAATATAATTTTTATTGCAAAGTTCCAAGTATTAATTATACGTATAAATATTTAAAAGATAAGAATCAATAATCATAGACATACAATACAGAGATTGAAATTACGATAAAATGTAGGTAAAACATTTTACAAAACCCTACTACAAAGTTTTACGAAAAAATTGCTCTTAAGTGAAGGATTCGTTACATATTCATACTTAAATAACGATATGTTATTGAAATATTTTAATTATCTTTAAGTATCTTAATATACCGTATAATAGACGTTTGCACTATGGAATAAAATTTAATTCTTAATAGTACAAAACAAATCTATGAGAGATTGTCAACATTAAATATGAAATACGTATATTTTAAAAAATTAAGTATTTGAATTATGATAATACATATGTTACTAAATTGCATTACTATTAATTAGAAAATGTAGTGACAACTGAAACATACCATAATCATAACGAAGTTTATAGGACAATTAAGAATTAGAATATATTATGTTTTGTACCTATTGATGTTGCACATATTTTTTCATAAAATGAATTATCCAAAAATACAATAAAATATTTTAAATATACGTAACCAGTATTTATTTTAAATACACGAAAGATGTATTTTTAAACATAATTACTTGCAATGAAAATATAATATATTTTTTAAAGTTATGTCGCGTATAAGTAATTTATTACTTTCCAAGTACAGTTATTAAACCCAATAGTAGTTATGAAACACATTTAAAATTTGTACTGTAATTGCGGTAAACTTAAGACTATTTTCTAACTCTACACAATATGGTATTTTTGGTTGATTCATAGTTTAGAGTTTCAGCAATGTTTTAGCAGGTTTAAAATTTTGAAGAATTTATAAGGTTCGTCTTGCAATATTCAAATTAACAGAAGTTTTGTTTTATAATACTCAATGTAAGTAACAGAAGTGTTGTGTGAAATATGTGGACGGATGAGCTACCTGTGAAAGAAATTCATTGCAATTAGAAACTTTTTCAAGTTACATGTAATTCTTAATTTTGCGATTATGGAAATTTTTGCTTAAGAGATGACTCGATTAACAGATTAAGAAACCAAGAACGTGATGACATACCATTGCAAAATAACACACCCTCTTCGGTATATCCTTCTTGGCAATAGCAACGTTTTCCGGACATGGTATTGTTCCGTTGTATGCAATGTGCACCCTCAATGCATTCAGAATCATCGTTACACGAAGTATGTAACGCTACAATAAAAATATACATTGATCAGGTATCTTATTAATTAGATACAGAAGTGAATTAAATTTTTGCATTTACATTTATTTCCTTAAATAACTGTAAGAGCATTTAAAGTATTATATTTGTAATTATATTGTATAAATAGATTTAAATTAATAATAAGAGGATATCACACTGGAATATGGATACTGACTAATTCAAATTCAAGTGAAATAATTTTCAAATGAATACGTATCAAATATTCTTTTTTAAGGAAGAGATTATGGAACTTGTAATAAGCGTTTGGATAAACAATGTTAGCAATGAATACTTAAATTAAAATATATGTATAATACATTAAATGCGAAATCTTACGCGTGATGACAATTTTATTTCAAAATTTGACAGATTTAATTTAGAATTTCTATAGTATTCGTACACTGTATATCTTAATGGAGTATTATCATTTTGTTAAAATCTTTTGGACTTGCTACAACCAATGTCTATATATTTATATCTGTTGTTAAAGCAGAACCAAATGTTCCTAATCATCGTAAAAAATACATTTAAACTTCACGCGGACGCGTAATTTTCAACCATTGTATTTAGGATAATCCTGTAATCAATGTAACAAAATTTTCAAATTACTTCTCCTCTGATATCGACTAAATTATGCATCTACTATAATAGTTACTAATATAAATCTAAAAACGCTCATTCTAAATATTTAATTAAAATCCTAATACGAAGTAATTCATTACGAATTTAATTTCTTTGCGATTCGAAAATGTAATACGTAATACCTTTAATAGCAATTTTCAACTAATTTTCTAATTACGTGATATATCGACCTTTATGTTTGCATCGTGAAATAGCAAGAGTATATTAGAAAACAAGTAAATTGGTGTTGGGGTATAGCAAGCTACAATGATATTCGTAAAGCTTTCCAATTTGCATAGATAACCTCGGTACTGGTACCAACACCATCGTATGTTCGCATATTGCAAGAGAGCACGTGAGTATATGCAAATGACAGTAGTACCTTGTGTACGAAGAAATTCAATATGTATCTTTCTTTTTTAATTGAATCCAAGACTTATTTAAAATAAATATAACGTAATCTCCGATGCACGATCTTAAATTCTCAAGTGTATAATTATATAAATTAAATAAATAATAAACTCCGTGGATCGTCGCAAATAAAAAAGTTCATGTTTCTAAAAATGTTTAGGAAGAATAAATTACCTTTGAATTTATTGGTACACGCGCCATTAAGAGGAGCGGAATAGTCTCCACAAAGACAACGTGTTCTTCCGTCACGATGATCCGACATACATGTTGTATTTTGGATTCCAGCGCAATCAGACTCCAATTTACATTCTCGAGCTTTCCCGACTGAAATTACAACCAATCCTTATGCGTGAAAGCGTTTTCTAACTTTCTAAATTTTGCTATTTTATTTATATTTGTCTAGAAATTATAGATCTGTCCAAGAATGATAAAATACTTTTTTATAGTTTCTATTTGTTTAATACAAATAATATGAAATACAGCGGTATATACATTCTTTTGGATAACAGTGCTGTAAAGTAATACTTTATAATCGTGCATTGCTACAATTAGCAAGCGGCATCATCAAGACCAATAAGTCACAAGAATTTGAATATCTGAAAAGTTTTCCTTTCAAATGCCTGACAAAAATCGCACATTTTAATATAATTGAGAGAATTGACAGATTGTTCCCTAAGTTAATAAGTCTCTTTGCTTAACCTGGCGTAGGCGGTGGTGGAGAATTTTGGTTCTGCGTTGCGCTGGGTTTGCCGAATGTCGTAAGAGCCCAAGTAAATGATGGTGATACGAAAAACACCAATAGAAGAAACGTCGCAAGTAATTGAAGATCTTTCGTCTTCTTCATTTTCACCGGATTTACTTGTTGCAGCCTCGATATATGTATTTAAGACCCGCCAAAATGCCTATTCAACACTCAGCTTGTTCACTAGTCACCAACTTTCGAAGTTACAAAGTTTCGATTGCAAGACAGAAATCACTCGCTGCTGTTCACCAAGATATCAACCCTGACCGTCTTTTGTTGCAACGAAGTTAACGTCCGCACAAACTTTGCAAATTGCTTCAATGTACACTGATATCTAAATGACTATCGTAGTATCATTACAAGTAATAACGTTTAAATTTGCAAGACCAGGTGCAAGAAAAATTTGCTCGCTGTTGCTTTCAAGTTGATTTTTATTTGAACGGAATGCGATTACGTTCTATTCGAGAACTGCGTGTTACAAGGACGTTGGAAGGCCTTTTAAGCCTTTGAAGCATCCCCACCCTGTACCCCATGTGCTGCCACCACCGAAGTAGAAAGTACTCTACACCAAAACGTGGTTGGCCTACCACATCGCTGAAGAATCGGAGTATGCTTTTCCTCCCTTAAGTTTCGATCGTGGCAGGAGTTGTGGCCAGGAGAAATAGAACGGTTCCGTGCTAGAACAAAGCATCTCAACTTTAACTTCGTCACGATATATCGTACTTTCACGCTTTCGCCAAACAACTGTTTATTACGTTGAATAGATTGATTTTCGATACTGCATATTTTCTGAATATTTCCCTACGTATTTTGGGCTGCTTATTTTGAATTAGAATAATATTTAATTATTTAAAAAATTACCGATGGATTTTTTAAACTGCATATTTGCTACATATTTCGGGTTGTTAAAGTTGCAATTATATCTAATAGATATATGTCAAAAAAAAATTACAGAGAATATCGTCATATAATCGAAACGTTATATAATTATTTCTAAATACGTTAAATAGATTTTACATCGTTATATACAATGATATTTTATAAATATTTCGTTGCGTGTTTCTAGCTATTGAAAGTTAGAATACTAGTTAATAAGTATGTAGTTAAAAATTGCAACAAATATTGTCATGTGACTAAAATGTCAAATATTTCGCTCTAATTATTATTCATTATGTGGTACATCGTTATATGTATATGCAGTTTGTAATGGTTTACGGTATTAATATGGTATTATCATAATCACTTGTGTGTAAAGCGATTACCGAAGAGCCTAATATTGTTATATTTTAGCGGGATATCAGAATTTCAACTTTGTTTGCACCGTGTTTTTCATCCATGAACTGTTAAATTTTCCAGGAATTTTATTACAGTTTATTACAGTAAACGTCTATTTTTATGAGTGGGTTTAACAAGGGATAATAAAAGTTTTCGTCGAACTCAACACGGTGGTGTTACCGTTCAAAAACTGCACATTTTAAGACTCGTGAGATATACTACATGAGCTCAAATTTACAGCTAGACAGGGTCTGAAGAAAACAGAATAAAAGTAGTATAAAAAATCGTTCTGTAAAATCACATAACGATTATTAATGTTTCTTTCAGAGAAAATTATCACATTAACTACAATACAATAATACAATTAATAATTACAATAACTCAAATTTTGATAGCTTTACCGACGTTTGACAAGTTTCCTTAGATGTAGCAAAGGTTAATTTGATAGGGTCGTATATGATAAATGTGAAAAAAATCACAAAGTTTATCACTGTTTAGAAAGAAGTAATACACGAAAAGTCGTGTTTCGTTTTACACAGTCACGAAACCTTAACGGTCATACAACTCCCCTATCCATTAGAAAATCAAGCCTCACTTAAAGCTCAGTATCTCATTTAAAAATGTTAATTTTATTCCAACTGATTTTCTGGATAAAAACTTCGCTTTTGAAGGTATATATAGTTCAACTATATTTAAATAATTCTAAAAGACTGCCATATATTTCAAGATTTATTTTAAACAAATGTTTATGAATTATAACTATAATATTAGGGATGGAAATGTCAAAAATATCGTAATCGATAAAATGAAATGTGGAACGCCCATTTAACTGATCCAGGATCACTTCGCGGTGAATCGGTTATTATCCTGGAAATAGGTGTTCTGGGAATTATCAGCTGCCTACATATTCTTGCAATGGCTCGCGTTAATATCTGTGTATACAATATGAATACACTGCTATTTCACACATTGTCATTTATAATAGTATTAACGAATTGGTTGCTCTTTACTGTATTAACATTGTTATCATGCTTTCGTATTGTTAATAAATTTCTTAAGATTGAGGAAAATACGAAAGTATGTTACTGAAATACGTGAATTTTCATTTGACTACATATATGTTAAAATACTTCTTAACCATTAAATATCTTTTTCTTATTAATAAAAGAGAATGAGACATCAAAATTCGAGGACCTCGACTTAAAGTACCCATTGTATGCAGCAAAATCATATACATAATCTACATACTTAATTTATAAATGCATAAAAATCTGCGGTATAACAATTATAATTCCTTCATGGGACATCGTTGTTTGTTCCCTGACGAGTTCGATAAGTAGAGTTCTACTGTACACTAACGTTAATTCACTGAACACTTACTAGTACACCTAGGCTAGACATAAATGGATTTTGTTACTAAAAATTAAAATTGACATCTACTAACTGCGCGTGTTATAAGGAAACCTAAATTATATTATTACATTATTTTATTAATGTTTATAATTACAGTTGGCAAATGTTTCGTAATGTATGGACAGCAGTGTTTATTATATTGATTTATAATAAATTACAAGGAATAGGCGGTAACACGACTAGCGAATCACGACAACTTCGACTTGGTAGTTCTCCTAACATGATTAACATCCCCGCCCACTTTGATAACTAACAATTAGAAGTTAGCAAGATGGTGGTGCAAATTGACTAGATTGTCAAGTATAATATAGAGATGGAAAGAATTTTCCATAAACGGTACAGGCTCAAAGCGTGTACTCTTCACTATTGCTCATCGTCATGCGTTGCTACATTGTTTTGTTTGTATATGTGACTACTTTCGGTTAATACACCTACTTAATTTTACTTACTCCTACTGGAGTTTGTAAAGAGCAACCAATCGGACCCGAATTTTTTCCGCAGAATTTCTTTCCATCCTCGCGATACCCACGAATCACTCGCGCGCCCTTCCACGAGCTTGCGACGGCTATCGGTATTTAATGTATAAATGTCAGGTTCTGGTACTTTATATGGCATGAAGGAACCGTAACTTTTGTTCTGTCGTTCTTTGCTAGTGGCCTTATCGATAATCCTGTTATCCTTGCAAGCTCGTGCCACAGATGCTAGAATAACGGAGAACTGAATATTCCAAAAGTAACTGAACTTTTTAAGGATAGCAAAGCAGAGGCATTGTTTTGAGGAAAATTTTATTTTATTCGAGACATACTCCTCTTGTTGCGATACAAATTACGCGGCCAATTAATGCGTCGAATAATTATGGCTCTTTGTAAAATTCTTTCGACAAGGTTCAGTCACAGTCTTCCGGATGTCCTGAAAGTTGTCGTTTCCCCTTCGTTGTTATTTAAAGCTGTCGAGACAAGATGAAATTGCACGGTACTGAGTCTGACGAACGAGGTAAATAGTGCAATGTTTTAATTTGTTTGTTTTGAGACAAGCAGTCCATGCAATAGAAGCCGATTTTTCGACGCGTGAACGAATCCTACTCTGATGATCGTTGTTACAACCCTGCTTCTAGTGATATAACCGCCATAAAAATTTGATATCACCACTGACTTTTTGTAATTTTCAGGACTTCGGTTATTTCCCGGAGAAGACTATGTATAAGTATATTTATGGGAAAGGGACGATCAACGAGAACTTCCAAAAAATTATCTTTAATGTACGTCTTCTTGATGGCTAGTTAAGTCCATTAGAAAGTAGCACACTTTGAAACATTGTATCATTAAACGTTAAAGAGGCGTTATTGGATTAGACTTCGCTCTTATTTGTAATCATTGCAAACATTAATTTTTCATCTATTCATCTAGGTATTGGATAATAGTAAATTCCATCTGCTTAACCTTATTAATCTCTGTCTAAGTTAATAATATAATAATTTAAGTTATTTCTTTGCATTTACAAGTTATTACATTTTTTTGATCTTACGATATTTTGTATCGACCAAATTAAACAATTTGCTCTTGGCAAGCGTACAAGGAGTTTCCTACTGTCCTCTATAAATAAAGGAAGTAAACGGTATCAAAGTAACTGTAGCTGACGATTAAATTGGTTTAAACATAGCAAATATGCATGCTCGAAATACATATACGAAAGTTGAGAAATTTATAACGTTGTCCCTACTATCTTATGGTTTAAATTTGCAGAAGTATGTGTTCATGCACGCTAGGTATATTGTACTACCTTCGAGCATCAATTACTCCATACTGTCGACATATCACGAAGATTTCGTAACAGTCGGGCCTGTCTCGTATTTTCGAAAGAAGAAGGTATCGGAAGTGGATCGTGAATATTCACGTGGTTCGTTTGCGTGTTTTATTGAACGAGTAACAATTACCCCGACATGAACAAGATAATTGATTTCTATATAATTTATGTACATTCTTAATAGACATATGTACATTGGAATTCCCGTAACATTAATGTCTAGGTTCACGTGTCTTGTAGAATTGAGAAGAAGAAGGTCACTGAGAGCAGCTAATCTGTTGTTTCTTCCTATTCCAGCTTGTACAATGGACAGCGAAAAAATGCAAATAGAGCAGGGAAAAAGTATCGTAGGATTGGGAAGAAGAAGGTCCCTGGGAGCAGCTAATCTGTTGTTTCTTTCTATTTTACCTTGTACAATAAGAAACAAAAGAATTCAAATAGAGAAAAGAAAAGGAATATATTAGGTCGTCCGAAAAGTGTCTTTCTTTTACAGACCCGTCTTTTACAACGATGCATCTTTATACAAACATGAAACCTAATCTGTCGAACGTTGTGATATTTATTTTGATAGAATAAAATGGATCATACGTAATTCGATAAAATAATATAAAACGGAAAATGTGCATCCTTTATTTCCTTATAAAACGAAAGAAACTTTTCGGACGACTTAATATTTGAAAATTGAAAAGGTGTTGGGAAATATTCAAAGAGGAGAGAAATGATGAGCATGGTTTATTATTATTCGAAAGCTCGTGAGAAAGGCGACCCTTGTTCACGATTGTCCTTCTTTCGGAAAGTAAAGCATAGTAAACTCATTATTTCAAAGTTAATTCAGAAATAGGTACATTTGAATGGTTGAAGCTCAACTTAAGACTCGTGTTACTCAGTTGTTGCATATCGCGCTTAAAACAGAATATGTTAACCTTTAGAACCTATAAAAATAGCAGAATGTCATTAACGAATCAGAATTTGCAAGTGTTGTGTATTGTAATACGTATACCAGATATCATGAAAGCACGCGTAACCCTAAATTCTTAGTTGCTTGACAAACAACCACTGCAATCTTTCTTTCTTATTCTTTGTTAGATTGGTAATGGTAATAATATGAAAAATGTAATGGCAAGGAAATATGTAAAAATATTTCTAGTTTGAGTGCTCGCTATAGTTTCAAAAGAAATTGAATATCTCACGAAATGTTGAATTTTCAACGATATTACAGTATATCTTTTACAGTGTTGTGAATAATTATAAACTCAGATATATTTTCTGCATTATTGTTTCAATATTTCCAAGAAACCATTAATCCTGTCTGGTTATGTCAAGCGAATGGCGAATTATTAATAAATATTATTAGCCTAAATATTAATAGCCTTTCGTAACTGAATCTAGAAGATAAGAAAACAAATTTTCAGCGAGACATTGCTCCTATTTATACAGCTGCCATTACGAAAAACGTGATTTCTAGATTTCAGAATAAAATTATTATTCTGATCAGCATTGAGTTCTGATCTGAACCCGACCAAGGATCTGTAGCAAGTTTTAGCGAGAAAAGTTAACGGGTTCATGAGGAGCCACTTATAGAAAATATCGTTGAACTTACAAAAAAAGAATAAAATTCGCGTGAGCGGATATTATAAATGAAACATTAAATAAGTTAGCGGATAGCGTATCTAACAGATTAATAGAAGTAATGGAAAATGAAGAAAAGTCCACTAGATATTGAACGAAAACTTAACAAAGTAAAAATTTAGCTTATATTTCTTCATACTCAAAAACACAAGTTTAAAAGAAAATTGAATTTCTTGCAGACTTCAAAAGAAGAAAATTTTTGTTTGTTGCATCTTCAGGTTTATTTTATGTTATAGTATGAAATTATATAATTATTTAATTCGTCAATTTTGTTCTGATAATGTGAAAAATCTAGAAATGGGATTGAGTTTGTAATTATTTACGGTACATAGAATTCACAGAATCACTGGTTGAATCAATTTATATAAATTTCAATTGAACTCATTAAGTGCACTTTGCAAGTGTATCGATATACTTACGAGAAAAATTATACCATAGAATTGATATAGAGCTTGTTATACACGTAAAAATCTTCTCCTACGATTCTGTAGTTTTTCCCAAAACCAAGTTATACTCTAGTTCAGTTTCTGAATCATCTAGTATTCTAATGACGACGTTAATATCGAAAGGGAACATAGTATCGTCGAATAAAGAATAAGAAAATACAAATCATCCAGTTAAATTCGTTGTCCCGAGTTAGAATTAATATAAAGGGGAAACAGGAGTGGCATATTTATTTCTTAAGCATAGGTATTCAATTTATAGCGTATCATAAAAAGTTATAAGGGTTATGTGCGTTCTTTGATAGAGATCTCCTTCAAAAAACATGGTTTAGACTGACCTACTTCAGCAGTTCGTAATCGCTGACCGACCAATTGTAATTGCCTATTAGCCGACGTATGGAAACGTTATCAGACTAACTCTGGTGTAAATCGTTACATATTAGCATAAATAAGTTCAAGGCCCATGCGCAGCTGTGCGAATGATGCATTAATTTTTCTACGACATGATTTTGTCAAATAGCGTTAACCTTTATGAATGATATTTGTAATTATAAACAGGTACGTTTGTGAAATAATGAAATATGGACTGAATAAAATAAATATGCGGAATTCAAAATATGCCATGATTTTGTATTGAATATTTATGAATGATGTTTGTAATTATAAAGACATACAGGATTTATTTTAAATAAAATAAAGATTAGGATTCACAAAACATTTTCTGTTTCACAATTGCAATTTCACTCGCGTATCTGACAAAGTATAATACGATTTTCTCAAAGCATGCCTTTCTTTAAAGTTGCTTCTATAAATTCCTTTATAAATAAAATTATAATTTACCAGTTAACAATAGTAATAAATTGACAAACTACAAGCTGTAGATTATAAAATTTACTTTTACGATTTTATAATTTTTTACCAAATAGATTAATCAGATAACACGAAATTTGTGAACTTTCGTTTCTTTTCTTATCCAACTAGGATCGCTCATTCATATTAACTTGTACCTTTTAACTTGTAAAATTCTACTAATAGTATTACTTTAATTCTCTACAAGATGACTCAGAATGTGAAACAACCAAATAAAGTAAAATAAGCGAATAGAATTCACAAAATATTTTCTTTTACAATTTCACTTTTGACTTATTCAATAAGTTACTATAAGTTATTTAAATTAAAAGATTAATTATAAAATGATACACAGAAATACGAAAGACATCTTTCCAAATTATTGCTATACTTTTACGATAAAAATCGTAACTACGGGTTGCTCCTTCTGTAACCACGACAAGAAATTACATGAGATTATTTGTTGAAATTTTCTTGTATTATACAGAATGCTCCGTCAGCATTATCCACCTAAAATATCTTCTTTATTTCAAATAATGAATGAAAATATTACTGATAAAAGTAGTAATCGTTCCAACAAAGACATAACATGAGGAGATAAGTAAATTAGTTCTCATTTTTAATAGAGAAAATATTTATTCTTTTGAGTTTAAATTCAACAAGATCACGAATCCTAAATATAAAACTTACTTTAATATCTATCTTATAAATGAAAATTGATCTCGAGGTCTCCTTTATTCTGCCCCATATAAAGACATTGTTGCTACTACTATATTAGAATTATTTTTCAATTGTTATATGAAATTTTTTCGCATACTATTCCTCATAACGAAGATATTTCAAATGGACAAAATTAGTGGGATACCCTGTACAATATTTCGTTACAAAAATAAGTACGGATCAGAACTATGTTCTACGTCGTAGGTACCCAGGTAAGGATACTCAGGTATATATGGCACTGCATCTGTTTTCTCTAAATTTGAAGATGGTTCCAATTTTAAATAAGGTACATGTCTGTAATCGAAATCGTCCAGTCCATCGTCGTAATCTATTCGAAGCATATCACCAGTTCTTTCAAAATGATCATCATATTTATCAGTGAAGTGTGAATCTTTTGATGTCCGGAGCATAGAAAGCATTTTCCAATTTTTTTTAAAATAATCATCATCCACAATTAATATCGGTGTTTCGACATTTTCCAGAATTTCCGGACTTTCTTGAATTCCTGAAGCACTTTGCTGGTTTTCTTGATTTCCCAGAGCATACAGATTTTCCTGACTTGCATAATTGTTCACAATACCCACATTTTTTTGAATGTCCTGATAATCTTGGTTTTCCCGATTTACCTCACTTTCCAGAATCTCGTCATCATCTCCAGTCTCCCAATTTTCCTGATTTTCCAAGTTCCCCTGGGTATTTAGATTTTCCAAATTTTCCTGGCTTTCCTGATATACTTGACTTCCCATATTTTCCTGATACCAATTTTCCTGATTTCCCAGGTACTCCCAATTTTCCTGATTTTCCTTCTCTTGATCTTCCTGAATTTCCAGATTTTCAAACCCATCTATAGGTGTATAGATCGATCCACTTAATACTGAATCATCTTGCAAGTTGATGCTGCTATCGGTGGTGTGATCTTTCATAGGTTCTGTCTTCATAGCATTTTGTAGTAGTAACGAAAGAAGCGCATAATATTCCGAATTTGCTTCTTTCCCATTTTCTACTTGTTTCGGTTCCTCGGTTATACTGTGATCTTGTATTTCGGAATAATTATATACAGTAGTATCTTTGTCTGATTCATTAATTTCAACGTCTTTTGCACTATCAACTTTCAATACAGACGACGATTCACTGTCTTTTGTTGGAAAGTCTCGATCGGGTTTTGCTATCGGTATAATGTCGTGTTCTTCATTCAAGGGCTGTTCTCCTACATGTCCTATTGGGTTCGTCAATACCACTTTATCTTCCGATGTATGCGATTCTTCGGGTGCAACAGTACTTTTGTCAAACATCGATTGTTGGCCGAATAAATTTTTTGATTCTTCTTCTCGAATGTTGTCTATAACCTTGGCTTCCATCGAATCAATATGATAACTTTGCCATATTGTGTAAGAAGCCCATCCGACAAACAGTAGCAGTTCCAAGTACAGGATTAGTTTCACGCATTGTATTATTTGTTCACACATGTGGTGTGTGCTCACGGGTTTCAAATATGTAAAACTTTTCTTGTCGGGAATTGAACTTCCATGTCCCTCCTCCACACTTATAAGCTTCTCTGCGATAAAAGAAATAAAGAGATTAAGTTGTAGTTTATGTGTTGCTTTGAGCAAGATCGACGACAACGAATGAAAGTGTCTCTAAATAGTCAAATATAATTAAATAATAACTGATGGAGTAAAATCACTTATCCTCTGCACATTCTCTTAGCAAAGTTCTAATGTGCTAACGCTTTAAATTCGCAATTCTTGGATGACATCTGTGCACGTTATTAACATTCAATTCATTAAAAATGCATATTGATATGCTGAGATTAGAAAGAACGCACTAATACATGTTCGAACTTTGAGGTTTTTCCTTCTAAAGAGAAGAATTTAATTCCTGAGATAATAACTATATGTGGAATATGCAACATGTTTATGTATAACACTAGGTGTAAGTACAACGTTGACGTAAGTACAAGTTTAAATTAACATTTATATGAAATTGAAATGGAATATTTCTCTCGTTCATTAGAATGTCACATAATAAATTGTAATTTCAGTTAACCATGATCATATAAAAAGATTGCTGGATGGTTCAAAGTGATTTTTCATAAATATTTCTATTTCTCAAAAAAATCCTGTTTTACAAATTATGAAACAAAGAATTAAAACAACTATGCAAAGATTAATTAGTTACATATTGTAAAATTTACATATGCACGCGTAATGAAAACAATAAATATAAAGAGAATAAACTTACCATTACTGATGCTCCACTGTTCCTTCATGATGAACGATCTGCCATAAACTAACTATTGAGGAAGAAAGAAAGAACATTAAATGGTAAACGCAAAAGTACAAATTAACCTCGACCTGGCAAAGTTTAGTATAAAGAGAAATAAAAGGTCGCATCAACGATAAAACTTAGTCTCCTACCACAAGTTTCATACTACGAGGAAGATGTCCATAGGTCAAGACATATCTCCTATAGGTCATCTACAATTTTATGCTTGTTGTGAATAAAGAAACCTGCTTTTGTTTTGCTAATTGTTTTGCTAACTGTTTTGTTGAATATGCATTTCCTTAAATTATACATTCTTGAACACAATTCTAAAACAACGACATTTTTTATCAGATTTGAAACTAAAACGATTCTTTATTAATGTACGCACAAAGGAAAGAAATTAAAGTTATATAACATCATTTTGACGCAGAATGTGATATTACATTTTCGTGACGTTGCGCTGTAGGAATAAATTCATCTTCACTTATTACGTAAACTGTGTTCCAGGAAAATATTGTGTACGTTGAATAATATTTGTAATTTTAATACTGCGTATTTTGATAACTTCATAATATTAATGGAAATATTACTTGTATGTCATATTCAGTGATTTGTTTTCACTTTACATTTTCATTTTTACGTCTGTTTTCATTTTTATCGAGAAAGATACCGAACAAAAGTGTGTATAGTGTTGAATTAATCTTCATGCCTAATGACCTTTTGATTCAAAAAATAGTTAGGGGATTTCCTTAGTATTTTCGAAAATGATATTTTGTAAACAGCTTCAAAGAATGTCAAACAATCGTAATTCATACAAGACGATTGTCTTTTGATAAATAAGCACCATTTGATTTAATAATTATAGATTATAGAGATACAGATTATTGAAAATTCATGCTTTCTTTACAATTGGTATAATCGGGAATATTATCAGATAAACTACGATTATAGACATATAAAACATTATACTACCTAAATACATTTATATCAACCTTTCTCATATTATTTCATTATCAACCAATTATTAACAATAGCAATTTTCAAATTTATAGAATCTTTAAAACACATATTTACTACAAATACTCTTGTCCTAATTGATAAAATTATTCTATTTTACGTGAAATTGTGTGAAACACCTTTTTTTGTTCGAAAATTAAGTAAACAGTAAACGAAATGACTACGGAAAAATTATTTTCTCAGATAATTTAATATCTTTTTGATAACAATGCAGGTGTACATTTTCTATCAGATACGATTAATTTGATAAAATTCGTCAACGATCATTGTATCAAAAATTTGTACGTTTCAGTTAGAAGCAGATGTACTAATCATGTTGCGTATTTCAAATGTAGTGGTTTGTCTATTATTTTATTTAACATGTTTTTTAGACAATGGTAATCATTTTTCTAATTTTATATGTTACTTTGAAATGTGTATAACACATAGTTGCTTACTTTATCTTATTAAATATATTTTTATTCTAAAACTGTAAAAGTTTTGAGTCAATTTCTGTCGAAAGAACGTTAAATTTCGAGTAAACGTCTAGCTCATTTCCAGTATGAGTCTTTAATATTCAATGTGTTAATGGAATAGTGATTTGTGAAATAACTTTTCTTCATTAATAGTATTTAACAGCGCAGCGTGTTGTTTATCATATATATCTTGTCTATTTTTTGTCAAAGAAGATAAATTTTCCTTGCACGTGTCTAGTTCAGAAATTATATACATGCAATTATTACATGTGATTATGTAATTCGTGAAATGTGCGCATCAAATAAAGCTACACATACATCTTAATCCCTCACTTTTTTCTTATATTAGCTTAAGAAATCATAACGGATTTTTTCCAAGTGCATTACGCAATATTACTTCAATATATTTTTATAACTATTATAAACATCTAAAAGTAAGTATGATCCTCAATTATCGTCGATGATACATGATTCGATTGGAACATTAATGTTTAACGATCGCAGTTCAACTCGCATGTAATTAGGGATTTACAATTCACGATTTTAGATTCAACGCACAGGTTTGATGCAAAAGAAACCTATTCTACTGATAATGAAACATTATTAGGAGATCTTATTGATTAGAAATATACTGCTACGTCTGATTGCTCTGTAAATCACAGCAGTTGTATCGGTGGTACATGTCAATGTGATCCAGGCTATATTCTCAATGGGAGTTTTACAGTATGTATTACAGATAAATTACGAAAAAATATCTATTTATGATCAAATGTTTATCATTGCGTGTACAAATGGTAACTCAGTGTAAAAATGGTAACTCATACCATCAATGGTTATGGTAACTCAATTATAATAAATTAGTTTGTGATTTCCTTTAAATTGTCAATTTATGTCTTGTAGGACAATAGAAAAATAAATAAAATAATCCAACTCGTTCTTTGTGTTTTCTGCTTGAGAAAAGTGTTTAATTTAAGTGTTAAAATGGCTAGAACAAGCATAGAACGTATAAGGAAATCACAGACTAGGAATCGGGAAAATACAATGATCTAATTAGCTTATTTTATCTTTGACGGTGTAAACAAATGACGGAGAAATTGGAATTTAATCAGGAACTAAACTTCTGGATAAAAATTTAATAATATACATAATTATATATAATGTATTTCGATTTTTGTTCTTTCAAAGGACCGTTTGCAAAACTTCGAAGAATCGATTTTCCATTAATCGATGTTGCAATAATCGAGCTTCTACTGTACTGTACATTAGAACCAGTTTAGATAAAATATTCCGTTTACTCATAAAGTCATTATACGTCATCGAGCGTCGTTATTAAGTAGTTACGTTTATTTCTGCGATATTTATAATTATCAGCGCGTATGGTGACGATTGCCAAGAATCGATGCAGTGCTCTGCGTATTTATCGAGAGGTAAAATATGCAGAAATGGAATTTTGTGCCGAGGGATATTATTTTATACATGGAAAATGTCGTGCATATTCAGGTATATCGTGCATTTCACAATATTATCTGGATAATAATATCGCAAACTTCTCACGAAATAAACTTTTACAGGATTACTCGAAAAATGTCAAGATGGCGATTGCTATGTAAACGGCGATTTTCAAGCGTCATGTTGCATAAATAACATTTGCAATTGTAGTCCTGGATATTATCAGCGAGAATATAGAACTCGTCGTCCAGATGCGAAAGGTAGGTTTCTCTGATTCTAAAATAATAAAAACTGATAAAATATAATCATATCACATCAAAACACGTTCTAGTCTCATAAAGTAGGTTATTGTAAACTGATGATTTATCCTATTCTATATACATCTAATGTATGCGATACATTGTTGTCCGTTTCTTACAGTATTATACAATATATGCAAGTATTAAATAGAAAATTTATCAATATAAGAAGGAAGATATCTTGTAATTATTCAGTAGATCATTTTACCAATCAGAGCAACAGAATAAAATAGTAATATAGTATAATATAGTAACTTATAGATGAATGTAAGAATATAATATAGCGTAAGAAATTAGGAATAAGAACCCATCAATCTCCTTGTAATGGACTATGAGCCAAAAGCACAAATAAGATTCTTATATTATATTATAATTTTCCAATCAGAGAAACATTCAATTCGTAACGTTGTTATAGAATTAAAAATTTTTTTTATACTTCATTTAATCAGTACGTTCTCAATAACTTAAGTAATCACAATCTCTTTAATATAACTTTGATTCAAATGTTCATGTTTCTCGTCATAATCACCGTTAATAATATCAATTTTTTAATTGTCTTCGATAATTTTTATATTTTTAATGCATAGTGCATGACGAAAGATAAATAACGATTGCAAAGGATGGATCAACAGTACGTGTAACAATGTGATACTTCGCAGACACATGAAAATACGTTAAGATTCTTATATAATGATAATATTGACAAAAAAAAAAATATAATCAAGAAAGGTTTGTAAATACATTTTTTATTAATATGAGAGTACTTTCATTTATTAATATGGGAATTATAATGATAACGACAAGAATGCAAAATTTAAAGTGTACATTTTTTATCCTAAACAGAATACAGCATTGAAAAGAAATGTACAGAGGGTGCGGACTGTAAAGAATTTAGAAATGCAACTTGCGGATCTTTGAAAATTTGTAGATGTAATCGTGCAGATTATTTTAACACAACTAGAAAGAGAAATATATTCCAGGTAAAATTATTCACATTTCTTTGTCTATTAAAACTTTAAGGAAAAATTAATGGCTGCTATAGTTGAATTAAATGTGGAACATTTCCAAACAAACAATAAACACTGCTTGAAAGTTAAATATCATAAAAAGAGATTTATATATATTTGTTACAATATTCTATCCGCCAAATTCACTTTTGATAGGAATTATATAGAATTACAACGCTATTTTTTAATACAGATGAGCCGCTGATGGTGTTAATATTAAAGAAGATTGGAAATGTTCCAAGAGACTTATAACTATGTATTTTATCATTGCAAAATTTTCTGAAATGTCTTCTTTGCTTAAGCAAAAATGAAAACAAACATTTCTTAACGCAAAATATTCTTGTAGAACTTGGAAAATCGTGTGAAACTGGAGCAAATGAACTTCGAATCGAAAGTTCGGAACGTCGGAACGGCACATGGTATTGTAAACTGGAGAAAGTTGCTTCTAAAGATAATAGAAAATGTGAAACAGGTAGGTGATAGATCCAAAAATTTTCACAAAAAATTCTATTCGAAACGAGTATTATTATTATAAACATTAACATTCTTTTCTGTCCGTTGTAGTGACTGTACAATATAACGGTACTTGCGAAAACGATGTGCAATGTTAGGCTTTCGGGGTGGATGCTATCTGCAAGGATAAACGATGTGCTTGCAATGAGAAATCTCGATTTAACGAGACTGAGTTGTTTTGTTGGACAAACAGAGGGATAGGTAAATCGTGTCACCAAAACATAGATTGTTATATTGATGGTATCGATACTAAGTTATTTTGCGATGCAAGGAAGTTATGCTCCTGCCCAACTCATGCAACCAATAATAAGACAACTTGCGTGAAAGATATAACTGATACGATACGTTCTAAGTTAAATGGCTCACGAATATATTTGAACAGTCAGAAACCTCTTGAGGAAATTTTGAAATTTGAAACTTCATTAGTACTTTAAGAAAATAAAACTGTGATGATGATATTAATAAAATTTGGAACAAATTTGCAAATGTATATGGAGGCTACAAGATATTTAGTGCAAATTGCACAAAGAAGAGGTATTTAAATTATTATTCATTGCATCAATTAATCTCGATATTCAGTGGGACCATTATGAATGCTTATATTAATGCTTATATTAAGGCTGTCCATATTGTATACTAATTTTTTATTTAATATATATTTAGAGTAAATATGTAACTTTTATATATGCATTTTCAGATTGATTAAAAATTTTATCAATATAACCATGATATCGTGTTTCACTACAGCTGCAATGAAATTTTTAAATGTTTTATACAAAACACGCAGACAATATGATAAGTGTCCAAATACATTCATGAGCCACTGTACATAAAACAGACTATTATAACGAATTATTTGTAAAATACAGCTTTTTATACGTTGAAACTAAAAATATTCGCGCAGTAATAAATTGTACAGTTTTTGTAAACATTAATATTATATATAATTTAATTTCAGATCTTGGAGATATTTGTGAAGTGGCTAACGATTGTACAAAACGGATCAAGAATGCAAAATGTACAGACATGACTTGTGTTTGTATAGATAGTTATGACGAGTTAAACAAGCAATGCGTGCCTGGTAATTTTGACTTTCATTGTTGTACTTTCAAACGATATCATTTCTTATCTAAACATACAAAGAAGTCGGAGATTTTATTAAAATTATATTTCTTCCAGGTTTCAATTCCAGTTGCATTGCCAATGCTAGTTGTGTACCAAAAGATTCAATATGCAAATCGAATGATTTATACAGTGCATTGTTGAATCAGTCAGTGTGTTCGAGGTACGAACCTTCTTTAAAATATATATCAAAATGTAACATGTCGTTTATTTTTCGAAACGAAGTTTTATTCAGAGAATTATCATATTTGATGGAAATTCATCGTTTTAAATACAAAAGATAAATTTTCTTTTACATTGTTTGAGATACATGGAATAATACATATGTATGTAACTGCGAATGTTTACGCAAATTCATGTTTTTATGTATCTATATAATCAAAAGAGAAGAATCCAAATGGATATTTGTTTCTCCTACTAAATATTATGAATACTTCACTTTCGCTATTCTATGCATTCTGTACATTTTTGCACTTCTCAAGTCCTCAGAAATACACAAACATCCGCAAGTCTATAAAGAACGTAACGTAATAACAAGAAATACAATTATATCTTTTTAGCCCTTTCGTATGGAGAACCTTGCGATAAAAATATTCAGTGTTCTGCTGTGACATCAAACGCAGTTTATTTACCTCATCCAACTTCAAACTCGAGTTCCGTATGCGCTTGTCCTGAAGGTTACCATTACAAGTACAAGAAATGTTTCAAACGCAAAGGTACGAAAATATATACATATGTTCTGCGTACAATTTCATGACTCGTTAATTAACCCGTTAACAAGGAAGGGCGAATTAATGTTCACAAATACAACCCCTTAATTAGGATTTTGTCGCGTCAATCTCAACATCTTTTTTTATTATATTCGCGAGTAGCAATTCGAAACCCGCAATTTATATATTTTCTGTTTGTAATGTGATAAATAATAAATCGTAAAGAAATTTTGCATATAAGGAAAAGCCAAAATTTAATGTCATTCAAATTATTTCTTGCATAGCTCCTTACAATAATTAAGTTCAGTTATCTTTTTTCGTTGTCAATTAAAAATATAACGTCGTTCTTGGACTAATTTTTATCAGACAAACGTTAATAATCGACTGGTAATAATTTCATGGCAATTCATATTTCCATTGCCGGATGATTTATTAAATGCCAGAAATTATCACGTTCGTTTCAGGGATTTATTGCGAAATTCGAATATTATTCGCTTCTTTTTTATCTCTCATTCGAGATGTAATATCGTCATATTTTACCATTACATACCTAGGAATTACTAGCTCATGATATCTTACATCTACATAATGAAAAATGCGCAAGAGTAAATAGGAAAATGACGAAATTTGCGATCGTAGTCGTCCAGTTATCAAGAACCAGTTGAATAAGACGTACATCGAACAAACAAGTTGAAAATGACATTGAACATCTAAGAATTCGCTGAAAATTGTGTAGTGTTTGCGTTTAAAGGAAACTTAAATGCACGATATTTAAGCAGATTTTCTTTCTTCAGCTAGTTGCATGTAAATTAATAAAAATACTTTTGTTCGCTGAATTTTTTCAGTTCTTGGTATGAACTGCGAGAATCTCGAAGAATGTTATCTGAATTCCGGGGTTGGAACGGTCTGCAAGAACGGTCAGTGCGCATGCGACTGGAATTACATTCAACGAAATGACACTGTGTGCGACTTCAACAGTAAGTAACCTTGACTTGTGACCGATTGGAAGGTTTCCTTGCATTTGATTCCCGACGATACAAAAGAAACAGGGCGTTGAAGCTTTAACCGGTAGTTTTTTGGATTGCACGTGGAACACTACTATGCGGTAAAATAATATAACTAGGTAGCAATTACCTTTCGACTGCTCGCATGCTTTCTTGCAAATAAGTTGCGTTGCAATTTTTGCGATTGTAGAGAGCGATAAGACATATTGGCAAGACTACGTAACCCATCTGAAACGAATCTTTTCGCACAAGAACAAGAAATAATAATATTCCTTGGAACTGTATATGTTTTCGTGCTTGCCATATTTTCATTTTTATATTTCTTTTTTACTTCTGTATTTTACTCCCTTATCTTTTAGTTCTTGGCTGCAGTTGAGCACGTAACAATGTAGAACACATATAACAATATTATTATCTACCTTCCATGCTATTAATTTATTTATTCTAATATTAATAGACTTGAAGATGTTTATTAAGAACTTCGTAAACTTGTATGAAGATGAAGAACTTGTCTGCGATATATATTAATTTTTTTAAAGCACATTGCTACACTACTATTAATCATATTATTTCGTATCTTGAAATATGGTATTAAGAAATGTTGATTATTAATTTAAAAAAAATTGATATTGAAGAAACTGAAACTTTTTGTATTAGTTACACCTGTTTAAATTAATATGTCTGTTCTAAGCATTTTGTCGTAGGAGCTATAATAAGCAAAAAACTATTTTTCGTCTACTTATTAGCTTCGCATAGTAAAGCTACTCTTTGAAAAGTATTACTTATAATATATTATATTAATGTATATGATTTTTTCAGGTAGCAATATTACAACCAGTATTATAGGATTGATCTCACTATCACTTCTGCTAACAAACATGTTAATTTAATTTAAAGTTAATAAACACGGTTAATTACAAATATTGTGCCAAAAGTATAAACAGTAAATTATTTTCTTTTGGATTAAGTGTTTCATAAATAATATAATTAAATACCACGAAGCTATGTACTTATATTTGATAATAGCATTATTTTAAAAAACATACATTTCTGCTGTATAATTTATATATTATGTTGTCCGAAAAGTTTCTTTCGTTTCATAAGGTGATAATAGATGAACAACAATTTCTGTTTTATATTATTTTATTGAATTATTATTATTTTATTCTATTATTATGTTAGTGCATAATTCAATAAACTAATATAAAACAAAAAACATTGTACGTCTATTATTTCCTTATAAACCGAAAAAAATTTTCGGACAACCTAATATATAATTATACAATATAAATATACAATATAACATATTATATATTATATATTACAATATATAAGTATAATAAATCTTTCTCAAAGTTTGTTAGTAGAGCCTATCTCACATACATTTAAATTTATAATTATTAATTAAAGAAACCTTAACCTGCCCTTAATGAATACATATTATTAAAATAACTCAAATCATAAAATATTATGCAATTTCTTTTAACTTCAACATTTTCAATATAGAAACCAAAGCCAATTATTATTGTAAAACTAACAATAAATATAGTAATATGTTTCGTATTATCCACGATATAATTCTTTTTCTTCTCGTGACAACGATATAACAAGTAATTCGTTGGCCCAGTTGGTAATATCGCCACGAAATATAACAATCACTCTTATCATTAACACCTTAATATTAGTTCCTGATAAATGTGTTATCAACACTGAGATATAAGGAGAAAGATTTTATATAACGCAAACATCGTTTTCAATAATTAATCTACTGTTCCAGAACGCAATATCAGTTTTATTAGTCAGTCAAGTTCATCTCTTGAACTGTCTAATGACTCAGAGAAAAACATCTGCGTTCTACAGAGAGTTTTGTAATATGGTCCCATATATAATATGGTACCAAGTAATCAAAATTGGATAATTTGAAACGTTTTAAGTTCACGAGAAAATTAATGTTTAAACGTTACTTAACAAATTTTTTGAGTTGAGTAGTATAATATGGCATGCACTTGGAAAAGAAAATTAATTTAAATAAATGTTTAATTTTAATTTTCAATCAATGTTCGAATATGTATATCAGAATCTCTGGTAACAATGTTGATAAAAGTTATCGGAGATATTAGACTAGATATTTCAACAATCTTCTAACGTAAATTTTTTTCATATTTCTACTAAAGATTGATAAATCGATAAAGCAATACAATCCCGCTCTCACGATTTATAAATACATTTACATATTTATAGATATATCTATATTTACCTATATTATTAATACGAGAGTTATATACTGGATTGCCGCATAATTATCTTTAACGCGTAATATTTAGCGACCTTAGTTATTGACGATCATACATCACCAATGCAACTAGTGGAATAGATGTATTGATCTTTGGAACACAGCAGATTGTGTGCTGACGGTACGTGACGACTACCATATCCTGATATGTAGAACTTTTTATCATATACGATAACCTCTGCTTTAATGAACAATAATAATCTTTATCGAATGTGATAGCATTCTTATAGACTTCCGTCATTTCCTACGGAAAGCTCTATACAAATAAATTATCGCATATTTAAGTATAATTGCGAATCAGAAAAATCATTTATTATATCAAAATAGAATTTTTTAATGATTCGAACTGTATTGATATTACTGTATCGATGATATTTCAAACTGTATAGTTTAATGGTCTCTCATCTGTTTATTTAATAATTTATAAAGATAAGAATAAAGAAAATACAAGTTCGGAAGTAGATGCAAAAATCTACTTTTTAAAAATTTAGAAAGATATAAATTTCTCAATCGTAAAAATCCTACTGAATTTTAAACTTTCATCGTATTTCAAAAATATTCGTACAGTTTATTATAAGAGTATTATACGTAGAATATGCCGTGATAAAACAATAAGCGGAACAATAAATGAAACGGCTACGTTGGTTGCCACTTTTCTTAACCATCCTTTTATCCAACAATTGACGTATATAAAACTGATTTGAATAGAGCTATATCCGACCATCGAGATCAGTTTAGGACAATTTGGCGTTCAAGAGCTCAATAGCTGATTCTAGGATAGATTGAATGGTGCGCACGCGATTATAGAACTATACCACAAATCTGGTGGCTATTTTCATTGGTAGAGCAATGCTCTTAGGGGAAACCTCGGATGACGTTTTGCCTAACTTGGATGCGTGATAACGATGACGTCATGAAAAAGAGAGGTCAAGGCATATTTCTTAAATATAGATCCGCTCTGCGACTGACCTCCCATATCGCCTTCTGCCTGCTTGTAAACCTAAACTAAATGATACACTTGTAAGGGAATATACATTAAAACGTGTAATAAACTTTATCACGCAATTACTTTTTAACAGCTGTAACGCGTTGCTTAGGTAAGTGTTATGATATGTAGGTGCTATATTGATAGTAACCAATTATAGTTTTACAAAAATACTAGGTAATCAACGTTAAGACGTCACAGAATTATGTGAACAGAAACTATTCGAAATACAGTTAATATTCTGTTAAATAGAATATTTCGTAGCAATTTTAAAGAGGTTAGCTATTTTTATTACTGAAATTAAAATTCTGACAACTAGGAATATACAGAAGGGTACTGAATAGATATCGATGTTTCTGAGCTACCACAGAACCAAATTTGACGAACCATTTTTAGCATTGAATTCAATTTTAATGATTCATCGAAGGAAGGACGTATACATAGTAAGATCATTCTGTCGTGTAAATAACGCAAATGAATTCCATATTATTAACTATTGATTGATTCAAGATTGTTTGGAAATAAAGCGGAAATATATCTGTACTTTTAAATGACATTATCGTACATTCAGGTAAATGATCATCGTGTCGCTTTGTAATACTTGGAAAATAAAGTGCGATGCAACAATACGTATCTGTATTTATCACGCATTACCATACACTATTACGTTTCGTTAGATGTTATCTTTGATGAGGAGGCGAAGAATAATTAGCTAAACTTTAATCTCAACGTTTCATCGAGCATTTCATAGATCATTGACCGATTACAATATGGCAGTAAGCAGTACTATCATTATATGCACTTAATCTTTCGTTCTTTATATTTCGTACTCAGATCAAATGATAAATTTAGCCTTGTCCTATCCAATGTACAACTAGTAGTAACCACTTTTCGACGTATCAGTGGTTCACTGTTTCAAATATAAATCGCGTTTAGTAAATTTAACTTTCCTCCGTTACAAACCAGGCCATAATATTTGACAGATACGTCCTAGTAGTTCCGTAAATGTCAGCCATTCGACTCTTTCCTTGCTATGTAATTTCTTCATATTTTCTTCGTGGATAGGCCACTTCCGTGCTTCGACCGTATTTTCTTATCGTAAATCAGTAAATTTATCAAACTTTTACAAATGCACCTTCATGTGCAACGAAAATCCAGAACATGCGATTTCTTGCGAATTTCGTAATGGTCTCCTGTATCGCTATCAAATTATAAACAAATTATAATATTTCGTTCTGTGACAGTGACTGCAGAAAGTATCAATAATACCTATCGTTGTTATGGCATTTACGTATTAATTAGTCGGATTCAAGCACATTAAATTTCATATCGCTTAGTGGTATTTTTATATGATTACAAGAATTTATTAATAGCATTTACATACTAATTAATAAGGTCCAAATAGACACAGTGAATTTAGCATCATGATTTAAATAATGCTTTTATATTATTACACTAATTTTATGAAATTCTATGAAAATGTACAACTTGATAAAAAAATACTTCATTAGAAAATAAGTAGAAGTATGCAAATACTTTTTGTAGCCAGTGTATAATATTTTGATTTAATGTTGTCAAAAGCGGCCAATCGATGCTACGTTAACATTCAGCATTAAGAATGAGTGAAAAATTACATTTAATTGAATGAAGATTGAAAATTAATAGAGCAAAGGTATTTATCCATTTACTGATTTCCTCCGTCATATTATCAAATGTCGAAAAGAAGGGGCGGCATTCCATCAACCGTAACGTTCGTTCCATTTGTTATTCGCTAACAGCGGAGTGCAGAAGGATGCGAAAGGTCACACGCCAACCAGATGGACAGCTGATAGAGGCTCGACCTGGCTTCTTTCCTCGTAAAATGGGTTAGAAGCCATTCGTGCGATCAGGAAGTGACGCTGCGGTTGAGACCGCATCGGCACGATATTTGAAGCTTCTTCCTCAACGTGTGACTTTAATCTCGTAAAATGGCCAGGAGAGCCTCGAACCTTGCTCTTTTTTACGTGCTTATTATAATCTGTCTCATTAAGATATTGTCCAAATAGAAATGATTTTATTGGCACGTATATCTTGTGCATTTCAATAATAAATTTAGGAAGTAAACGATAGCAATTTAGTAGATGAACAGGACAAATAAATAGATAAATGGAACGGGAAAATGTAAATGTATTATCGTAAGTTACAGTATGTAATGAATTGTAATTATAAATTACCATAAAAGACAATTTAACATTTCCGGAAATTTTTAAAACTACAACAAAAATTAGAACAAATTACACGTTATATTTAACTGCATCGAATCGTTTCCATAAAAATTGGCATCGAAACTTGCAGATTTAGTTTAATAAGTACGATAGAACAAATATTCCATCCTATCACGCTGAAATATTTCAATATCAATTTCTTAATTAATTATATTGTCTCGTATCTCTGCTTTATACTATATATAATCTTCCCTCCTGAACACTACGCGTATTTGAAAATTTAACTTTGAAATTAAGCTCCATAGGAAAACGAAATTATACGCTTGTCTACGATTACAGTACGATCGAATGAAGGAGAAAAGAGAGGGTTGAAGAATACAGAGAAGCGATAAGGTCTAATGCGCGATGAGTGTATCGTATCACACGGCAATTTCGCGTACAATTTCAACGTCGCCGATGTGAATCTCGTCGCAAGAAATTCGTGCTTGGTATCGTAGTTGGGTAGCCGTGACGAAAGTCTCGGGGCGAGAAGCAGACCGGCATTGAGAAATTTAAAAGGTAGTCAGCAATCTGTAAGTGCAAATTGCAACGTGTGCCTGAGCTCGAAAGGGTATAAATTCAACCCAACTCTCTACGTGTACAGCGTACAGTGTAATACAGGTTTCGTAAGGAGAACGCGGAACGTCTGGCGAGCCTTTTGTCGCAGCGATTTCCTTGCAGTTGAGTTATACACATTGGATCGCGTGCTTAGCATTGCCCTCTCTTATGTGTGTCTTGCGTTATGTGCTAACCAGCCACCACAGAGGCCAAGGTCACCACTGACGATCCTCGACTCGTCTTAAGGGGTTGTATAGCGATCCTAGTACCATTTCACCGACAAAATATTTCACCTTCGTTAAAACATCTTGCTTTTTTTAGTATATCTACTTGTCGACGAGGATTCGCTGTATTTTAACGCTATTATTTAAGCAGATATTTCCTTTTTTCTTTTTTCTTACGAATGTGTTCCGTGAAAAGTAGAATGACAGGCTAATGGAAATTTATACGCTCTGAGGTCATTATTTACTACACTATTGCATCATGTAACGTAACGGTATAACCGAAGAATTATTCAACAAAATGTGTCACACGATCTTGGTGTTTTCTTCAAAATTTATTTAATTGGTATTGGTAAAAGGATTTATTCTACTGTAATAGAAAGATTGTTTTTAATATAGGATCATAATTTGTGCTTATATTATAACTGCTTTAAAATGTTATTTTCTTGAATCTTATAAAATTGTTAATATAGAAATAAATATAATTTAATATAATAAATATCGTATTGTATTTAGAAACCAGGGAGATTTCTGTTGCATTATTATCATTATTAAAATAAAGTAAGACATACTTTGTGCAGGAACGTCAAAGATTCTTATTTCGATGCAAGCTTTCAAACAACTGCGTGTTTTATTTTTTTTTCCTTTTTTTTTTTTATACGACCACTTATAAAATTCTTACGCAGTACACTCCATAGAAACAATGTTCTTACAACCTTTTACACGCATATTTTTATAATTGCCGTTTTAATTTGCTCGTTGAGACGCAATGTTTCATAATGTTTTCAGTCGTAATTCATTATAATAACTGCAAGGTTGGTTTCACAAGTATATATGGTATTAACAAAGTGCGTTGGAATATTTAAATTCTCTTATTATTTTCATGGCACTAATTGTGAATAATTTTATTATCAGTCACGATAAAACATGTTTAGATACATATTAAGAAATTAATTCAAACTTAAAAATAATTCACGACACCATTTACGTTATCGATATATGTAAATGGTTTATAATTATATTATAGATAAAAGGTGTATTTCTGAACTATTTGTGTTTCTTGTGTTGGTATTTATGTGTCTAATTTATGTGTTCTTGAGAAAAGTGTTTTACATATATAAATTGCATGATATATTGAAGGGTACACATGATGCTAAAACGGTTTCTCGAATAACCTATTTTACGAAATATCAAGGTGACTTTGAATGTTCAATGCCTTACTACTTATCTTTCTTACTGTAGATAATCTAACTGTATACAAATTTAAGATAGCCAGGGCTTAATACCTTCTTATGGAAAATTAACCGTCTGAGATTTTTAGCAAAATATGATAAGTATAAGATAAGTAAGAGGTCAATAACATAAAATATACTTACTTTAATGATATATGATTTTTAAAAGAGGTGATTAATATAATACAATTAAGCCTAATAGACGAGTTTCTAACACCTATGCTTAACGTTGTTCGATATTGATGCGAAACAGCTTCGGCCTGAAAGAAATAATACTTATTTAAATGAATTTTATATGCGGAACACGCAAATGCTACTCCTACGAATTTATTAGCATGTTTTCAGTGTGGACAAACTATATTTAATCAAAGCACAAGAGAAACGTTACATGAGTAATTGTATTATATTTTTACCCTTTACCACTCTTATTTTCTTGCTTTGCACATGCTTTTAAATACTGACTCAGATTTATTTTAAAGAAACTCCTACAGAAAGAGGGAGAATGCCAGAAAATGGAAGATAAAAACAGCAACGATATGTAATTTAAATTCAATATACGTAGTCCGTTTAAGTTGAAAATATCGACGAGCTCAAAATACATAAATTTGTATTAATAATATCCTGCAAATGGGATGCACATATAAAGCACGTGCTGCCAACTACCGTCGCAGATTGTAAGCTCGAACTGGAATAATACCATCCATTTCGCAATACAAAGTCAATAATGTTACAAAAATCCAGAAAATACTTAACTTTATGGACAATCAGTAAATGCAATTCGTGATATGTCTTAAGATAATAATATCAATCTATAATATGCCTCAATGTCTATCACAAATACAATGAAGATCGCAGTTGCATTTGCAATTGTATATTACAATTAAAATATTGATAATTTTTATTTACTCATGAAGGATACCATAATTACAGAAACGTTTATGTCAGGAATATATGAACAGATAAATATGCGAAAGTTACTGATCAGAATGGAACAAAATACGTTAAAATTAGATAAAAAGGTTAGTCACGTAAAATGTAATTCTATAAATAAATAAACGTACATGTATGATAATAGCACGCGTAAAATGTTTTACCACAGAAACGAAGGTTTCTATCGTGAAATTTAATGATTTTATTATGCACTCGAAAGAAACATACGAGTCTTGTAAGTTATTATAATATTTGAAACTAACAAAACGCTCGACAAGAAGCAACATGTAGGTAGATGTCAATTTGGATGGTGGCCAAGTACTTTCTGTTTGGAAACGGATATAGCTGGTCGCATCGACTCCTTTTTTGGTCGTCTTGGCGGCAATGTAATTACCATTGGTCGATATGTACTACAATCTTCCCGGAAATTTCCGAATTGCAACAAACCGGAGGACGGAAATTCGTTCACCTACCAGCTAGGTATGTATATCCTTTCAGTGATCAAATTTCTGATTGAGCTTAAGATTTAATTAAACAACTTTACATTTTCCACTTGATTTGGATATTCTTCGAATTCTAAATAAATCTACAATAATATATAAGTTCAATCTATTAAATTAAATGCATAAATTGCTAAGCATAATAAATGATAATGTAATCAATAAATAATATAATTGATAATATCCTATTTTTAGCAATATATATTATTTGAAAAATTAATGCAACTTACTGCAAATTCTAGATATAAGATGAAATATTTTTTTACTTTATTTGTAATTGTTTATTTACTGTATTTGTTTATTGCAGTAGTAAAATTGTCTTCAGTTTACGTAAAGATAATTGAACTAATATTTCAGTGTAACTTTTGTAGGAATCTCTTTATCCATTGCCGATATCATTTATTGTTAGATATACTTAAAAAGCTACTTTTATATAATGTAAATAAGTGTAATTTTACGTAGATTCATCAAATCTGCCTTAGGATGCACATATAGATCCTTAGTAAACTAGTAAAGATATATGTACATACATACATATATTAGGTATAACAAATTCTTTTCTATAACAATAACATGATTATTGACAGAACGGATAAAATAAATTTTCTAAATTACCAGCCATATCTTGTATAATGTAAATTTGAAAACTTGTAAAAAGAGGCTCTGCATCCTACATTTTGTAACTTGTTAATTCACTACTATCATTGATTAGTAAACCATCATGCAAGAGGTTCCACAGGTGTTCTAATATCTTCAGCTAATAATGTATACAATTCTACTAAAAATTTAACTCATAAACGGAATTTATCCTATTTACTACTCTCCAGCTCAGTTTAGATATCTTGAATATCCATTTCTTTGTCAAATTGCACGCGGTTGTTTAAGTAAATAGTGTCGATATCAGACAAAAGCTTTCCTTTTTCTCATAAGTGTCATTTATCCTCCCTTTTAATTTGTCAGATATTGTGCTGGTATTTAGCAGCCAATAGAATTTTTGTATAACTTTTAAAATTTCCTTGGAATAAGCGTGGTCGTATATCCACTCTTCAAATAAGTCGCGATTACGAATGGATTTGACAACATAAATAAATAAATAAATAAACAACTTCTTGAGGCAGAACAATCAAAATTAGAGGATGGTTCCGTCTTTCTTTTTTTTTTTTTTTTTTTTTGTAATAATTCTTGAAAGAAAAAGAGCAATTTTTAAATCGGGAATTAAAATTATACGTGTCTTTGTCCAATATCTCCATATTCAAAGTGTAACAAACATTATCGAATAAGAATTAACAAACAAGTATGTATAGCGAATGCGTGAGTTAATTCTCAAGTGATTGGATTGTGATGAAACGACTTTTACTAATCTTTTATCGATTTTGAGGAAGACTTATTGTTTACATTTATATTACTTAATTACAAACTGATAATATCACCGAATAATAAGACGAAAATCGAACAATGATCATTTCGATTTTTGTCTGTATACCACCGTGCGACGTCGCAATCTGATTAGCAGAGTAGCTTGTTATTTGTCCGATTACGTTAACGATAAGCTACGCGCTGTCGATTAAGCGTACGAGTTACTTGCACGGTTATACAACATTATTAGGAGCGGTACGAGGGCAGAGGGTTGCAACAGAGAGGAAATGCGACGTTTCAGGGTGCGTAAAAGGAGAATGCACAGCTTACTAGCAGCCGACGTCAGTATCGACCGGTCGCACACGCGTACATCTACTCACACCGCGCTACGGCGTCTGGATGGTTGGGGATGACTCTCCTCCGATTATTCGATCCATCAGGTCACCTTCCCTTTCTCCCGCGAGTCACCCATCGGATGCGAAAGCTTTACTTTGATCGATGTGCAAACAAAGGTTTAAGATTCCGCGACAATCCGAGATACCCGTTAATGCACTTTAGATCGACTCCCTCTAATGAAGCGTGTACTTACTCGCCAACTTGTTATTGCTCTTCCAATGCATCTTATATTTGCTTATAATACATCTTCAACGTTTTAATGATGATTGATGATGCTATAGATATTTAAGCGAATTATATTTGCTTGTTGTAACGAACAATGTTTCGAATTTAAAGTTGGACGTTTGATAGAAATTGTGCTGGATTTAAGGTTTTCATTTGCTTGTTAAAAAGTTTCTTTAAAGTTAAATGGTTTTTGTGTGTTGAAGGATCTTTATATTTCTTGATTTTTATTCTTCAATTTTAATATTATACTGGTCAAAACAGATTTTTGTAGAATTCCAACATCAACTGGATTTGCAATATGGTAACACGCCAATATCGACCAGTTGCTGTCTCTCCTACTTGTAGCTCTGCCGCCTGTATGGGAGAGCATTCCCATGGTTCTACCATCTCATGGGATGTTCGATAATATATTACGCGCATACAGCTCTTAGTTTTAATAACGATAATTATATTATATTGCGTGATATTTTTCTTCTTATGAACAAGTTTGCATATTTGACTAACAAGTATTTTTAAAAGTATACTGATCGTTATTATTACTATCATACATTTTGATTCTGTTTGAAGCTAATATCGTTATTATAATAATTAAATTCCACGTGGTTTGTAACATCGACGAATCTTGTAATATCGTCATGTATTATAAGATGTATTCGTATTTAAAATATTTTAAAAGACAATAGAATCGAGTATCGAATAATTATAAATTGACCATCGATTAATTACATTATAATCGCCTAGCTATATTGAAACCTAATCTTAAATTAAACTCAGCTACCCCGTTGTAGAACCTCCAATTATAACGCAGAAAATTACAAAAGCCAGTCCACACCTTAGAATTAATCTCTCTGAGCGTAACTCATTATCTCAATGTGGCTCTATTATATTAACTTAGAATAGAAACAATATATCATGGTCGTTCCGCCATATACACCCTGCAGGAGACATTCAACTGCCTGATACCTTCTCGTCATTAAAAAGAATACGAAGTATGATCGTGAAAGGAAACGCGTGCTCTTTACAAACAAATAGGAATCCGAGTAAAAAGAAATTAATCGAACGTTATGATAATTTATTTCCTGACGGAATAATAAAGAATGCAACTATCGTATTTCTTGAGTACTATGTGATAATAGGTGATCTGACAAATAACGAATTTACCGGTATATTAATGCTGACATACAGAATGGCTATGAAAACTTAAAACTGATCATATAATAGTGATCATACAAATGGCATTGGCACATACCCTTATTTTTGAATGAAGAGTTTTCTTATCAATTTCCTGTGTTTCATTTTCACACTATCAAATTTTTAGTCAATTATTTATCGAACAGGTTGTATACAGTATATTAACGATAAATTGAAAATGATTTGGACGTTACAATGAACATGTATGGTTTAACTGTGCTAAATGATCTACACGAGGTCTGTACGTGATTCAGAATTAATTATGTGGATACACAGGCTGTCAGTCATGCTTAGCTGTTAAAACGCGACTCGCTGGCAAGTTTCACGAACTTGGACAGGATCATATACATATACATGAATCGTAGCTTCGCACGAACCAATTCTGTTTTCGTACGATGAATATCCTTATATTATAAATCGCGATGTTTCAGAGGGATGGGAGGGGTGCAGAAGGCGGAGAGGAAGTTGTGACATAAAAAAAGAAAAGAAAATAAAAAAGGCGAAAGACCACGAACCGTTGAGCTGCAATCTCTATGGATTATCAGGTTCAAAAGGCTTAATGCACAAAGGCCGCCCAAGGCAGGTGGATGTGGTGAAGTTGGGAGGGTGTGTCTCAGGAAGAAAGCGGTTGAATAGTACTGAAACGAAAGGGGGTGCGCGATAACTGTTGATCTCTCGTCGACTCTGCCCTCGAACGGCGGCAGAAGAACCGAAATAAGCACGTGACATTATCTTGAAAACAATGAGACTCCGATATGGTATTTACCAGCGATCGAACGACGAAAATGTTCTTGGCGATGTTCCTTTGTTGTCGGCTTCGAGTACTATTATTCTACGACCAATTTAACAATAATGTTATTAGATAAATTACTAGGTAAAGTAAAAGAGGAAGATTTTCTGGTGGATATAGACCGATTTAACAAAATTGTTCTTGTGTAATACTGTTACAAGAAAAACCTGGATTCTAATACTAAATTTTGATGTCCGAAATGTAAGTTATTTTCGAAGCAATGCGTATGTATGTAGAGTGTTACACTTTGTATCTAGCTAAGTATATATATAGTCGGTGATATTCAACCTTTTTTAATTAAATATTCATATTTTCTTTTAAACTTCCAGTTTAAAGATGTACATGGATTGTATACAGTAAGACAAAAATATACAAGATATTTGTTACAATATTTAATTTACAAATAAAACTCTATCTAAATTCCATTCGTTTCAATGAATTTGCATAAACATCCGCGTTGTCCAGACGAGTTATAGTATAAAGGCATTGACTTTAAATATGTGAATAATTGAAATATATTTAACGCGTAAATTTATCTCAAACTACGTAATAAATTCCATCACTGTAACAGAAACTATGCGGTTATCATTAAACAAAGCAAATGATTTGCGTGAGTATATAATAGTTCCAGCAAATTTTTATTACGCCTACTGTACCATCTAACGTTTCTGTACCATTCTCGTGACAGATATCATGACGAAAAGTACTTCACCCTTGCTCTGTCTCTCTTTTCACGAAAGGGTGAATAAAACGCAACGTGAAATTGTGCGAGACTCGTCGTGTCAAGTATAATGACTTGACGGTTCGTACCACCTGTGTGAACCGTATCTAGATGCCACCAGATGCCAACAGGAATGAAAATAAATGGGAAGGACATATGTGAACAATTTATGGTGTCTTTCTCTTTCTTCTATTTTTAAGAAAGAGACTTCTGTTTCGGTATAATGGTTTTCGTTCAGGCATAGACAAACGAACAAACGATTACCACGCCTCTTTACCATTTTAACGAGGATATCATTTAATCTCTGACACTTTCTGATACGCTTGTTACAGTGATATAAATTGTTTATCAGACGATTGCCCACCGGACGTGAAATTTTCAGTTCTAACTGTACAGAATAATATTTCTTAGAATTGTCCATATTGGAATACGTATTTCTAATTTTATTTATTAATTACTGTTGGAAATATCCTAATGGGGGAATTTAAAAAGAATTGTATATAAAATATTACATTTATTGTGGAATATAAAGAATAAATTAGAAAACCTGAATGGTAGTATACACTTGCTACAGAGTCATTTAAAGCTCTTTTTCCGAAATTCTTCGCAAGTATCTAAAATTCGTTTTTCAGTTGAAAATACAATGTAGGTAAATTTCGGACCTGATGGCTTATCATTTTCTTCTCGGACAGTACAAGTAAATTCATTATTACCTAAAACAGAAACATAATATTCATAATATGGCAATATATTGTTCTCTGTTCTCTAAGAAAGATATGAAAGAATAAAAATACAATAAGAGTCGTTTCTAATATCTAAAATCTAATATCTAAATCCTGATATAAAAGTATATGTATATATATAAAGAGTTATGATAGAAGTATATGATTCTACAGAATGAATTGATACTATTGTTTATTATTATGTTTATACACTTGTGATAGCTAATGAATAATTCCAACACTAGAGCATTAATAACTATTAGTTATCATCAGAGTGCATTAGATAATTTATTTATCTACTGAATTTATCTTTTTGTTCAATAGTATATGTAACACTTACGTAGTTTTAAAAACGGTGTATCTTGAGTTAACTCTCTTAGTGTTCATGAGCTGAATGATCTCCATGACTCATAGCATTTGAATCATATATTGTCAAGAACATTACAAACCAAACACAAAAGAGTACCACGAAGAGAACTAACGTTATACTGTTAAATCTATCCCATCCGAATATTATATGATTAACTGTCTTGAACTCCTTTTTAAATACAATTCTTGTGCTTGTACCGCAAATTGTTTCTCCACTTTGACTATAAGCGTTCATATTAAACTTATCTTTGTTACTATTTTTGTACTACAAGAAATATTTTATATATAATCTGTGATAGCTCTCCTGCACCAACGATACACTGAATGATCGAAATACTGATTATGTTGTACAATAAATAGTGACTCCTGATTAGATAACGATCGTGTCCAGTTGATTATAGTATATATACTGTACATCAGTTAATTAGTCAATTATGACTCCTATACATAAATTTATCAGAAAGTTATTATTTATACATATATAAATGACAAATTATATAATTATTATATGAACATAGAGAAATGTTTATTACAGGTAAATTTAACACTTAAGATATGTACTTTAAGATATGTACTTTAAGATATATACTTTAAGATATGTACTTTAAGATATGTACACGTGCTTATTTTTTACATGATCTATGTAAAAAATTACGAGTTTATAGTTTTTTTCTATTTATATTTAAATCCTTGACGATAATATATACAAAATAATTCTGTCTATATATCAGTGTTATTATAACACTATTATATACCAGAAAATTACATTTATTTCCGTCTAAAAAATATTTTCTGTCAAAATACTGTTTCAAATGCTTCTGAAACAAAATTGACGCTTTATAAATAAATATGTAGGACTATTTTCATAAATTCAATATCATAAATGACGTACAAATCATTTACATTATAATTTTAATTCTATATGAGTGTTTTAAGAGCACGATAATACGGGATTAATTATATCATTACGAAATACTGTTATAAGATTTACAAGCAGCAATCAATATTATCACCACTGGACTTTTCCCAAGCGAACAGCCAATAACCAAGACCTGCACCTAACGCCACAGCGAGGCAGAGCCAAATATTGTACGTCATGAAAATTAGCATAAGGCAATATCCTATGATCAATTGAATAACGTGGATAATTGTTTGGAGGAAGTGTATTCTCGAAAACAGGAATGACCTGAAATAAAACATATTTAGTAAATGGTATTCTCGGTGTTTAATAATAATGTATTTATCTCTATTTAATAGGAACACACATTTTTTAATGTTATAAGAAATAAATTAAAATAGGAATAAATTAGAAATAAATAGAAAGAAGTAAATTGCAGAAAAGATGTAAGAACTAACTTTAAAACACAATAATAATCTAAATCGAAAATTGAAATGTTACGTATCTTGAGAAATAGTTTTGATAAATTCATGTTTCAGATACTTTAATTGTTATAAAATTCGTTTAAATTAATTTTTTTACCGATAAATAGGCGTATTTTTGAATGAAATAAGTAACTTTCGTTTTATCATGGGACTATTTATTTTCTTACATATTAGTTACTTATTCAAGGTGATTTTACAGTATCATTCTTATAACAGTCTTTGATTCTAAATTTATTAGCTGTTAACTTAAATAAATTCACACGAACGACAAATGTTATATCTCGAATGTTTAAAGTAACAAAAATTAAGGATGTCAAGTATCCATAATTGTAATAAAAATCCCAATGATTTTAAATAAAAATATCTGAAAGGTAAAATACATACGTCCTAGATCTCCTATCTTTCGTTTTCCATAACCGTGCTGTATTGATGAACAAATGATCGCTAAACACACATAGCAAATTAATATATTTCGATGATTCCACCCGTAACACATTCCTTAATCATAAAAATAATTGTAAGTCACTCACCGATAGCTTTTTAATCCTTCATATATAGACGTCAAAAGAATAATGCCAACCATCGACCATCCAATACCTTTTCCATCCACCGCGTGCCATACATCAAACAAAATAACTTCATTTTCACCGACATGAAATGACATCTAACGTAAATCAGTTCCATCAGACGAAGAAAGAAATTTATCACATTATAACGCGAAGATTAAGTGTTGTTCTATTACTTACATGCATTTTTGCAAGAATAAGCTACAGTATCGAGTATCTTCACAAAGACTGCATATGGTCTTATGAGGTCGCTAAGCATCAAATTTCCGCTCGGCTTCTTTATCAAATTATAGATAACTTATCGATCAATCGTTATACTTACTGACTTACTCGTAGCAGTAATTTTTCTTTTCACCTAGTTTTTTTTATAAATTAACACGATAATCGTTTAATTTGATGTTTCAAATCGCGACATTATTAAAATTATCTATACCATCGCGATATCAAATTTCGTTACATCGTAGCGGTAGAATTAATAACAAACAATTAATCGTTTAAAATAACTTTTATCTATACGTTAAATTACGCCTATACAAATTACTAATGCAACTACTATACAAAATATGATTACTAATACAACTGTCTCCGCTATAGTAATCGTCATTGTTGGCTGTCAAATAGCCCACGATGCAATAGCGATATTCAGTCACCCTGTATTTATAGGGTGTCCTACGTAAAATAATTAAATAGAATATAAAATATCCTAACCGAAGTTATAATAATATATCTTGAAAATTACTAAGCAATCAAAAGCTGACCGAACTGATACCACTATTAAATAAATATGCCATTCATAAAATTAGTAATCTGGGATAAAGAGAAATCTAAAAACTGAAATCTGAAAACTCTAGCTACATGTTTTTTAGGTTAGATATCCACGATGCAAATTTCTGTAAATTATAAGTTGTAGACGGATAGCCGTGTGTTTGTATTTAGATTGCACCTAATGCATCTGATACGAACACAACATTTGAAAATCGTTCCTAGAAAAAACAAATGCATTGCTACCCGGTATATTAGTATAGATGCGTCTGACGCATGACAGATCACTGCACGCAACGCACGTATAGCATGATAATACGGATGATCGATGAAGGCTGACCGTTTGGTCAGCGAGTGAGCAATATTCATAAAAACTAGAACAAATCCGGAAAAATCCAGACGGATAGCAACGAGGTATTGTTGCGCATAATGCGAGAACTAATTTGCGGCAATCAGAATTCCTTTATCGTCATCTGCAGTACACTCAACGCTATTAAAGTACGGTTCAAAACATTTCTTGCTACATGGCCGCAAATGGTAAGAACGTATGCAACATGAATCGCATTACGAGGGACACCTTGTATATAGAGCATGTTCGGCTACAGGTGTAACAAAATTTGAGGGACGATTCTTGAAGCTAAAATAAGATGAAAATCAAGAATAAAAAAGATTGCGTTTCTGACTTTGTTTTTTAGTCACTGACAATTAAAAATCAGCCAAAATATCCCTGTGCACGAGCAAACCTTCTTACACGAACGAAAGTAGGTCAGCTCGAGCAGCGGAGTGCACAGCGACCCTCAAATCGTAGATTAAATATTAAAACCTGCTTACTCATTGAAATCCATAACAACATATCGAAAACCTCCCTGTAGAATTTTCGAGTAGAGAGGATTAGTGTTTCCTCTAATTCTTTGCCTCCATAGGTAATTAATAAATAATAACATGTATGAAAGACATTTAGTTAATTCTCAAAGATCTATTTGTTAATGTATTTACATCTATTTAAACGCATACAGACGTGAACAAACTAAGAAGATCCTATTAGGATTTTTCAATCGGTGGGAACGCGAACACTTCAATATTTGAAAACAAAGGAAAATCCTCAATTACGCCACTTTCAAAATAAATGGTCCGTGTATCAAAAATTATGGCTGAAGATTATTCGAAAATACATTCGGAATACGACCTTCGGAGTTTAATATGGCAGATAGAAGAATATTTCCTTTAAAAATAGTAAAAAAGTTAATTTTATTTTTAGTATATACAGTATGTCCAATTTATCTCAAACCACGCAAATATTTCGAAAAACGTCAATGATACGGAAAAATGTTTCAGACAATAATTGCCTGACATGGAGGGAGATATATTATAGTCTCGTGTACTTGACCTTGCAGTAATTTTGGCATCTGTTGTGATACTGACATTACAATTTTTAAACGGGAATTTCCCCTTTTTATTATATATTCGTATAGGTAACATACAGACGTTTTTAGAACACTACAATCTTGTCTCTTCCATACCATTTACTATCATGATATAAACTTTCAAATTTAAGAGAACAATACAAGATATCAGGTAAAAATGACTGCCCAAAAATGACTGACTGTTTTGGAAATATTAGAAAACTCCGATCTTGTGTTTGGGCAGTACAGCAAATGATTTTTATATGTCTCTGTTCATAAAAGATATAACTTAGAAAAAAAAACGAAGCTGGCACCCCGCTGGGGGTAGCCGCCCACATGCTATATTATTTTTTTATTTATATTTTTTTTTCTTCACCAACAAGATATAACACTTTACCAAATGTCCGCAAGGACAAATTGTAAAATAACCAAAATAAAATAAAAAAAAAAAAGATATGTCTCTGTGGTGTACATCGTGTAACGCTAATGCCGACGGCACATTGAATTTTAAAGTTCATGTTTTCATAGCGGACGACACAGGAGATAAGAGTTTATAGTGTTTTGAAGATGTCTGAGTGTCAGCTACAAAAATATGTAATAAACAATGGAGGTATTCATATAAAAATTTTAATGTCACCTTTACAGGCTGTTTCACGATGATCGCAGGGTCAAGTACAGTAGCGGACAAAAGTTTAAGACGATGATTTGTAAACCGGATTACAAACATCTTATACGCATATTGTTCTTCTATTCGGTTTGTCTCTTTGGAATAACGTAGCTGTATGTTTGACCTTCGTAACCTCAGACAGTCAGTTGTTAAATACAAACAATGTAGGAGTTACAACAGTTAGTTACCGCCTAGCACTTGGAAACAGTGGACATTAGTTTAAGACGATCTGTGTAAAACGTGAGTACGAGTACAGTTTTTGAACATTTTGATTCTGGAATGTCAAAATCATTGTTTAGTGTACCTTTTATTGCTTAAAATTCATTTAGGTAGGAACAGACTATGGGTAAATCAAAGAATTTACTTGAAAACGAAAGGGAACAAATCGTAAGGCTGCGAAAGCAAAGTAAAACCTTCACCGAAATAGCAAATATAGTGAACAGGTCAGAAACAGCTTGTAAACAAGCTTGGTATAAATGTTTAAAGACAGGCATGTATTGCGATCAACCGAAAAACGGAAGACCACGGAAAACAACACCGAAAATGGATCGCCGGATTCATCGATTGAGCGAAAAGGATCGTTTTCGTAGTGCAAATAATATTGCTGCGGAGATAAACTATGAAAACGATACACAAATTAGTGCTAGAACTGTTAGGAGAAGATTAGAAGACTTTAACTTAAGAGGACGAAAACCCCAAAAGAAACCACTGCTGAGTTCTAGGAATCGAAAAAGACGACTTGCATTTGCTAAAGCTCATAAGCATTGGACAAGTGAAGATTGGCAAAAGGTATTGTTTTCTGACGAATCGAAATTCAATCGCGTCTGTTCTGACGGGATACGGTACGTTAGACGTCGAATTGGCGAAAGTTTGAAAACACAGTGCGTTTTAAAAACTCTTAAACATGGTGGTGGCAACGTTATGGTGTGGGCGTGTTTTTCTCGAAGCGGCCCTGGTCCGATATGTCGTATCAATGGAATTATGGACCGTTTTCAATACAAGGACATACTCAAGAACACAATGTTACCTTTTGCACGCAACAATATGAGTGATGATTTTATTTTTCAAAATGATAATGATCCGAAGCACACGGCTCGGGTTGTGAAACAGTTTTTTCAAGAAGAAAATATCACCGTGCTGCCGTGGCCGTCGCAATCACCAGACATTAACCCAATCGAGAATTTGTGAAGCATCATAAAAAAGACAGTACAAGGTTATAAACCGAAAAATTTAAATGAACTTTACTCTACGATTGAAACAGCCTGGAATAATATTACGGTAGATTAATATAAAAAATTAATAGATTCTATGTCAAGAAGATGTACCGAAGGGATAAGAAATAACGGATATTGAACAAAATATTGAATTTAAACAAAAATTGTGTATATTTTTTAACCAAAAATTAATATTTTTTGTATAGTCTTAAACTTTTGACCGACGAAATATTATACAGATTTCGTTCCTTTTTTATAACTTAGCTATTGAGCAAAATATCAAAATGAAATTTTTTTTCTAAGTGTACAAACAAATGTACAATTAGTTAATACCAAAAGTAGAACACCGTATTTATATTTTTTATGGAAAGTAAATCAATTATTTATTTCTTCCATTTCGTCTTAAACTTTTGTCCGCTACTGTAGATAAAAGCTCACCATGTCCCTCTCGATACCATATCACTTTTGTCTGAAATGTCTTTTCGTATCATTGTATTTTCTCAGATATTTGTGCACTACCGCTTAAATAGAACATACTTGCTCAGAATATTGACTTTTACAAAATATTTCAAGGTCATTGGAATCGACGCAGTAGCCTCTATTTCGAATAATTACCATTTAATTTAATAGAATAATGTAACTTCTGTTGAAGTGGTCCATCTTATCTACTTGTAAATAAGTTTACATAAGTTTACTAAAACTAATTACATGTTCTAGGAAAGGTAGTTCACTACTTTAAGTAGTAAATATATTTTATCAGCATTCTATAGGTATTAAATATGTAATAAAGGTGTTTTTTAAAGATAGAATTCAAAGTAATAAAAGTAAATTTCAAAACGATCTCGAAAGTAAAAATAACTTCGAATAACTTGAGCTTTTCCACTTTGTTTTACGACGACACCTAAAGACCTTGTCGTCTTGTCATCGATAAATAGTGCGGTAAACTTACAACAATGAATGGAAAATAAATGTATGTTGCGTAATACAACACACGAAGTGAATACTGAAAAAAAAATACGTCGATGCATTATACTTCGTTAACATTAGAAATTTAATCGAAACATTCTTGTAGATGTGAATAATTCATATTCAACAACTTTGAATAATAAGTATATAATTATTTGCATTCATACCAATATTCACAGATGTCGATATTATAATATTTAAATAATGCAAATAACTATAGGTTACTCTCAATCGTAATTAAAGAAGTGCTTTGCGTTGCATATTTTTTCTTTCTTTTTTTTTTTTTTTTTGTTTTAATAACTTCCAGTAGATTCCTACACTTTAATCCCATTGGATTAACAGTATACAAGAATGTTTCAATATTTGATCTTGCGTCACTCTAAATGCTGCGGTCGTTTCTTTTTTAATCTTCAAACGACATTGTGTCAGTGTACAGTTTATTTGGCTAGCGCGTTTGGGTGGTTCATTGGCGTTGTTTTACATCTGCCGGATATTCGCTGAATTTTCTACTTTATAGCGCACATTTGAAGATCTCCGCGTAGTTCTTCATTTAATATGTAACAAAGTGCGTCTACTATGGTACGAAGTATGATTGTATAGCTTCCACTTTGGCAATACGTTTTAGTTTTATTATCTCTCTATAGATACCCTATATAGAAATACCGTAGTAGATAATACTCTGTAGATTAGTAGTTTGTTTTCTCTACTAAGTTTCGAAAGACGGTCTACTACACGTGACCATGACCACTACACGTCTTTCCTCCTAATTCTTGTTGCATCTTTTTGCGTACGTGCTGTTTCCAAGTTAGTTTCGAGTGTAACTGGAATTCCAGATATCTGATCACTTTTGTTTGCGGTATTCATTGATATGAAGCGTGAGTGTCTACGAAAAGCGAAAACAATGTAATTACACATATTGTTATTGACCATTACTCTCTGCTCTAGCAACCATTTTTCAGTGAACTTATGTAGATTTGTAAGAGTTTAACTGCTTCCTGTGGATTTCTACGCATTGCTATTATTCCGGTATCATCTGCAAATACACATGTGTAGTGTTTGGTGTTGCTAGAACGTCTGAAGTGTATAAAGTGTAGAGTACTAGACGTAACAGACTTCCTTGTAGTACTGCAGCGCTTGTTGCTTGTACGTCTCTGTACGAATCATTTATTTTTACGTAGAATGTTTGGTTATTTAGGTAAGATTTTAATCATTGGTAAATTGCAGTAAACCTTCGTACCAGACTTCTTTTATGTTCAAAAATAGATATTTTCTCATATCTTGTACATTACATCTGTAATTACATAAGTTGCCACATAATTTGTGTATTTGCGTTCTATTTATAGCCTGAAATGTTCATTTACTTGTTACTTTGCATGTTCACTAATCGATGAAAATGCTTCCTGAAATAAAAGATAGAGCAGTTTGATCGATGATTGGCAGGCATTTTCAACCAAGCATTTGCGGAATGTTACAACCTAGAGTCGTTCTTTAAGTGCGTCTGGATAATGAGCGTAATTGTCAATAGGCCTATAATAATGGCCCAATCGTGGCGCAATTATGAAGAAACAATTCAAAGAGTAGATTGACATTTCAATAACGTTAAGGTAAGACTGAATTATACATTATTATATTAGGAAATTAATTTTTACTTGTGACTAGTAAGAATAATACTTTGGCTGTAATAAAAATGTCGAAATATTCGTATTTCGTATAGAAACGAATAATAGTTTCTCGTAAAAAAAAGCTTAAACGTAATCGAAATATTACACTCTTGATAATAATTTTCATAATGTCCCATATGAGTATATTATTGTATAGTGAGCTAAGACTCATAATGGTTTGTCTCGTATTTTGGACATTCGAGTTTGATAATGTATTTTAATTACGAAAAGTAGCAAGTTAAATTAATTGATTGAAAATGATAAATGTTGCAAAATATATTTCGAATTTTAAAAAATATATTAAGTGGGTGAGTGTGCGAGAGAGAGAATGCTTTATAACAATAAAAGTGAAGTCTCCTTTTATGAAAAATATCAATGGCATAACTTATATTATTATATTACTTAGCATTACTTACATATTACTTTATTGCTATATAGAATTATATAAAATTATATGCAAAACAAATTAAAAAAATATTACAATGGAATATAATCATTTATTACATGTGAGGGTGATCATTTTTGTTATTACCGTCTTGCAAAATTTTACAAGTATCTTTTAATGAAATATTAATAAAAAGTTGTACTATTAATTTTTACTATTACTATTAATTATTTACTATTAATAATTTATATAATATTACTATCAATAAAGTTATTAATTAAAATTAATTATAAATGACGAAACAATGTGGTGTTCGAGGAAATTACGTATCGCGACCGCGTGACTCTAATCATCTTGTCCTTGAAATTCAAGGTCGAATTTTTTTTATTGCATCGTACTCTGTTATCCATGAAGACGAAAGGTCTCAAAGAAACCATATATTGCAACTCAACCGTTCTCTTACAAAAAGAAGATTAAAATTTCATTAATTTTTTAACTCGCTTTATTTGTAATGTGCTTGCATTTTGAAGCCAGATGCAGGGAAAATACCATCCATCGTCGCACGCAGACACCTTAGATTTGTCATTGTACAGGGTATCTTATCATCAGCTAAATGAGATCACTCGAATAATTGCCTTATTTATATTTTCTCAGAACAAAGTTAAACCGTTTCAAGGGTCATATGTAACGGTGGAAAGAATATTTTCACAAGATAATTTTTTAATGATACTTCAAGGTCATTTTCAAGGTCTTTTTTAAGGAACATATATTTTTTTTACAGCAGTGGATGAGATTTTTTATTCTCTTCAATATAAGAGTATTGAGGTACTTATATGGAAAAATGCATAGTTTAAAAGGTATTTCAATTTTCATTTCATCAAATGTAGTGTATGGAGTACACCAGAGTATAATTTTGCGTCTTTCCTTGTCTCTCATTGGCCAAGTTCCACAAAATTAATGTTAAAATATTTTTTACACTAAACATTTTCTAACACAAATAGTTTAAGGGCAGATTTTCGTGTAGCAACAATAAAAGCAAGTGATTTTCATAAATTTATTTTAGATTAACTAATGGTTGTATGGAACTAGATCTTTTTATAATATAAATAGGTAATTTTGAAGCACAAATGTAATTTAGTTCAGTAATTCATTGTTGGCGTGCAGCATAGCATTTGTCACAGTCATTAGAATGCAAAAGTTGGGAAATTTTCTTAAAGTTAGACAGTTTACGCTGGGATTGAACAAAAAACGAAACGATTTGAAATGAAAGTATGAAAAATTGAAAAGTTTTAGCCGTTAGAAGAATAATGTACTTTTTCTGGCAAATGAATTGAATTTATATTATTTAAAAGAATATTATAAACAAATAATCAACTAGAAATTTGAGGTCCAATCCCTGGAAAAGTTTGTAACAAAGCGAACTTTGTCTGAAAATGATTAATCGATTAATTAGCTTTTTAATTATCATGCACGTCAGTTCAAAAAGTTATTAATCATGGCTGTTTAGAAAGTTGATAAACAATAAGAAAAATGAAAATAACAAAAATTACATTTCTATTTCAAGACTATATTTATATTCCAAAAAGATTTAATCTCATATAGCTCATTGGTAGTCTAAAAGATTCATAAAGATTACTTGCCTTTGTTATTGTTACACGAGAACTCCTGCTTAATACTTTCATATAGAGTATTAAAGAAACGTATCAATTGATAGATAAAAATATATAGAATTCGATTTAAAAATATAAATGAAATCTCGTGCAAAAATGATTTTAAGAAAAAATTCTTTCCACAATTGTAAACAAGGCAGATATTTAAGTGATCCCATTTACCTGAGACACCCTGTATATGTTCCTTCCTTTCTTTCTTTCTTTCTCTCTCGCTATTTAGACAATTTCAGACTCGCATTTCTACATTCCGTTCAAATTTCTACCCAACATTGCGCATTGACTTTATTCGATAAAAACGATATTCAAGCCGACGTGTAAATTGCCCAAGGGATGTAATCCATCCACTCGAAACTATTCAACAACTTCTTTTATTATTGCACAAAATAAGAAATTCACTGGTTTCGAAACTGGTGAACAAGAGAGCTGCAGATCTGCATCCTATTCGTCATGACCCAAACTTTTCTATGCCAAGTGTTCAAATACTTTCACGTATATTTTCAGAATCTCCACTCGATCGATCGAATCGGAATTATTTAAAATTCAAACTGGCAAGGAGCATAAAACCGTGACGAAGATTCCCGATCTCATTCCTATGTACTGTACGTACGTGCATATATCGAGCGACTATCGTACAATACATTAGAACGAAAGTGTAGTTGGAAAGCGATCGAAATCGTAACGCACGAGCCGCGGACGTCGAGAAAGAACGTATACTACTGGATGTTAAGTTAATCGATTTCTCTTTCTGTCGCTTCGCCAGAGAGGGTGTCCTCCCCGCTTTGCGATCAGCCAAGATGCCCGGCCTGCGTGAACGAGACGGGCGCAACCTGTGGCTGATCCTGACCGCCGCGCCTCCCTGCGTCCGGAAATTTAGCCACGCTCGACTCTCAAACTCCCTTCAGTGCCATTCTCACCGTTCGACTGCATACATGTGACGATGGTGGCTGTTCTCGTAACGAAAGAAGCCCCGTCTCTACCATATAGCCTGTGCGAAGCTTAAATCATTCGGCGATGCAATCGTGGCTCGTACAGTTGCGAACTGGTGCCGAATCGAGCACAGACACGCCGCGCCTTTTTCTTCTCGCTCGAACCGCTCGACCCGCCGCGTACATAAATATTCCCTTCCGGTACAATGTTTCGATAGTCTCACGGTGAGGTGCCGGTTCATCGTGTTCACATACGCCACTGGTATCGAGAAAACGAAATCGACGAATTTCGAGAATATTGATCGGTTCTCCATGGAATCGACCAGCTGGATTTCTTCCTCGACGAGGGAAATCCTTTTCCTCGGTGTTCGCGTTTTCTCTCGCCCGCAGAAGGTTAGTCCTCCACATTTCATATTTTATTTAGATCTTAAAGTCCTTTGAACCTCGATGTACCTTCGTCGTGTAATATTTTGCCATTGAATATTTCCAACGTTTTGTATTATCGTTGTTCGGTTTGATTTCTGGTTGGACATCAAATAATTGAAAGACGTTAAGGAAATTGGAAAGTCACAGAGAGGTCTTTGTATGTTGTATTAGCTTCGTTTGTTTGGAGGGATTTCTCGACCGCGAAAATGGGCAGGGTCAACGTTCTATCACGAGGTACCGCGTCCGTGTATTAGACGCGCACACGAATGCTGTTACCTGTGTAGGAAACGGAAGTATGATGAAACAAAAAGTTGCATACTGTTTCTCTCTCTGTTGAAAATTCACTCGCTGAATAAGAGAACTCGCCGACTAGTTCGTTTCATACGCTAGTTTCTCAGAATTATAGAAAAAGCTAGAAAAACCTGAACGACTCCTCGGACGTTCTACAAAGCTTCTGTTGTTCGTATGATATTAATCGTATTAAATGTGTTCACATTAGAAATTCACATTCGCTAATCAGCGCGTAATCAATTTTTAGATACATTTGGATCCAGAAGTGATTAAAAATAATGTTTAAAAATATGTATGAAAAATGTATTGTATATCTTCTTTTGCTTTTTAATTGCAGTATTATATATTACTTTATTCATTGTGTTATTTGATAAAAATGTTGTCTATGAATTTTAGCCTATAAAATTCTACGTGAAAAACAAAATTTCTTAGTATTATCATAATTTATGACTCAGTTATGATTACTGAAGACAAATAATTATACTTTGCCTTTTCACTTAATTGTAGCAATTCGCCAAGTAATTTACCAATTCTGTTTCTACTAAATAAATTTAAGGAAACGTAATAGCTAAGACTATCTAACTCTGATATAGATATTTATAATTCATGCATCTTGCATAATACGTTTGCTTTTAATCCATCTACTGTCTACTGGAAATAAACTCTGTTTCAATGTAGAAAATATTCTGAAATTACAAACGATTTTCGCGTAACCTTCAGTAGCTGGCACATGCATATCACTTATTACGTAAGGTTGTGCATATAAAGTGTTATTATGTTATTTGCAAACGAGGCTGACTGCAGAAATAGTCAGACCTATAGTTATATATATGAAATATCTATAACTACGAACAATAGCGCATAATTGTTTCGATTCTATACAAGCTATCGAAACAAAAGACGAGTTTCTATTGTACGTAAAAATTCCCTTGTATTTCTCCATTAGAATTCTTCAAATATTCGATAGCTAATGTAAGTACATATGTCGACCAATTGCTTTAACTCGAAGAAAAATGATGATGTCTATAAAATAGCAATATAAAACGTATGGTTAAGATAACTTTGAAAGCGTACTTGAATTTTTTGAACCTTCGGTTATTATTTCCTTTTTAATTGGGACAAATACGTAAAAGAGTTTCTAGATTGCTAGTAATCCATCAAATATGATCGACTTTATTTACGCTTTAAAAACATTTTAATTTGTATCATTTTTGCTCCAGCTATGTATCTGATAAAATATAAATTGTTACACTAAAAAATTAGTAATTGTATATATAGATGTAAAATAAAAGAGGGAAAAGACGTGGCTGGAATTCGCGAGGAACTTTAAGGGAAAGAGTTTACCAGGAAATTAATACTCATGAGAGATCAGCATGTATAAAGACTTCGTAATCTGTTCATCGAGATTAAGGGAAATCAATAAGGAATTTCTAATGTAATGAATTTAATTTTTCATGGATGTGAATCCGGTAGCCATGATTAAATTGATTCCTTTTTATTAAAAGATTGTAAATATATATCTCTTAACAGAATAATTAGAAAATACTAAATAATTGTATTAAATAAATTCCATACTATCATGCTTGGTTTTCTTGCAATTTCATTATTGCACAAAAAAGATCATCTTCAAATTTACTCAGTACAAGCGTGTATTATACCGATTTAACCATGGATTTATATATGTAACATTTATCACTAAATCATTCAATTTTTACTTACATCCTAATATCAATGATATTTTCAACAATACTCACTTACCTTGACTAGAATAGGACATGTGTAATTATATAATTAATGAAATTGAGAGGCACGTAGCGTGTCTGAATTGAAAGAGAAACAATTCGTACGTGTAAACGAGAGACGACGATAATGGAGATGAATTAGCACCCAACTCGGTAAATGCATAATTACCTGCTACCGAAATGGAAAGAAAGTGTCGTTCGTGATTCTAGCGGTCCTCTTATCCTCGACAACTCTAATTACAACGTCTCGGGTAAAACCTTCGTTTAAAATGAAAGTTCTACAGGACAAACCAGTGTCTGTTGTATGAACAATTCTCCGCCGTATATATATATATATATTTTTTTTTTTAAACACACCTCAACGAACACCTAAACAAGAGGACGTGAAAAACATTGAAGATACTGATGCATATAATTGGCAGCTTTGTTGTGGCTATAAAAATAACTTTATAAAATATGCGTTGAGTGTGAAACGTACGATCGCACTGACCTATTATATCGGCCATGTATTATAATTATAAGCCTGATTAAGTGAATAATAACTAAACAACTCTGGCCTATTATCTATATAAAACGAACAAATAATATATGGTGCATTATAAAAATCTGATCGATCCTTAAACTCTTAAGACGCGTGTATAAATTAATAATAATGTCTTGGGTCGAATCTTGGATTATGTAGAGATAAAAAAGTATGTTCTTCAAGGATACAATATAAAGATATATTATATCTTATATGTTATATAAAATGATTATTTTTAAAAAACAATGTTTTCAACAGTTTAAACACTGAATGAGAAACATCTGCCAAAATTGATTATGATATTATTACACTTAATATTACTTATTAATTATATGCATATTATGTGTATATTAGTAGTTAACAATGCATAGTTTTATGAACAACATGTAGTATATATTTAGAGAATATTTTCGAGAGAAGGATGAGAATAATTTTTAAAAATAATTTTAAAAACTACGTATAAAAATATTGTATATATGTTTCATACTTTGTTTCAGATACCATGTCTAGCGATACACTAAGGAAATATTGCACAACTTTACAAGGATTATTAATCCATCGTTGGCAAGCAATCAAACAAAAACCAGCCAGTTAGCTGTTTACAAAGCTAATACGTATATTTAATATAACAATCTCTTTTAATTTGCAATTTTAATAACTGCTTGTTGTACTTGTTTAAAATATGACCAGTCTTCGCACACATATAGTGCAGCTTCATATCACGCATACAGTTTTAGAAAAACTAGTGAACTTTATCATTAAAATAGAAAGACACATAGAACTATAATACAATATCATCCAATAGCTACGAAAGTAATTAGTGTAAAAACAATAATTGAGTAGATCCACGTGCACTGCCCGACTAAGGGTTCAAATTTAACTAAAACGATCAATAGACTACTCCTTTTATAAATCACGAGTATTTGTACGAAATTTATACGCGAAACTATCGTTTTGTAACAGCTATAAATCTTTTTCTCGATGACATTTTCCAATGCTTTGTGACGGGGACCAATGTATAGAAAATTCTTCGCCTTGAGTGACATCCGTCTGCACACGACGAATAGGTAAAATAATAAAAATACGTTACGAAAACTATCGACTCGTATTAAATATATATCGAGCAAATGTATTGTGAAAAAGAAGTGACGAATGTTTAGAGTAAAGCGTCGAACGAATGAGAGTTACATAGTTCGCATGAAAATTCCTCGATCCGTTGACACGGATGCAAAAGAGAAATACAAAAGTGCATCGTTCTCTAAAAGCATCAACGTTGAAGAATGTAATTCGCATCGAGTCACGAGAAATAGGGAGCCAAGGAAGCGTGCATCTTCCGCTCGAAACTGCACACAGTGCGAGCTTACTGGATAAAAAAGCAGGCAGAGGGAGAAAAGCAAAATGCCAGGGGGAACTTCGACGCGAGAAAGCAGCGAGGCGATTCGGATGGAGCCTTTAGGTAGAACCTCGAGTTCGCGAAGTCCCGGGCAAAACGGAACCGCTAACACCACCACCGAGGTGCCGATAAATTCAGGTGAGTAAAAATCCACTTGCACCGAGAAAGCACGTTTACTACTCTCTTTAATGAGTTAACTTACCGCCAACCTCGTACGGACTCTTAACCTGAAATTTCATTAACACTGGGGAAACAAAAATGGTCTCAGCGGTATTCTACAACCGTGGTAAATAAAATTGTTCCCTTGGCGGTTCTGTTGCGAAAAAAAAAACATGTTTTCTATGCAACGAATCTGCGGTGAATATGCAATTTCTTTTCATAATTTGAAAATTTATATTTCTATTCAAATACGTTTAATAATTAGAACTAGAGATTGATTTTCTCTATACTTTCTTATCATGATGTATAGAAGTTAGCTTGGAATGTATTTAAAAAAATTTAAATTAACATAAAATGTACATTATTTTACGTTTGAAATATGGCCACGGTGTATCTGTTTTATTTTACACAAAGCTTGAAAAGCATATATATTAAGCGTAATTACTGGTTTCAAAGGACATATCACTACTATTTATGACCTTATATTCTTTAAATATTATCTTTCCATGGATCTACAAAATTCTGACTTGTAACAACGATAATTACCATCGTTAAAAATGTAACACCTATGATAGAATATGATCAAAGTGTTTATCGAGTTGTTTTAACAAAAAATGAAAATCGGGTTTAATCAGGAAAGATTCAGAATTGCTATTTTATTAAACGTTTATGTTTCATAAAGTTTATGTACCTGATATGAATCTAAAGAACTTTATCGTATCTATAAAACTTTATTATCGTGTAATGTGATGATTCTTTATATGAAAACAACGCGATTATGATCTAAGAATAATTTTTACAATCAAGTAATAACTAACAAGTAGTAACCATGAAAATATATTTAAGTTGGTCGAGTTTATGTACTATTCTAGTGAACACCGTTTCCAAATCTGATCAATATCGATAGAATCACAGCGTTTATAGATGTCTGAACTTTTGAACTTGTGACCTGTTTTATTTTAACGTATTTATGTAGGTTTGTTTCCGCCTTAAAAAGTTACCCAGCTTTTGACACAAATCATTCTAATATTGATGAGTCTCGTGCATTTGAAACTTAGAAATATACATTTCCTCGCGAGTTAAAGCTACGAGTGAGCCTACAAGTAGTGTAACGTTGTAAAAGATTCAGGAGCAACGTAGAGACCATGAATTTGGTATTAGTTCGTGGTCAGATATTTTTTTATATAGCCGACGTATATCAAATAATATATCAAAATAATGTATTTTTTATTCAATACCGAAAAAATGAAGATAAAAGTACAACAGTGTTCAGCAATTAACTCTGTATCAGCTACACGTCTTTGCGACTAGCAATGACTTGCTACCGGAAACATTTTTAGAAAGTAATCAGAAATGATCATTTCCTTTGAATTGTGTCTTTCAAATTAATTGAAGTATTGACATTGTTACGACCGTTCGCGGAGAGACGCGATCGCGAGAAGGCACGTCAACGGGAGTCGTAAATTCCCGTTACGATTAAACAATCGACGCCACGAACTTATCGATCCCCTTATTTCTGTTACGATAATAGGGGTGGTTTAATTGATGTTACACTGTGTTAATACGTATATAATATCGTTTATTCCAGCAACCTTGTAAAGATGAACAGTTACACTGATGCGTCGGTACAAGATAAGAAAGAGATCCGTTACAGACGTTTTGACTATTCTAACGACGAAAAAGAACTGATTTAAGGGTAGAACCCGTTACAGACTTGTTAAATGTTTTAACGACGAGGAAGAACTGGTGACGAAAGTGACAATGCTGTGTCAGAGGAGAGCTAGTGTGTCTAGCACATGGGACCATCGGATTTGTTAATGACATTTTTGGTCGGGAAAGTGAGAGTAGTAGACATTGTTTCTGATTGACTATTAAGACTGTTGGTGGACTAGGAAGGGTCTTAGCTGCCCTTGATAGAAAGTTGATAGTGGGAAGCATCGTACGTGAAAAAATCTAACTTTCCCGTGTTTTCCCGTAGTAAACCATAAACCTTAGAAAACGCTTCAATAAAAAGATCTGTGTTCGATCTGAAAGACTTTAGCTAAAATTTTCTGAGATTTATGATCGGTCCTTGAGAATCTTGAGGATACGCAATAAGGATGTGCGGACATCTGACCCGCGGTGTGTGACCTGGTCTAAGTAGAGTCGGCCGACGTACAAACATAAAGATTTAAGAATATGTTAAAGAGGTTTTTATTATTGTTTATATATTATTTATTAAAATTATTTAAGATACACGTTAATTCAATTACATTGCAATATGAATATTACATCCCTTCCTATATGACATTCTAAATAATTAGATAATTTAGGATTAAAGTATTAACATTACTGTAAAATGTAATATGATCATTTGACGTATTCACAAAGATATTGTAGCTGATGTTATCAGATACTGTCCAAAATTAAATACGAAATCAAAATAACATAGATAGTTCTCATATTATGCATCGCATAATCCAAATTTTTATAGAAATTCTGTAGAAACAATTCGGTAGAAACATTATTATCTAGAAGATAGAAAATTATTTGTTGGCAGGTGTTAAAGGCCTGTATTTTTAAACCTTTATTTTAAAAAAAGAAAATAAGATTGAACACGTGTATATTATATAAAATTATCGTCCCATAACACACCTTGCTTAATTGACCTTATAATTCTGTTACATACTGAACGCAAATCTAATCTAGGCCATATCTACGTATATATAACTGTGGTTTTTTCATATTTAAAAACCACGATAAAGAATAATACAGTTTAACGTATAATTAGCCACGGTTACTATTATTAAGTAATAATTAATTGATTTATTCAAAGATTAATTTTAAATCAGGGGGCAAAATCTTTCAAACGCACACAATGTTTAAAAATGTTGAAGTTGAACAAATTCGATTATGATAACAGTTCTTGCTACCTGTAAATATTTATTATTATGAATTTTAAAAAAATATTTCATGCAGGTATCTTATACATGTTTTTACATTTATACAATCTGTACATTTTTATATTCTTTTTATCACAAATACGTAAAAATCTACAATTTAACAATGAACTACTGGACTTATGACAAATTTCTCTTTACACGACACGATTTTAAGCGAATATTATTTTTATACCTTTTAGCATTGAATTTTAACAAATTACCACACATGGATTTTCTTGAGGAATCTATTCTCTGAATTTCACATTTAGCACGACTTTAGTAGATTTAGAGGTTCGCCCATCCTTTGAAAAATCGATTTGCCCCTTTTTCATCCCTTTAGGAGTTGAATTTCGAAAGACGATGAAAGACGACCGTGTTCATTTTTAACGAGCAGTTCATTTACCGAACCTCAAATTTCCAGCTTTAGCGAATATACGGATTCGGTTACCCTTTGAGAAAACAACTTACTCCCCTTTTCACCCCTAAAATGGTTGAATTTTGAAATACGCTCAAATACGTTTATTTATTTTTAATGAGGAACTCGAAATGTTGAATTTCGCGTCTGCAATATTAGCAACTCGTGAAATATGAATATCCTTTACAAAAAAATTTGACCTCGTTTTTACCTCTCCAGGGTTTGTATTTCTCAAAATTCGACCTTATCGCCACGTCTAAAAAGAAGTATACTATCCAAATTTCACGTTTCCACGTACAGTGATGTGGGCTTGGCGTTGATGAATCGGTCAGTTATTTTGTTTTTTATATTCAGATATAGATTCCAAATAATGTATTTTTATATATACACCGATTTCTCAGAGTTGGCAACAAATGTTGCAGCGATATCGATCTGTTTCACACAAGAACCGCTCCTCGTATCCCTAAAACTTCATTCGCAGGTCAAAAGCCAGACAAGAAACGGAAATGTTGCCCCTTTCTCTAGTTTGAATGCCATTGCCAGCATTCAGCGGAGACTTTGTCCGTCAAGGATATTGAACTTCGACAATCCGAACGGCTCGAGTACCCTCATTCATACTATGAACTGAAAACTTCTAAGAGGTCCTCGATAGCTCCATAATCACTAATACAAGGACAGGATTTTATTCCGTGCTTGCATTGCATTGACGTGTTCCAATTTTTTTCTCGTATATTCTTATGCTGATTTCGCGTTCATTTCTTGATAATGTCAGCTTCCATCGTTCCAACTCGAATAGCTTGCCAGACGAACTCTGTTATAACGATCGTATGGAATCTAGATATCTGTACACACATTTTATGAATATGTGCTGTACGAAACATTTTGAAATTTCATTAACATTATTAGGGCACTCGATTAATTAATCATTGTAACGTATGATTATTTTAGTCTTCGTTCCTTACTAAGAATTATTTAACTATTTACTAAACAGAAATTCTGCATATAATTACAATATTATATACATATATATAATTATTTAACAATGATTTTTATTTATAAAGGATTCTTTCTAATTTGACTTTTGTCGAAGATATTTCTAAAACCATAGCCATAAATAAAGTAACACAGACATCATGTTTAGTGTCTCTGTGGAATTCATGTCAATGCTATCGGGAATATAAACGTGCTCGGAATAATATAGATAATTAGAATGGATAGAAGACAAGAAATACTTACTATGTGTAAATATACGAATGCTGCATATATGAAATATATGTTTCTTCAAATAAAACTTTAAACGCATTATACATATACTTATAGGAAATTATTTTCATATTAATTTATAGAAATGATTAATTTTAGAATTTTAAAATTCTTAAAGTAAAATAAATTGTAGTATCCTATTACATTCTAAATCTTAATATTATTAAACGACATAGCACGCTCCATGCAAACTATAATATAACGATTAAGATAAAACTCATTTTATTAGGTCTAGAACGATGACAATGCAAAACACATATTGAATATGCATGGCGGTTGTGTGCACTGTCGGTCTTTCTATAGTATGCAAAAACGAGAGTTCTCGTATCGAATGTTTAAAATGCCAATACTTCATATACCGTTCAATAGCTTTGTAAAGTAATTGTGTTAGTAGCGAACTAAAATTGAAAATCCATTTTCTACACAAGAATTTATTACCTATGAATATTTTCGTTAATATTGTATAAATTAATTTTCAAACAAAGAATATTCATAAAATTATATCATTTAAATCGCTAAATAATGCGTCACTAAAATATTACTCGTTCATCGTTAAGAATACAAATGCCAAGTGTACGATTATAGAAAAAAATACAATATTTCGCAAAGAATTAAATTTTTTCTTTTTGTCTATAATTGCATAGTTAATATTTCTAACGTTAAATATGTACAACAAAATGATGATTTTAACAATAATATTTTAACAACAAAATGCGTTACGTCGCGCGAGATGGTCCGTGCGACGTCCCTCACGGTCTAACCGCCAAGGCCTATACCTCCTTACACTGACCCGTAATAAATCCACGGAACCACCATAAACCGAATCCATTTAGCTTAATTTCTATTCATAGTATTTTCGATTTTTGGATGGTCCTTAAAACAGTCCTTAGGTTTATTGCACGCTTTTACTAATTACGAAGAAAGCGGATATTTGTTCAGCGAAATAGCAGGTTTTTCCTATGAACAAGGACACCTATGAGCCACATCTGCAGGAGACTTTCTCATATTTTATTTATTAACATTAGCTATAACCAATGGGCATCGCGGATTTTTCTACCGAAAAGTGTGAACAACGAACCCGCGTTCTTAGTTCAAAAGGGCACAACCACACCGAGCTTTCCTCTTTAATAGTACGAGACGGGTCAATTACTGTTCTACAAATCTTTGTGAAGTCAGTCAACTCCTGATCCAATAACAGGATATCGCCATCACTACAATCTACGCGACATCGAGTGAATATTATATACTTAGACGACGTAATATCAACTGTTTTAATATCAACAATTATTATCCCACAAGAAATAAGGGGATCGACCTGTTCGTGGTGTCGATTGTTATAATCGTAACGGGAATTTATGACTCCCGTTGATGCGCTTCAACGCGATCGCGTCTCCCCGCGACTGGATGAAAATACAAAATGAATGAAATGACATAATTTCGCGAAAATATTTAATGCTAAAATACGAGCCGCGGAGTATTGAAACCTTAAAGGAAAGCAGAGGGAAATACCAAAAATGGTAGAGTACCTTCTTACCAACCCAAGCGTAGAAGTAAAATGGCAAGTAGGGTAGGAATCACTGTGAGGGGTGGGTCACGGATGGCGCCACAGTAAAAGCAACCAACCATCCCCGCTACAACTTAGACGAAGCGAGGTGCGGCGTGGCGAGAGCTGCAAATTCACCTCCGTAAAGCGATCCGCCACCAAGGTTTGGAAAGTCGCCATTTCTGCCTAACTCCGCAGTCGCTATATTCACGTTTTAATACCAATGAAATGTCAGTGCACGACGATCTGTGTGATGAAATAGGCGAAGTGTTGTCGGAGTTCTTCAATACCGCGCCGATCACGTTTGTAATCGCGATTCTGTTTGTACTCGAGTACGTGATCGCACTCGTGCTCCTGCTCAAGGCTCTGTTCACGATCCTGTTCACGGCTGTGTTTTCCGTGTTCCCCAAATCCGTGCCCCTGCCCAACCAGTTTGTAATATTGTTCGCATTCATGCCCATAATTGTGGCTCTGCCGATGAGGCTTTGAACTAGACGCACGACAAACGATTAAGAAAGAAAAAGGAAAAGAAAAACGGAACGAGAACAAGGAAAGAAGGTTGAGCCTAAAGTAACCGCAAGCCCCCAGTGAACCAGTAGGTAAATCTGCCAGTCTTCCTCTGTGATTCCTTGACCTTGACATTCGAACCGACGGTGTATCAACGAAAGTAACTACTAGGCGAAGCAGGGAAGCTACGAGTACAACCGCCCTAATTCTGGCTGAACAGAGAGAGCCCTTGATCAAAATCTTATATGCCACGAACGACGGTCAGGTAAAAGAAATCGTTCGTCGGAGACCGCCGCCAAATCGGTTCACGATGAGCGAACAAGATGTGGATGACGTTGCCTTTCTGACAGGTGAGACACGTCAGAACAGGCATTCGAGAATTTTTGTGGATTTTCTCGAGTAAAGCTCAGGCTCTAGTTTCGTGCCCGTTGCAATCTCATAGCAGGGGTAGCTCCACTTCTGACAGCTCTGTTTGCCCCTTGACTTTCCTTGACGCCCCTTCCCTTCCTTTTCACGGTTTCCCTTCATTTCCTCGTCCTTCTTTTCCTTTGTTTCTTTTTTCCCTCTCTTTTCTTTACACGCGGTTCTCTCCTTTTCCTTTGAAATCGTTCGACCAGATGGCCCACTTACGACCCTCCGGGCTACGAATAGACTATACGAGGAGCACGTGCGTGCGATCAATAAAAGACAAGCTTCTGATCTTTCAAATTAAAACACGCAACCCGGCTAACCTCACGAGTTTATGTATATGTATCTTCTTGTCGACCTATTAACTAATTATCATCCTGCCTGTGACAACAAATAAAACCAGTTGCAAAGTGCGTGAACACATCTGTCTGACATAGAACCATACAATATGTTGCAACACGTATCGTATAGAACAAGCCACTTTATCCAAATGACGTGAACTTTTCGAGCAAAATTGCCTGAGAATTGTACATACGTCGATATTAACTTTTGTTTACTTTATACTTCGCTTGCATTGAAGGAAGCAATTTAAGCATACGTCTCTTAAAATTATGCGTATTCAGTGTACTATCTTGTAATGGCGCCATTCTTACCAATCCATTCAAATTGAATTTAAATTGATTGGATGTTATAGAGCTGTCATTCGATGAAAAGATATATACACAGCATTTCACGTGTTTTGCTGGAGTAACTGCATTAACGTCACTGTGGACTGTCGCTCGGCAGTCAAAAATCTAGGTCAAGTGTGTAACCGAGGACAGGAAACTTGTTTCTCACGTTAGTGGACATTTTACGTTTGGGAACTTATACGTTTCACCTACTTCTTCAATTTTCAATAATATTCGTACCTATTCATATATATATTTCGTTCGATATTATAAACGACATACGTAATGTTGCCAAAACAAATTCAACGCGTTTTTCTCATGCTTTAGAATAGGGAGCGTATGGACGCTTGATCATTCTTCAGGAGACTCTTTGTTCCAGGAGACAGTAACACAGGATTGCACAAACGTAGTATTTATGAGCACAATGGAATTGTGTGTTCTCAAAAAAGGGCTCTCTGCGTAGCTACCGTTGTTTTTGCGATCCTTTTCGCCATATCACTCATCATTGCCTTCGCGGGACCACAAAATGGTAATGTAACGTTCCCTTAATGTAAATAACATTTCAATTTTGTTTCTGTATTACTCGATGCTTGTTATTGGTTTCTCCTCCTTTTTTAATAGACTGCCCTTGTGCTGGAGAGAAGCCACCCAATCTGGAAATCGAAGACGATGAAAAAAGTAGCGAGCCTCTTGCAACTAATGGAGAGGTATGGTTATTTGTGTTTGCTCTGCTGGTTATACGATCGAAGTGGAACAAAACATGTACTTCGTAACACATATTCTAGACATAATGCACAAGTAATAACGACCGTATGTACTCGAGTTCTCAAATGGTACAATGAATAATGTAGATTCGTCAATGTTATTCATACATGCCATATGAATTCAAATAATCGTCAAATAATGACATCACATTAAATTTTTATAAAAATATATTTAATTATATATTAAAAGAATATTTAAAGAATTATATCGTGATAAGTACATTAAAGAATTTCAATTTCGTGTTTTTGCATAAATACAAGTCGTAGTATTGATTCCAATCTTTTACAAAAATTTGAAGGATCATATATTATATTCCATATATTATAAAATAAGAAAATAGCGATTACTTATTTTCATTACAAAAATGATGCGAAGTTTTTAATACAAAATACAGTTGTTTAAGATATTACTTTTGGAATATAAAGAGAAAAATCTATCTGACCTGAAACCTTTCTATGCCGCGGTACGTAAAAAGAAAGAATTAGGACGTATAGAAATGCAAAATACATAGGTATGTCATGTATATGTGTATGCAAAGTGTGTTCTTTTGTATGTCACATTTCAATGCTTGTGCCTGAGCCTTTGCTTGAAGCTTACTGTGAACGAGCTATAAAACGTCTTGGCGGGAAATCAATTGCAAGGCGTCTATAGTACTATAAATTTCCATACCCTAGAGTTTAAAGTATCATAATCTAGGATTGTCGATTATTTGATCAATTTTATTGTTGATCATTCATATTTTACTAGCAGTTACATAAATAGTACATCTTTAGCATCGAAGATAAAAAATGTATGCCGTTGCAGTAGCTCGCTCAACTAACGGTCTAAAAATAATTTAATTGAATGAAACTGTTACAGGTGTTTCCTTGGAATAACGTGAGGCTACCTACGTTTGTGCATCCTACTAGGTACAATATCACTATCCATCCAAATCTTACCACCTTAGAAGTAAAAGGTAAGTAGTATATTGTTGATTAGTTTTAACTAACGTTCGAGAATATTAATTATTACATTTTTATTGCAAAAAAACTTGTTTTAATTTATCAAGCTTTTCCAAGACGTTATTTATTATAAATATGTAGAAAGACATTTAAGACAGAAATCTTACAGTATCTTTACAATTAAGAAATTACTTTCTGGAGTAAAAAAGTAATGTTTCCATAATACTTTGCACTAAAATATTTAGGAATGAAGAAAAAATAATTTTCAATTTCCATTTGCAGGACAGGTCACAATCGAATTCTATGTCGATAAAGAGACCAACTATATCGTCTTCCATAGTAAAAATTTGACAATAAATGAGAAAGTGAGTATTTAAAATAATATGCGTGTACAGTGGCTCCAAGTATTCGTATACTTACAGACATATTTTATTAATATATTATGTATATTTATATGAATTTCATTAACATACGTTATTACGAGCCACTGTACATACATCAGTATCATATTCTATCTACTTTCTGATTGCAAAAAACTGGTTTTTAGATGATTCAGGACCGTAAAGGCCACAGATTAAAAATTGCAAAATTACTGGAATATCCGAAACATCAACAGTTGTATTTAGAACTGGAAGAGAGTAAATTTCGGAAGAGAGGGAATTACACAGTACACTTGAGGTTTATTTCGAAACTGACGAGTGAACTCGAAGGATTTTATCTTAGCAGCTATGTCACCCCAGAAGGAGAAAAAAGGTTACTCTGAAACTGTAATAATTTTCTGTTTGGGAAATTGCTCAAGGAGTATTTTCATTTTGAACGAAATCGTAACTGAATTATTTTTTCGACTATAGGTACCTCGCCACGACTCATTTCGAACCTACGTATGCACGCTCGGCATTCCCATGCTTTGACGAACCACAATTTAAGGCTAAATTTAAGGTTTCGATATTTAGGGACAGATTTCATATCGCGCTATGCAATATGCCTGTGATGAACACCGAGGATGCGGGATTTTACATGGGCACCGGACTGGTGAGTACGAAATTAATGAAGTTATATTCTTGTTAAATTATTTTATTAAATTAGTGTTATATTATGATATATTATTATTGGTCAAACATTTTTCTTTGTTTCTCCCTCATGAAATATTTGAAACCATATATCATTATTATTATTTCTTGTTTCACATATCTGAATCGGATTTACAAAACATTGTTGTACGTTGCTAAACGTACTATAATTTTACAAAGCTTCTTAGTTAAAATGTATAGTACAATAATATTGGAAGAAAAACGGATACTATTTTATATAGTGTAGTCTATAATTTATGTTATTATAATTGTACTATATGTACTTAAATAACAACATTTATCGCAAAAATTTTCAGCTTCGCGATGATTTTCAAGAATCTGTAGAAATGTCGACGTACCTGGTAGCTTTCGTGGTTTGTGACTTCAAACGAGTCTCCGAATTGACTAAAAGGAATATTTCCGTGAGTGTTTATGCAGCAGAGACAATGCTTCCACAGGCAAAATACGCAGTAACTACTGCTGCTCGTACAATGGATTACTTTGAATCTTTTTTCGGGGTACATTATCCATTGCCTAAACAAGGTACGTAATCAAATCAGAATATGAAAGTAACTGTAAATTCACTTGATAATAATTTCATTGGTGTAACAGAAAGTTTCTTATTCATGGTGTACCAGGTTTCTCTGGACAGACATTTCTAGTATACTGTATGACTACAAATAAGAAAAAAATGTTTTGCAATTAAATTAACAAATTCCGTTATATTTTGAAGTACAGCTTTCATTTAATATTATAACATTTCTATTTTAATATTATAACATTCTTTTCTTATTTCTATTCATAGGATATACTGACAAAATATGACTGAAAAAACTTGAAACGCCTTATATATCCTATATTAGTTTTTAACATATAAATTTTATTAATTTCTGATAGACTTAATAGCTATTCCTGACTTCGCCGCTGGTGCAATGGAAAACTGGGGCCTAATCACGTACCGAGAAACATCAATACTTTATGATCCACAAGAGACATCAACCAATGCTCACGAGTGGGTCGCTATAGTTGTAGCTCATGAATTAGCTCATCAATGGTTTGGTAATCTCGTCACTATGAAATGGTGGAACGATTTATGGTTAAACGAAGGAGCGGCCAGTTTCTTCGAATACAAAGGAGTGAATCATATCTCACCTGAGTGGAGCATGATGGATCAGTTTATTTTAGACAAAACTCAACCAGCGCTTGATCTCGATGCTTTGGCAAGCAGCCATCCCATAAGCGTGCCGGTTAAAGATCCAAATGAAATCGAAGCTATATTCGATGATATCAGTTATAGTAAGGGCGCCTCCATACTTAACATGCTTGAGGGGTTTTTGTGCGAGGATGTTCTGAAAAGTGGATTGAACGACTATCTAAATTCGCACGCGTATGGAAATGCGGACACGAACGATCTCTGGGCGGTCTTTACAAAACATACAAATAATACTTTTGACGTAAAAGTAGGTATAAGTTTGAAAGATTAATTTTAAAAACTTATAATTTCTGGTGTTCCATGAAATACAATGTGTCGGCAGGCTATTATGGATACATGGACCCAACAAATGGGTTTTCCTCTGATTACGATCACACGTAATGGGAATACCATCACAGCAACTCAGAAGAGATTTCTAATTTCGCCAAAAGAAAACGATACAGAACTGCAAGAAACAAAATCGCCCTTTGACTACAAGTGGTATGTCCCGTTGAGCTACTACACAGACAAAGAACCGCGCAAGCTTCACAACATATGGATGAATTTAACCGATGGTAACACATAGGACAATTATAACGAACATTTTTTTTAGAGATGTTTAACAGCATTAAGCGAGAAATCGTTAAAGGAATCCGTTCAAAGGCGATATAAAATTATTTCCAATTGATCTTTTTTCATTTTACTACAATTCATACATAGGAGATTTATTGATTTTCGATCCTACCTTTTCCGCCGATGTTAGATGGAAAAGAAAAAGAACACATTGACAACTATGATTTTTGATAAAAATAAAATGACCTTCGTTAACCGTGTTTTTTATCTAATTGAAAAATTAAGCTAAAAAATCAAGGTGGTTCATAAATGAATTCTGAAGTACAAAAAATTAAGAAAAATCAATTGCATATAATTTTATATGGTTTTCGAATAGCTTTGCAATTATTGGGCTTTATGAATTATTAGCTGGCAATTTCATTCGTTTCGTAGATCTCATTTTTCGAATAACGTAAGTTTCATTCGTACATTTTTTAATTAAAAAGTAATATAATATAATCCAAATTCATGCGTGGAAAATGTATTTCTTGATACGAGTGAACTTGTTATCTGATAATAAATTGAACCATATCTTCGACTTTATGGAAACAAAAATTACTACATATTTTCAGTAACGTTCGAAATACCTACCGACGTGGAATACATAAAATGCAATGTGAATCAAAGTGGATTTTACCGTGTATCTTACCCAGAAGAGATGTGGTCATCGATCATCACTACATTATTGAATAATCACACTAAGTTCAGTCCAGCGGACCGTGCTAATCTTATTGACGATGCGTTTACGCTTTCCCAAACAGGCGAGTTAAACGCTACCGTACCTCTTCGATTATCTCTTTATCTTTTAAATGAAAGAGATTATGTGCCATGGACTACTGCACTCGGATATTTACATTCTTGGAAAGATAGATTAAGCGAAAGTCCCGGATATAAAAGATATATCACATTCTTGAAGCTTTTGTTAACTCCAGTTATCAAATACGTCGGTTGGGCAGACGAGGGATCACATTTGAAAAAGTAAATATAAAATCTTGTTAACTTTAGAATACCAACAAGTCATATTTACAACTGACAAAATTTCTAAGATTAGGAAGATTAGAATAACTATCAACTCTTGTACATCGAGTATTTTAAATTTATTACGTTTCTTTTCCACAGGTTATTAAGAATTGCAGTGCTTCAATCAGCTGTATCAGTAAAATTGGACGATGTTGTAAAACCAGCAAAAACCCTTTTCGAAGACTGGATGTTAAAAGGCAAACGAATTGCCCCAAATATACGAGACGTCGTATATGTTGCAGGTAATGCAATATTATTTTTATCATGCATCCAATATGTTCACCACGTTCATTCGTAGATTCATTTATTTATTTGTGGATTCACTGATATTCAGATAATTTCTCGTAATTCATTATATTTGTTCATTGCATTTCGTTTGTTCTTCTTTGTAGAAAAATTAAATTTTATTCAATCATTCGTTACATCGTATACATTTTTCTGTGTACAGGAATCAAATTTGGTGGTGAGAAAGAGTGGAATCATTGTTGGAAAAATTATCAAGAAACTCAGGTACCAAGCGAGAAACGAATAATGTTGCAAGCGTTAGGAGCGACGACAGATTCTTGGTTGCTACAACGTTACCTTTTACGATCGTTAAATCGAGATATGGTGAGATCACAAGACGTTGAAACTGTTATAGCCTCTGTCGCTACCAATCCCGAGGGTCAATTCCTTGCATGGCGTCATCTCAAAGCTTACTGGCCTCAGATACATGTTTTATTCGGAAACGGATCGCTGACCATGGGTAGTCTTATATCTGTTGTAATTTCTGACTTTTTCACAGAATACGACTACCACGAGGTAAGTAGAAAATATACCGTTTCATTTCTTAATCACAATTTTATAATGAAACACTTTATTAATAATGTGCCAAATATCACTTGTAAAAGAATTATTTTTAATTTTATCATTGTATTACTTGCAAGTGAATCATTTCAAATTTTATTGTTAAATAGCTCTAATAAAGGATAAAATTATCCTGGCTTCTTCTTTCTGTAATTCTGTACCTAAAGTATATTCTATAAAAATAAGCAAGAGCACGCATATTTTTGTACGACATTCAGGGCGATTCAATTACTGAAACTTTCAAAAATTCCATATTTAATTAATAATCCTTTCCATACGAGTTTGTAATAAGTATTTTTGACGTTGCGTCTTAGGTTTCGGAATTCTTTAAGGAAGTGGATGTCGGAAGTGGTCGGGGAGCATTAGAACAAAGCCTAGAAACAATCAAGTTCAATATACATTGGGTAAAACAGAATGCAGATGTCGTTGATAGATGGCTCATAAATTATTTGGACAGTCACACAAGTTAACCCTTTGTTTATCGGGAATGGGACACGAATGACGCGAAATTATCATCCATACATTTCGTAACAATACTTACGTTTTTCATGGTGCTCATCGATACATGATATCTTCGTGTGACACGATATAGTGTAAGAAAAAAGTAAGACGTTTGTTACTATCCAGAAGATAATCGTTTATTTACCACTTAGTTAGGTATATACATAATAATTCGCAGATCAAAAATGACCCATTTCCGTCGTACCCATCAAAAGATTCTTCTCATCGGTTAAAGATCAATGATCCTTCAACGGACGAAAGATCGACCGATACTTCGTCAAGTTGCGAGACCTCTTGCACAATAATTTACCAACTAATAATATTAGTGATTTGACAATTTACAAGCTCTACATTCTAAATTATTCCATAATTTCACAATTTATTCGTCAAATAGGAAATGATTTATAAAATTCACTCTTAACATTTCATTTCTTTTATTATCAAACTTCTTAATATAATACAAGAGAGTTTATTGATGATATTATACAATGGTTTGTACATTGTGACTTGTAAAATTGCACTAATATCAGTTCAATCGTGTCAAGGAGAGCCAAGAAGTATTAAACTCATACCAAAGTTCGTAGTATCAGATTTTTGTCCGTTGGAAGAAATCTTTCGATGAATCGAAACAGAGCCGAATTGTTTATATGTAACACATTATACACCAATTTATACGCACTTTCGAAAGTATTTATTTATTATACACGCAGTGCGTGCAGATTGGATTTATTATATATAAATAGAGAAAGAGAGAGAGAGAGAGAGAGAGAGATTATAGCGAGGAGAGAACAACGTTGTTCCTAGGGTAGTCGCTAACCCATCGAATTTTTCCGGGATGAAGAAAAGGGCTAACGACGTACGCCTATTAACGTTGACACTTTAGTCTCCCAAATAATACTATACTTTATTACAAGGAGTGACAGTTAGTTATCTCCACGTGATGCCCAAGCCCCATTCCTGATCCATCCAGTACAGTAATTCAACGGAATGCTGAAATTTGACGAGAAACGCTACTTAACATATTTCACGAGTCAGCCCTAAGCTCTATATTAAAAGAAAGAGTAGCTATAAATACGATCAGTAATACAGAATAATATTTTGGCCTGTGCTAGAGTACGTAAGATTTTTATTCCGTTTAACGTTTATACAAGTATAAAGTTACAAGATATTTACATGATTATTTTATTGATACAAAATTTTTGTAGCGGTAAATGTCAATTGTACAGTCAGTAAAAAAAGAAAAAAATTAACGAATTACATTATAATATGTAATATAATCGATGACGATCATTAGAAATCCATTTTTCGATGAAACTCAGCTGCTCTTGTAAAGGATAGTGTGATTCGCTGTAAATACATAAAAAAGAAAATCAAGGAACGACGTTAAATTGCGTTAGTACTGATCAAGTAATTACAGAAAATGCCCGAAACGATTGTTACGAACAGTCAGTTAATATAAGTAGCATATCAATATTGGAGAAGTGTTCGACAGATTAATTCGGCCAAATCTTTCGTCAAAACAGAATTCTAGTTTCGTGGAAACGGTGATCCGACAGAGAAGATTTGGCCTCGAGAGAAAGAACATATTACGAGGATTGTATCGTCCCTCGGAAATAATCGCGAAAAATTGATGTACCGTGTGTGTCGTGTATTTATATTACCGCAGAACATTGGATGCGCGGGATATGTCTCGCGTGGCATAATAGCATAATAGAGAATCGGATATTTTATTATGAAAAAGTGTATAAATTTATGTATGTAATCTTGTGATGCTTTGTATGGTATGTACATATTAGCGTAAGAGAATTGTGTGCTCTGTGTGGTCGGATATATTTAAAAGAAAAGGTATCTAGATGCATACAAAATATGTTAATGCCAAAGTTAACTGCTGGCCTTTACAAAAAAAAAAAAAAAAAAAAAAGAAGAAGAAGAAAAAGAAATATTCGTGTGATTTTGGTATGATTCGTAATCTTGAAATGCTAATGAGATTGAATTGAAATTAACCACTGTTAAACGTTAGGTATACATTCGTCGTGTACTTACATCACTTCCTACGTTCTTCTAATTCTCTATCGACAATAAACATAAAATATAAAACGATATAACAGGGAAATATTTAAAACAGAAAGAACGATTTCGTTTACCACTATTTCTAATAAATGAAAAATCGATTTAGCATTTGAAGGTTAAAGCACCAAAATCAAGATAACTGTACAGAACGCGATGAAAAAAAAAAAAAAAAAAAAATCAGAAAATACCGAGGATATTTCGGTGCGGTGGTGTTATATGTATAATATGTATAGTACAGAAAGAACTAGGTTCAACGCAAAACAAATTTTTAGCCCAATCAGAAAAGAACTCGAGACACGCTGTATACGTTTGGATTTTACTCCACGAGAGCTATTTTCTATGCGTCTTTTATCTTCCACTGCCCGTATCCAATGGTCGACCAGATCTCACGAATATTCAATTTTACGTGTTCTCATCACTCTCGTTAAACAATCAAAGCACTCGTTATCTAACAAAGAGACATTCACAATATAATTAGTTATTTCACTATAATTAGTTAGAGCACATAGGACACGATTGATCTCTCTATCCTTAATCTATCAATAAAAAAAACTGCCGACGATGCTTGCAATTCGAATCCCCTCGCGAACAAAAGAAAAGAAAGGAATAGCATTTTTTTCGAGATTCATGCCATTTTTTACATATTTTCAATCAGAGTACAATTACTTGGAATCCCGACAAGTAACGTTTCTTGATATAAAATATCGTCGACTTTTATCGGATTAGGATTTTCTGGCCGGAACTGTACACGCATGTTTACATTTAGAAAAAGGAAAAAAAAAGAGATTTATGAAAATAAACGGCTGCATGGATCGTTCATCCCTTTAAGTAGATTTTGATACACTCCAACGGCGAATTAATGAATCGACGCACAACTAGATACCTTACATGTAAATAGCATATTTTTTCACTAACGGATATTCTCTCTTGTTAAAGATTTAAACGGACGAAGTCGCTCCACGATATTTGCGAAAGCGTTCGGTTCGCCGGTTCGCCGATTCGCCATTTTCAGTACGAAGGGAGCACGAACCGATTGGCCTACTTTACAACATTCGTATTATAGCCGAAAGTACTTGTTTAAGAAATAATACGCAGTTCTCTCGCTTTCGTTTAAGAGCGAAAATCGCACAGATCGTCATGTTCCTTTACAAAAAATATAGATTTACGTCTAATCGTAAGTGTAACTGTCATGAAAGTCACGCACGATTATTATTGTTTTATCGATTACTTTCTTCTTTTTATCACTAATTACAAAGGTCTAACAGTATTAGAAAAAAAACCATTCTTTACCGTGGTGTTAAGGATTATATCGAATAATAATAATATATATTTGTTTTTCGAGTTTAAGAACGATTTAATAAATAATAAAAAAAAAAAATCGAATCCACTAGACGCGGAGTAAACCGATGCAAAAGTTCTACCGAAAGACTGGACATCAGAATAATCAAGAAGAGTACATACTTATATGTATTTTATGCAATCACCCGATAATGTTATGTCTTAAGAGAACGAGGCTGTCTTGCATCTCATATTTATGAATGAATTATTGATACAACTATATATTGTATACCGTTCTCTACTGTACTGTTGTCATAGATATTTTGTTGTATAAAAGAATGCGAGATATGTACAAGCATACAAAGGAATATATTATATGTTTAAAATAACGTACACGTCATTTCATTCTTTCATAAACATTTTTACCTAAGTACATATTATTCATCTATATGAAGCTATGAAGGTATTAACTAAAAATTTAGGATATAAAGTAAATATTCTTATAGTTTGGTATTACGGATACATTTCTTACAAAAACGTTGCGACTAAATATAAAATATGACTCTTATGATATTTTGTCTAGAACATTGGTTAACAACCTTAGATTATAATACGTACCTGATATCTATATATTGAATTCTAGTCTGGATAGAATATGAAAACGTTCCGTTATAAGTGCATACATCTCGTAAAAACATTCCTTAGTCAAACATTTCACTTCCTTACTACTTCTACCGTTTTCTTCTGCTAACTCTGAAGCCACTAGTATATTGACTATTATCTTAAATAAGAATTAATCAAATATCATCATTTGCTATTCTTATTAACTAATTAGTAAATATTATTATTAATTAAATGTATTACAAAATAAATTACGAAATCTGTATCATTCTTTGTAAATCTCTTAAAAAGGCTATAATTTTGTTTATGAAGAAACTGTATTTGTTTACAAATAACAATATTATTCATAAGAAAATGTATGGCAGTTTAATAATTAAAGATATGTTACTTGTTTCTAAAAGTTTTATAATACGTGTATAATAATGTACACATATAATATCAAATGATATTAAATAATAAAAATTCCATTATGTTCTGCCAACATCTTTATTCTTCTGGTACTGTAATACATTAAGTGTAATGTTTGTTAATATTACTATGTTGCAAGGTAAGTAATGAAAACTTAATAACTAGTGAATAATTTAACATTAAATGAGTTTCTAGTGATTAAACACGTGGAACTGTTATTTGGTATGCATAACTACTGAATATATATTTCAAATCTACATCTTGGTGCCAATCAAGTGCGCCGGCGTATCAGCACATCGGATACGGAAACATCGATGTCACGGAACGATGTGTTTGCTGTCCGCGCCATGTTCAAATAGCGCGGTTGTAACTCATAGTGACGTAGCCCAAGAAAAATTCCAATTATCTCATACTGAGACGACAGACGGTTGCTTTTGCGTTGATCCTAATAACTGCATCATTGCGAGAAGGAAAATTTTGTTACAGAAATACTTGTCATTGAGTTTTAACTGAAACGTGGCTTAAAATACGAAAGTTCGCAACATATCTTCGAAGAAGTATTTATTACAGTGGCAGAGTGCTTTTCGAAATTAAGTGACGTAATGTATTTAACTTCCATGCGGGTAATTACTAGTAAAGAGTCTCCACCCTGTGTTTCCCAGTGTTCAAGTGACTTCTTTTAAAATAATATACGTTTCAAAATTAAGAAGTAAATAGAGACATGCTTCAAACAGATGATTTACCGCGTATGACACCATTGTCACCCGGCAACAATGTAATAGTTCTGAAGTTAGCAGAATTTATCAACAAGGTAAATACTAAATGTATGAAAATTTGTGATGTTCATATATGTGTAATCTGTGAGTGTAAGTACATACAGTTTTACATATATACATATACTTATTCACACACTTGCATGTGAATGCTTCCATACATGTCCACGTACTTGCTTGATCACTCATGAACTTGTATTAACAGTTTAAATATGGCAACTACGCACAGTGTGTACCAACATGACCGTAAGCGAAGTTCCTTTAATTTGATTTCATACGATTGCATTCCCTCTCTTTCTTTCACAGTCGTACGCGTAAACACACATTCTCTCTCTCTCTCTCCCTCTCTCCCTCTCTCTCCCTCTCACCCTCTCGCCATCTCTCTCCCTCTCTTCCTCTCTCTGTTCCTCTCGCACCTAAAAATAATAAATACTAATGTATTAACAAATTACAAATTTCTAAAAGAACTTTCTTTTACACTTACAAATTGTATTTACATTTATCACAATACAAAATTATCTATATAGGAATTTAGACGGACATGATTGATCGAATTATCGACAAATACTTTAGTTCTCATAGAAAACTACGAAGAAAGATACCTTTGTTGTCATTTTGCCATACTTCAACTATTAATCTAATTTGCAAATTATATAGTTTTTATTAACATATTAATAGTAGGAAATATGTACATTTATATTATTATTGCTATTCAAGTAGGATTAGTCAATATCATTATCCGTTTAAACAATGTGATTTTATAATAAGTAACGGAATAAATTCAAATGATAGAAAAATGACCATAAATATAATTATTAATACAGAAAAGAACGAAAGCATTCGTAATTATATATATATGTGTAAATATAATCTCGAAAAATTTTATTATGTATACTCTGAAATCAGAATAATCATATATCAATAAAGCAATAGTGAAAAATGTATTATATCTGTACATATGCAAATGGTGTTAACGAAATCGTTACGTAATGAGTGCAAACTTCCATGTAATAGAAAAACTGGTGAAAATGCAATGAAATAAAAACATCGTTATATAAGTAAGTATAATATGTTGCATTTTAATAAAGCATCGATAATTCGTTTCGAAAATCAAAATATCTTTGTTAACCGTTACATTCATCTTCTGCTTAATTTTGGTATTTAATTAAACTATACAAATATGTACGCATATAAATGAACTTTTGTAACTTTTATGTTTATCTACTTTATAAATTACGCTGTAAATAACCTCGAATGAGTTAATACCACGTGCATTTGTATATTAATTTGTAATCTTCATTGCATCATCAAACAGTATCACGATATTCCAATAGCCATTAGCATTTGAAACAAAGAAATTAATATTCCGTATATTGGAATAAGAAATAGAGTACGTCAGAAATTTAAATCCAATGAGGACAGCTTAATGACAAACGGATTGGTCGTTTATGGAAAAATATAGGGAGAAGCATAGACTTGGTGCGGCCCTGAGAAACGACGTTGCCGAAGTGAATGCTGAGTCACATATCGCGAACGATCTCTCCCAGGAAGGTGTGCTAGTTCGTTTCTCTGTGAAATGCACTGTATTGCATTAGTATAACGTTATCACTATTAGAATTATAACATCATTAAACCAAAATGATTTAAGTAAGGAGGTACTTGGCGCTTGTCGCGGGCCTCGAATATTTAATGGAAACGAATTTAAGGTAGCTTTAGGCCCGGTAGTTCGTGTATCTGTCAGTTTCTACAATTAAATCGAAGTTCTTACTTTTTACTGGGACTGCAACGGTGTGTCAGTGAAAATAAAGTGTTAGTATTAATTCAAAAAAGTATTGCCTTGAATTGTCAAACGAAATTCGAGGCATGCGTAGGACGTGCGCGACGTGTACCGAAGTTTGACGTGGTTAGTGTGTGTTTTGAGGTTATTTTTGTGTTCGTGTAACTGACCTATACTTGTTTAAAGAGAGCTCCGAATCTTTATTTTCATTCTGACAGTCTGTCGAATAAGTTCCTTCAGCAAGAACTTTGAAAATCATCTTTCCTAATCTAATTTAAATTCTGTATTGGTCACTGAAGAAAAAAAAAACAAAAGTTTAAAGAGTGGTGTTTGATAACATTGATAATAATTAAGGACACGATATTGGATTCTCTATCATAAAGTAGTGGATAAAATTTTATTCATAGTCAGCGTATTATATCTGTGTACAGTCATGGAAACGTTATTAAATATTCAGACTGATCCAAGACATTAACAAAACAACGCTTCAACATGAACATTTGTTTCTTTGTGATAACTTGCCTCAAAACGTGCCAAGCCATTGTGACAATAAGCTGAACTAATTCGGATTATAAATAAATCTGTCAATTGGAAATAATTTGAATATCAAAAACACAAAATGTTGTGTATAAAGAAATTATACCACGAGGAACTATTCCAATTAGCACTTCTACTTTCCTTATTAAGACTAGACCCAGAATCCTACCTTGGTTTGGATATTCAAACCATAGGTGTAGGTTCGTTAGATCTAAACAATGGGTCTAGGTGGCACACCGATGTTCATACAATAGTTCATCGCCCTATCTTTGTTCACCCAAAAAACCTAGATTCTATGCTTTTAAATTATGAGAGAGATTTATTTGAAGACTTAAATTCATTAGGAAGATACAATAGAATAAATTCTGGTTTAAATGACATCCATGCATATCTGTTAAACACTGAGGAATCTGGAAGAGATGTTGATATAGCAGGACCTAGTATATCATTTTCTACAGACCTAACTAGGAATATAACATCACCTGACCCATCAAATTCTTCGCAAAGTCCTGACGAACCGGCTAATACGGCAGAACTTACTCAAGAGGTATTTTTTTTCCTTATACTTGTTAATGTAAATTTTGGGTTTAACTTCAATTTGACCGTTACTTTACTTTTATCATTATTATTATAATTAATTCAGATGTAGAAGATACTAATGCGAGTACTAAAATTATTGGATAATTTTACATATATTTGATATGCATAAATTGTACTTTTTCTTTTAATGCAACAAAGTAATTATAATACTGAAGCTAAGCATTTAATCCAAGATTTATTTGTTTTTATATGACAGTATTCATTACTTTTAAATTATAAATTTATAATACAAAATATTTATACCAGAGTTTCCTCTTCCTATTTTAAAATGATAAAGTGTATAATCTTCTAACAATTCTTTTAATTAAACATTTTTTTCTGTAACTGAGAAAATATTTTATAGTTCAGTATATGTACATAAGTTGTTTACTTTTAATTTCATTATTTTTATTTTACATTTATTTTAAATGTACGATAATATTAACAAGTTAATAATAACTTAATACTAACTTATTAATATTACCATGCAATTAAAATAAAAATAAAATAAAAATAATACAATATTTTTAAAATACTTCAACATTATTTTATGTAATGAAAATATTTAATTAATTATTCATCACTTGTTTACAAATTATGTCTCCTTGATAATATTTTATATTATCGCAATAAAAAACAAAATTTAGTTAAAAGACGCAACTTAATAACAGCATGTCGTGTCAGCGATCCTGTTGTCAAAAATACATTATCACGTGTCCTTGAGTCCTTGCAATGACCTGTAGCGGTCAAAAATTTTGCAATATTTTTAGTTATGTCGACCGAAGGCTTCAGTATACTCATATTTCCGATAATATTCATTTATTTTTAACCTCATAACTTTTTCTTTATATTCTATATTTATTTTTTTTCTATATTGATACTACTGAAAATTTTATATTTACTAGAAAATATAAAAATTAAATTTTTTTATTTTTAAACTTGTTTAGAATAAATCAATCACTGTTGTTATCTTGTATTTGAGATTTTGTATACATAAAGAATATTGCCTATGTGTTAGTATCACCGACTGAATACTATTGAGGTTCTCATTTCGCATTGAGATACTATTCAAATTATGAGAGTACTTCCATACATTACCTGATATGTATGTACAAAAAATTTCAAGTAATTTAAATAACTTTGTTCCGTTTAATTATATATAAAGCATGTTCAAATGTAATAATTTAAATTTGAAATCAGTAAAACAAAGACGAAACGTTTTATTTATATTTAAATTCAATATTAACAAGTTGAGGCATTTAAAGTTGTTTCACTATATACTGTATTTAGTTTATTGATATTTATAAAAGGAAACATATAATATTAATGAATAAAACTAATTAAATAAAATACACAAGTAAACCAGGTTATTTTATGTTATTTTAGTTATATTTTAACAATTTTTCTATCAGTTCCACATAAGTAGTATTTACCTATAACATTTTCTTAGCAATACCCTTGAATATCCAGGTCACCCATATCAGTTAACTAGGTTAATTAATTGCGTTTCTATTTTTTAATCCAGTATTTAGACGTGTATCGCATGCTTTTAGAATATCTTCAAGGAATTTTTTAAGGAAACATTTAAGGAAAATTAAATACATATATCTCAATAAAAATAATGCTTTTAAAATTAATAAATTTTATATGAATTTAAAAATAATACCGCGATAAACATTTTAAAATTATGAATTGGAAAATCAAGAAAACTTAGCTTGCAAAATAACTAATTATTATATTATCTAAACGTAAATGTTCTGAACTATACATCATGTATATGTTCGTAAATCGATTAGGTATTCTCTGATTAGATAAATATACATATATGTGTATTGTAAATTGCTTACGTACTGCATACTGTTTGTGTATACTTCCTTCTACAGACAACCTTTGTCATTGGATCATACGATTTAATTAAGTATCAATTTATTTCATTCCATTCCAATTCTAACTGTTACATAACATGAAAAACGACAAATATTTTCTATAGAAGTAAAAATTTCGTACACAAAGAGGGCTATTAAATTCCAAGGCGTATTTTCTTACTTTTACATATACTATGTGTAATTTTCAATTGTATATTACACGTTACGATAAAAGCATCTTATCGTAAGAAGAAAGAAGTACTCAATTGTGGAGATTTTAGTTTTACATATCAGTTTTTAAAATTCATTTAAAATTATAAATAACAGATACAAAGAATACGTTGATTAGTACAAAAGTCAAAATAATATTTTCTAATATACATATATAAGAAACTCTTCTCATTTATTTTATCAATTGGTCACTAACTCAATAAACTTGAAGATTCGTAGAATGTCACAGATTTAGATATCGATGCCCTACGCTTCTCTTTTACAAAGACTCTTTTCGTTCTCCTAGAAACTTACATTTTCATTAGTACAGTAATTAAATATTTTGATCGCGGTAATCTAACTTTCTTTAGTCGGTGAATTTGGTTTTTAATCATGAATTATAAATATTGTGGTTATAAGCACATGTGACTTGTCGGTGATCGCAGACCTCTTTTTATCGCATGGCACTGCATCATCAAAATTTCCTGCGAATTCTCGTACAACGGCCTCGATTGCAAAAATAATTGTGTGGAAATACACGAATATAAACGCGTTTCTGGTCGGTTTCGTGAAAAAAGAGGCGAAAATGCCAGATGCGACCTCGATTCGTTGAAAATTGACGAAAAAAGCTTTTCGAAACGTGCTTTTTTCTTTTTCGGAATCTAGTAAATATTCTTGCTTGAAATAACAGCGTATAAATATATTCTATGATTTATTGAGTGTTTATCATCAATAAAAGAAAGAATTAAGAATTTATTGATAACAAAATAAAAATTCTATTAAAACTTAATTCTTGCAATATAACTTTCCTTTTACTTGTTTGCTATGCACATATTTTTATCTATATACTAATATTAAACAATATCATAATATTTTTTAAAAATATAATATATTTTGGAAATATTCATATTAATAAAATATATATTTATTTTATTAAAGAATAGCGTCGCACATATTGTACCGATAAGTTGACCAGCCGTCTGGTACAATCTGATAGAATCAAAGCGTATTATTTAATAGATTTAATTATCATCTATTATCAAAAGACACACATGTATTGCCCTTTTGCGCAGTAAGAAACAATGTTCATTTATACAAACATTGCATTGTGCCAATTGCCTAAATTTCTCTGGCAATTGGTTGATGATATTTTATAAAGAGAATGAGCATATCATCGTATTTCTTCTTCTACTCAATTATTATTTCTTATAAACGCGAAAAACAAAAGTAATGTACAACATACAAAAGATACTATATTGTAATTGTATAACAATAATCAACATTTGATTTGAAACAAACAACTACTTAATTTAAGAAATTATAATAAAATAAATTATTATATAAATATATATAAGAATATTATTAATAGATACAAGTAAAATATGAATATTATTTGATAATAAAAAGGGTCAATTGTTATTAGTCCAACGTTCGTTGAACAAAGGATTTTATAAAATACTCTTTATCTTGTATGCTACCATTACTCATAATTTCTTTCTTCTTCTGTCATGTATTTATAATTGGCATTCTGCCGCATCCACTTGCGTTTTCTCTATTGCGCTGTATCCCAAGTTGTACATGCGCGCCTTTGCTTTACTATATGTGGAGCAAAAGAGAAATCAGATAAGTTGCAACTATATTTGTAAAATATCTCTAAAAAATATGAGTTTCGCAAGCGCGTTTTAACTTTACATCGCTTATCTATATAACCTTACCACGATCAACTGGTCATTACATATTGTTTGTTAAAATTCAAGTATCTGTTCATTGTCAACTGCTAGATATTTATATTAAGAACGAGAATGATATACATACATGGTAACTTCGCCACGTTGACATTTATTGCCGCTTGCATCAGTGAAAATGAATTCTATTATTCACTATGTAGCTAGTACTTATGTTAGCTAATAGTTGAATGTTTAAGCGCTTTATATACTTTGTCCCAACCTTGCAGTTTCTCGTTTTTGGTTTGAGAAGGTGTGAGAAGGTTTTTTAATAAAAAATGAAATTTTTCAATAAATTTTAAGGTTGAATAGATCCTGAATGGTAGAATTAATTATATATATTCCTCTTAATAGAACAGCTTATATAAAAGGTATAAATATATGTAAATGATCTTTTAATTTATATTTATAGTATCTTTGTATACTTATAGTAGTAATCAAACGTTATAGTCCTTGCTTACAAGATTAATTTCTAATTTAATGGTATGACCATTAAAATCTACATTTCAATAAATTCAAATCACTTAGAAACTACAAGTGTTTTCTATTTATAAATAAGACGATATTTATATATCGTCTTATCGTTTAGGTCACTCACATTTGTTATTATTTTGTGTTTATCTTTCACTTATTGTACTCATGTTACGCATAAGGAAGTACACAGGTTAGCAATATCGGTGCGTGATTAAATTATTAACATTTTTTTATTGATTGTATTCGATCTATAAAAAGTTTGTTTCCTCTAGAGTAATATCTCGCAAAATATTTTATAAGGACGTATTGCAAAAATATTTAAATTACATTTTTCCCCGTACACTTTTCTTCTTTAACCTTCATTTTTGGGTATAATTAATTATGGTGTTAATGCTACATATACGTATGTATGTATAAAACAAATATTCAATGTTCGTGACAATCATGGTAAAACCCTCTTAGTGTGAAAACATCGGTGGCGAAGTTGGTGTCATCGAATTCGCAGCAAGTTTTCATTCCCAGAATTAACCCATTTGTGTTCAGTTGATAAAATAAACAGCGAATGAAAATGAACGTAAGAATAAAACTACTGTTAAACTACTACTAAATAGGTTTATTGTTTCATAATGGAAAGAAGTACAATTAATTGGTCAGATTTCCTCGACTAAGGCGTGTCGTGTATTTAAATATATATTCAATTAGATTAAATAAAATTGTAATTTACGTCAGTTTGTTTGACTTTTATTTTTATCTCGTTGACCTGTAGACTGAGTGGAACTTTAAAAATATAAGAACACAGTTGTGGAGATCAAAAATAGTTCAAAGAACGCAATAAGATATACATGTTAATTAATGATGGTTTTATTGTCGGTGATGTTCTTTGATTTAATATATACAGACACTGAGTTTAATTTATTTTCTGTCTTATATTTAACTGAAATTTTAATTACATCCTTGCAAAAGTCAAACAGAGTTTCATACATCCTCTAAGGGATGATTTCCTCAATTATTTAAAATATTTGTTCGTTTTCTCTTTGCCGCTTTCTTGTCGAACTTGAATCACATTCTAGTTGAAATCGTTGCACTCATTACAATCAAACTCTTATTTGCAAAATTTCTCTTAGCGGCTGTTCGTTTAACTATGGGAGAAAACTTTGACGCTCTGGCGAATCGCTTTTTCCGCTAATGATTTTCTTTTTTCTTTCCTCAAAAGTTGCCAATTACATTCTAACATTTGTATAAGAAGCTCATCATTTTCCGCTACATCGTTTCATTATCTTCTAAATGTAAAACTCGTTACTGCTCGGTCTGTGAAAATTCCCACACCCGTATCGTTGTTTGTAATGTATCTTATAAAAGTAACGATAACGGCTTCCTTTTTTGTATAAAAATACAACTATGCATCTTTTTACATTTTTTCCGCTCGCAATCATGTTCTGGATTAAAATTTAAGCAATATTAGGAAAATATATTTAACTAAATATAGTTAAGATATTTTATCATGCATAACATTAGGAATTTGTACTTGAAATATTTTTCACCTCTTATCTTATTAATAATGAATGCTTAAGTATTAAATACATTATAATATATTGAATTGTTATCAAGTATTAAAATATAAGAAGTTTGCAAATACTTTCGTTTAGCTTATTTTTGCACGTAATTATATTCGGAAACATAACGTAGTCTGCCTTCAATTTTCCATGATAGACCTTGCAACGAATGTCTAGCAGCTTATCTTCTTTACTATTTAATGGCAGTGAAACGTAGCTAGGTATATAATACCTAATTGTTTAAGTAGCAATGCGTATGTCCTTGTTTCAACGATGAATCTTTTCCTTCGCTTCTTTCTGTAATAATATTTCTTTAACAGCGCATACATTCTCATATTTGTCCTCGAAATTCAATAGGATTAGGATATTAAGCATTCTCGTAAACCTCCTTCGTAGCTGTCTCGCATCTAATTTCTGCTTCCCTCTTAAAATTTTCGATTTTTATTATGTATTTTAATTCCTAGAAGTATTAACCGTTTAATTGTATAATCGTTCAAGCAGAAGATATTTTCATTGATGCCTTGTCTAATTTTATATTTATATCTTACTTTTTAACAGCCATTCTGAATGATGTTTATTTTTTGCCTTCGACGAGACAAACTTAAATTCAGCTTCGTATGTTTTTTGACGTTTTAATATCTATTTACGACAATCGCTTTCACAATATTGCGTTATATTTGAAGTAGAGATAGTCTGATATGCCTTAATATGATAGAACAGTTGATAACTCGGAGAGAATTATCTTACATATATTCGCAAGTGGAAAATTGTCCCTTTTTAATGTAACCTCTCTTAATGTTGTTTTGAAACTAGTTCAGTTCAAAGGAAAAATACAAATAACGACTCTTTCATAGTCTACTCAAACTTAAGGTATTTTTTTAACATTAAAAAGATACGATTGGCTCTAAAATGGCTGACGAAAAGTAATAATTTCAATACATAATACGAACTGAAAATATGTATTAATTGAGAACCTAATCATCATCTTTCTATATCTCCTCAAGGTTATCACGTGGTCAAATAAATGTTAGTTTCGTTTATTCTCTTTAATTTCACGCATCGTTGGTCAAAAATACGATCTTTGTACTTCTTTTGCACGAAAAAAAGTTAACCACGAGATTTAATTCTTATACTTATGAATTAAATTCTTATTAAAAACATGCTGCCGATTTGGGTAGCACTTGCGACATACACGTTGATAGGAAGACATTGATACACATTGATGTATATATAATAAAACAGACTTTTAAAAAATGTAACAAAGAGACTACGTTCAAAGTTCAAGGAGACTATGTTATATAATGATTTTCTTAGTGAATTGATTTAGTTATCAACAGGAAAGATATAATGAATGAAATATATGAAGTTCTTATTTGCATTTGCGAAGAGCAGAATTGTACGCTTATAATTCTTGATTTTATTTTCCTGATATATCGGAAGAAGTATTTGCTATAGAAATATATTGATAAACATTTAGCATAAAATTACTAATTTCTGAAAAATACTTTATATATTTAACTGCAATATTCGTATCATTTATATTTTACTCGTAGAAGGAGAACTAAGCTGATTCATGATATGTAGATTATCTCTAGAACGTCATTTCATTTCCATTAGATTGTTGTGATACATATCAGAATCGTAAATGCAATATAAAAAATATTTATTAAAATATATATATTATACATATGACCTTGCCCATTTATCGTTATATAGAGTTCAGTTGCAGATTTTATTCGCTGTATTTTCTGTATAGAAACAGTGTTTATTGACTTGTAAAGAAGATTTTAAAATACTTTATCAGGCGAAAAGATTTTTCGTTCGCGTCACAGAAATAGTAATCCATAAATTTTCATAAATCAGCATAGTAAAGATATGCAAATGATAACCCTGTTGACCCGATATGGTTGAAGAACAAAGGTATACACCTTTTCTCGCACGTATTCACCAGTTGGAATCCCAGTTGAATATCTTCTAGTGCGACTCGTGTTGTCCCCGAGATAAGATTTAGGTTAGCCGTTGTGTATATGTGTCTTTCTACGTAAATTTACTAAATTGGAGTTACTTCCGGTTAATTGGCACATAAGATGGCGCGAAGGAAGAAAAAACAGCCGCGAATGATCTCTGTCTTTGTACATGATGATGTAGGTTTCACACTTTGCTTAATCGCATATTAAATGTTCTCTTGTGAAAAGTGTTGTAAGTTATAATGCTTACTATATGAAAAAAATAAAATCATATTTTACATAATAATTTGTTTGACATAATTATTTCAATTTATACAATAATTTATTTGAAATACTTATCTCGAAGATTACACTCGTAATACAATTACAATAAATAAAAATCAGTGAATAATTCATCATATACGAAGTATAAATAATGAAATTTTAACATTATTTCACAAAATTTAAATAGTATATGTAACAAATAAAATATATAATTAATTCATAATAGATAAAACTATTTTATATAATATTCATTATATATATATTTTTTTTTGTGGTGGGAAACTACAATAATAAATTAAACTAATAAATAACATATTAAGAATGTACATATAACATTAGCACATAGAATTTTATTCTTATATTTAAAGTACCTGCTTAGTTAAAAAAATTTGTATTGTTTTGTTTCTGTTTCAGGTATGTACTATTAATCCAACTTCATTTGGTAATGAACATTATTTAAACATTTTCAATATCCTACTCTTCTGTGTGATAAAACTGAGTCTTTTAGAATTTGTTAAGAAAATGTTCTGTTGATTTATCGTACCAACATTTATGGTAAGTTTTTCATATATCGAATGTCGGATTACTATGATGAAATCTCTCTCGTGTATACATCTCATGTATAGCATATGAGATTACAGAGTATCACCTCATTTGTTATTTTCATCGTTAAATTTCCAATTAATATTTATTATTTTAACATAAAAACATATATCAGATACATAGCAAGCAATGGTACATTCTGATGAATCAGAAAAACGAAATAAGTAACATTGCAAAATAGTCACGGTACATTCGTGACATTCTAATTTTAATGTGCAAACATTTAGCACTTTTAGTTACGTATTACGTTTCAGAGTTTAAAAATTAATGATAGAAAAAAATGCATGAGTGTTAACTAAAAATACAAGAAATTGTGATTATTTGCAATTCTTCAGTTTGTTTGGGAAAAGTGTTTTAAAAAGATTTCAGCCAAGGTTAACAAGATCGAAACCAGTCACAACAGCCTTTGCAAAAATAACTACATTCTGTGCTTTACAACGTCCGTTCTTTCGAGTGCAATGTTCTTGTAACCTTCGCAAATTGTACCCACGCATATTTGGCCTCAAACTCGTGGTATCTTGATTCTATGCTTTTTTCCCTTTTTCCAATTATACATTCAAACAAATTATAGAAAGTAAAAAGTTCTGAAAACTGCTTATAGGAGATTATAATTATTCTAGCTATAATTATATATATTTTTTAAATTATTATATTGATATAAATTTATATTTGACAATATAATTTATAAGCATTGCATCTCTGTTATCCTGTTTTGTCAACAGTACTTTTTCTTTATCGATAGATCGAAGTAATCGATCAGTTGATACAAGTGGTATCTTTATTACCATTTATCGGTTAAATCATTTTGTTAAATCCAAATGATTTATCTAGATTTACTATAAAAACTTATTTATCGATGACAATTTTTAGTGTTATTATTTTACATTTTGTTAATTAAATATACTTATACTTAACTTAGGCATATTACACTTAATTTATTCATTTGTTTGTCACTGTCATATATTTTAGCTTAGTTTTCTTATAAAAGAATTATCAAACTTTAATCGAAAAGTTCAGTAATTTGGTTAATATTGTGATATAAAATAAAAGAGTGAACTATTTCTGATTGAGAGAAAATGTAATACATATTTTATTTTTATGCTATGCCATGTATATATAAAAATATATATGCATTTTTAACTAATACAAAATTCATACTTTTCTTTTAAGGATATCAATAACATTTGTTTAAATTGCTTCTAAATTAGCATCTGTTTTTGTAATACTTTATAACATGTATTATATTCGAAAACAATGAAACGTACGGATGGTGCAGTAAATTACTTTACCTACTCTGATATATTAAAATATTGCACATGTCTCAGATATTTATATCTTTAAGAACAATGTTACATTGTTTTATACACTATATTTCAAGCGTTACCTAAATAGCAATGTTTCATTGTACTTCCCCTCTAATAATAGAATTTCATATATCTAAATCGATGCAATTTAAGATATCTTAATATTATTCTTAGAACATTCGACACATAGTACGTTTAATATTATCTTTAGCCGAAAATTACTGTATAATTAGATAGTAATTAGATACATAATAAGCGTACATAATTACAATGCTAATTATACAATAAATTTGCTTAAACTAAAAAATAATAACAATTGTCATTATTAATAGATGTGCATGTGTTACACACAGGTCAGTAGAACATATATTTTCTTAAATAATATCTTTTATGAACTCCGGAAAAATTTAAAGAAATTTAAATACAATTGAATTCCACAAAAATTACGTAAAACTGCGTTATTGTGACTATTATTTAATTAAACATTATTAAAAAATGAAACGAAGGTAGTTGTACTTTTTAAAAGAATTTGATTCCTAAATAATTTTCACAAGAATCTTCTGAAAGTTATAAGATCTTAATACAATAAGTTACATAATCTTATATACTGCGTGCCTAGTCATCTTTTTTAAAGAGCGACAAACACATGCAATTATATCAGAAAATGTATGCCTTCTCCGAAAATTATAATTCTCATTGTTGGATCACAGACTTCGATACGATATCGCCTTATAAGACATCGGGAAACCTTGAACCTAAGACACCTGACCGCGTGTTGGAAACTGAAACACGCACAATAACTTGATATGTTGATTGATCATTCTATTAATCATAACTACACATACTGTTCTGAAAGTCTACCGCCAATTTTCTCTCACTCTGTGGTTATTTCCCCAACCACGGCTCACTTGTGATTCCTGATGATAATTATCGACATAACGCTAGCGCGTGACGTAACTTGACGCCATTCGCATAGTAGTATACAGTAGTGTACAAATGCTTGTTTCTTTGTGCGATATGGAATATCATACATTTGGATGGTTAGTTCCAAATAGTCATAAATTTACAAAACTTCCACCGTAAACAGATAGCTTTACAAATTGTATGTATAATCTTAGAAATTTCGTATATAAACATGCAAACGTTGGAAATTTCGTAATCAATCACGCATTACAAACTTTATACTTATATTACTTTTACTACAAACTCGCAATCGCACTTCGGATATCTATGCAGATATCTATTCTTTTTTTTTTTTTTTTTTTTCTTTCTAAAACTAGGTAGACGTTGACTTCGCTTTCTCATCGCAAATATTATAGTAAGTGCTGTACTTTGAACATTTTGTATACGTATTTTTACATATTACATGCATTCTTGTATCTTTACACGTTCCACACAGATAAAAATCGACTAATAATAGATAAAGGTTTCATAAAGATTTTTTAGGCTAACAGAGCTGAGTAATTAGTGATTCTTTTGGCCAATCATATTCTTATCACAGCGTTAGAACGTGCTTGTGAACCAATGACAGTGTTAGTTATGGGTTAATATTAGTAGTCATATAATATAAAACTTTCTCTCGTATCAAAGTCCGGAAACAATAATCGACAGTCGACTTAAGACCAGAAACAGCATGATTTTCGCTCGCGGCGAAATTCAACCAGTTCGTGGTATGGGTAGGAGCACTCCAATGCCTATCCGGTACTGGTCGTTATCTCCTCACATGCACAGACCAATCTGTCGTAATCGTTGTCTTCATTCTGGTCGTCGTCGTCATCAAAGTCATTCTCCTGGGTAGTATCGTCGTCGATGTCACTACTTGATCGATACTATCAAGAATTCGAACGTTTTCAATAAGTATTCGATGCTGATATCGGAGTGTCTTTCGGGCGACACCATTAGCATTGCTGGTTGGTTTCACAGTAAATTGATTTCGTGAAGTGTTCGAGTGAAAACTGTGAATTTCGACGAAACACAACCTAAAATAGCGGTGACGTTCTGCATGCAGTGAAACATAAGTGCGGTGTGTAGATCGAAAACGAAGTTTTTATCAGAGTTTTCACAGTGATTTGTCTTTTACGTAAGATTTACTTTCTTTTAACTGTACGGAATATTTAACTCGATCAAAATGTTTAAGGTGGTAAGTTGAAGAAAATCTAAATTTAAAAAAAGAAAAAAAAGGAAGAGTCTAAGTCTAGAATTGTCTTTATCAGTCTCTATCAGCTTCTATACTTTTTATTAAATTTTCATTACTGCATTTACATCATTTTTTTAAAGTAAATTTGTAAAATAAATTTATTATTTCATGCAAACCATTTGGTCTTTCGATTCGATTCGTTTCGTTTCGATTTTCGAAAGTTGTCAAGTATGTTTTTTTTTTTTTTTTAATATCTCTAAGTTTATAAATTTAAGAAAATCAATATAAAAAGAAAATTTAACCGATTCAAAGTCCTTTTATTAGTTACGTAGGATACAGAAATATAAAAATATCATTTTTACCATAGTTATTAAATGAAGGTACTTAGGTACTACATAACATATCATAACCTTACTTTCGGACGTTGATAGAGAAATATTAAGGAGGACAATTAGCTTCGATCTTCGATAGATTTATCGCTAAGACTATTTAAATATCTGTAGCTTATTGTATAGTAAACCCGTAATAGTAAACCCGTCCAATATCAGGAAAGAAATGTACTCCAAAAGTACTGAAAAGCAAAGGTCAAATATTTGAAAAGTGAAATATTCCACAATGTTATGGGAACCCTCTAGCGGCGATTGCCGAAAGCATCTTTATTCTACATAGAGTTAAACTTAAAATCATTTATTTGATGGAATACAATAAAAATTCTGTTTCTCTGTTTCATTCTCTTGAATGAATTTTCAACTTAAATTTATTGTTTTTAATTTGTCTTAATAATTTAATATTTAGTTAATTCTCCTAGTCGCTATAACTTTAATGGTATTGTACATATTATTAAGGTATAAAATTGTTTTTTTATAGTGTCGCAAATGAATAAGTAAAACAAATAATTTACAAATATACATGTTTTAACGTATTGCCTTTTCAAGATTTTTTTATTTCCCTTATCTGCGAGTAAATTAATTTGTTGCGTAGATTCGCTCTTGGCAGTAAACCTCACTTCTGATTTTAAATTCCCTTTTGCCATTGATATATAACTTGGTCAAAAATCATTTTCCATGGTTTTCCGGGCATTTGCAATAGCCGAACAAAAGAAAAAAATATTTTGGACAAAAAGTGGCCAGCTTTCAATCGACTACAGATCGTGATATTGAAAATTAAAAAAAAAGGATTTTACTTCGATGAAAAGAACACCTCTACTTTTTTGTTTTGTAGAAATTTTTTCTAAGGAAAACCGTAGAAATAAACAATTACTATATTGTCTTTTCTTATCTTTCGTACAATAAGTTTTACGACATTAAAGTTATAGTATCTTTTAAACTAATCACTCTTCCACACAACTACCGTAATACCTTTTTGTGGAGAATTAAAAAAAAGCATTATTTTTGAAATTTTCAATATCACGATCTGTAGTCGATTGAAATCTGGTCACTTTTTGTTCGAAACATTTTTTTCTCCAGCTTTTGCAAGTGTCTAAAAAATCGTGGATAGGTAGTGATTTTTAGGCCACCCTGTATATACGTCTATGATTATACTGTTGACACGCGCAAAGCATGGCGCAATAATATATTTTCTTGGCATGAATCGTTCCTTCAGTAATTAGAATCATCGAGCTGATGCAAATTAAACAGTTTTCCACCTTTAAAGATTCGTTTCCCGATATTGTATATCTGTGGCATATTAATAATTATTTTTCTGTATAATGTATAATTATATAATTCTATTCAGCAATATTATACAATGGTTATATTCTCTTTTTAGATGAACTAAACGCAAAAGAAAATCGTAAATTAAGTTAAATGAAAATTTTCTACTTAAATAGTTATTAACTTGATTAAAGTTGATTAACGTAATTAAAGTAGTTATTAAGTAGTTATTCGTCGAAGAAACGAAGATCTTGTTCTTCAAATTTACGTGTTTTTCATTTATTTTAAACAAACCTGAGCTTCTAGAATACATCTTATTCGTAAACTCTTCAAATTATTGAATTTTGAAGTAATTTATTTTGATTTTGTATCGTATTTATACAGATCTATCATTATTAAAAATCAACTTTTTAAAAATATATAACGTGCTTCAAACTATAGTGCCATGGTTGTCTAGTGGTTACAACTTCAGTATAGAAGATTATATGATTATATGATTTTGGCAAAACATAAATTTGCATAACTAGTTAAACACGTTTTCGTGTCCAATTTTGATAGATTTCGCATTAAAATATGTGTATTATATGCGTACGTTACTTATACTAACTTTAGGTAACAGAAGGAAATTATAAATATTGCTTACAAAAGTTTATTAATTTTTCCAATAGAACAGATGAACTTTTTAATAATTTCAATAATATTTTTTAACAAATTTATTTTTTATCAAGTTATCTTATTACAAGTTTTACAAGCTCCTATTATAAATTCAGTAATAAAGTCAAGTTTATTTTATATTCGACGGAATACAATATTATTTGATTCAGTTTTTGCATGCGAAAATGATTATCGTATTAACTTTATACTTCAAAGCTACTCAACTGTGTTTTTCAGATTTTCAAAGATTTATGACTATTATAAAATGACTATGAAACAATAATATGCTTTTTCTTATATTTACTTTCCATTAAAAGTTTCTTATCTGAAAGAAGTCAAACACTCTGTACTATTTTGGATCACTGGAGCATTTTTTATTACATCAATTTTATTACAACATTACATCAAGCAACATTACATAACAGATAATATTTACTGTATTTGTAGGTTCAAAATAATATCACGAACTATTAGTTCGGCTAGTTTTATCGCTATTAGTTTAGTAAACTAGATTCAGAAAAATTGTGCTTATATAGTTAAGATTCAATCAGATAAAGTACAGATAAGATGAAGAGTTTATGGCTCTTCCATCTGTTACGTAATAAAGTTTCAATTTGAGAAAATTATCAGAAAAGCGCTTGTTAATAATTGAAATATTCATAATAGATTGGTAAGATACGTGATATCAATATGTTACTTAAAATACTCATTTTTATTGGGTATGAACCATATCTCTTGTATCAGAATTTTTAAACCGATACTGAAGTACACAAATACCTATTCCTATATGTATATACCTATACACGTGTACCTAAAGTAAACAATGTTTAATATTTTAAGAAATTTAATACTATGGCTTTATCAGTGTTCGAATACTGAAACAATTTTTATTGTAACATATCACTAGATAGGTTTCTCCTCTAATGAATTTATAGTTTAAGTATATTTTTTAACAGAATATAATAAATATAAAACAAAGATTTAAGAGACAACATTACGTTATCAACGATATGAAAGAAAAATTCTTTTGTAAAGTTTCTTTCATTTTTTAATTCAGAAATCCGACACATGATGAATACTTACTATTTAACGAAAATATAATTCACGTACATAATACAATTTTAATTCATTCAGCACAAAAGTTTCTACGTGCACTTGGAGAATTTTAAAGAGTGTAGAAAAATAAATAAGATGGATTCTTGATTTTTCTATTGAATTCCACTTGTTCAGTATTACGATCTGCCGGTACATGCATTTTATGTATCCACAGATGAGCAGTCCTCGTTCAATACGATTCATCTTACCGGAATAGATTCGACAAGTTACCGGTTGATGAAATTTCGTATAAATTATTTGAGTTGTTATCCAGCGTTAATATAGTACCAATAGGTGGCGATGGAAGCACACAGGATATTGCAGATTCCTATATCGAATCTCAATGTGAAAATAATTTCAAATACGTGTATTTTTTTACACATATACATATGTGTACCTTTTCATAGGACATTTTTATTACGTAAAATATTGAATTTATGAAGTAATATTATTGGGAAAATTAATTGACTAAAATAACATTACTTGAAGCTACCTGTATATCTACGAATCACGACATTATAGCAACCTAAATCAAAACTAAACAAGCAATCAGAATCGTTCCTCGGTTATGTCGGCTTCAGTTTGACAAATTATAGTAGCTTCAAGATAACAGGTAAGATAAACACCTTGATGTAGTAAAGGTGGTCTCGCATCAGGTTGTTGTCAATGTGTCAGGACTTGTTCTTTGGAACGATTCAGAACTGTACCTTGGCATAGCACATACATTATCTATGCCCGTTCAAACTACATCTTATTTTTAATATTCTTATTTTCTCAGCTGATTCCATATTCGCTCTTTGAAAATATAAAATGAAGTATTAGAATTGTATTATTAGATTTTAACACACGAAAATTATATCAGGTTGGTTACTATTAATTTGTAATAAATAAAAGTTCTATTATACGTGAAATTAAAATTCCGCTAAAATTTAAAAGTTTAAGAGTTATATTGAAATGTTTCATTCCTATTCGTAATAAAAGAAAGTTTCTCCTCTATGCAGAATTAAATTTCTATTCTATGCATAATAAAGTCCCTGCTGACAGTGATTGTGTATAGTATTATAGAATTTTGTTGATAATTTAAAAAACCATAATTCCGGTGTTATCATTATATTACACATTCATAGATTAATTAATTTAACCGCAAATGTCTACTTGTGTGTCAGATGAGCCGACAATTGATGTTTCTTCAAAGAACGCCGCTAGAGGTTTCAAATGTACAACTTATTGTGAAAAATGATAGTTATGACAGACCACCTTTGACGTTTACTTAGAATTTTTGTAAGATTACCATAAACACGTTTGCCACCCTCTATCACGAACAAAGTAGGTAGAATAGTTTTGCGTCCCTTCTCGAGGAGAAATGTTGCGGCAATGACTAATGATACTGAAATACTTTGGAAAGAGAGGACCACGAGAAAACATAGAGGAGAAAGTCAGGAACGTACCACGTCACTTTAACCGCAATTTCATTTGACTTATTATAGCTTTAAAAAGAAAATTAATTTTTATTAGTGAAGTTCTTTTCTTTTCGTCACAAGGCTATTATACCAAGTAGATGAAACGTAGGATTATTTGGATCAAGCTCCAATGTCTTACAATCTCTCGAACTTCGTACGAAATAATCCAATTCGTATATTACGAAACGCTATGAGCTTTTAAGCTATGAATAAGAAAATGTCGTGTACTTTATATTCGATAATAAAAATATCCAAAAAACGAGGAAATAATTCAAATAATCGTAGGATTAGAGAAATAAAAGAAAAAATAAAAATGAGGTTGAACAAACGTTTCAAGTTCACGCTAAGCAATTTTATAAATCATCTTTTCGACAGTTTGCGTCAATGATAAACTAGAGGACGAATTTTCGTTCATTAACAAGAAAAAGTCCATGATTGGCCAGTAATTACGATGATGGGAACAAAGACAGTTGTATAATAAGTCTGGGTATGTCGGCGTAGCATAATGCAGGCGTTATATCGGAGATATTATCGGTACTTACATCGGTGTCTCTTTCCGTCAATCGGCTGTCCATCCAATTCCTTGAAGCTGCCGACCTATCGAACTCTGGGGTGGATTCGCGATTCTTGCCTTAACCTTCCTGCCGTCAGCCATATCCGGCTCGTTAACATTTTTTTAATCGACACCGTGAGTCCGAATACTCGGCAACGTGTTCACCGTTGCCACGATACTCGGTTGATTCGTGCCGGATGCGTTTACACTCCTTTATAGCCTATAAATTCAAAGGGACGCCGTCTTCTTCATTTGTCAACCGCCTCTTCGGCCCTCCTTGCTACGCCTTCTAACTATTCTACGATAAGAAAGGACCATCATCCCACTACGGCCAGTCACGTCGATCTTGCTTTCTCTGCTCTTTCTTATTCCCTTCGTCCCACTCTCCCTCTTTTCACCGTCTCATATTTTTTATATGGATATCATCACGGAATTTATAACTTTTCTTATTATCTATTGGCATAATACGTGTACGCATGTAATACGAAGTATGAGAATTACAGGGGAAGAACGTGATATAAGACACATTTCTGTTCTCTCTTTAAGTGTTTCATTTCTATACAGCGTACGTATTATCTGGTTTTTCAATTGCCAATGTTACATTAAGTACACTCGTCTGTTCCAAGTATCGAAATATTTCATCTTATTCGTTTATATACCTCGATCCATACGTATAACGAAGAGTATTTACGTTTTTGTTATTTTTATTCACCTGTACGAGCAATTTAACGTAAAATAGGTTGACGAAGTTCAAGCGAAGTTGGAAATAATGCGCGATAAAAGTATCGAAGTAAAAAAGTATGTATGTACGTATAGATGTAAGACATCTGTAAATGTCAATTGGCCAATAAAGCAACACTTCTGCCGCTATAACCAATTAGTTGAAAGAGAAGAAGCAAGGAAAACCAGAAACAGAACGTGGGATCGTAGAATGGTAGCGATATTGTATCATAAGAAACGTGTCGTGTTAACGTTTAAACGGTAACAGTAACGGCAAGATAATGATCGTACATAAAAATACGATCATTAATATACCAAGGTACTTTCATACTTCATTAAATATGTACATTACCTGATAAATAATTGGCACGTTGCTTCATATCATTTTTTATACATATTTTTTAATAGTTGTATATAGTCTTATTATATCATTTTTCAAATATTATTTCTCAGGAACAATTTTAAAGCTGCAAATACGATATTCTTACGTACGCTTCATATCATTTTTTATATATATTTTTTAATAGTTGTATATAGTCTTATTATATCATTTTTCAAATATTATTTCTCAGGAACAATTTTAAAGCTGCAAATACGATATTCTTACGTACGCTTCATATCATTTTTTATATATATTTTTTAATAGTTGTATATAGTCTTATTATATCATTTTTCAAATATTATTTCTCAGGAACAATTTTAAAGCTGCAAATACGATATTCTTACGTACCTATGTATCATTATTGCTTTATGGTACGATCGTAAGGCAATCAATTCCAGGAGACGCGGCGGCAAAAGATCGAGAAGTGTCTCGCTATTCCTCGGGGATCGATTCTGTCGCGTCTAATTCTTCCTTTCGGATGTTTAACAACAGAAAAATACATTCAAAATTTAACGGTCAGCTTCCGATGGATCAAGCGATTCCGTTCCCGGGGTGTACAGAATGTCTCTGGAAATATTTTGACGTCGAGCAAGATCCCCGTGTGATCGATGCCAGTTCCCCAGAGATTACATCGTGAATTGCAGTTTCTTCGCGGCGGACGCGCACTGCATGGACTGCAGTTCTCCGTTTGATTCTCACAGAAGCGCGGCTCACGACGAATCAAAGCGACCCGCTAACATCTGTTCGTTTCTACAGTTTCTTGGATATTCCCGCGACTTTCCACGATCAACCGCGTCGATGGTCGTTCCGCGTAATCACAATTGCCGTGGATCGTGTTATATGGATAATTCCAAGTATATTTGCAGAAGAAAACAAAGTAAATGCGAAACGTTTACGATTCGCAACAGAGTTATTTACGAGTATATAAACTAATTGGAAATAGATTAGGATTATCTAGGAATTATTTAGAATGGCCGTGCTACCACGGAACAATTTATTTCATAAACTTCTGTGCGTATTTTAGAAGTTCGCGGCAAAGATCATTCTTACCTATCTTTGTCTTTTCCGAAGAAAATTACAGGATACTTACAGTTAGGAGACTGTCTAGACTCTAACATCTTAAATGTTCAATTTTGAAGTTTGCAACGAATAACCAAACTTGTATATTACGAGCCACAAAATGAGAAGATACTATGTGCTTTTAGCTCAGTAAGAAAAATATCAATAGCGAGAAAATGATCCTATGGTGAGATAATATTAAAACAAAATTCGCATCGGGTGAAACAGTAGCTTTCAGGAATTAAATATTTACTCGAGCAACTTTGACTAATCTGAAGCTAAACCGAAAAGCTAAACTTTTACATAGACAACCAAAGTTTTACAAAAATGTATAAATAAGTTCAGCGCCTTCGTGTTTAAAACTCCATTACATAAAATTCATGAGAATCAAAGAAGGCAGATTTTCGAGGAAGCTTTATGATATTTTAACTACGAAATAAAGAATTCTCGAAAGAAATATAGAAAAAGGGTGGCATCAGTTGGGGGTTGCTCACACTGGGATTAAGTTTGCCATGGAAATTCAGCATCAGTGCGGTGGGGATGTTGTCTACTATGGAATATTTAAAATCAGTACAGAGCATCTGCAGTATATTGTCATGATACGTGAATCGTAGGGCAGACATCGAGTCAGTAGAAATAATTAACGCCTTCGAAAGTCTCGTACGAAGAGGACACGAGGTGATTAGTTCGGCTAGTCTGACAGTCCAGAATCTTATTTGCACTAATGGCGGCCATAACCGAGTGAAGGCGTCCGTCGTGAAATCGCTGGACGCAAGACCGGTTTTCTTCCCCGCGTAATTACAAGCTTCGAACCGATCGCGCGCTATCTCAGAAAAAATCGCCGCTCGATCTGCGGATCTTGTCGATTTAATCAAAAACGACATTTTTACGGGTTTTCGCGGAAGCATCGTACGCCGGGACACGTTAATTATTAATAATCGTCGAGGAACGGCGAAACCGACGTCAAAAAAGTAATCTCGTGTATAGAAAAGCGAAAGAATCAAACTTCCTAACATCGTGTAGAAAAACAACATACCTACCTGTTCGATTATGTATGACTCCGAGATTGATCGTAAAGGAAAAGAATTTCTCTGATGATTAACTTAGCCGGGAAGAGGTTGACTTGTTTCGAATTTAAAATAAAATTTGCCTCGTCTATTTGCGATATAAAAGATAGTACAGGTACACTGCATATAGTACGCATATGCGTGTAATACTTATCGCGCAACGAATTAGATCGTTTATGAATCTTACTGTTGTATCTCGTGTTGAGGTTATTAGATGTATGTGAACAAAGGAACGCGTGGATAAATTGTAAGGTAGAAAATATATTTTAATACAGAAGTGTAAATACAAATCGGAATATGAGATTACCAGATTCGCAACAAGATACAGAACAAGAATAGAAACACACCCGAACCAGCTGGCAGCTGAAACGTGCAACACAACAAACATCGCAAGAAGACTAAAAAGGAAACACCCAATAGACCTCATAAAAGATATAACTTAGAAAAAACGAAGCTGGCACCCCGCTGGGGGTAGCCGCCCACATGCTATATTATTTTTTATTTATATTTTTTTTTCTTTACCAACAAGATATAACACTTTACCAAATGTCCGCAAGGACAAATTGTAAAATAACCAAAATAAAATAAAAAAAAAAAAATCGGAATATAATTGAGCTGGTCCAGATCCGCACGCTAGCTGTGTTACCTTATGACTGAAAGCCCTGAAGCCATCGTCGCCTGTTTATGATCTTTCTTCGTTCCAGTCTTTTGTCTACGCGCTGTCGATGGCTTCAGTGCTTGAGAAAACTAAAAGACCAGATGTAGAGTTTTCTGAGAAGCGGTGACCACTTCAACATCTCCTAACGATAAATAAATATGTCTGTAGGAAATGTGTTTAATATAAAATATCTACAGCTAAGATTATCGTATAAAGTTATCGAGCATAAAGTTCTACGTCGTCTATGCTATCACGTATATTAAAATGAATTTTCGCGTTCGATTAACTTTCATTGTGATTCGGTATTTCTTTCACATTGGGACCCATGATAAATCGCTATTCATTTAGAACAAGCTATGGAAGAGAATCAAAGGTTAGGTGTTTGAAATAACAAAAGACAGCATAGTGCAGAATGTATAAAGTGATTTACTATAAACTTCGCTTAATAAATATATGCCATAGGAAGTCACGTTAAATGTAAAACAAAATTTCCCAACTTTGCCTTGCTTTCCAACTTGATCCAATAAGTTAGCCGCTTCAAAGCGATCCACCGATGCCAAAGAAATCTATCCGCGTAGTAATTAAATCGAAATGGACGTATAGATAAAATTATAATGCGTTCTATGGCTTAAGTACAGATATTAGTGAGACAAGTCTGAGGCGTACGTTGAAAAGCACGTGCGATAATAGAAGATAACGCTATACGTTAATAATTATAATAAGATTTATAGTTTCCTCTTTAACGTCGAGCCGCGCACATACTCTTTTTTTCTTCTTCTTCTTCTTCTTCTTTTAAAATTATCGCCCAGCGTTTCTTGTTTCATCTACGATCAACAGTACACGCACGTCTTCGAGGTATATACGAATAAAAAGCGGAGAATACATAATACGTGGGCTTGGCGGTACACCTCGGATACATCGCGGCGCGGGGGTTGAAAAAAGAAAAGGAGAAAGAGAAAGAGAGAGAAAGAGAGATAGAGATAGGTACGCCCCTGTTGGGGTGAACGTTCGTGACGGCATCGTCGGCGTTCCCTTTGTACACACGCACCGCCCCTCACTGCTTTTGCCTCTCACCGATATATCCCACAACGTAAGTACGCGTTCGCCCTCTCCTGCACGTTCTCCCCCTCTCTATTTCCCTCTCTCCCTCTCTGCCTCTTTCACCAGTTCGACTTGCGTGGATACATTATACGAATTACATTGATGATACGTCGATGGGACACGAGATAGGGGCTGGTTTGGCTCCAGCCCGCGTCGATAACCAAACTATTTTTCTTCGGTCAGCCGAGACGGCTGATCTTCCTACCGACATCCTCTCTTTCCTTGATCAATCTTTCTTTCTTGTCTTGTTTTTTCTTTCTCCCTTTTTTTTTTTTTTTTGTTTCGTTCATTCCTTTTTTTCCTTTCTTCTTTTTTATCGCAAAATGATTCATTGACAAAACGGGTAGATTCGTTGAGAAGTGTAATTTTCTAGAGATAACGGCGTTTAAGGATCGTTTATCGTGATTGATAGGAGGAACGGAGTTTCAGCGTGTTGAAGTATTAATTGCCGTGCGTGAATGTTCGTAATTCCATTAATTTACGGGACTCGAGTTATCTCAACGTTTATAGAACAGGAATTTTTCACGGGAAACATATATCCAAAATAGGGTATAAGCAAACTATCTTTCAGCATTCTTGGAGCACCGTTTTCTTTTTTATTTTGAATTATATAACGCGAGTAGAAATTACAAGAACTGTTCGCTGCTTTGCTTTAGAAATAGGTTGTGTTCTGTAATTTGCTTCTTACCCTAACGTATTACCCAACCTTACCCAACTTATTCTTCAACTTAATGAAAACACGCGCGTAAGTTTTATACAACTTGCTCAATTTTAATTCTTACGCAACTTCGTCATTCTATTGATTTGATTTGCTCATTCTAATCGTAAATGTTTATCATTTATAGTCCTGTATATATATATACACACATATACATATATTTCTGTCCTATATACTTTAACGTATCTTTTATATATTTTTCTCTCTCTCTCTTTTATGGTTCGTTTATCAGATAAAGAATAAATTGTTGGAACTATTTTTCAAAAATATTCGATGCAAAAGTGTATTCAAAAAATCTGAAAAATGTGTTCCGTAGAGTGGAGGTATGTTCTGGTAGTGATCGGTGCTCCGTGGCAAGACAGGCGTCCCCCAGGATACGCTTCCTCTCTCCCTCCTCGCGTCCCAGATCCTGCAGGATCATTAATCAAATTCCCCTTTTAGCCGCGCCTCCCTCTTCCCCCTCCTTTATCCCCTCTTCGTAGTACGACGGTTCGGCCGCCATTACTGTACGGCTGCGTGCACGACGCATTAATTAAAACCAGGAAATTAATGCTTTATGCTTTTGAATCTCTCTCTTTCTCTTTCTTTCCTCCTTTCTTTCTTTCTCCCTTTGTAGAAGACGTAACCCAGTCTTTAGAAAGTTGCTCAATTTCTTTAATCAACCTTATAGGAATTCAACTTTTGAATCACCTAACGGGACACTTTTCAAGAAAACGTCCTATTAATGTATAGTGATTGATTAGATTTCTCAAGTATTCTTTAATACGGGAACGTCTACGCATTCGATTGTGTTTCGATATTGTAACTCCTGTACTTGCTTGAACAGTTACGTGGTACCTACTTACATTTTTTTCGTACAGACCGATAAAGTTCGCGTGAAATACGATTATGATAACGTTTCATCGGTTAGATAAGAATTTTCATACTAAAAATTGAGCGACCGAGTGTGAATCAGCGAATGAGAAATTTTCTTCAAATGTTTGCGAAAATTCTTGACATATGGTAATGCGAATTATTTTCGCGACACGTAATTTTTCGTTATTATTAATGAACATTTCCGCGATTTAGGTATCTTCGAGTGATTTATCATTAGAACAATTTTTCCGACCCATTTACACGCAATGCCTAGCTACTGCTTTCATCGCGTTGTTTTCAAGTGTAACACATAGATGTAACGTGATAATTAAATGAAAACAAATTAAAACACATACGCAAATCATATCAAGTTCTATCGCTGCTGCGACTCTTTAATTTTATATTTAAATTTTGCTTTTTAATTTCAACCGAGGAAAGGGCTTTTTTTTAAGAAGAAGAAAATCAACGTTTTAAAGAAATTATCAAATTACAATGTAAGCGAGAAATGGTATCGGTAACAATTCTTTTACGTCTATTCTTTAATTTGCGAGATTTTTCTAAGTAAAAGTAACTTTACCAAGAACCGGATGAATTTCTTTACTTACGCGATACCGCGATCTATTCGATGGATTTGTAGAAAGTTAGATAAAAATTACTTTCTGCAACATCTACTATCTGATCAAACAGATGAATCGGAACCGGTAAGAAAATGGTCCTTTACAAGTCCTCTTCCGGAAGGAATCAGATGAGTAGGCGTGACCCATGGGACCCATTAGCGGTCAGTGGTTATCTTGGTTTACCGCAAAATGTTCAAAGGCACTTGTAACTACGCGAATACTAAGTAATTTATGAATAGCAAGTAGCATTTGCGGAACATGATTCGCTACGGTTCCTACCTTCTTTTATTTATGGCGAAGTCATTACTTTACAAGCAGTGCAGAAAGATGCTTCCCTAGGATTTTTCATTTAGTTACACTTCCCACTTCATGCATCGTTAATCCAACGTAACTTTGTGATCGTAAATCATTATGATAACTTTCGTTGCATTAGATCGTATTCATATATCAAGCATTGCAACATTGTTCTACGTTGTAGCTTTCAAAACTGAGAAAATTGAATTTCAAAGCATCGAATCATTTATAATTCTTGCGATACATTTCTGTCTTTTACGTTAGAAATAAACGAAATTTCATTTTTCACTATTGCAACCTTCCTTAACGACAATAATGATTTAATATTCTTAATAGTAACAGCTTGGATGATAATCTTTGTAACGAATATTAATAATTCAAATAATCATTGATAGTAGAACTATCCAGGGATGATGATCTCCATTTTCAAACGCTTCTGAACGTTCTCTTTTTTTTTTAACGGACGCAACAAGAAGCTACGTCGGTAGATAGTTTTTATTTCTGATATAGGAGGATCTAAGCTGTCGGTACGTTCTCGGCTAGATACGAAAGGGTAGCGTGAAAATCGAGGATAATGCCTGGTCAACCTAACGGTAGAACCACCATTAGGCCTATTTATCGTTCAAAGCCAGGTACATCCTGACAGGTTCACCGACTAAGAAGTACGCTGTTCTGTTGAGGATTCGATGCACAACAGGCGTCGAAAGAGAGGTAAAGCTGACGTTATGCCATAAAGAGATTACCGATAAATTTGTAAAGATTACTTATTACCGGCAAGCCACTTTTCCAACTCGCTAGTCACCATTTGGTGTAATTAATCTTTGACTCGTATTACATTTATCTTTCAATGTTTTTCCTTTTAGTTTTTCATTCTCACATTTCGATGATCGCATGTTTTATGATAGATCAAGTATTTAATCGTATCTATATGGGCAACTATTATCGTGAATTGTAAATCGTACAAAACTGGGCAAAATTACAATTGAATTAATTCATGAATTATGATTACAATGTATAAAGTAATTCAATTGGTGCATCGTATTCAATTGCATTGTAATTCGTAATTCATATGTCTCATTTGATTAAATTACAATACGATTCGTAATTGTACGATTAGAAAGTACAATCGATTAGATAATCTAATTTTAGGACATAAACGTAAAATTGCGTGAACGGGAAGTGGAAGATACGCCGCGTAGACGTTAAAAAGATACAAATATGGAAGATAAATTGTATAAACATTTATCTCGCTTCTTCGGAGTTCCGAGCTGTCATTCAGTGTTGCATTGTATTCCAATTATACCCACGATTGCGGTAATTAACGATTGAATTAATTGAAAAGTTTGAATTATGTAATTCAAATACAACGTAATTTAATTACGATGCAATTCGAGTACGGTGTAATTTAATTAGCATAACCGTCAGCTCATAGTACCTGTTTCTCGAAGGCTTCTTGATTCACCTCTCACAGTGATAGACTATTTCGAAATTATGTTTGTTATTTTAGTTGATAGATTGATATTATGCCCGTGTCAACGCTAGATATACCGAAATTTTCAACAATATTTTTATTAACATAATACGCTATATAAACTCAATAAACAATTTACTGTTATTTATTACGTTCAGCTTATTCGTTATCAGATGTGAAAATAAGTAATTAATAGTTTAATATTGCTATCAAATAATCTTTGATACTGTTTTTCTTCTTCTTTGTGTACATTATGTGTCCTTAATAATCTATCAGCGAGATGTCCGATACCGTACTGTGTAAATAGAGAAATGATTACAATAGCAATCTGTAATGAAATTCGTATCACTAATTACTATCAATCAAATCCGTGATTGATTTGAAAATAACATAGCTCTCGAAAACTAAGACTCCAGTGCTTTGTCGTCTGGGTTTGTAAGACATGCCTCGGCCATTAATATGAATAAATAAATAATGTAAGGCAGTGTAGATTAATTCGGCAAAAGATAAGCATAAGATAAAAATACTGTAGAATTCCGTTTATTTGCACATATTGACAAACAAAAACAGGTTGTATATCTAGTTGAAGTTCAAAAATAGAAATTCACTGATTCACTTCATTGTCTTACGATTTTTTATTCGTGTAATTGGATGTTCACGTTCAGACACGTAAGTGGATTTAACCTTCAAGAAGTTATTTAATCAGACAGTTTTTTTTTATATTTGCGTTTAATTTACAATCAATTCTCGTTAGAGGATTTTAAGTAAATTTATCTGGCGTGGTACTATGTCATAGAACCTCTCGATATAGATAGTAAAATCCTCTAACGAGAATTGATTGTAAATTAAATGCAAATATAGAAAACACTGTCTGATGTTTATAGTTTTTATAGTATGTTTGATTCTATTTGCATCTAGTACTTAGGTCTAAAGTGTAATGTCCTTTTAGCCTGCGGATCTGTCCCAAAGTGTCCAGTAGTTGAGTAATTAGAGGGTTTTGGTGATTTTCAACTCAAGAGTTAAGCTATATCTATTGCTGAATTTGGATAATTCTTCCTTGACTGTGGGTATCTTGAGGTCATGATGTATTGTTTCGTTGTTGACGTGCTGAAGTGCATCTATTAGGGATCTTAAGGTTTTCTGTTGGAATGGTTGAAGAATTTCTGTGTTGGAATTACACTTGCTGTTCCCCATAGTTGGATCCCATAGGTCCAAACAGGTAGTAAACATGGCTTTGTACAGTGTAATTTTACTTTGCGTGTTTAAGTATTTAATCAGACAGTAACTAAAATTTCGTTCGAATAAATGGAATTCCATTCTACGTTTATTAAATAAACACTCAACTAACGTCTAATAAACTAACACCTTATGGAAACAATTTCAATATTAAAGTAAGTATTTTGGTTGCAGTAAGAAATGTTAGAGAACAAAGGAATAGAAAAAGTGAAGCTTAAAGATAAGAAATTAGGAAGAATTTAAATATAAGAAATTCGAGGGCAAAGTGAGAACGTCAGGTTACATGAAAATATGGAGTAGCAATATCAATGGCTTTACCAAGAAGAGGATCAAAGTTTTCATAGAATATCCATATCAATTGTTGTTTGTATATATATATACGTTTTCTAATTTTATATCTTTCTAGACTTCAGGATAATGGAATTAATCCTCAGTTATTAATTCTGTATACCGAGAGAATATTTTAAATAAATATCAATTAATGATAAGAATATCTATACTCGTATCTCTTATCAACCAGAATGTTCGACGAACCTTTACTTATCAAACTACGTATATCTTTATATGTAATGCAGTTTCTTCATTTTTACATACATAATTTTATTATTCTGACACTACTAAATCATGCATTTCTTATACGTTTTGGTTTCCAGAAAAGTAGATTGAAACATTAGCTTGCAAACGAAAGTGCACGATTATTCCTTCCTCAAATAATGTGTCATAACTTCTAGAATATTACTGATAGTTAAAATTAATATTTCATGATATCGGTACGAGTTTATAATTTCTAAAGTGTCATATAAAAGTGCTAAAAACAGTTACAAATATTTCGACATTTTTCTGACGAAATATTTCTTTAAGATTCACGGTATCGTTAGGAACGTCGAGTACAGTACAAATACCAAAGAATCGTATCAAGAACACGAGTTAACCGATCGTGTAATCGATCAAACTTTGCAGAAAAGTCCACTTGAACGCAACCGATCTGTTGCTATATAGTATACCGACGATAAACCGTCGTTTCCCCGAAGAAGCGTTTGATTATTCGAGAAGATTGGCTGTACTCGTTGTCATCGGCGACAATGGAGAGTAATTACATTATCACGGTGTTGTATGATCGACATTCGATGCAGTAAGTTATAAAATGTATAGTCATCGGCTCGTGTCCCGCAGAAGCGAAGTCTTTTCCTTTAGGAAGACAGATCGATTCAAGACTGGTGGAGATCGTTGCACCTGTTATTCAGGGACGAAGAAACAATCAACCGCAAAACTATTTTTCAAGATAACTAATCAAGATGGGACACGTGATCTTGATACGAAGATCGTTGTTCTATTCCATACTTTTCAAAATGTTAAACATACGATTCGCAACACAGCCCCATGGTCGAAAAAATTGACGATATTACGTGGGTAACAGGATTCTCAGGCTCTATTTACTTGATAACATTAATAAAATTTTGGAATTTATATTATTGTAATTACATTGTACGTATTATAAATTATCGATACATCTATAAATTCCTTCGTATGATAATAACAAGATTGATAATAAAATGAGCGAAGTCTTAAAAACGGACGTCACAAATTACAGCCAAGGCAATCGTCTTATTTAACTAGCAACTGTAAATTGTAAAACTGTGAGAAGTATTTGCAGAATAGAAATTCGTAGCCTGTAATTCCTCAGTTGTCTCGATTCAGTGATATCGTTATTTGATTAGTGAATTATTATGCAAGAGGTAACTTTTCAGTTATGTAATTACCAGTATGTACGCAGACAAACAGCAATCATATCCAAAGCGCAATTGTAAATGAAATCGTTGAGAAGTTACGCTCATTCATGCAACATTTAAGATTTGGGAAGAGTTATTTGGATATTGATATTCACAATTAAGCTATGAAATTTGCGTCATAGTAAGTTTCTACTACCTCCTGCGCAGTAAACAAAAATTAATTTGAAGTTGCTGAAAATCAGGACTTTTCAAAGAAGCAATAAGAAACAGTTTCGAATTGATATCGGTACATCTTGGAAAGAGCTCCAAGTCCTTATCTCTGTAAAAGTGTCTCGATACATATTCTGACACTTATAATGTGTAAATTTCACTCCTAACCGATTTTACTGCCTCGTTATATCCTTCCCACCAATCTTGTTTGTTCGGAATCTCGAAACGACTAAACTTTATCTCTTCTCTAATTCCACGACCACGCTATCTCTTTTGCACCTATGTAACAAAATCGTAGATTTCTTTCTCGCTCCTCCGTTGCTTTCCACTTTCCGTTTTCTTTTTTTTTTTTTTTTTTCTTATTTGTTTTCACTTTTCACATTGGCTGTGTAGGAAAATGTTGCCACTTTCAAATGCAAAATTGCATTGGAAGATTATTATCTTCGACAAAAATGCGTGTACCGGACTAATTCTTCACGAAACATTCGAACCTTCCAATGTAATTTTGTTATTCTTGATCTTCGTCTTACTTCATTTCTATCATTTAGGCTCACGGTGTGTATCGTCGTGTACTATTTATCGTTACATACCTACAGCTAGAAACGTATAGCGCGGGAGATACGAATTTTCTTCAGCTTCGGAACTTGCATGTTCTTTACGCGCAAATCGTCCCTTCGGTATTATTTCCTTAGGAAGTTTTCCACTTTCCTCGTTATTTTCCAGTCCCAGGAATCGTACGAAAGCAACGAAGCGATCTTTCGATGGTGAACACGTAATTTAATTTACTGTAGCTAGCGTCTCTTGAAATTATATTTTCTCTGTATATTTAATCGAAAATCACAATTAGACATCCATTGATTTATTACGTTGGGGCGATAAAATGGGATCAATGAGAACGTAAAAGATAAGAAATTGCTGTCCGTTCGGGTGTCCCGTCGCTTTATCTTGCTGTGTGGCTAATCGAATAAAAATTAAAGGCGTCGATGTCGTTGGAAAGAGCGCGCTGGTGCCAGGTGAAACGCTGCTGGCCTAGGCATCGAAGTCGATTCGATTTCTCGAGGAGAGCTGTGCCCAGCTGTGGGCGCGGCGGATATCCCGCTGTGTTTCTCCAACATGGCCGACACCTTATGCACACCCACGCTCTGGCTCTCTTTTTCATCGCGTCCTCCATTTCTTTCTCGTTCCTCCGGAGCATCAAATTACACGCTCGGTGAAGTAATTTTCGATGGCGCGTTCGTGATCGAGCGTGATGCAGAAACATATCCGTTATCCTGCGGTTCCGATGCGCCGTGTTAAAATTTGCGATCACCGATAACGATGGCCAAAGATTAATGGCTACGAGCCAACCGGCTCTGTCTTTACCCCGTGTATTAACCGTCAAATGATTCCTCCGATTGATCCATATGAAATTATGCGTATACACGAGCTAAATAAATAAATTCTATCGGGGCCGCGATCTGTTGCAGGAAGAACGATCGAGCGTGTAAAACGGCGGAATGATTAATCATACGTTTCTTGTTAGCTTGGAAAAATTATCGGATTACTCACATGTGTGTAAATAAGAATTATTGGATTGATTTTATAGTTCAGAATTACCTGTAACAATTTCAAATTATATTTGGAATTAATTCATGATGAATATACGATCGATCACGTAGCGACTATAATGATAAGAAACTTTCAAGTACGTATAAGTAATACTGAACTAAAATCAATTCGGTATTTCTTGTGATCGAAGAAATAATTTTCCAAGCTAACGAGAGATATGTGATATTATTGATAATCCCATCGTTTTACACGCTTAATCGTTTCTCCTGCATTATAAGGTAATTACGATAGTGGAGCTTTAGATATTTTCTCTTTTTTTAACAAATTTATCTGATTAAGGACGTAGCAACCGTTCTAAAAATACAGTTCTGCAAGAATAAACTGGTAAAATATCGATGAAAGTTAGATGTGAAATAGAATTAATAATTCGTATTATTTGGTACAGTTACAGATATGTTAGTTATTAATTTATGAAGCGAATTAATTTTTAAGCCTTCTGTTAAAGACGATATGTATTTCTGTTTAACTGTATGTGTATTTCATATCGATGTATATATACAAGTGAAACTATTTATTCAAAGTTTATATTGTTTGGTTTATTTTAAAGATTAGCTTAATTTTCCTATAACACAGAAGAGATGTAATTTATACATCCTATAAATATAATATATAATAGAGAAAGTTTTAAAGAGATTGTTCCACTAAAGAACTTCAAATAGATTTTTAAGCCTCCTGTTAAAGACGATATATATTTCTGTTTGACTGTATGTGTATTTCATATCGATGTATATATACAAGTGAAACTATTTATTCAAAGTTTATATTGTTTTGTTTATTTTAAAGATTAGCTTGATTTTCCTATAACACAGAAGAGATGTAATTTATACATCCTATAAATATAATATACAATAGAGAAAGTTTTAAAGAGATTGTTCCACTAAAGAACTTGAAATAGATTTTTAAGCCTCCTGTTAAAGACGATATGTATTTCTGTTTAACTGTATGTGTATTTCATATCGATGTATATATACAAGTGAAACTATTTATTCAAAGTTTATATTGTTTTGTTTATTTTAAAGATTAGCTTGATTTTCCTATAACACAGAAGAGATGTAATTTATACATCCTATAAATATAATATATAATAGAGAAAGTTTTAAAGAGATTGTTCCACTAAAGAACTTGAAATAGATTTTTAAGCCTCCTGTTAAAGACGATATATATTTCTGTTTGACTGTATGTGTATTTCATATCGATGTATATATACAAGTGAAACTATTTATTCAAAGTTTATATTGTTTTGTTTATTTTAAAGATTAGCTTGATTTTCCTATAACACAGAAGAGATGTAATTTATACATCCTATAAATATAATATATAATAGAGAAAGTTTTAAAGAGATCCACTAAAGAACTTGCAATAGATTTTTAAGCCTCCTGTTAAAGACGATATATATTTCTGTTTAACTGTATGTGTATTTCATATCGATGTATATATACAAGTAAAACTATTTATTCAAAGTTTATATTGTTTGGTTTATTTTAAAGATTAACTTGATTTTCCTATAACACAGAAGAGATGTAACTTACACATCCTATAAAGATAATATATAATAATATAATATATAATAGAGAAAGTTTTAAAGAGATCCACTAAAGAATTTGAAATAGATTTTTAAGCCTCCTGTTAAAGACGATATATATTTCTGTTTAACTGTATGTGTATTTCATATCGATGTATATATACAAGTAAAACTATTTATTCAAAGTTTATATTGTTTTGTTTATTTTAAAGATTAACTTGATTTTCCTATAACACAGAAGAGATGTAATTTACACATCCTATAAATATAATATATAATAGAGAGAGTTTTAAAGAGATCCACTAAAGAACTTGAAATAGATTTTTAAGCCTCCTGTTAAAGACGATATATATTTCTATTTAACTGTATGTGTATTTCATATCGATGTATATATACAAGTGAAACTATTTATTCAAAGTTTATATTGTTTGGTTTATTTTAAAGATTAACTTGATTTTCCTATAACACAGAAGAGATGTAATTTACACATCCTATAAATATAATATACAATAGAGAAAGTTTTAAAGAGATCGTTCCACTAAAGAACTTGAAATAGATTTTTAAGCCTCCTGTTAAAGACGATATATATTTCTATTTAACTGTATGTGTATTTCATATCGATGTATATATACAAGTGAAACTATTTATTCAAAGTTTATATTGTTTGGTTTATTTTAACGATTAACTTGATTTTCCTATAACACAGAAGAGATTTAATTTACACATCCTATAAATATAATATATAATAATATAATATATAATAGAGAAAGTTTTAAAGAGATTGTTCCACTAAAGAACTGCATATTTTTATTCAAACTTGGAATAGATGAGACGTTCGTATTTAAATTTATGTAGCAGAATTTCTAATTGCCTTCTAATTAACAAGCAACATTCCTTAATCTTCGCAATCTTCGACAAATAAGAGAAATTCTACGTTTCTATGAAAGTATAAACAAGTACATCAAATGAACACATACAAATCCGTTCTTAGACTTTAATAAGCAGGCCACGAGTTGTCACGCTTGCTCGTTCCGACAAAAATTAGCAAATCTAATCGTGTCTTCATTCACCTATCTGTATAGCCGGCTGTTATACCAATGCAATCTTTCTCCCTTTTTCACTCGCAATTTTTAATGAAATCGTAACGAGGCTTTTGACATTCCTCTTGGACGTAGTAAGACGTCGTTGTGTTCTTAATACTGCTTCAAAAATCTCACGTCCTGTTGCCGCTATGACACGATAAGTAGTTGCAATTTGCTAGTCACTTAATCCGCGAATACGATTCATTGGACGCGAATTATTTATTATATATTTGCAGAAATGTACGGTAGGAAAGCGCCTTCGGAGTAATTTCAATTTATCTTTGATCAGTGCTTTTTCGATAAGAAAGTCGATCACTTTTAAATCATACGTATAAGCTGTATAGGTGTATCTATAAGTTTCTTAAATTACTGAAACATCGTTTTAAACATTTTCGCATGCATTATCTATTTATAATATGAAAACGTTGTTCCGCTATCTCCTTACGAATAAGTAAAACTTGTTACAGCTATTGAATTAAAAAGAGCATATTCATCTATTAAAAAGCAGTATAAGTCAATTTCGTATTTCCTAAAGCTGAGTCAAGTAGATATGTGTGTGCATATATAATTTCATTTATTTGTACTTAATTGACAAAACCACTAGATTACCGATAGTTGCGGATCAACCGTTAAAAAAGAAACGTCCCAATTAGCGATAAAAATTAATCGATTTTTAACTTCTGTAACTCCATAGTCTGCAACATGGATATCTTAACCAAAGTGTTTTTATCGAATATTTTTCTCTAAAAACTGTAACAGAGTCGAATTAATTGCGAAATCTAATTACGGTCGCCGTTACTCGACATTACTTCTTCTTGCACAGGTTGTAATAACGGTCAGGTTTAAATTAGCGAAGAAAATCTGTAGATTAGTTAACGAGGTTGAATACGAACTCGGCGAAATTGGCTCAATTAAAAGCTACGGGCCAGCTGCCCCGACAATTGTGCCCCGTCATGTGATTGGTCCTTTTTCCCAGGTTCTTTCTTCTCCTTTCGATCTCCTCCATTTCGAGATGCATCGATACTCGGCCCGTCATTAATCATGCACTTTTGTACACACTCGTCGATGGGACTCCCTGCGAGGGACATCTTGGCCCGCAACAAAATGAATCTTCAGAATCGTGATTTCGATTTCGAACAACTCGATCGTGATCGAAACGTTATTAACTTACATAAAGCGAGCACGCAAAACTTGTTGTGCTACCACGAAATCCTTGTACTTATTAATTACTATGCTACACGTAAACATGTAATCATCAATTATACTTATTTTAGTCGTGCGAGCACACGAAAAATTTAATTGCAAGTGTAGAATAGAATTCTTACAATTTGCAACTTACAATTTACAAAAGTTTCCTTGCAATTTACGATAAGTGACATCTAATCCTTTTTAAATGGATTATTATGGATGTTAAAGAATAAACTAAATCAGTATGAAATTCAATTTCTAAATTCAGATACATAGGTAGGTACATACTGCAGTTTTTAGAAATTATAAATTCTCTACTTCGTAAAAGTATAGAGTCACTGTAAAAAGTGTTTTCACGGTACTGAACTTCGACAGAATTATTGTAAAACATCATATAGTAACAAGGTTTTAATCGAATCAAAATATATGCAAATTCTTACAAGTCTTCAGAATAATTTTCAAGAAGAAAAGAATGCGATATCTATTCCTATTGTGAAAATATTAATAAACATCTAGCAACTTACAAAAATATATAAATTGATAATTTCTTTCCAAACAAGGTAACTTAAAACGTTTATTTGAAATAGTGTTTGCAGTATTTGAAGTGAAAGGCGGTTAAAGCCGTTAAAAGTTATATCCTGCGTTTTTATATTTACCTAACTAAGCCTTTATAACGATATTAAGACAATTTAAATTGTAAACAAAGTTGGTAGTTTGAACAAACGTTGGGGATCTTTCCAAACATTTTCAAAATCCTGACGTTTTTTTCATCTCCGACAGATATAAATAAATGTAACGACTCAGAGAGGTCAATATTAATTAATTACCATTTTGTCAACCGAAGAATTTTATATCCGTCAGTCTGTCAGTCAGTTGTCAATATCAAAATCGAGTAAGATTTGAATAAATCATTAAATATTGTTAATTTACTTTCGAACAACTTTAATCCTCTCTCGTGCCAGTATTCCCGCACATAGGAGGTTAGCCGAAAGTGGAACTTATCGCCAGTTGCATTAAACGTCAGTTAACGCTACCGAACACGGCAACTAAATAGAACGTAACAGTATTATATTAATAAATATTAATGAATATTAATATTAAATATAAATATTACTATTAATAGTATTTTAAGAAATAGTTTGCGTCAGAAGAAAATGAGTTTGAAAGACACTTTCATTATGATGCAAGATAACCGTCCAAAGTATAATGTAAATAAGTAAATAAAACTAACACACGTACATCGATCTTGTATAATACTTGGAAACACTTAGAAACACCTGTACAATCCCCAGATGTAAACATTATTGAAAATATATAGGAATACCTGAAATGGGAAATACGAAGTCAGCATTTTCATCAAGAAATAGGAAAAGAACTGTTTTAGAAGAATGGAAAATCATTTCCGCTAGAGTACACATCGATTTAATAAATTCAATGTCACGACAGCTTCAAACCATAGTAAAACCAAAAGAAAACTTCGCTTAATATAAAAATAATTAAATTTAGTAATTTCCTCTTCTATATATCAGAGTTATTAATTTTCTTCATTAAACTCCAATTTTACGAATATCTTTTACGCATATATTTTTTTCATTTTTTAGATATCTCTTAATATTTTCTCACAGGCTATATATATATGCCATTTCTTTTTTTTTTTGTGAAAATTATTCTGCTGACTTGTAAGAATATATACGTATCTTTTATTTGTTAAAAAATTGTTAATAAGCGACGTTCTACGTTATCTCCGATGAAATTAATTATCGTACCTATACTTTTTACACTGCCCCTAACAGTACATTATTAATTATAACATCTAACAAGCGTTATTGATATACAGCGGGTGTTCACATACTTATAGTAAATTGTTAAAAAGCAAAAATTTCTAGAATACGCATTTGATATAAAGAAAAACGTAAAATATCCGAAGTGGGATATATATAACAATATTTACTAGATGAAACAAATCTCTATTACTCTTCGTTTATTACTTTAGTAAAAATAAAAATTTGTATCTAATAAAAATATGAATTTTTTATCAACGTAACAGTTATCTTTCCATTTTTTCAATTTATGTATCTAACGAACCAACACTTTCTCACAAATACTTACGTATTGTTTCAGGATATGGATTTAATCGAAGTACTTTGGAAACAAGACGTAGATCTGGGATTTACGTTAGTGGAAGCACCAACAACAACAACGAAAAAGACGTCCACGTTGGAAAAGGAGTCCGACGATGAGATCGAGAAATTAAAAGCTCTAGAAGCGATCAATGGAACTAACAAAAAGGTATGTAACATTAGCCTTATCTTTGTCATAACATGCTCAACCGAACCCACCGATCTGTCTTCGATAAGTACCTTTATTCTTATTCTTAATTTCGAATCGTAAATCGACTTCGATCTCTTCCTCGCTTTCTCCCGTTTACGGACCGCAATTAGCAATTAATGACATATTGTTTATCGAATTTCGTATACTTTCACATCACGGAGAACCTAACATTTTACCTTTTCTCGTGTGACATTCAAATTCGCGTTTCTAACGTACACTATTGGCTAAAAGTTTCGGCTTAAGGGTTAAAAGTCGAGACTACGATGAAAGTAAAGTTAAACGATGTGGCATAATATGAATCACCGTGTTAACGTTAACAGATTAGAAGCATTAAAATTAGTAAATTAAACGGTAGGAAAATTCAAGGACCTTTCACCTCTCAGATATCTAAACTTTTGTCCGGTAGTGTATCTTTTCTGATAGTTCGCCTTGGCGTTCAGCCTTTCCGTCTTTTGTGTCTTCCTTGCGATTATCAGCGATAGAAAGTCACGATTTAGATGTACGTTCTCGCTTGTCGGAACTATTTCGTGGGAATACGTTCGTCGTCGTTGAGTCGTCGAGTTCGAAACAGTTCACCAGTCGGAAGTTTGATTGTTCATCGGAAACGACGGGCAAAGAAAAAAAGAAAAAAGGTTAAGATTTGATCGTATTAATACTCGAGTGGATACGGCCATGAGAGGCAAGCGATCCGTGTCGATAGATCGGTATCGATTCGTCGTGAAGTCGACGGTGAGGCATCAAACAAAAGTGACGCCACTCGATGGACTAACAGAAGAATTCGGCACTCGGGGTGGCTATCTCTTTACAATCTCTCGACCGACTGTCCTGTTTTGTATAAACGTTACTCGAATCCTTGTCTAGAAAATATCTCATTGAGTTAGTCAAATCCAGTCAGATAAATCTACCTTTCATTATATTCGAACAACATTTGAGAGAATTTGTTTCATTTATTTTATTCATTTGAAGTTTGCAAACATATCTGTACTTTTTACTATGTTCTATAAGTTATCTCATAGAACGTGCGAATCACTAGCAAGTACAAGCTGCCCTTCTTCCCTGTAGGTCTCCTAATTCTTATCAAATGTGTGCATGTGGACCCCCACCGTGATAATCGGTCAAACATAGATCAGTCAAAAGGTATAATCCTGCAGAACCCATGGAAGCTATGTTCGATAGATACCAAAGAGATTAAGCTAAGAGGAACCATCCCACGCGCACTCGGATATGATCTCGGTCGATAATTCGAACCCCAAACTGTCGGCTTCTCGTCTTGTCTCTTCCCTCTAATTCCCCGTACGTGAGAATATCTCGAAACTACTGTACTTTATCTCCATCCTCTAGATTTGCCTCTTCGTCTTTCAGATTTCCCTCTTCGTCTTATCAATTTTATTAGACGTTCCATCTATTTGCGTAATTCGTAATTTTATTCAGAGTCATGAATTTTACAAGCTAGTAAGTAACAGTATAAATCTCGATCTTAGGGTAAATACAAGTTAAAGTTTATTATTATTAGCAAAAAAAAAAAAAAGAAAAGAAAAAAAAATATATTCGATAAATCTAAAATAATCGAAGACTAAACGACTGCGTGATTGTATCTATATAGATGGCAGCGGTTTGATTCAATGAATTTTATTCGGTCACGATTCTATTGTGTTCTGTTCAACGATGCGTAGTTTCCTTAAGAAACTAAAATCGTGTCTGCAGTTCACTCCAGATCGACTGATTTAATTCACTTTCTATTCTACGACACAACTTTTTTCAACGTCGATTTCCTTCATCTGACGCGTTTCAGTCGATGAGCACGAAGAGCGTTTAAGTATCCACGAAGATTCGAGCCAACGAGAGCTCATCCATACCGTGGTCACCGACAATGACGTTGCATGACGTTCTGGGCGGGTAACCCATCAGACTTCTCGACGTTCTTTCTCTTCTCTTCTTTTCTCTTCTCCTCTCTGATCGTCTCTTCTCTCCGTTCTTGTGTCTCCTTTACTCTTCCACTTTGACTCTCTCTTTTTCTCTCATGGCCTTCGGTAGTAAAGTCGGTATTCCTTCGTTCCTCTCTCCAATCCCTATCTAACTTGCTTCGTCTTTCGGGCTCTTCCTCCTCGGAGATCGTATTGTTCCAACGGGTTCCACCTTTGTGAAGGGACCGCCGTCTTCGAGGCTCCAATAATACGGGGAATATCCTCGATCCCGATCGAAAGCAGACACATCGATCCAAAGTGTGGTTCGCGAACAGCTGAGAACAAAGGCCAGTCCACTCCTCTGTCCCATCTTCCTCCAATTTCTTTCGCTGTATATTGACAGCCATTGTCCTGATATTTAGTCCTGAAATTGTTTTAACTGCGAATATCTTTAAAAATACGAGTTTATCTTCCTCGTTTCGATCGAACGCTGAATTTAAGTTCTTCGAAAGATTTTTATCGAATTCTCGTACGTTTCTCGAAACAGAAATTTGGAAACTTTCGTGTCTAATTGATTGGAAAATGTACAATATGCTTCTTTTCTTTCCCTTTTTTTTTTTTAGTAATTTCGTTAATAAGATTGAGTATACGGTTTGTCTGTTTTTATATGAAACGGGAAGCTAATAAATTAATGGTAAAATTTCGATTTAAATTTGCCTGCGACTATTAAATTATCTTTTATCGTTGATTCCAATTTAATAGGACGAGAATACTCGAAGAGTACAGCGTATTATGTTCCAGCGTAAAATAATGGCGCTCATTCGGAGTGACTGGCGTGAATATTTAATTTACGACTTCGGCTGAAATTCCAAACGATCTGCGTTCGCAATGGTGACAGGTTCGATTATAGCAACTTGCTCCATTTATACGAAGGAAATAACCTCTTTCGATCTGATGGAAACCCAAAGTCCTAAAAGACCCTTTTTTAACTTCCTCCCTTATTTAAAATTGAATAAATTTATTTAGGAACTTTGCAGATCTATAACAATGCATTTTAAGACACTTTCCTGTGATTTTTTTAAAGTATAGTTTCCCCTAAATCCCGTTTCTTTCCATATTATCCACGTATTCTTCGTTCTTTCTTCGATTTCTTCAATTTTATTCTTCAATTTCTTTACCCACAGAAATTTTTAATTCGATCACCGATAGTCTCAAAATAAACTCCAAACTCTACCTACGATTAGAGCGTTTGAAACGACAAACGACGCAAGCAACAAAAGTAGGAATTTTCAGTAAAAACAAGAAAACTCGTTTCTGTTATCCTTCTTCCCACTGAACAAATCATTTCTCCATTTTTCTGACGCTTACTACGACGTACTTGGCTCACCTATGTTCCTATAGAATCGCTGAATTTTCGATATAATCGGAAGAACACAAGAACGATGCTCGATGATGGCTTCTCACTTCCTTTTGCATAACGACAGGAGCCAGCTAAAATGTATTCGTAAAAACATCGGAACGGATGGCGTTCATTTGTTGGCTGGATGCAATCGCTGAGGGTTTGTTAAAATGATAGATGTACAGCATCCCTCTGGACGAGGGGCGGCATCGATAAAGCAAGCTGGAAAGGAAGATGAGGGTTAGGGCGAGGGAGAAGAAAGCCGGTTGGTCGCGGGATGTAGCCGAGAAAAAAAGAGAGGAGAGAGCAAGATAAAAAGAGAGGGGAGAGCAGGGCCAAAGAGATTGGAGCAGCATGGCAGGGGGATTCTGAGGGACGTATTGATGGTCCTGGAAATTGAAAACGCGCCCAGCGAACCGAAGTGGGTTTGGCCTCCTTCTCTTCCCTGATTGTTTCTGTCGGATGAATTTTCGGGAGAAAATGGCGGTCGATCCCGTGATGTTGTATTTCAGAATTGTTTCCATCCATACTTACCTATAGTTTCATTAGTCACATACGTACATACTTTGTTTCCATTCCTCTTCGAACAATTGTTTCTTCCTCGCAGGCAGAGAATAGTTTCAATCAACTACGTACGTATTTATAGTTTTCTCGTCTTTCAAATCGTTATAGAAATATACATAGAAATTACAACTAACGAGCTGGAATTTTAATCGTTGCTGGATCCTTGACGTTTTGTTTGCAACATCCGTTTTTTTTTTTTTTTTTTTTTTTAATTAATTGAATTATTGCAATATAGGGTTAGATAGGTATAGTTGTAGACGAAGAAACATAGGTGTTTCATACGTATTATACTTCTTATTGTGCTTCTTATAATTAGTCGCGTGTATTTAGTCTTTGTCGGACTAAAAACAATTTGTTATTTTCTTTCTACGTATACTTCGTATCTATTTGCTCGTTGGCAGTGGGAATAATCGAAGGAATCAAGAGCTGAAGTTATCATTTTTAAAATAGAAGCAGGATAAAAGGTGCCAGGATCGGTGTGTTGCGAATTCGAAAAGACGACAGGTTACGAATTATTCGCAGAACCGTGACTGGCAACAACCTGGCAACTTCAATAGCTGGCTCGACGGTCACGGTGGCCCATTGATTTCGTACATATTCGCGGAGATCAATACAGATTCTAGCTATGCTTTCAACCGACAGATCGTTCGTGACGGCCGAAATAAGCAGACTCTAAGTAGTTCGAAAATCTTAATTGAGAGCTGCGCGAACGATGCAAACTCATAACGATGACAGGACCTCCATTGTCATACGGTTGACCGTGTCGCTGAGAAGAAGAGCCACGAATAAACAAGATAAAGATCGTACGACGATAATAATTGAGTCGTGATAATTTTATCCTTATATTGCTAGATCCTTGGTTTTACTATTGGTTTACTACTTTCGTTTACTATTTCAATTCTTTAGATTGCAAATGAATAATTATACATAATACAAATTATAGGTACATACAATGACGAGCATGTAACTGAAATTATTTTGTGTTTACATATTTTCTATTTTATTTTATTTTTCTGTATCCTTGAACTAAATGGCATATCAGCAGAAGGATAGATGTACGCAAAAGTGAATATTAAATTCGATGCAACATGTTTTTTTTTTTTTTTTTTTAAATAGTTTATTTAGCCAATATTTGATTTTTTGTACATTTTTGAGATTCACAATAAACAATGAATTTGAGTATAGTGTGTTTAGGCAAAAGTACCGATACGCGTCGGTACGACGTAGCCATGGTCTAATATGTGTCGTGGATTTTCGGTTTTTGCGTTTATTTTTTTGTTTTTTGGGTTTAAGTCGCATTGGTGCGTGATTTTTGTGTATTCTTGTGTGTGTTGTATTTTGTCCTGAAACTTGGCCGCAAAACAGGACTCCTCGGTGTATTTCGATGCAACATGTGATATTACACATACGATCAACTCCACTTTTGTCAATCTCTCAATTTCATTTCCTATTCAGTTCTCTAAAAACAAATTAACTTATACTTCCATCGGTTCGTTTACCATAACAAGATGACACATACAATATAGAATTCCAAGGTAAATTTGAAAAGTAACGTTTGCAATATAATAATATCATCTCTTCTTTCTGCTTCCCAATTAATATACTTAACCAACGTGTCTTCCGAACAGCTCATAAATACAAAACTACGTAAAACAAAATTATCCCTATGTTTAGATTATACATATAGCAATATCGATATAGTTCTAAAGTGGAAAAAGTTTAATCGTAAAATTAAAGCGAGGAAAGTTACCTGCGAATCTAAACAGGAAACAGTGAGCACGAGAATGCACGTGATCCTTGATGGCGCGTAACTGCGATGCACTTAGTTTCATTTCGCGGGAGTTGTTCGATCGAAGGGTGGAGAGAGGATTGATCGAAGTTTGTATTCATAACCCCGGATCTTGGTATAACGCACCACTCAACGACGATACATCACACTGAATGAAAAAGAGACTGAGGCAACGATAGAAGGGGATGAAAAGCTGGAGGCCAGGAAAGGGAAAAGAGAGAGAGAGAGAGAAGCCAGTGGTTGGATAGCTACTATCAGAGAGTCGCTATGATTAATGGTCGAGTACAATGCTATTTTCATTAAACTCATTTCACTGCAGTCCGTATATAACACGGGGTACGGCCAGCCTATGGTCTCGGCCATATGAGCGCCCTCCGCTTCTTTTTCACGTTGCCGTTAGGTTCCCTTGATTATGACGTCTCTATGATCGTCGACCTTCACGGTCTCGAATGCCATCCGAGTGAATTCAGCCATTGTTACGCGGCGTCGTTTTCGATCCTTTTATTATCAACGGAATGGCATTTTCACCGAAAGTCGGCCGCCGTATCCAAATTTGAAAACGGCTTCATCCGTGATATTGCGAGCGTTTGCTACGATCTACGAACAATCTGTCAGTCTTTTTTAGATGGAACGATTAGTATCGGTAGTTGAGACAAATTTTTAACAGTAATACAAAGATAATGTAAAGGATAAATGGATAAGATAGGTAGAGAAATGATAAGAAAAGTGGCGATGGAATTTTTGACGCGTTGAGAAGATGAATATAATGACGTTAATACTGTAAAGTAATGAAAACAAGTTAGGAATGAAACATCACATTGACGCAACGTTGTTAACGATGTAAATAATATTCAGTGGGAAGTAAATACGAATAACGTCTTTAAAATGAATATCGAAACGAACTAATCCATTAGAGTGTTTAATCGAATGAGAAATCGATAATTTAAAACTTTCGTTTATAATGCAAGTTGATATTATTATTCAGTTTACTGGATGTCTTCTAAATGGGAAAAGCTTGCTAATCGCTGGTCTGTTAAAAAATCAATTGATACTTGACGTTTTAGATTTGTTAGATATTTATCAGGGTAATTTGTTAATTTATTACTCCGTTTATTTAACGACATCTAAACCCAACACAATTGCTAATTGCGGCTTGTTTACGAGGAATTGGCTACGTAAACATTTCTCAGTATCAAAGAGTTCTTCCTATTGATTCGATTGGGTGTCATCGTATCTTGAAACAGACAAGAAAAGAGTTAGGTTCGTGACTAAGTCCGGTTTTATTCGCTCAACGGAATATATTCTTGGCTGCTAGGAATATTTTCTCGGTGTTTCATTTCCAGAAAGACACAAAGGAATATGACGAGCCACAGGATGATCCATGGGCAGGTCTTCCTTATACCGTCGATCTCGAAACTGGTAAGTGAAAATTAGTTTTATCGTGCAATTAAACAACTTAAGATAAAACTTGTATCAAATTTTTATTTGTAAAAGAAATATTGCGATATTTATGCAAACTATGCGAGAATAACTAGATAGGTACTTGTATATCCAAAAGAACCGTGTAACAAGCACAGCAGCACTATGAAAGGTGTTCATAATTTTGATTACATAATACGTTTATGCGCTGCTTTGAACGCTTGCTTTGCGTATCAGTCTCTAATTAAAGAGTCAATCAAAGGTGATAGACACCGTCCGTATACCGTAGACGTCCCAACACGTCGGTAAAAACCAGGGACAATTATATACAGCTAGTTCGCGTAGCTCCTTCTATTCAAAGCGTGTCAAATTAACGTTGCAATTTGTAAAAGCCAATTTGAAGGTTCGCTGCAGTTAAGAGCCACGACCGCGCCTGGCCGCACCTCTCGCGAATCTAATTACCATAAACGCGTTGATTAAATGTAGTCTACTCGATGATTATTTCCTTAGTCGAATCATTTTTATATCCATTAGACATTGGTAGATAATTCGGCAGTGACGGCGGCAAACGGAGGCAAAAAAGAATGCTAACGCTATGAAAAGCGTACATGACGTGTATCGGCAACTATGTGGTGCAACTATAAATTGCCATAAGCGTTGTCTTATAAAATCATAAATAGAAATCGTATTAGTAGTTTTATTTGTGACACAAAATTTATACGAAGGATTATGTAACGTGACATTCCAGCAATTTATGTCTAAATATATAAATTGCGCATTCTATTTTACTGAATTCTACATTACAGATAAACTCACGGTAAGTACAGATATTGTTAAGTTGTTGCTTCCAACGTCGCTCGGATAACTCAAATGAAACGGAAGGAATTTCGTACATGTAATATTAATATATGTATAGTTAATAGACGAAATTTTGCAACAAAAGTAAATGCAATACCCAATTAGTAGTAAAATTATTAATACAATTCATAATTTTATATTCCGGCAAGTAACATGTTTTATAAGTATCTAACGAAAAATACATATTTAGCCTCAAAAGCAGACACAATTTCGATACCCGATTCATTCAATTCATTTTAAATTTTTAAATTGCTTCCCTCTAAAAAATGAACGTGACTTATCACCTTCTTCCCCTATAACGTAGCTCAAAAAAAAAAAGAAAAGAAAACGGAAAAATTTCATTCCATTGTTGTTACCTCTCCGTACTGATCGCGTTAAATTTCGCGCAAGTACATTCGTGTGTATAGAAAGCTCACCGCGGAGAATTTCTTTCGCGCAATTGTTGCATAATCCGAAGGACTGTGGCCAGCCAGCGTGAAAAGAACGTCGCCGGACAACCGAAAATAATTCGTGGAGACACTTTTGCGCGTTGGTACGAGATCAAGAATGAACGTATGCAGAGAAGGAAGGATCGTCTAACACGAAGCTGAGCGTTTGGCTGGCTGGTAGGATACACTTTGTCCAGGTACGGCGGGAGTGAGAGATTTCAGAGAGCCAGAGGTTCCAGTTCGTAAAGTCTCGTGGAGAAGTCGGGGAGTGGCTATAGGAACGCCCTCGCTGCCTTCTTCCCTCCCTTACCTTCAAACCCCACCATCCTCAGCAGCCCTTCGTATTCGCTCGGTTTCCCCTTCTCTGCATTTAATTACTTTACGTCGCGACGACCAGAGAGTGCGCCTAGCCCACCGCGATCCACTCTACGTCGTGTTTCGTATCGACGCTTGACGAAGGTTCGCTCGTTAAAACCTTTTTAAAATGTCGGCGTATCCGCGAACCTCGTTCTTTATTTCTCTTCCTCTTTTTTCTGTTTTCTTCTTCTTTTTTTTTGTTCCAGTCTCGTTTTTGTTCTCCGTTTTTTGGGAAAAAGAAAAGCGAGAAATTTGATCGGCAGATGCTTCGAAAGCATTTCCCTATATTTGATTTTACGTAGGTTGTACGAATGGCTCATGAAGTATTTAGTATATACGTTTTATGTCTATACTGAATGTTTTCTGTATGAAATATATTGTGAGCTTTCAGTGGTATCGTTGCGAGACACGACTTTTGTGCTTAGGGTAGCTTTGGTCAAATTTACAACGAATCGGGAAATGTATATGAAAGTTACAGAATATTTACGCTAGGATTCTAACGTAACGTTTATTTAGTAAAAAATTAATACACAGCGTGAATAGCGGTTTTGGATGTATAACGAATGTTAAAAATCGTCCCGCTGAATAGCGAGTACATAATGTGTGCTTGAGTTTTTAAATACCTTCGTGATCTGCAGAATACATTCTTGCGATAAATACAGTCATTTCTGTAGATATTTTCAGATTCGTTACAAGTTCGATCAATTATAGTCATGATCGTCGTGTTTCATTACACGTACACGTAATAGAATCGTAACAAAGTTTTTGTAAATGTTTGAATACTTTGAGCCACCGTACGTGCATGGAAATGTGAAAAAGAAAATTGATTCGTTGCTTTTCATTTCTGCGCTGTATAGGTAGTATTCGACGTGGGATTTGATTTTAATTCTAAAAAAAATTATTTTTCACCGTGGGGAGAGAATGCGAATGTATAACATTACGTTGAACAGCAGTCGAATATACTGAGAAGCAAGATCACACAGAAAATATTTTTCTATCACACGTTGTTGTATATGTGTGTGTGTGTGTGTTCATTGTTTTTAAAAAATAAAAGTGTTTCTTAAATTAAACGATATAATTACCATCGTGACTCTTTTATATTTTTATTATTTCCGAAACAATATGCAGAGCTGCAGCATGATAAATTATTTTGTCATTTACGAGAAAAATAACGAGAGTTAAAGAGCGACCGTTACAATTTACCGCAATTTACGGTTTGCTTATTTGTTGCACGACACAGAGCCGTTGGTGTAGTAAATTAATTCGATTCCGCAATAATAAGTTCGTTTTACAAAGCACCGACCAGACTAACAAGAGCAGCGGAGCTCATTACGCGGCTATCTCGTCGTCGATCGATCGACTCGACGTACGGCATTGTGTGATTAATGAGTCGCTCGACAAAAGAAAGCACAAATTCCTTGGGCGTCGCTATTCTTTAAGATTTACTAAGAGAAAAATAGAGAATAACGAACGGGGTTCCAACCGAGATACAGACCTTTCCAGAGAAAAAAAAAGTATCTTTATCGCTTAACATTTAACCTGACATAGCCATGTCCAAGTAATTTGAACGTTTAAAGTAAATGACATTTGGATTTTAATGTCGCCATATGATTCAGAAGAAATATTTTTACACAGAATAGTTGAGAATGAGAGGAATCTGTTAGGTCCAGCCAAAGATATAATTGTTGAGACAAACAGTATTTTGATATTAGTAATATTTTAATCGTATTCAATACAATATCTTTATATTATGCAGATGGTGAAAAGATACCTGTTTAGTCTCAAAGCGAAACTGAATGATAATTTCGATAACACAGAGTAAGGTAGAGTTACTGAAGTCATCTAAGATTCAACATCTTAAAATTCAATCTTGAATTTTGCATGCAATGACCAAACTCGTTGTGTATTATGGAGCATCATTAATCTTTGATATAAAAGCGGAAGAATGAGGAAATATCGCATAACTTCAGATTCAGCAAGAGAAAATAACAAAAACGAGAAATCGGTTCGAATAACCCTTTGGCAGATTTATTTGGCTCGGCGAGATATACGTATAGGAACTAAGAAAGTAAATAACAAAATAACTTCCAAAAATAAAATAATACACACACCACTGAATCGTAATAGTCAGAATCGTAGATATTAGCATTAATTGAACCGACTTCTTTTTCTTTGACAACTAGAAGTTATATTCTCGTAAGAGATTATGGCCATCTAGCTATCAAGCATATTTGTCACGCTACTAATAAAGAATTAAATACCTAGTCTGCTTTCAAATACAGATCGTTTAAGAATCGTTCATAACCGAATTTGCCAAATTACAAGGTGAATTACCTAGCTTATCTCGAATAAGATTAATTTACCTTGCTACGATTAATTAACAACGTACTGAATTTTAAAGCAGCCAGCCTTTGAAAAAAATGGGAAATACGACTTATCGCGTTCTTCCTGCAGTCTTCATTTCCAAACATGGCCCTTCTCATTCCTATTACTGAGAACCTGCCTTGCTCTTTGAAATAAGAAAAAGGAAAAAAAGCGGGGAAAAAATGGAAAAAATGACACGCAACGGTTGCCTTTGGAACGAAAGCCGGTCGTTATCTGATTAATGAACAAATAATTCATTAAACTGCGGATGATATATCTACGGTAAAAGTTCAGTGCACTGGGAAGCTTGGGTGAATAATCAAGCGCCATAATACCTTGACCGCTGGGAAATTGCAAAACGATATTGTTGTAGCTCGATATAGAGTTGCATTCGAAGGGACTTCTTACGATTACATGTAAATTTATTCGCAACACGTAATCCCTAACACTATTACAAATCGTTTCCTGGCGGTTACATAGACGTGGGTCCGCGCGAATCGCGATCTTCACGCACGAGGACCAAGTGCTTTCGTGAAAAGGGAACCAAGAGGTGGGGTAAAGAGGAGGATAAAAAGGTGCTGTATGATGCCGTCGACATACAAGGCGCTTGTACCAATTTGACGAAGCATGATGGATTACACGACGGATCTTATAAAAAGTTTATATCCGAGGAATAAATTATCATAGCATTGTCTCGCCACGAAGACTTTGGGTGCGCCGCAAAGTGTTCCCCTTCGATCGACACGATGTATTTTTCTTTCTTACGTTATCGATAATGTTCCGCCGTGATTAAAAATTCGCTCAGACAAATGTCGTGAAGCGTATTGCCAAGCGAATTTTAATTTCGTGGTTTTGGACGCGATTTCTGAACTTTTAGTTTATTTAGATGTTACGTTATTTACGGTCGAAAAATTTCGTTGAATAAATTCAATTACGAATAGAATACTTTGAGAAGAGGCAGAGAATTGAATTATCTTCCTATTTGATAGGATTATTATTAGTTCTTCGATTATTTGTCTTTGTCTTATGTTTAATTTAGGAAAGAATTGCATTTATTTAATATTTTGATCGAAACGTTTTGTATTAAAGCGAACAAATTTATACAATGATCCTGTTTAATAGAAAAAGAAAGTAAGAATTTGATCTAAAGTACTCGTTACAATATTAAGTTATATAACAAGCGAAAAAAATTAGTTTAAGTATAGTATAAGTATGTTCATAAAAATATGAATTTACATAAACATCCGCAATTATCGTGCATTTGGTATTATCTTTAATGAACGTATAGCTGCCTATAGTAATTTAAAGTCCCTTCTAATTTAATTTGCACTATCTATCATGAATAGTTATTTGAAATACAATTATCATTTATTTAACATATAGACTGTGCGAAATTAAATAAATCTGTGTAAAATAATAACTTTGTAGGACAAGCAGCAAACAATTGGAACGAAGAATAATTCTACTTAATGTCATACAGCGGATGTATATAGTGTATTAAAATAGACATATGTAGTACATACATTCTATTTTGTCATTTATATTGACTTTCAACTGCCACATTGAAATTTTGTAATAGGCGTTGAACGTGACCTACCCCGCCTTCTTCAATATACTTACAGACTTATCTCTTCGTTTAATAATTCATCGAATAGAGGAAGGAATCGAAGATAGGTCGAGGTTGAATATCGAACGAAAGCGATCTAATAAGATATAAAAATTAGAAAATGTCATTTTATCAATCTACGCTCGCGGGCATTCTTCTTTGTTTATTATTCGTGTCATGTTAGTAGGATTTCAATAAATAGTTATTAACAGGTATTTGTATTGTAATATTCATTTCATTATTTTACCTCAACATAAAAGTTTAATCGTATTTACCTACATTTCTAATTGCTTTGCCATAGTGTATAAAGCAGAATTGCATACATATCTTTTAACCTACATTGATAATGAAATCTTTTTTTTAATCTGGAGGTCAGAAAAAAAATATTAATATTTATGTCTCCAAGATAATGTAATTTATTTTTCTTTTTCTTTTTTTCAAATGATGACTCGTTTCCTCCCTCACTTACAAAGAAGCAGTAAGTTTTGTGTTGGCATTGATTAAGCTGTAAGAAGTGACACTAATCATTGATTCGTTTCGCTAGCCACGGTTCGTGAGATCGCTATTAAAATTTTATCACTATGCAGTTGGATGCTCTCTCGATGCTTTTACAAAACGTGCTGCTACCCGTTGTATGTATAGCTATTGCATACACACAGCTATATATATATATATATAGTAAGTTTTTATATAAATATAAGTTATATGATTATATAGTTACAATCTTTCTTATATAAATAAAATTAAGAAAGAACAGATATCTACGCATAATATATCTAAAATAATAATAGTACATAATTTGGAAATATACAATTATTCGGTATTATGGAAGTATAGTAGTAGAATTAGTTTCTAGTCGCCAACATATACCTTTTTCGTGACAACTGATAATCTCATGATTCAGTAATATAGTAACTGCTTCACCGATAATGTACATAACATACAGATAATTAATACACTGCTAACAACAAGTGTCTGCAAGTATAAATTATTTTTAATATTCCATTAGTACTAAAATCTTTGTTTTATTCATTATAGTTGATAAAAGCTTAATACGTTTTATCTTGTTCGCAAGGTACCTGATTTCTAACATTTATTCGAACGATCGACGAATACAGCAAAAGATATAGATATTAATTAAATATCTCAAGTTCCATAGCAAGAACGTTTGATAACATTACGATATTTCCTTCGTGTTTATATTCGATAACAGAAACACAAATCTTATTAGCGTAACAACTCGCTGTATATATATCGTCATTCAATTGTATAGGAATTAAAGGATAAGCGGTGGGAACGTGAAATCGGATGGGGATAGTAGAATCGCGAATGGTGGGGAAACAGCATGGAAAACGCATGCGTGAGTACGTAAAATGGAACATCTGCCACGTGCGCGGGCGGTACACAGTGCGTATTCGTGCGTGGACGACAGAAATCTCAAGGGGGAAGAGATCGTGAAAGCATGGCCGCATCCGCCATGCGTGTGCGCGTATTTAACTATACAGGCGTACCTATATACACGTTGCTTCCATTTCAGTATAAATAAATATTTTACTTATATAAAAATATATATAAATATTTTAAGATTCATTAAGAAATGAATGATTGGCGCGTCAATAAATTTGTTCAACGCTCTGCAAACTTGCGCGAAGCATGCTGCTATAGATAATACGTATAACGTATCTTATAAAAGACTACATAATACTTAGCTATCACGTCATCTTTAATTCTGAACGACGAACGTGTTTATCTTGATACAATGGTTATATTCATTTCTGTATTGTACATTTATATAGTATAGGCACTCGGTTTTTTATATTATCTACATAGTTTTTCGTCGCAATAAAATTAGCAAGAAGCATTGAGAACGATCGAATGCAATTTATTCCCAGTGTTGTATTAATTTCCGCTTCGATTCGTCACGAGCGCTCACAAAGAAAGAAAAAAATAATATCCGACTGGCTCGATGCGTAGCAACAACCGTGACTAATTTCATCGAAAGTGGATACGGAATTGAGAACGGACCCTTCGTCAACCACCTATTCCGCAAGCATATAAAATACAAAAATTATTAAGCTTCCTTCCATAATAAAAAGACAGACACGCAATATTTACTTATATCGTTATTAGCGAGATTAGCTAGAGTTATATGAATCTTGGTGAGACTTGCACATTTTTAAGGTCCATCTTGAACTTCACGCGTAATAATCAAACTTGCGTACGTATATTATGCGACCATAATACACCGAGGAGTCCTGTTTTGCGGCCAAGTTTCAGGACAAAATACAACACACACAAGAATACACAAAAATCACGCACCAATGCGACTTAAACCCAAAAAACAAAAAAATAAACGCAAAAACCGAAAATCCACGACACATATTAGACCATGGCTACGTCGTACCGACGCGTATCGGTACTTTTGCCTAAACACACTATACTCAATTCATTGTTTATTGTGAATCTCAAAAATGTACAAAAAATCAAATATTGGCTAAATAAACTATTTAAAAAAAAAATATTATGCGACCTGACGCTCATCGTGTATTGATATAATAAAAAAAGCTTGATGCATATTATTCGTTGTATATTAATATATTAACGAAGAAATTGAGAAGTGTTATATACTTTGGGTTCATCAAGAAAAGAATTAACAACGAGAAAATGAAAAGAGGAGATTCCTTATATCAGATGTTCAAGGATTTCGTACTTCCAATATAAATTCGATGTAATAATAATGTAAATAATAATATAATAATATAAATTCGAATATAATGTAATTGGAGTATATTATTAGCCAGATATTTCACGAGTTCGAGATTTTTCATAATAAAAATTGACATACTGTATTTAATTTCTCTTGTGAAATTTGAAAGAAAATGGTGGAATCCATGGAAGCGATTCAAGTCGCTGGTAAATCCCAAGAGGGAATCAATATTTGGAGTCGTACGTGTTCCGCCATGTTAGTTCGGCTATTTCAGTGAGAAACCCCCATGGAGGACGGTGTTTGGGGGGCAGCTGGATGGTGAGGTATGTATGGGGTTATAGGGATACTCGGAGCCATGACTTGCTGTATCCACCCCTATAACACGAGCACGCATCATTACTCATATCGTGGCTCGTTGCACGCCACGGATTCAGAACGAATTCGGGAGGGCACTTCCAGGAAGCTTAGGGATGAAAATATACAACAATAGATGTGACGTATTGAAAAAAAGCTGTATCTTCCTGCATAAATATATCTTTCTACGCGAGTTGCATTTGAATTTGTAATAGCATTTTTTGAAGCGCAGAGTTGTGTCGACGAACGCGTATCGATGGAAAATAACAAGATTGTAAATTATATCGTTAATTGGCGACATTAATCGCTGTAGCCGTGTTTACGATTCTTATGCATTTTATTAAAAGTATTTTGAATATCGGCTTGTAGGAATCATTTATCAATTAATACGCTTACATTTCTTTATACGCAGGTAATATCGTATCATAGATAAGTTCATTTTTTGCTGAGTGTATGTATTTTAACGTCACTTTATGACTAAAAAATAGAAATTTTATTAATGGAAAAAGGAATAATTATGTACTGTAACAGTCGTGATAGTAAATAAATAGTAAATAAATCCTTTTAAGTAACAAATTTTAATTCGATGGAAATTAGTAATTGTTACTAATTGTTAGTAAGATTTTTATCGAAATTAGGGTTTAATTTATTAGCGTTTGCTGAATTTATGTTAGCTTTTAATTGAAATTATGATTTAGGCAGGTAGATACAAATATTTCTATTTAACGTAATGGAGATATCTGCCGTTGTCCAACCGAGGCAAAAGAATTACGTTAAGCCGGAAGCCACTATATTTAGCTGTATTTAACTCGCTTTAGCTTTCCCACCTTAGATTAAATATGGCGCTTCCATCCACAGGAGCCAGTCACAGTTAAACAGGCTATAATTCTATGTCCTTCAGTGAGATCTCTTCTTTTTGACAAAAGACTGTCTCTTTCGTTGACTGTACGCCAGAAATATTTCAATCGATGGATTAAAACATTAATATAAAAGTTGCGCTAAAGCATCCGAGTCAGAACACGACGACAGTTGCCGGTAGCGTTGAAAAGTTAGCTCGATAGTGTCTTCTCCGCCCCTTTTTTTACCTTTTCAAAGATCTCGTGTCGCTACAATAGAGCTTCTCTATGAACTGTAAGAGTTTTTACCTGGTCCGCGTTGCTTCTACGATTTCCTTAGATATTTTTTTGCAAATCATCCCTGTTCTATAAGCAGCAAGCGTATCCAAAGATTCGTTAAGATTTTCATTGTTGGGTTTGGCTTTTGGTCAGATATGAAAGTCGTTATTAATTGTTTTGTTAAATTGTACGTATTTCTTTCTTCTTCTTTTTTTTAAATTTTACGTCAATTCGCTTTTCTTAGGCATTACCTAAATTATAGAAATTTATTTATGGTATCCATTGAAAATTAAACGGCTTCTGAATTTTGTACGTCTAATTGGTTTTAATAAAATAAAACATTTGGAAAATTTAATATGAAACAGATAAAATTATTGTAGGTTTTGAAGGTGATTCGTTTGGTTCTCCAATTTTCTCGCATCGGATATATCGTAAATTATCATTGAACGTGCGGTAGATAAGTATATTTGAATTTGCTATAAAAGATTAGTTTTATAACAGATAATACGCAATTTCCGTCGGATAATCGCAACAATTAGTAATTTTACAAGATTAGTAAATGCATCTGTTTCTCAGAATTGATTACAAAATGGGTTATCCAATATAGGAAATGTCACTTATACTTTACGTTCGTGATCTCAGGAACAAAAATACAAATTGAAGAATAGAGAAAAATGCAAATCCAAACATTAAATAAAAGGTAGCCGAGGCATAAGGTAAGCTTTTTTGGCCGAGAGAATTCTGTTGATTTAGGATAGATATGTATCAGACCAGGTTGGTTAAGGTCGACCTGTCACTTGAAGTACCATTAGCCCTTTCTAGACAGTCTCTCTTCAGTCGACCTTCAACCTGTCATTATTGCATCAAGCCATTTTTACAACTGACTCCCATGAGAAATTCCTTTTAAAAGTGAAACGAACATCTTGCGACCTAAAGAAAATTATTCTGACATTTCTAAAAACTTAAATCTCACGTCAATTTTGTACGCTGCTTCCCAAACGTTCTTGGAGATCTTCGATCAAATCTAAAAAGTATAAAAATGAATCGTGATTGAAAATAATTATAACCAATTAACTGAAGCACATAGTGAAGACCAAGCGGTCTTACTGAGAAAAATACATTTGTGACATTTGAAGTAGCATAAATGAGGCCTCCAAACGCAATTTTGTTATTCTTGATTTTCATCTGGTTTTGAGCCATAGAACTTACCTGATTTCGTACCACGAATTTAGGACCACAGTGTATAAGTAGCGCACGAAGCTAGCGATCGACTAATTCAAAATATGTTTTGTCATGGAATAGGTCACTGTGCCACTGCATCTCGAGAGAGAATTCGTGCATCATGACAACTTGCAACACGTCGAAGGTTCAACAAAATCTTGTTTTCGGGAACGAGACGTCTCTTTTAGGGCATCGTTGTAAGGAAAAGTGGTAACGGATACAAGTCAATTTCATTTAAACATCTTTCCAAACACAGATTTCCAGTCACCATGATCTTTTCTTTTTCTCGAAAGCTTCGTTTTACGCCTGTGGTGGTAAAACTCGTACGCTAACAAATAAATCGCTTCGATATGTTTCTGTTGCACCGGAATAAGAGATGAAGACGCGTCACTGAGCTTCGCAAACTCTGAATTTCCAAGATGTCAAGATCAAGATCAAGATCCTCGCAACCTGCATCTTGCAATATCACCGCACCAAATTTCATACATTATCCAGACAAGATCATACCTCATTTACAAAGAAGGATCTCGTGATACGTCAACCGTGTATACTTTGTAAATTGTATATAATTAATCGGATAATTTATCGCGTGTTGAACGAGTTGAAATAAAATCTGCTATTCGAGCGCTATGGCGTCACGTTCCAGTTTCCGCGTGAAGAAGTTTGCTATTACGTTATTTTGAAACGAGTGAAACGGATGAGGCAAGGAGGGAGGAACGGATACGGAAGCAAATACGATCAGAGAAGAAGTTTTCGAATGTCGAAACGAGAAAAATGCACTGCCTAAGCATGACTGGGCTACCGTTGCTCTCGTGAACGCGTGGCCAACGAAAAGTGCAAGCTAAACATGAAGAGCGAACGTCATAGTATGAGGTGGCAACAATGCTCATTGACGGCAGAACTTGACATCCAGAATGACTGGTGTGTACGAGGGTGTTAACTAGGTCTCTGACCCCGTTTACAGAATCCTTTGCTATTGCCTGGCTATACATTACGCCTCAATGTTGGTTAAATACAGGATTCGATTACTATTAAAACTTTAGACTCGCGTGGTCATAAGATACGATATACAAAGATTACTGGCACATAGTCTTATTTTCTACTGAAATACTTCTTTTTACCAGGTTCTACAGTGGTAGGTATAAAGGTAGAAATCGACACACTATGAATTTTAGTAATTTGTTTTACCTTCTTACCTTCAGTTATTAGCGACTACTTGCTAGTTAGTTCCTTTGAAATACAGTTCGGCATATAGTTTAGATAAGATTTCTGAAATGTATATCGTCGAGCGAGATTTAGCAACTTTGTATCAGAAGATTTTTACCATATAGATAACAGTGGTCTATTTTGTGGTGTACGGTGAATAAAAGCACTATTGTATTTATGTATTAGTTAATTCGACGCAATTATAATAGATCTCGTATCACTTAATGGTATTTACCTTCATATGGTCACAAAAACTTCAAATACTTCTGCGTAATATTTACACTGAACACCGTAAAAGAAGTAATTTATGGAGAACGTCGAAGAGCTATGTACACAGGTGCAACTTAAATAATCAAGTAGATGCAATTAATTAATACAACATCACATGAGATGTGGTTTTTACGTATCAGTGATATAGGAAAGCTTGTCAGTGAATCGGATATGGTAAACATTATTTTATGCGTATTATGTAAGTTGCGGAAAAAAAGGGAGCAAGTGTAAAAAACATTAGCCTCCGGTTACATAAATACACAGTGTAAAAAGTGATAGGACGTTACGTGTTTACACGTAATAGGAAAATTTAGATTACTTAGTAGTTTAATTTCGATTTGAAGAAATCAAAGTTCTCGAAACTTTACAACGTACAATATATAATATCTTGTGCAACAGCTTATATATTAATAACTTATTAATATTATGCAAATGGTTTCTGTAAGTTGATAACCTTTTTCGTCATATCACTGCCATATACGCAGATACATACATCCATAAATAATGTCCCAGATTGCAGGAACTTAGCTCTTTTTTAGTACACGAATCTAGAAATAGTGCGTGTTACATATTTACATTTACATTTAATAATAATTTACAATTTTACTTCATTATTAAACATATTAAATACTATACGTATAAGTCGTTACATTGTAGAAGAGGAAGTTACTATCTCTAACTCATTCAAAATGTTTGTACGATCTGATGAGACATTGTACGTACAAATACTTTACACGAACAAATATTACGTTACGTTATCAATAAATATAAATAGAATATTAGAGGAGACTGTACTTAGTAGTATCCCATTGTCTTTCTTTTTTAATTTAGAACGCCTTAGAATAGATTTAAGAAAAGAAACGAATAATTTCAGGCAATTCTATGTAAAACAAAAAATATATTTTTCTCACTTTGTAATTTCCGAAATACTGTTGATGATTTTAAAATAGATCTATATGGTGTCGCTGCGTACTCATTTCACAAAGAAACGAAAGAAAAAATCAAAGACTAGGATCGTATCTATCAGTACGTATTGCGGAGACGGGCCGCGATGTTGGAAAAGCACAAGTTCATGCAGCCACTATTATTTATCGTATACAGAGGATGTCCTAGACTTGGTTCCTCCGCGTTCCAGAAGATCGAGCACGCATTGTTACGTTATACTTTTGTCGGTGATCGCATTTTGCTTATACAGAATAGTTCGCCATGGGCTACAATGATTTGCACTTATTGATTAATAAATCAATGCTCCGAAATTCTAGTTACCACTCGTATGTAGTCAATCTTTTTCTTTGACTTTTCCAAACCAAAGTACGATACTTCACGATAGACTTTACGCTTAATTAAGAATATCCTTCTAATATTTCGTACAGTTGACACGCTTAAAAAATACCCTTAAAAGTAGATTAAGAAAGACGAAATCGCCTTTTCAATATATTCGTATAGGGTAAATGCACTTAAAATGGAAAACTGTAAGGCAGTGTAAGATATCGAGACAATAACAAATAAGTAATGACTATCATAACAATTACATGGTAATTCCTTTTTCTTAAGCAACAGATAGTCATATCGACTCTTGAGCATGAATTATAAATTCATCGTTACGGGCAAAACGTTTTTATATTTAGTAACGATGAAGGAAGGATTTCTTTCAAAAATTTTGTTCGAGGATATTATTTTTACGTAATATGTAATATATGCGGTATTGGTAGTGAGGCAGTGTCGGTGGTAATTAGGAAATTAATCTGATACGTCCCGCGCGCGCGAGACAGAGTTCGAATAAGAGTGACGACACAGGAATAAAGGGTATCGATAGAACAGGCATTTGACAGGATTTAGATACCATCTTAACAGCAGTGGTTTACAGCCTTTATCATCTGTCGAGTCTAACCTACTGGTTGGCACTGGGAATCGCTAGTCACCGTCAGACACCAGTAAAATATATTTATATCAATGCGTAAGAATCTTGTTTTAAATCCGACTGCGCTATTTACATTTATGCAAAAGATGATAATATTTAATAAAAGGGAAATTTGGAATCTGTACTACGTGTAATTTTAATAAAATGATATGACTTCAGGACATAAAAAGGTAAATTCTTTCGATCACTATAAGAGTATATAATAAAAAGATTATATTTTACTTAGATTTATGTATATAAAGCGAATATAAAAAAATGTTTACACACGTTTGTTAAATTTTCCATCTGTTTGTTATTTTACATATAGAAAAATTATCTATGTATGATTTAAAAAATTCTTCGTCACAAAATTCTCGTGTTTGTAGGAGCTTTAATGCTACTAAAATCGTAATTAAAATGCAAAAGTGCAGGAAAATAGATAATATCAAAATTACGCAGACACTGTGCAGATGCTTGATAAACAGTAATAACTACAATTTTCTACTTTGACAATTACACAGCTTGGTTTGTATGCGAGCACAAGTGTACTCGCGCATGGTCTAGTCAACGATGTCTTAATGTACTTGAATCTAAGAATAAGTGCTCTACGGTCTACAAATATCATCTCCTTTCACTATATGTTCATAAATATTTGATTAATATACACATAAATAGACTGGGGTTTTTATACATACGATGAAAGATTGTTGAGAGAAAAAAAAAACAAAAATATGCAAAATGCATACAATATACAAAATTGTAGTAGCTAAATACCTACAAACGTGTACTATCTCTTTTAACTGCATAATTCTAAACATTTAACCAATATACTCACTATATGATATATAACATGATACAATAAAAAACAGAAGTTTGACAAATATTTATCCAAAATAGCCGTATCAGAAACATGAATCGTTAAACCGATCTTAGAATTCCATAAGACATAAAAAAAAATTTTGCAGGAATTTTTACACGAGAAACATACCATTCAACGTAATAAACAATACTACGACGATTGTATAATTATAATATACATAAACAAAAGTTCACAGATACATATTTATCAGAGACGGAAGATGAATCGTTAAACCGATTTCAAATTTCCACAAAACATGGAAACAAATTTTTACAAGAATTTTTGTAAGGCAAAAATACCATTAAATGCGATAAACAATACTATAACGACTATAGCACTGTAATATACACGAGCAGAAGTTGGAACATGCATATTTCTGCAAAATAGCCGTATCAGAGATGGAAGATGAATCGTTAAACCGATCTCAGAGTTCCATAAGACGTGCAAAAAAATTTTGCAAGAATTTTTACACGGGAAATATACCATTCAACGTAATAAACAATATTACGACGACTATATAATTGTAATATACATAAACAAAAGTTCACACATACATATTTATCAGAGATGAAAGATGAATCGTTAAACCGATCTCAGAGTTCCATAAAACATGGGAACAAATTTTTCCAACAAATTTTGGAAGGGAAAAATACCATTCAACGCGATAAACAATACTATAAGGACTATATAATTATAATATACATAAACAAAAGTTCACACATACATATTTATCAGAGATGGAAGATGAATCGTTAAACCGATCTCAGAGTTCCATAAGACAAGGAAACAAATCTTTCCAACAAATTTTGGAAGGGAAAAATACCATTCAACGCGATAAACAATACTATAAGGACTATATAATTATAATATACATAAACAAAAGTTCACACATACATATTTATCAGAGATGAAAGATGAATCTTTAAACCGATCTCAGAGTTCCATCAGACAAGGAAACAAATCTTTCTAACAAATTTTGGAAGGGATAAATACCATTCATCGCGATAAACAATACTATAACGACTATATAATTATAATATACATAAACAAAAGTTCACACATACATATTTATCAGAGATGAAAGATGAATCGTTGAACCGATCTCAGAGTTCCATAAGACATGGAAACAAATTTTTCCAACAAATTTTGTAAGGGAAAAATACCATCAAACGCGATAAAAAATACTATAACGACTATAGCACTGTAATATACACGAGCAGAAGTTGGAACATACATATTTCTACAAAATAGCCGTATCAGAGGTGGAAGATGAATCGTTAAACCGATCTCAGAGTTCCATAAGACAAGGAAACAAATTTTTCCAACAAATTTTGTAAGAGAAAAATACCATTCAACGCGATAAACAATACTATAAGGACTATATAATTATAATATACATAAACAAAAGTTCACACATACATATTTATCAGAGATGAAAGATGAATCGTTGAACCGATCTCAGAGTTCCATAAGACATGGAAACAAATTTTTCCAACAAATTTTGTAAGGGAAAAATACCATCAAACGCGATAAACAAAACTATAACGACTATAGCACTGTAATATACACGAGCAGAAGTTGGAACATACATATTTCTACAAAATAGCCGTATCAGAGATGGAAGATGAATCGTTAAACCGATCTCAGAGTTCCATAAAACATGGAAACAAATTTTTCCAACAAATTTTGTAAGGGAAAAATACCATCAAACGCGATAAAAAATACTATAACGACTATAGCTCTGCAATCTACACGAGCAGAAGTTGAAACATACATATTTCTACAAAATAACCGTATCAGAGACGGAAGATGAATCATTAAACCGATCTTCGAGTTTCGTCAGACGTCGATACAGATTTTTGCAAGGGTAAAAGTCGAAGGACAATGACTCGGGGCTATGTCCTAGTAGGATGCACCCCTGGTTAAAGCTCGTATACGCGGCAACGTCGACCGATCAAGTCGCGGTATACGCTCCCTGGTCACAGTGGGGAGTCGGAGAATGGCATTATGGGTAGAGACCTTCCCTCCCTTCTCTCCAGACCTCCAGCGCGCATTGTCTGGCAGCCATATTGGAATAACAGCCAACCCCGTCGTGATTGGTCCGTTTTTTAACGGAGAACCCGTCGCTTGGCACAATACTTGTTCCTGGCCATGGTTAGGCAATGCCTCGCTACGCGATAGACTATCAGTCGACTCCATGCTGTGCCTGCATCAAAATCATCTGCCAGTGCCGGCTGTTATGATTCTCCTCGAGGTCGTGTCGACGAGGTATCATGCAGGAATCACGATGATCGTGTCACCATGAAAGGAAATTCCCTCGGAAAGTCGAATTTTTCGAGTTTCTCTGGATTTCCATCGTTAATGCGCGTTCGCTATATCGATGAGGCTTGCCAGGTCGTAGCTAACTTTACTGGGATGTACTACTGCGAATAATCATTCCTCTCGTTTCGAGGTCCCAGAAATTTCAGTAGAATAAGCGCAGATAAGAAACGATTCCACGGGAAAGTGTATACCAGCGATGTGAAGTGCTGCAGGTTTTGTCTGAACAGTGATCGGGTCGTTGCTGCTTCTACTTTAGGGTTCTACGAGTTGTTTGCATCGAGTGACGTGAACAGTGTACAAGTTCTATCTTTCAGGTACGATTTAATTAATTTTGCGGCTACGGACACGAATGTGACTTTGTAAAACTGTGATGCACTGTGATCGTTTCGTGCTAGTCACATTGTGGATTACCTGTTTTACGGATTATACTCCTTGAGGTATGTCGATGTATGGAAACAATTTTATTATTAACGTACCTTCGATAATGACGAATACCTGTTCATTGTATGTACACCCGTTTACTCGTAGTAATTGTTTATAGTAATTACGATGTAATTTGATAATAAATGTCTCGAGCAGGATTCATTGTACTATATTGTTTGTAGGATTTCATTCAATATAATAATAATGGCGCTTTTAACATCCTTTTTGTATCTTTGTTTAAGTCATTGCTCTTTCATTGTACGTTTAAAGCTCGTGAAATAAAGGTAATTTGTTTCTATAGACAATTTTCAAGTAGTTTCTCGATACTTCGTGGTTGCGACGGCTGCAGCTCTGTGGGTACAACAAATAATAAGTAACACGAATTAGATAGGCAATAAATAATCCGAACTTCTTAAATTACAATGAGATGTTATGATGATTACAATGAGATGAAATTACCATAGAAATGTTATTCTATTCTTGGATCATAAGGACTTAAAGGATCATTTCGAAAGTAAGAATTTTCAATACTGTCTAGTATTTAAAGCGAACAATATTTTGTTGAAAATAATATAAAAATTGTATGGATATATTCAATTTAGATTCCAAGCAGAGAACATGATACTATCTTGAAAAATATCGCAAGAATATTGGGGCGCGTTGGAAGTCAATCAAAAGTTTGAGCAAGAAATGATCGTATCAATTTGAAATCAAATTAAAATCCGAACGCATTGCCAATTTCACATTGCAATCATATGCTTTGCATAACTTTCTGTGCAACTCTCCTGTAACTACCACACTGTTATACTCTCATATATCTAATAACATGTACACACACATTACCTCAGTTTTATTTCGCTCAAACGTAGGAAATTTGTCAACGATAAAACAACACGGTTCGGTCTAAACCGATCGAACGAACGCAGCGAAGTTAAAGAAACAGAAATATCTTTCTTGTACGAAGTAATAGGAATTATTTCTTTCGAATCAGAAATTAATTTTAGACATTAATTTTTAGAAATTAATTTTAATTAATTTTAAAATTAAAATTAATTTTTAGAAATTAATTTTTTACAAGAAAAATCCTACCCAAGAAGAATGTGAAAGACAAGAAACTCTAATCATTGCTAACATTGAGACTCCGATTCTACATTCTGTATGGTTGCTCGGTCGATACGTTCCGGTAAACGTTGCTAGATAAGCATCGATGACACCGGTCAACGACAACAATTAATGATCTAGCAAGAATCAATGAGCGTGATTACAAGTTGGGCTATTTATAGTGGCACCAGGTGACGCACAGGGCACATTGCACGCCCATTCGCGCGTCTACTAAGCAAACGGGAAAATGAGACGTCAAATGGAATTGGAAGCGTGTCGGTATCGGTCATTGGCACCCTTTGTCAAGGCCTGCAAATAAGATTTGTCCCCGATATATTTATCATCCACAAGGGTAAGGATAATCGTGCTGGCGCATTCGTATCGTAGAATTCTTTTCGCCTCTCTGGCATTGAAACATTCGTGTACGAGTCTCTAGGAAGTGGATGCGGCATTAGAGACACGAACATTGGTGGCGTGGTACCTTTTCGACGCTTCGGCCCAAAGGGCCATTGGTCGAAAAATTTTGTCGAGTAATGCAGGAATTATTATCCGAAAAAGGGGCGACGGTGCAGGGGTGCTATGGAAGAAAAAGAAAATGGTCGTTAGGCGCGCGCGAAATGTGAGAAATGATCTGTCGACGTTCCCGTGGCCGTGGAAAAAGCCGACCGCGAGTTCAAAGAAGCCGTAGAATCGAAGAAGACTGAGAACCGCGCCATTAGACGCACCGTGATCCAGCGAATTCGCTCTTGCGTTGGATTTAAACAGGAAAAGATTCGTTCCCCAGAGACATCTCGTTCTTTCGCTCTTCTTTTGCCTTCTACTCGGGTTTCTACCCGGCTTTCCATAAAAATATGTATAGACTGCGCGACCCGCAAAAGTATTCGTACATTTACCGTGGACAGATTCTACCTTACGTTCTAGGTGTTATATAAAATATTTTCGAATTTTATTAGCTGCGTAGCGGGACACGACTATCATGTTTACGCTGGTAAAATTTGAAACGAATCGGAAAACGTACGTATGTATTAGGTTGTATGTATAAGGTACGTATAAGGTGATAATAATGATCAACAATTTCTGTTTTATATTATTTTATTGAATTAGGTACGATCCATTATGTTATTCTATTATTATATATTCTATTATTATTATTTTCGTATTTCTATTACTATGTCCGTGCATAATTCAATAAACTAATAGAAGAATACATATTTATCGCGAACGTGTAATGTAAAGTCTTAGTGTAGAGCTTATGGAATTGGATTATCAAAAAGTTAGTTCTACATAAATTGCATCAATAAATAAGGTTAGTTCCTTTTATGATTTTTTTACTTTTCTCGTAACTGTATTACATATAAGCTTGATGACTAGGAAAGTAGACCATAACAAAATGTAACTGGAAGTCCGTTCCAGCACAGAGGGAAGGATACTGAAAAAAACAAATGATAAAATAATATTACATTTGTTAAGAATATATTAAATCCTTTTGAATGGATGCTTCATGCAGCTATTCACAAGTGTATTTTTGACATTCACCACAGAACATTTTTACGGGTATAATATATAGCTTATACTACCTTTTTAAATTTGTAGTGGCACTATAATAAGACACAGTTGCCGTGATTATGTTCTGATAAAGTTTCAAAGAAATCTGTACATGTACGTAATAGTTATAAGATATTTATCGCAAACGTAAATTAAATAAAAAATTAGTATATACAGCACTCTTCTTAAACATATAATAAGTGTCCTTTAAATATTCGAGGTTTGTAAATGCAATGAATAAATTGTGTATCTAAATACTTCTGCGACGTCTATGAATGTATATACTATTTCTACTAAATATCTTGTAGCTTTTAGATACATTTTCAGATTCCATTCAAGATCATTATAATCATAGAGTCTCGTTATACAAGCTAATGTTTCGTGTAACACGTAATACATATTGTATGTACAAAAGGTTTCAACAAATGAAATATTTTCATGCGTTACCGTATAGCATCTTAAAATATTTTCCAATGAAACATTTTGTCTACTTCTGAAGTGTCGACAGTTTCATAGCTCATCAATCTCGTTTACAACTTTCTTAATAGAAAAGAAACGAAACAACTTCTACGTTTTATTATCTATTTAGATACTTCATTCGAAGCTTGACATTGCACTTTACTTTTACAAATGATCATGAAATAAAAACTAAATAACTTGTAAACAAATAAATTACATTTCAATTAAATTTCTCCTAAATAATGAAATCATTATCGTTATTATTATTATTATTATTATTATTGTATTCGTTCGTTCGTGCCTCTAAGACGTTCAGTTTTCATAAATAAAACTCGAGAATTATCTTCCACAGAACACATACGTGGTTAATATATCTTATGCTTTCTTCAAATTTGAAAAAAAATGGTGCACAGTCTGTTGAGGAGAATGCTTGGAGTTCCGAAATTATAGGTGGCCATTATTGTGCGGTCTGGCACGCATTTGGACCAGACAATGGCCGCCACTACTCGTTAATGTAATAGCCATCCCAAGCTGGGATCTTCCTTCTTCGCAGATACCACCGTACTCATGACCAGCAGAAGAACGAAAAGCCTCTTCTTCTTTTGCCGACCCGCCTGTCGTTCGGCTCCGACCTGTCCGTATTCGAGCAGCCTTCGAAGAATTATTATTTTATGAGATTATTATCTCTAATAACATCAGCTCGCAAGGAAAAAAGGAAAAGAGCTCTCTCTACTGTCGAAAATTTCTCACTCCGTCTCTTAACTTCTTTTTTCCTGCGCACGCTAAAACGAGACTAATTAGCAGAAAGAGCGAAGCTTTGCGCCATTGGTAAAGTTACAATCGATTTGTCGTATACCTCACCAATAATCTGTATGCCAAATTATTATCTCGATACAGGTGTCACGTATTGTTGAAATTTAGTCCTCTTATCCGTTTTAGATAAATCACAAAACAACAGCGAAGAGTCACTTTGAAGATTCGCTCTTTGCTTTTAATTAACGTAGCCATGTCTTTGTTACGTGATATGTGGAACATAAAAATTACCGCGGGTTACCTCGTTTTACTTTGCGAGTAATTGTTCGTCGGAAATTCCTTCTGCAGGTAGATTGTCTTTGACTGTTCAGATTATTATTCAATCCGTTGACGGTCGTGTATATAGCAATTAATTTATTACCGCACGGTATCACACATCTAAATTCATCGCATAGTTCCTTTCATCGTCCTACTCTTTCATTCTCGTATTCTCATAGTTAAACAACGGGCACGAGCGTCGAGGAATTAAGTATTTAATGATTTGTCAGGATTATCTTATTTTACCGTAACTATTCTAATACTTATGAATAGGGCTGCATGTATGACGTTTTGAAGAAACTAAATGCGATATCCCATATGCATCATCGCATTAGAAGCTAAAAAATATCGGGAACGTCGAACCCTAATTTCGATCGCTTACTGAGCAAATACCGTGTATGTTCGCTTTCAGCGCTTTTCGGAGCAGTTTTAAAAATTCGATGCTACTTCATAAACAAATAAATACTTTTTACTTTGTATTTATGTTCGTCGATGCTATCATAAAATTTAATTGCAAATCGTGCATTGACCCTTTTCAGCCACATAAAGCGACGAAGATGGATTATGGTTCTTAAAAATATCTCTATCATAATAAACTCTAAACAATAAACAAAAATATTATTTTTCACAAATTTACGAAATAAATATAAATGTGATTTTTACACGTTGTGTAAAGGACAGTGAGGGACTCTATCAGTTGCATATGAAAACTCAAATTTCACGAAAAGTGGACGTACAATATTTGCGTAGTGAAACATCGATTCGAAGAACAGGCACTTTAGAAATTTGTACGCATTGTGAATGGTGCGTTGCGCGTTTTGAAGAGCGACGGTAAAGTAAATGTAGACTGAGATCGCGTTCGGAGCGTGCGTAAGGGATGAAGTAGGGTAGAAACGGGGACACGCGATTGGCCGTGGGGCGGGAACATTTGGGGGTTGTTCAAACCAGCAGGTGGATCTTCAACAACACCCCTTTGTCCCACAATTAGTTACGTTTTTTTTCCTTTCCTGTCCCTCCTCCGAAATTTTACCTGTCCGTCGGCTACAGTCAGTTTTCGAGTGCTGCGTCTCCAGACGAATCGAGTTTTAGTTGAGTCACAGTGAATCCGGTTTGCTCAAATCCTCCTAGAACCATTTTTATGTATAATCTTTTTTTTAAACATGTTCGAACGCCCAATCGCCAAATGAATATAACGCGTCGTAGAATTTTTCGTGGAAGTATTACGTTTCTAGAATTTTTCCAGGTTTGAGTCAATGCGTCGATTCGAACATGTAACACCGAATTACCAATATTCATTTGTATATCTAACAACGATGTATCGATGATCGCGTAAAGTATTGATTTTGATGAAATATTTTCAATAATATTAAGATGTGATAATAATAAGAAGTATAGACTTTGAAGCATTTTTTACGGCAGATGATCATGGTGTTTGCAAGAGTGATTTATTTAGTGAACTTTATATGAAGAATGTTCGTAAGGATACTATGTGAAAGCAAGACGACCTTTATTATGTGATATAATAGTGCAACGAATTAAACGTTTGAACTAAACGTACGTGATCTAACAAACATTTTCTCCTGCGTTTAAGATTTGTGACAATCTTATTATGTTAAAAAAGTAGTGATACAAGTTTTAAATATTGAACCATGGCTTGGAATTCAGCATACAAAGTAATATATATTTTTATATACTTTATTCATATACGACAGATTGAAAATTATAGTGGTGTAAAACAAGGTTTTGAAAATTCAGTTTCAATTCTTAGAATCATCGTTTCTATAGTTTCGCAGTTAATTAAGCTACCCATTTATAACTTTGTTTTCCGTCTCGGTACATTTCACGACTTGAAAAAATATACTGAATCTTTGACAAGGATACGCCGTTTCGCGAAAGATAGCAGCAAACCGATTTACACTACTACGATTCTTAAACCTGCATATAATCGTAACGCGCGTCCCACCCTCAAAAATATTTCTTTCACATTTCGAGGTCTGCTATTAGCTGGTAAAAAAGAAGGATAGCAAGCGATGAATTATAGTTGTCAATAAATAACGTGCGGAATGTAATAATGGAGAATTGAAGTACGCAATCTATCCGGTACTATACAATCTTAACTGCAATTAAATACTTTTAAATGATCCTTAAGAGTCGTACTTGGGCACGCGATTCTGTTTACGCTTACTTATGTTTCGTCAACCGATAATTTGATCGCGTGCGTTCTTTCTGTGAGTCAGGCGGGACAAAAGTCGCTATTAGATGAGACTGATGCGACAGATTGAAATATGAGTAATAACGCTTTTTCACGATTAAATAATTTTCCTCCTCTCGAACGATATCGATGACCTTGATTCTCTGGCAAACGTTCGATCTGCTTGAACTCAACGTGTCTTGTGTTACAGGTGAATATATCCTCAATTCCGGCAGTCAAGGAGAAAACGGAAACAACGCGGTCGAAGAAGACGATCAACTCCTTAGAGACTCGTCGTTGGATTTAGAAAATCACCCGTTAGCCGGGCTAGCCGACGATTCTTTGGGATTAACCAACACTTTAGAACTCGAGAATGATTTCCCTTCGGACTTACTGGAAAGTGGCCTCTTAGGAAGCGCAAACGTCGAAGGCCTTCTTAACAACGATACTTTGGGACTTCCCGACGGATTCAACCTCGAAGAGGCGCTACAACTTGTTGGTCTCGATGAGGCGCAATCAGAGGTTCGTTCGATCTTTATTTGCAAATATTTCAATATCTCGCATTTATTTTCGGAATTGTTTTTTTTAATAATAATAACAATAGTAATAATCATAGTAATAGCTTTTGCTTCTTGCGACACATATCTCGGTGGGCACAGAGATTTTTCTTATTTTCTATTCCTGCGTTCTAATCGTTAGACTGCGGATTTTTATGCATTTGTAAGAAATTTGAAAATACAAAATTGTATGTAACATGAATTACGATTGCATGTAATATGAAAACGTATGTAAATTGACTAAAATGTAGTACCTCTTACAATATGAAACAATTTTCCAGCGAGGTTCTATCTTTTTAACTATGTTTTCAAAAGTATGAATTTGCATGAATATCGACGATGTACTAATTATTCTTAAGTTTACGCTTTTAACCAGAAGGATTTTATTTTTAGCATTGCGTGTATACAGTAATATATTGATCTCACTTGTTCTTCTATGGTTGCTAGCGATATTTCAGGCTATTCCGTGTTTCTCTTTAAAAAAGAATATAACAAAAATCGATATTAGATAGATGTTAATATATTTTACAATGTCTTATAAACGAGGGTCACTTCTTTCCATCCTGTTTGTTGAAATCATTTCACAATTATTATTAGAGAGATTCAGTACTCTAATTCTAATTTAGAGTATACTTATTTATGCTATACGATTATAGTACACATATTCTAAATTTGTGACTATAAACATTTTAAAATAGACTTTTCAAATCGTTACAGTGAATTGTATTTATATTAATTTACTTTAGAAAGATATAATATAATAGTTTATCATTTATTTCACCACCGCTGTAGAATTGTTAAGTCGATGTTAAAATATTTCATTCTTCATTTTTGTATCTGATTAACTGAATAAAATAGAGGCGTAACGATAATCTTCCCCAAGATAGAAACGTATGGCTGTTTCTAAAGTTTTATATCTGTTATCAATTTTTAATTTTCGATTCTCTATTATCTATTTATTATCTATCTACAAAAATATAAGACTGAGGTCTGTCACTGTAATTTTTGCAAATAATAAATTACAGATATAAGGTGTTGGTATACAGAAAATAGAATATTTTATCTAATATTAACGTTATAGTCAAAATTCCAATTATATCTGTATCAATTCTCCAGCCGTTTCTTTTCACTCTATACCCGGCTTACTATAAAAGCATAGTAAATGAAATTATGTTTTAGTGTCCTTCGCAATTTTCCAGTTATCATTGCAATTACAAAGTCAACTCCGATACAAGTGGAACAAATAAATAAACGATTGAATAGATTTATCTACTTAAAGTGAACAGAGATATTTAAAATACATATTTAAGATACGTTTAATTTAAGCTTCAGGTATATCAATAAAATATTTCATCTACTTTTGAACGATGTAATACGGGAAACTCGAATAATCCTAATGAAAATACAATAAATCCAACCATGGATTAATCATTTGCACAATGTAAAATATTCCAAAATCGTGCAGTTTGGTTAACCATTCGAGCGACTTGTCGTTAACGAAAAACTGACATTGGCATTATAATATGAAGATTGCTTATATAGGAAACGAAGCCGGAAGTGAAGAAGAAGGAAAAAGATAGCATCGAAGAATCCACGAGTGCAAAGGACGAGTCGGCTATTACCAGCTCGAGCAGCGTCGAGGTCGCGAAGTCATCCAGGTGCGAGGATCCTGAGACCGGCGACATGATTCACACACCGCAGTTTCATCATCCCCATCATCCACACCATCGTTCCTTGCAAGTACGTACGACCTTGATTTTATTTTCTTCAATTTATCGTTATCTCCTGCTGGATATCAGTGTGCCAAGTTGTGTAATTCTAGAAAAACTAGCATTTTCATTAACTTTTTTTTCATCCGATGCAGCATCGAGTAAGACGATTGTTAATGAAACGTGTCTCCGTTTAGCTTTAAATAATTATATTCAACGATCGATTTATGCGTTGTTCATATGTATGTTTATATTATTAACAATTATCCAGATACCTTTTGTTAGGAATCATCAATATTCGCGTTATTAGGAAATCGTTTTCAAGCTAATAAAACTTTCATTTACTAATTAACTCTACGTAATAATTTCGTATATTTTCTTGCTTCTAAAAATTTATTTCATAAATTATAACTTCTATGATTGTATAAGTTGTGCAAGTTCCAAAATTGTTGAAGTTACGACGAAACGTCACATTTCTTGGAGGAGGACGACTTTTTCAAGATTAATTATTCAATAATATAGATATTCAAAAGTTAGCTGATAGAGTAAACAACATTATTATAACATACGTATACGTGTATTACAAAGGCAGCATATAGTTGCTATAATTAAATGTTTTTATTTATGAACCATAAATAGCGCATAGTACATACTCGCAGCTTCATGAAAACAGGTGGAATAATTCCATTGATCTAAAATCGTATCTTTCTATCTCATTACGTTACTTGAAAATTACATCTCATAATCATATTTCAACGTCAGTTGATAAATCTTAAACGTTTAGCTCGCGTTTCTATGCGTTTCGTTTATACGAACAATATCAGCCTTTATGAAATAATGTAGCGGCATGTAGATCACTATAAATGTGACTAATGTTGATATAATTATGCAGTTGTCATAATTATTCAAATATCAATACAATTATCATAATTATTGATTATTTAAAAATTTACTCGGGAGATTTAAATTGCTGGTAAAAAAAGAAGGGAATAAAATTTACATTCTTGAACTGAGTAATTATTAGAAAGAGAAAATTGTAGCAAATTAAAAAGCAATTGTACATAATAAATATCGCATTTTATTTATGACTTGGAATATATGTTATCTTAGTTCGTTAAATTTTGTTTTATACATTTTCTCATAAAATGCATTTATACTAAAAAATACTAAAGTACTAAATATTCCAGATTATAATTGGCAAACTATGTATATTCTATATCCAACTCAATTAGGTTAAAGAAAACTCCAGTAATCATAAACAACAGATTTTTATCCTGCAATGAATTTCGTATTTTCATTAATTTTTATAAATAAAAAACTAATCTGAATTTCAGGGTGATGATTACAAGAAAATGTTTTGATTGTCTGTTATTAGACACGTGTATATTGTTTATAAATGTACGTTATTATTATTCATTGTATACAGTGAAAGATATTTTATTGCAAATCTACAGCTCTAAATATGCATAGTACATCGACATACGAACGATAGCTTCAATATTCAATTTCTAATTCAATTTCTAATTCATTTTCAAAGACAGCTTGATATTTGCCCCAATTTCAATGTATGTATGTGTCACATGCGATTTCTTACATTTTAAATGACTTAATTCTAAAAAAACTTATCTATATCCAGAACCAGTTTTCGATAAATGATACGTGTAGTTCGGCGAATATAATAACAATGATCTAGTTGTCTTATCAAATATGTGAATGCCTACATCAGTTTATTTTGTTATATTATATTTATAACTTTTTTATTTTCATATTATATTTTATTGTTTTATTTATTTGATTTTATCGTTATATTATATTATAATATATAACCAATATATTTACATATTTACTTGTTATTACATGTTATATATTATATACTTCTTATATATTTTATTATATTACCAATTTTACCTTGGATATAGATACTAATTATTTTCAAGTCTTTAAGCACTGAAAAGTTTATAAACAATAGAATTATCAATGACTGAAACGTGAAACACGAAACATAAAATTACCCAAAGGATCACAGTGAAAGCTACGTGAAAATCGCATGATACAAAGGAAAATTCAAATTTTCATCCACGTAGCTTACAATCACTCGCTCTTCAGATATGTATTATTGCAAACGTACAAAATTTCGATAGAAAATTTAATAAAACGGATAATTCTGGCGTTAATGCACCTCTACAATATGTTTGTTTAAGGATATTTATAAAAAGCTTTTCTCGTATTTGATATATTAACCGCTAAAAATGACGAATTGATGGCTCCGGTGTTAATGTATTGTACCTATAATAGCTACTTCGTCGGCAAATTTCATTCACTTTAACAATATGTCCGTCAAAAAGATATTACTAAAAAGATTTCCCATGTACCTGATAGATTAGAGCTCCGGAAGGTTAATACCATTTCGAATCACGCTACTGAAAAAAGAGCTCATAACAGCGGGAAGAAACTCGCGTCTCAGAAAGGAGAAACGCGGAGCTGGCTACAAAGAGAAATAGTTGTTTCGGTAATTGAGGTTGCACTATATTTTCCAACTTCTACCACATTTCTTCGAACCTACTGACACACATAAGATGCGCGTAACGTCCGAGATAGGATCGGTTAATGTTAATGCAACGAACGTCTGTCGCTTAGATCGAAATCCACGAGACATCGCGCCAGAGAGAAGACGCGGCTTCAAGACGGGATTTTAACACGTTGCCTGTCGTGAGATGCACAATTTGACGCACAGAGAAACCAGTACAATAGATGCGAATATCAAAAAATCCATTTATTCTCAAACACCGTCACATGTAAATCGTATGGTGCTTCTCAGTAAAAAAGAATAATGAAAAAATACGGTTTTTTGAAGGGGTGGGGGGAAAGTAAAATATGCAAGTTAAAGGGCAAATATCGAACAGTACAGCTAATTTGTTATTGAATAGTACAATTTTTAAGGCTCTGACAAATAAACATCTGCTAAACGGTTATAAGTTACAAGCTAAACTTTGGCACCGGTTTACTTTGGCAAGAACTTTTCTCGTAATACTCTGCTGGAGAAATATGGATCAAGTGTCTAATGTGCAGACTCTGAGTACATCACGAATTTCCTTACGTAGAGTTTCACGTGTGAATATCTGACTATCTCAAATAACTCGCTTTTTATCTCATCTTTCAAAATTGGGATTTTATGAACCAAAGCGTTATAATTAGTAAGAAGAATAAAACTATTTTTTTTTTTTAAGATATTGTACCTAATTTCAAGTGTTAGATGGTTGACTTGCCATTGCGTACGAAGTACAATTTATATCTTTTCTTTTAATGTTCTCTTAAATTGAGCGTAAATGCCTGTATAACGCGACTGAATAGCCATAAAAATCGTATATTGCGGACGAGTATGTAAAAGCGAAATTCAGCGAACAAAATGATATTCCGTATTTAGCTACTTTCCTCTATATTCATCGACACTTGAACAACGTTACCGCTATCCTATTCAAGGATAAAACAATTCTCGCCAGAAAGGACTAAAAATAATTATTTCTAATTATTACGGCTGTCAACGTGTTAAGCTTCTTCGTGAAATAAACGTCTCTCCTAGACTCGCAGGTTGGACGTTTTTACGTTTACGTCGAGAATAGCCGGCGAAATAAGTCACGTTGTTAGTCGGGAGGAGGATCGTGACAATGACCTACCGAGATAGTCCTCGTCGGGCAACGAGAGACGCGAACGTGACGCAATGCATACGTGCACAGGACTTGGTGCATGCACGTGGAGAACTACACCTGAAAACTGCCGCCAATCGGAGAACTCGGGGACCCCTACCATGATCCTTGCCGAGCACGATCGTGATCGCGTTGTATTCCTGGCAACGCGGCCGCGACTAACACTCGCGGACGACATGCGGCTCGAAGTAAACGTAAACCTTGTGGGAAATTAGCGTGCCATTTTTTCCCTCGTCGAAAAACTTTGACCCGTTAACGTCGTTGAAACGGAGTCCCGGGTTAAATCGCTAATTAGATAGAAAGGCGATTGTGACGCGAGGAAGTGTAGTGTTTCTGTTGACAAAGATCGTCCAAATTTCAAACTAACTTAGGTTTAATAAGAATATAAGGTAGAATGTGTGATTCGAAGGAAATCTATTCCATTTCGTGATATAGTATAATTCGGTATACATCGATTATTTATTTTCGTTGCAATCTTCAAGCTACGAGGAAAAAACGACTAGAGTCAACAGGCATTATCGATTGATAAATCGATTCGGTTTTATCTGATTACTTTAAGAGCACCGTGACAGTTTTACACAAGTGCGTGCTTCGTTTTGTGATCATTTTTGTGCATGATTTACTGTTGAAAATCCGCGACGTTACGCGAATATTAATTACACGATGATACTGTATTCGCGGTGACAACGGAGGAACTGATCGCTACATAAGAATACGAGAGACAGTACAAATATTTGTTTCGTGTATTTGCGATGGCTAATGGCTATCGCTGTCGCAGCGTTTAGTTTCATTAGTCTCAGTCGAGATCGATTATTCGCTTCGACTGGAGAAATCGACAATTTTCAATTGTTTTAAAAGAAACTGTCGAGGGAACGAATGCTTTTTGACTGCAACAGACACACATGAATGACGTGCAGCAGTTTGTCGTTAAGTCTCATTCACAGAGCATCGAACAACAATACCAAGCTAGTTCAGAATGTTGGAATCTCGTTGTGGACGAAGGTCTTTTTCAGGTACATACAAGAAACACGTTATCGTACTGCAAGGTAAATAATTACATAATGAAGTAGAAGACGTAACAGGGAAATATCGATTTACAACCAATTGAACATTCACAGATTGAAAAGTAGTTTAATATCGTTCGACAGTTAAATTATATATCTGACGAATGTAACGAGCGTACGTACTATTACACTGATTCTGCGTGTGCCATATTATTTTCGTTACTAATAACTGTCGTCTTTCATACGTGATTATCTTCCAGAAAGAATATTATATCGATGAATGAATATTGAATGATTATATTTAACACGTTCGCTGCGTATGCTTTGGATTTGATTCGGCACATAATTTTGCCATGATATTGACTCGAACTCGGCGCATGAATCAAAGGTAATGAAAGTTGAAAAGAACGATGGTAGAAAGCAGGAAAAATTTCATAATAATTCGTAGAAAGCAGTAAGTAGAAAAGTCTTCGATCAAATTTAATTTAATTTAATTCGTAGTTATTACTTGAAACAATAATTTGGAAGATATTATCTATTTATAGTGCTTCAAAGTAAAAGAAATGTATTTATACATTTTATGCACTCTATGGGGAAAAAAGATAGAAATGAAATTCTCTATTTTATGCGTAAAATTGTACAATATAACAACAAATATTCTTCGGGAATGATTTATGGTGCCAATAAAAATCCGATCAACAGAACGAACGTGTTAATTTACTAATATAAGAAAGGCAAATTATACCGCCAATCATACTTCACGAATTATTAATTCTAATAGATACTTTATAATTTCTTATTATAATTTATAATTATAATGTTTATAGATTCACATAAGTTTTGAAGATGTGTTTGTCATTTAGTCGAAGTCTTTGTCGAAGAATGAAAATAATTAATTAAAAAATTAAAAAAGAATTAAAGAAGAATTGGATTGAAAGAATTGAGAAGAAATTAAAGAATTAAAAAAGAGATTTATCAATTTGATTCTCTCTCTCTCTCTCTCTCTCTCTCTCTCTCTCTCTCTCTCTCTTTCTAAAAACAAAATTCTTCGAAAATGAATTCCACGCGAACGCAAATCTTGAAGTTATAACAAGCAAACAATTCCACGTGACACCACGATCTAAATTGACTTTTGCTAAAAATAAAAAAGATAAAAAGCAGACGTATGTTAGGTGGACATTGGTAAGAAATTCGTATTCGTAATATAGTCACACGCATAGGAGTTGGATCTCGCGACCTTGCCTCTGGTGTGGAAGTGTATAAAGCGGTGATTACGATGGCCACGGACATGTAATATCCAGCGTTGAGCGTCCGCAGAACTCTCAATACGTAATGAGCAAGCTAAATTAATACATATATGCCCACTGCCGGGACCTTTGCCTAAGAGAAGGTTGTACTGTGCGTATTGTACAGAGAGATTACGCAAGAAGACACGGTGTCGCCGCTCGCGAACCATATCATTTTTGGAACTCTTCTCTCACGCGACTGTCGTATTAACACTGACCTCACTCACCTGTAATTGCTACTTGTTACCATACACCAAGATACAGACGACGCATATACATAATACGTCCCATTATACTCGCTACCACGTTATATTCTTACGTATCGTCGGATTTTTATTCTTCGCTCATATTCTTCCGCGATAACCTTGAACGAGTCGCACCACCTTTGATATCGTACGAAGCAACTATGATGTAGTATACTGCTGGATTATCAAAAACAATCGGAAACATTTAACATAAATCGAACTACTTTCCACTAATTTTATCATCTAATTATTCTATACATAAGGAAATCGATACATTATTAGTAGTTTTCCGTATATTTTAAATTACAAATGGTAATAAATTGCGTGGTTTCTTTTATGTCAATATATTAATTCATAGTAGTATCGATAAAATCTTTGACCTCGTTTATTTCACGATTAATTTCATCAGTTTACTATCCAGGAAAAGATACATGCAAATTCTGTGTTTTCAGTTTACATCATTATATAAGGACTATGTAAAAACTTGTATTATGATTCTAGCAAGTTGCTATTTATATCGCTTCATCCATTTCTGTAGTGTTCAATGAAATTTCTTTTCACTGAAATGATGAAATTTTGTAATTTCATGTTTCAATCTTATTGCATACGTGATTCTTCTTCTCTTGCATAGAATCTGATTTTGTTACAGTTTTACGTCTTACATTTACTGGAGACGTTACCTATCCTGTTTATTTGCTAAAACAAAAGCAAAATTGAAATATAAGAATTCGAAAATGGTAACACCGTTAAGCAGCCCTTCAGCTTCCATAAGTTTTCTCCGTGTAGAAACTTAACCAGAGGACGAACCCTTCGTGAGATTCGCAGGTATCGACCGTGAAGGATTGAGGCAGGTACTTGGTGGCATCACAGTGAAAATATTTCGATCTTCGGCAGTAAAAGGCGAAAAACCTTAAACGTCCACAGTTTTGACAGAAAAAGGGATTTCCAAAAAGGATTTTAGTGCTAATTAGGTGAGAGGTCTTTACGACTCGTCGCCATTTATCCTCTGCAAGCTACCAATACCATTTCTGTACCTTAACTATCTCTAGACCAATATCATCAACAATTTCTTCTGTTCCAACACAATAAATCTTCGTAAGATTGCAGCACACGCTTCACACTTGCGTTTCTAAAATGGAGTAGTGATTATTTTATAAACTTCCAATTGATCGTAAAAAAAAATCATTATAACGTGTATTTTGCATTTGATACTCGAAATTTTCGAACTATCAAATAACACGAGATAATCGAATATTTCTAGAGATTAAGATGATTTTAATTTCTCCGATTTCCTTCAGCAGCAAAAACCATAGAACTTTTTGATCGACCTAATGACAAAACAAGAACAATGAAATACCCAAGCTACGCGGAATAGCATAAAATGGCTTTAGGTGTATTCCAAATAAGTTCGGAAATAATATCGTATGATTAAAAATAAAGCGAGAGAAGCCAACGATGCTCTATACGTGGGTAACGAGCAGGAATTACAAAAAGCAACTTTAAGAGATCCGCGCAAGTAACGAGAGAACGAACCTGAGCGCATCAGAATGCAATAGTAATTACAGCCGCAGCCCTCCGGCGCTGATGGAAGTAGTTGGAAAATACAAGTGCAAAACAATTTAAATATCTTCGTGTAAATTCAAAAGATAATAATTTATATACTGGCAAATACCCAAAGATATGTGCTTTCACTTTTCTATAAATAATTCACAGCGAATATAATACAAACAGCAAATCCTTTTCTTATCTTAAAAACAGTACATTTTCGGATCGATTCAAATGTAAGATCCTTTTCAGAGAAAGAGATGTACAGAAAATTGAATGTTCCCATTTTGGAAAAGTTACATTTTACAATCGATGGAAACTTAAAAACTTCTTTAAAAAAAGTACGCATTTAAATACATCTTTACCGCCCTATGCTACTATTTCTTTGAATATTCATTTACTGTTGTTTTATACACCTGAAGGATATGACATAAAACATGTAAAGATTAAGACAAGAACAAGCATGTATTTATACTTAGAAGAATAACGTCGTTTATGCATATAAACGAAGTGAAAACGTATGGGAACAAAAAGTTTCTACCGAAGGCTTGACTCACACGAGACAACTCTGGTAAAAAAAAAAAAAAAAACGACGACGAATTACCATATTCTGCTAATTTCCGTCAATATAAACAAATGGAATCGCCTAACGAAACACCAAACAGATAATAAAACTCATCCATCGTTTGATACGCCGGTTCCTCTCAACGTTTCGCAATGACACAAAGTTAGACAAGCACTTAGACACCGGTCATCGTGGAATTATAAAAGTTCAGGCCGACCTTTGACCGTGATCGACGGACTTGGTGTTGCATATCTTTCTACAAGGATTTGCCAGACCGAGAGGAGCGGTAGCGCTTTATTTACTATGCCACTTGGATATTTGCTTAGAACCTTGAACGGCGAAGAAGAACCCTCCAAGTATCCTTGGACTTTCCATAATATTTACACGCAACATCGAGTTACGATTGGAGAGAGGAAAGAAAGCGCGTCTTGAAGTAGAAATAGAGACGGAGAATCGAGATGGAGATCGAGATGGAGATGAAGCAAGATAAAGGAACAGAAAAGAACCGAGATCGTGAGAGAGGGCGATCCGAGAGCTACGGTCTGAAAGATAGTGGCGAGTATGTTGGATCGCGAGCGAGCAGAGTCGTAAGACGAAATTAATAAGAGAAACGAGGTATGTAATATGGAAATGAGAAGCTGAAGGAAAGAGGGAGACCGACCGAGGCATTAGGATGCACTTGTGGCGATACTTGAAGGACTTGGCGCGAGCCTGCCGCGGTAACCCATGCCAGTGTGCATTAATCTGATGACTATCTGAATGAATCATAATTAATATCTTGGCCCATTAGCCATGAGAGTATACCGCCGACCATAAGTAATGCGCATGCTTTCTCTGCGTATCTTTAATTACTTGTATTTTGTCGATAGTATACTTGGCGTCGAGATTATTGTATTCGGTTAACTATCGTTCACTTTGCTTTCGTTCCATGTGCTACATATTTTTCGGTTACTCTTTAACGAGCGATAAAATTGTTGATACTGGGTGGGACAGTGATTTTTACTTACTTTGAAATTTAAATTATTTATATTAATAAATGGAATAAATACATTAGATATAAAGAATGTTCAGGCTACCTCAGACTAGTTATAGATATCTTTATCGTTTAATCTGTTTACACAAGCTTTTTAAAGTAACGTTAAAAAAAATTAAAGTACATATAGAACGTGATAACATCCTTTCTAGAACTCAAATAGATTTTCGATAAAGTCGATCTATTATAGATAGTCTGACCAATTTGACATTGAATGTTAAAGAAGTTTTTAGTAATAAAAAAATACCTTTTAGATATCAGCAGCCCATCTGACAATGTCATAGTATACGTTTTCTCTTACAATTAATAACAATTCGATGTTCCTTTAACGTGGACAAATTTATGAAATAGATAATTTAGTAAGTGGTTTTTTTTTTCATGATTAATCGAAAAAACATGATGATGTGATTAGCACGTTCGGCGATAAAGTCAAATATCTGTATGAAACACTGCACAACTTTTTCATCAAACCGGGATAAAAATCTACATATGTTTCATACATTACGTTTCGATTCTTTTTTCTCCGCTTTTTTGTCATACAGCACAAGCAAACGTTTTCCCACTTAAATTACACTTCATTTATTTAAATTATATTCAATTTGACGATAAATGGTACAAGTTTTTGTAAACTGTAAACGACATATTCGAGAAACGTTATGGTAGTTTCGATATGACGAAACCAAGTGTCTTCGTTTCCACGTGTTTACCATTTTTACGAGTATACTCGTCATATTGCACATTATCTTTTCATCTGAATTTCTTACAAAGTCAACTTTTCGCTTTAACCATATCAGATAGGCTATAAAACGTACCGAACAATTTCGACTTTTTTTATGCTTATTCACACGATGTACACTTACTAAACATTACGAAGATTCCAGTCTCGTAAGATTGTTCTCTTCCTTTCAATTTTTCGTCTCGTTGATTATCGATGATTTTTGATCTTCTAAAAGCTCCTTGTATCGAGCGTACTTTTAACACGTAGTTTTTGCCACGTGCATTTGACAAAGAGTTAGTAGAAAATTGTCAATCTTTTTGTTCCAACACGAAAAATTCGCTCGCGACAAATCCATTACGAGAAAATTATTTCCACGTCTTTCGCATGAGACGCGACCATCTGATCATTTTATAAGGAAAGTCCAGTTTTTAGCGCGTTTTCAAGGTACGTGAGTCTATATACTCTTGTACAACGATCAAGCAATTTTCACCAAGAACCAAGAAACGCGACGGGGCGTCACAGTCCGTTCCGTTCGTCAGAGATTCCAAACAGCTGCTGGACTTATGCACTGTGAAATACATAATGCGTCGCGGTATGAGCTATCTAAGATGTGTGAAACGAATTTACCTCTTTGTGCAATCATCAAGCTCCTCCGTAAGTCTAAAGAGTAAAGATAATTCCATGCTTGATAGTCGTAGAAATGCGAATATAATTAATACAATTTCGATCCTCGAATTATCCTCCGAATAAACGTACAGCAATTTAGGATTTCAGATCAAAAGGAAGCAATTTTACAGTGTTATTCTCTTCTCTGTTTTTTATCGTCCTCGTAATTTCTCAATATATCAAAATTATAAGCTTTTTTTTTTGTTGATAAAAATTACGTTATTTTACAAGTCGAGTTTCAAAACGTAGAAACAAATTTAAAACCAAAAAAGACAGCCGTGCTGTGATTGATTGCGTTAACTACGTTGAAACAGAATATCAAATTGAGAAGGAACGTGGAAACGTAGAATATCGTGTGAATAAAAAGAGTACTTATTCGAAGGAGATTCAATGCTCCGGTTAATTTTATTAATTATACTTAGTGAATTACAATACTGAATTCAAAACGCAAAAATAAAAGTAAAAGATACGGATATTATGTATTTATTTTAAAACAATGCAATGCTCTGTTAACCATATAGAATTAGAATATTATCGAATTTTATGTAATAAATCTTGTATATAAGACTGATTTTTAGTAAATCGATAACAAACGAATTTAACGCGTCCGTACGTAACGAACGTAAACAATTTTGAATAAGTAAGACGAAACGACGAATATGAGAGACAAAATATTTTTTTATAGGCTGTAAAGTGCGAGGGATTGAATCGTTATCCCTCAATATTTTGATTCACAACTTTCGTGACAGAAACGAACTTTACTGGCAGTCACGTACGAAAACATGAACGATGTGGCACGGTAAAAAAGTAGGTAAGCGATCAAGGATCGAAGGGACGCGGACGTTAGAGTAAACGATGCTGGCAGGTATCAAATACCTGCTTGATCGCTGTCGTGCCTTTCAATTTGAATCAATTGCATTAACAGCAATGCACAGAAGTACGTGAGATTATGAAGGGAAGTTAAGAATAAATCAAAATCGATTCTCTTTCGCCTACGTAAACGAAATTTTCGATAACATTGATAATAAAAAAGAAAAAACATTATACAACTTTAACGAGCAACTTCGAAAAAAAGGGCTTCAGCTTTCAATTGATAAATTGAAATATCTTTATTATTAAAATATTCGTTACGTGTATCGAGTTATTGAAATATTGTTGTCCCGAATATCTTGAAAAATGGTTAAGTTACTGGCGTACAAACGTGTTATATTTTCGAGTGTGCAAGATTATACATTTTGCAAATAAATACGATCATTTTCTTATTCAATTAGTTCGCAGAAAGGATTAAAAGCGTAAAGATAGAAATTTATGAAAAAGAGAGGAAAAAGAGAGAGGAATAGAAAACAGATTTAAGAAGACGAAGGAAGGAGGAAGAGAGAGCTCGGAAGAAACTAGCGAGTCCTCGACAGCGCGTTTCAAACATCTGTTCGCTCGCAGATCTCTTTCCTCACAGTCTCGCAGATTCATATGGCTTGTGACGGAATCTCCTATACGCGAAGCAAGATCGTGCACCTCGCTTCTAGATATGCGTATGTACACGTATGGTACTTACGCGAATATATATAGTATAGTATATGTGTATTATGTTGATACATAAATCATGAGCAGCAGTAGTCTAGTGGAGAAACGCATACAATATTCGAAGATCATATTTGGCATTCGCATATGTATATTCAAAAATTTAGCTCGATGTCGTGAAATTTTTGAAACGTTCAAGGATCCACAGTTCGAAAGTTACAGTTAAGTAACAATAGTGTTTGGAAATTCTAATGTCTCCATTTACCGTCTAGGTAATTTATTCTCTAGACTAGAGTGCAAAGAAGTAACGTAACGTACAAACTGTTTGGGCTAAGTTTTCGCGTAATGTATTCGATATACAATAAAAGAAGGAAAGGACACAAAAATCTTAGATATTTTGATATTTCCAGTAAAGTGTAAAGAAGTATGATATTAGTAATAGGATATTTGAAACGAATATAAACATTGAAATATCCGCAGCAAAATGTTACAAAGAGATTGCCGATAATCGATATTCTTACAGCTCGGCGAACACATTCTCATTTGCCCCCCCCAAACATAAATGCCCGAAACAGTAACCGAAGAACGGGCAAATTTTTATTTCTGTTGCAACGGAAGAGCGGTGATCCAAAAATCAGAACCGTAACCGAACGTTACGGTAAACGCATGAAATAGATGATAAAATGATTTCCTGAAGGTGCAACAACCGCGCGGCGATAGAAATAGCACCGATCTCCGAAAACCGAGTGCCAGAAAGACCATGAGAAATTGTTTAAGCACGGTGAACTGGCCACTGGTGTGCGCGTGTCAAATTCTCAGCGGCGTTCTTGGAAACGGTATAAACGCGTGTAGAAGGTTCTCTTTTTTTTTTTTTTTTTTTTCATTCTCTCTCCCCGTAGCGGCTCAATCATGAGCGTTGCATCGAAACAGAACGAGCGTAAAGCTGCGGCCATTAGAAAACCCGCGCGCCTCCGTACAGGACAAATCGTCGCGGAACAAACGTCTCGTCCTACATTTCGCGGCCTACAGCCGACAGATGCGCTGACAAGCGAGAATCACCTTAAAGGCGTCGCGCTCGACAGATTGCACCGGCGACTGATTGATGCGGCCGAACAACAATCGCGCCGGATCCGCGCTACGCCAGCTTCCCTATTCATCTTCTTCTTGCGGCCCGATGCATTAGCGACAATACCAACGTGCATTAAGCGCCACTGGCCACTACTGTACTTACGCGCAACTCGCCGCGCCAAGCTCTTTCCTGCTGTTCCTGCCATGCCGTTCCGTTGCCCTGGCGAACTTCTCGCCGACGTTTTACTACGCGTTCCTGTACCATTTTAACACTCGCTGTGTTACTTGAGATTTATGGAGCTAAGAGCAAGTCTTGTATTAATATTACGTGTGTTGTTAGAGGGAAGATAGCGGTGTTAATAACTCATAGATTCTTTCGACGAAACGTAAAAGAGAAAACGTATTAACGTGTTCATTGAATATATTTTTGATACGAGAAATATCGTGTTTCTACATACGCTCGATGGTATCAGCTTGGATAAGGGAAATAAATTAACTCTCGTTCAGTGGAGATTAGGTCATTTTGTAAGCAACTAGCTTACATATGTCTTTTTATCTCTGTGTGATAATGTTTACTGAAGAAACAGAAAATACAATTTACTTCATTTGAATTCTTCATACAGTGTATAATATTCTTCTATATTATATACATACTATACAAATGTAAGGTCGCTTACTTTAAAGTTTGTGTGCTTAAACACCTAATCATCTCTTTAAAGAGATATCAAAATTATTAAATTTGAAGATATTTCATTGTATAATTTGTTCATTACACGGGCAATTCATTTATTGGATTATGATCGTATGGACTACGAAATTGTTCTCTTTATCGTATCGAAATATCATTCTTTGAATAAAAATTTTTCTTATTCGTAATTTCCATACTTGACGCATGGTTTGACATTTGATCATGATCGGTGTGCGTTCTTACACAGCCGGAAAGATACATTTGACACGTGGTATACCAAAGTCATTAATATCTTGCCCGACCTTACGTGTGGCCAACACCTACGCGATCAGCAGGGTTTCTATCTTGCTAGAATCCGAACATCCACCGATTTGAGATTTGACAGGTTCGATAGCCGCGGAATTTTGTAGACGTGACAGTGGATTGATACATGAATCAATGACAACACGATATAAAGAGAGCGTAATTCTTACGATATATAGATTTTATTTCATATAAATGTAATTATTGAAATAAAATGTGTTCCCGTATGCCTGTTGTTATTACAACAATTGTTTTCAACATCTTTGATTGCTTCTATATCGTAATAAAGATTAAATAGAGCATTTGATTTATGAGAAGCTATATTTTACTGGAAAATTTAAATCCTGAAGTAACGAAGGAAATATTCGAAACATGTAAGATATTTGGAAAAAAAGTAAAATTTGATGTTCCTTTTACTGCTTCTTTTTCTAACTGGCATTCGCGTGAAACAAATAGAGTATATAAAAGCCTACGAGTCCTTTTAAAACCGTGTTTCCATCCCCCGTCCTCAAGATGGTCAATATAACTTCTTCAGGTCATTTCCCATCCAGTCTCACATGCTTCAACCAAGTCCAGACATTTGCAATTTCAACGAGGTGGAAACACCTTGAAGACATAAATCAGTCGCGATATCTCAATGCCTAGGAATCTTCGGAGGTCAAACATTTCAAGATTTGTATTTTTGGTATTATTTTCGAGTAGCGCATCTGGTTTATACTCGATCTATTCTTTCTATTATTGCAGTAAACATGGGTGGTTCGCGTTGCATTGTTTGAAAATAGAAAATCCTTTTCGAAAATTGTATCTGTTTTTCTTTTTAGCGTGTACAATTTTTTGAAGAGTAGTAAATTCCTTTCGAATAGAAAAATAAAATGTTATAATGTGTATATATATATATAGTATTTTTAACGTTTGATACAATTATTAATGTTAAAATATATGAAGGTGGAAAATATGCTAATTTGTAATTTGTATGCTTCAGGGTCGCATGCCATTCATGCGTGCAATGAGCATGGAACAACGGTGGCAAGATCTAGCATCTCTTTTATCGCTACCTGGTGCACCAGATCACTTTGCACATCCGGCACATCCTGGATACCCAGGGCACGGTATAAGCCACAGTCATTATGAAGCACAACGTAATGTATTGCTTCACAATGCTACTTTGGCCCCACCGGTGGGTGATCTTAATGCGACGAGCCCGTATCACAATGTGGGTGAGTGATCTACATCAAACATTTTACTTTCATTACACAAAAATTTAGTATAAAAGTTAATATAAAAGTTTAATATAAAAAGTTGTATAAATTAAATCAAATTCCTCGTGTCTCTTCTCTATAAAATGTACATATACAATGTGTGTATATATTTATATATTTATATAATTTCTAAATGGCTTTTAAGTATAGCAAAAATAGGTCACTTTATACATAACTTAATTTATATGTTTAAAAAAATTAAATAAATGTATTTTAAAATATATGCAAAAGTATTTACAAATCTATAATTATCAAACGAAATAAATACGACAAATTATGGTCATACGTCGACTTATTAGGTGAAGTAACCACTTGTATTATATTTTTCTATACGATAACTTTTTGATCTTGAAGAAATGAGATAATATTTCGTCTTTTACAAAATCTTATTTTTCAGTTAAAGGGAGCCAAATCGATATAAATGCAAACATTTGTATTAAAAATGATTCATTAGTAGATTTCCTGAAATATTGTAAGATAAAATGCATCATTTTTATAAAAGACCTAATTCTCACATTTTTATTTGATCAATCTTTACGTATAATTTTAAACAAACGTTATCTAAATGATACTGGACATTTTCCTAAATGTTATAGTATATTATTAGAAGTATTAAAGTTTTTAGAAAATGTCTAAAATAATATTCATATATGTAGTACAAGTGTTAGAATAAACTGATAGTATTATTATATTGTTAATGCTATCAATATAATAAAAAAAAGGGGAGGATAGAAAAACAAATGTTAATAAATACCTAATCTTTTGGAACTAAAATACTAATTGCCACAGGTGGGTCATCAAATCTGGGTTCGGCCGTAGCAACGTCAATGAATTTAACAAACAGTAGCGAACCGATGGGCGCAGAAAGTGGAGCAGCTTATAAATCCGAGCCGGCGGATATGATGTACTACCATACACCAACTTCCGATTCGATCAATCAAACCACCGATGGTTTTCTTTCATCTCTCCTTAATGACGAGGATTTACATCTGATGGATATGGCGATGAATGATGGTATGTACAAAATTTATTTTTTAAATTACTAATGAATTATATACGTACGTAATCATTTATATTGATTTCTTAACTCATTCACTACTGATTGAATTTTCATCCTCTATAATGCCATAAGCTAATATAAAAGTTTAATTATTTCTAAAACCTGATATATGTATAAAATATTTTTTTAATTTATAAAATTTTATAAAATGTAAATAAAATAATTTGTATAAAAAAATCTCTTTTAATATCTCGAAAAAATATCTCTTTTTATATAAAGACATATACATTTATATGCTATATACGTATTTACGCGAACTAATATGAAAATTTTTTTCCAATAATAATAATAATAATAATTTTTAATGTTTTCTATATAAAGTCAAGATCCCATATACATATATCGTAAAAATACATGTTAATTTGAAACCGAAATTTACGTAGTAAATATATTTTTGGAAAAAACGACTACAAACATATTCAAAATAACTATCACTGCATTCTTTATTATAAAAAGAAACGTACAAAACACTTAATATAATATTTTGAGAGTAACATTTCATAAAAATAAACTATTGTTTCTAGGTGATTATCATGAAGTTATTATTTGTTCTTAGAAACTAATATTTGTACGATCAATACAGTGTATTAAACTGTGTCTAAGAATACACTTTGAACATCGAGTATCATATTGCATTAACGAAAAGTAACATATTATCTTATACATAACTTATAATTCTAAAGAGGTACATAATCCAGTCTAGTTCGTTTCAGTCAAACATCAGTTGCGATTTAGTTAGATAAAAGACAAACTTACAATTACTTGTTAATCTTCTTTAACGAATAATATATTAAACATGTTAAGAATTAATGAATAGAAAATTCTTTGTACCTCTGACTTACGGAATAAAGAAACAAAGTATACTACCTTGTTCCTAGCAATAATACCAAAAAGTATGTAAACAAAAAAAAAAAAGACAAACTTTTCTACCAGTCCTCTTGTGGCTCGTCTGTTATTTCTGGCCTCATTGGTGTAGGTGACATATACACTCTTTCGGCATATCCATCTATATACTGCACAAAAAGAAATATACATTATTATTCATTTTTTAAATACTACTGCATATTTATCATATAAAATATAAATTACATATACAATTATAGTATGATAATGGAGACATAATTAAAAGTTACACACCTCTCTAATGTCTGCACCTCCATATCTGCTTGTGCCTCTTCCTGGCATATAGCTTCTGTTCGCACTTCCACCGTACAACCAATTTGGAACAGGTTGTTCTGCTTGTTTCAATATTTTAATAAGATCGTCACGTAGTGGTGCATCATCGTCTGGTTCGAAAAAGGAAGTCGCTCTTCCTCGGTTTCCTACACGACCGGTTCTTCCAATTCGATGAACATATTCATCGATTCCCTTTGGTAAATCATAGTTTATAACATGTGATATATTCTTTATGTCTAAACCTCTAGCAGCAACAGCTGTAGCTACCAAAACAAACATCTTCCCACTTTTAAAATCAGCTAATGCTTCTTCTCTTTGTCTCTGTAATCTGTCGCCATGAATACTGGTAGTAGGAAAATTACTCTCAGACAAGAAAACTGCAATAAAGTCTGCCTTCTTCTTCATTTCAACAAACACCAAAGTACCTCGTAATGTACCAGCATCGTATTCTCTTTGTAAAATTTCTTTAAGTAAGTCTTTCTTCTTACCCCTGGCAACTTCGTAAAAATTTTGTTCCACATCTGCACAAGCTCCACCTATGGTACCAACTGCGACGAACAAATAATTGTTTAGAAATCTTTTTGCCAAATGCTGTACTTCATCAGGAAAGGTGGCAGAAAACATTAATGTTTGCCTCTTAATTGTGGGCATTGTCTCATGATCTACAATCTTTTCAATATTAGGTAAAAACCCCATGTCTAACATACGATCAGCTTCATCCAATACAAGAAACTGTACGGAAGAAAACTTAATTCTTTTTCTTTCTACAAAATCTAATAACCTTCCAGGTGTTGCTACAAGTACATGACAACCTGCAGAAAGCTTTCCCCCTTGGTGAATAACAGATGTTCCACCATATGCAACTGAAGTCTTTAAAAATGAACTGTATGAAAACTTAACAATCTCCTGCCATATTTGTATAGTAAGTTCTCGAGTAGGTGCTATGATAACAGCTTGTGGTTCACAGTATGACGAGGATAACCCTAGAGGAGCACTTCTTTGTAATAACAAATGTATAATGGGAATTGCAAATGCAGCAGTTTTTCCTGAACCTGTTTGTGCACAAGCCATTAAATCTCGACCACTCATTATAATTGGAAGGGCATTCTTCTGTATTGGAGTAGGTTTTGTGTATCCAGACTTTTTTATATTTTGTAAAACAATGGATCTAAGGCCAATATTTTCAAAAGATTCTATTGGCAGAGGTGGATCCTCTCCAGTTACTTTAACACCAATAAAGTCATACTTATCAAAATTTATACCCATTTCAACACCACTTTTGAATAAGGTTTTTTCATCACTGGGTAAGTCTGGTGGAATGTACCGTTCTCTAGGTTTCTGTGGCACTTCTGTACCAGAATTGCCTTGTATAGGAAATATTTTTTTTGGTTTACCATCTTGGTCATTCTGATTACCAGCATCAGCATCATCTTCATAATTATTTCTTCTGTAATCATTATTATCATTTCCATCCCTATTTTTAAATCCACCTCTTCCTCGACCAACTCCCCTTCCTGCCTTTCCTCCTTCTCCTTTGCCTCTGCCTTTCCCTCTGCCTCTGCCTCTACCTCTGCCTCCTTCTCCACCTTTTCCTCCTTCTTCTCCGCCTTTTTCTCCTTCTTCTCCACCTTTTCCTCCTCCTTCTCCGTCGTTTTCTACATTACTGGTTAATTTGTAATCATCAGTATCAGATTGCCAAAGTTGGTCAGTATTAGATTGCCAAAGTTGGTCAGTATTAGATTGCCCATTCTTGACATTTTCTGAGCCTTTAGAATCCCAAGTATTACAATTATTGTTATGTGATATAAAGCCTCGTCCTTTTCCATAACTACGTCCATTACTGTCATACTAATATAAAAAATAACAACAATCATTTTTATTATCATAAACTGTTCCAGTATTGAAACTCAATACTTACAGAAGTTTGAGATTCTTCAGACCATTCATACTCCATTGTATCCTATAACAAATTTTATTTTTATTTTACAATAAGAATAAAAAAAAGTCTACGCAATAAACAACAATAATCTAATTTAAAAGACAATAATTAAAAGATAATATTCCGATTTGAAATAAAACACGTTGAAAATATTATAAACAAAATTTAATAAAAATATTCTAAATAATATAGTTCATATATATATATTTAGAAAATTACAATTGATATTTATTATACTATTTACTTTTATTTCGAAAACATTTCAAAATACTTTCTGTTACAACCAGTTTACGAGGGCATCAATTTAAATTAGTAATTCGTGAAAATTAAAGATTGATACAAACTGTAAGCTACATCTCTCGCAATATAAACACCAACCATGTACACAGAACCCCAAAAAAATGTTAGAAAACAGAACAGACCGTCTTTTTTTCTTTGACTTAATGATCTCCCTTTGTACTATGGCTTTATTTGTATGCGTTGAAATGCAAAACATATATTTGTAAAACTATTAATTATACACTAATTATAATATTGGTCTCTACTTCACTTCATCTCTACTTCATCTGTTTTATTTAAGCACATATAAATGACAATCAATACTAATTAAATATCTTGTTTTCTAGCGTGTAGTAAATATAATACGCCCATATCAGTAAAAGAAAATGTGATTACCGGCAAACATGGCTAATCACTATTAACCATGAACAAAGCTAGCCTAGTTTAACGATACTTACGTTTTGATTGTTGATAGAAGAATAGAAGCGAAAATTTCAATTAAGCTTGCAATTAAGGGAGTCGTACGTCGTACAGATCAATATAACAGATCGTTTTCCTTCTAAACTGCCGAAAGACGAATGAGACCACCCATCCGGAAGAGTAGAAATGCTGACAGTATTCGACTGTTGCTAGTAAGAACAAAGAGCTGACAGAGCAGCCAACTTAAAGGAAACCGATTCTCGGGAATAAACTATCGAGTTTTGAAGCAGCGCGCATGCGCTATCCACACTGCATTTAGCTTCCTCATCATCGTAGTAAGGCATTAACGAACCTATACCTTTCTAAGATTTACACATATTCACTTCAAATACAAATAATAAATTATTAAAATAATAATTTGTTGAAAATTCTATATTTTTATTAGAAATATATTAGAAGACTAATTTATGAATGAAAAATTAAACGTAAACAGTTTCTTAATCAAAGGTAACATAATTTTCCTAAAATAAATGATACGATACTTTACAATAATTTTGGAAATTTAAAATGATGTTAATATTTGTATGGTGTTGTTGATAATTGTCAGTAAACATCTTTGGTTTTCATAAAATTATTTCAAAGTTGTACTTTAGTAGTATTTGCTTCTTTATTTCCTGAGTTATTTTACAATGTATGTTAAGTATTTACATACTTGATGATATTCTAGTACCAAAATTGTGTTACTTATTACTACAGCAAAGATAAAAAGTATATTATTTATTGTGGAATCTTTTAAGTCGGTTGAAGGGAAATATCTATCTAGAAATCAGTTATTTACATTTAGGAATCATACGAAAACACCTGCTAGAGTCGTTTTAGATAAAAGATCAATAATATTCAAGGTCAAATTTTCTTTGTATACAATGTGGTTGCAATTTCCTGTCGATTAACTTTTATATAGATATCTTCAGAGAATGTTGAGTTTACAATAGCCGCAAATGATTATAGCATTATAATTATAAATGTTTATATACCAAATCATTTCTTTCATTCAAATTTCAAAATATATCCTTTATATAATATTAGCATTGCGCACATTCTAGAATAATTTCTATCTTATTTAACAATTTCTATCAACTTGATTACTATGTCTATATTATAATAAAACAAATTATTTAAAACGAAACATACATAAAATATTACATATACATTAAAAGATAAAGAAAAGCATTTCTAGAAATATCGATATTTACATATATAGTACACTCTCAGTACCGGTTGATAATATTTTTTTGTCACCTAATAAAACTTTAAATAATAAATAAAAATTGTATATTATCACTAAATAGCTGCTATTTTACTTTGTTTATTTTAATTTGTTCAAACTTCTATTGATCTTATTTTCGTAATTTTTATATGGTATCATAAAAATAATTATTTAATGAATGCTACCTTTCTAGTTTGCTGTGATGATTGTGCAAATTTATTGTTAGTTAAATCATTACCATTAAATTATCAAATCATTATATTTTTATTTATATTTAGGAATATAAGTCGAACTTTGATTCTTATATAACAATTTCATGTAACAATGTTACTTCTTAGTGAACATTTGCAGAAATGCTGTACTTTAACGTTTACAAATATACAGACTTAAAGATAATATCACAACATAATAGATAAGATCGCAGTACCTTTCTAGTAGAATTTTGCCTTTTTCACATCATTTCAAAGAAAGACTATCTACGTACTTGAGAAAACAAACAAATGTATAATGATTTTTAACATTAATAATGTTACAAATTGATTATCAGAATAAATAAAATAATAAAGAAAATAAAATAAAAATAGTTTTTTTAAACGTATTTTAATAATATTAAAATTCATAACTTTTCATGAGCCATTATGAATTATTTGTGTAAAATAATTTTTTACAATTCCATCGGTGAAAGAATTCCTTGCTAAACTCTTATTTATGTTTTGGATGGATGTTCTCTTTTCATTTTTAATCACTAACAATGTATAACTATATATGCTCTTTTATTTTTATCTTTACTGTAAAGACAGTTAGACTTATATGCATAAATAAAATAATTAAAGGTAGTAATATATATGGTTCATGCACTACGCTTATTATATAAGCAGTAAATTATGAAAATTCAATTAGAAAGTAAAATAAAAAATTATTTTATTTATTTACTTGTACAATAAAATAACGAAATTCATTGATCATTTTAGTATTTTAATATTATATATTAATATTTATTAGATCAATATTTACTATTATTTAAAATTTCATTACACAACGCGAAACATTAAAAATAGATATCTTATTTTAAACCTCTGAAGGCTGGTGTCTAAAGAAGAATTTTTCTCTTTTTCAATGCTACAAAATATCTAGTGTAAAATCTACATTCTATTTTATTTTAACTTGTTAAATCTTACATTTATGTTAAATCATCAAATCTTAAACATCTTTTAAATTTTAGTTGCATTACTAAGACGTAATTAAAGAAATACAATTTCAGTGAAAAGCTTTACTTTCTAACTAATATAACAAGTACATACTTTGTTTTGAACACTTTGAGTGTCTTTCGCATATCATATATAGCCTGTACAATTTTATATCTTCGAATTTCTCATAAATGTATAAATATCGGTAGTCTGCTAATTACATTGTAACAAAATCAAGAGTATCTTGGAAATTGACGTCATTGATACAGCAAAACCGCGATCATATTTCTGTTATGAATCTGCTTGTCTCGGATCATGCAATTCATCATAAAGATGCATACACGTTAATCCGTACAGCAAGATAAAAGCGCTAAACGCGGCGCATATGTATCAATGACAATGAATAAGACAAAGGAATGTGTCAAAGAGAAAAAGTATAGCAGATGTACCATAGTAGCAGCTGTAGAGCTAGTTTTCAGAACGTACAATTATGTATCTATTGTGGTTTTCAAACATTCGTTTATGTACGGTTTATTGAACGAAATATTAAGATACAATGATTCTTATTAAATAATATTCGGATACCACAGTGTTTAAGAGATTATTGCTTTATTTATTTATCTATTTATCACAGCGTTAGAATCGTTTGTTTTTTCAGTTTGCAGTTGGTAAAAACGTACATCCTATTTCTTTAATGCGAACAGTTTTTAGCATAATAAGCGATGAACTGAATACTGGCGAAGCCAAGAATTCTAATATATTTCGATCAGGAAAATTACGCATTTCAGTGAGATTACGCATTAGAAAAGACGTTTGAAGATAAGATCATTAGAAAAGGTATAAATGATTCAAAAAGAAAGTTGAAGTGGATGAAAAAAGAGAAAACACGTTTGTTCTAAAAATAGTAATATATATCTATGTACATTGATATGGAAACAAAAAATCTATTAATTTCTATTACGTAACCTGTTTTCTATAACTATCTGTTAATCCATTTAAGAATCGAATTCTTGTTTAACTTTCGAAAGAAATTACTTTTTATTAATTATCTACAATAGAAACGCATTTCTCGAATGATTTTTTGAAAGAAACATGAAGCATTAATATTTAATTAATTTAGTTAATTAATGAAATATTAGAGTACAATATTGCCTATGCGTAACTATATAAACTGGATCAAATTTATCTAAATTGGATTAAATAAAGAAATACTTGTAATTGTCAAAGCTTTGATATTTTTTTGATTATCTATTGCAAACACTGATTCATGTAAATTAGCCTGTAATTAATTGTTAAAGATGTATGAAATATTACGAAGGAAGAGAAGGGATTAAGATTCGTAATAATTAGAAATGAAAATTAGAAATAATTATTATAAACGGCAACAAGTACATAAACGATAATAAATACAAAAACTCGTATAGGGTTTTTAATAGATGTATTCTTTTCAAATCAATTGTTCTTTGTAACAACGAAGTAACCATTCTTATACCCAAATGGCACACAGTTGACTCACGTGTTCTTTGCGTCCTTGAATAGTAGTAAAATAAACTTCGAAACCATTTGCCTACCTTTTTGAAGTGCGCAAAGAACGTAAATGCAATAGTGTTGTAAACTTCCAATTCTTCATCGGACCAGATGTAGAAAAGTGTGTTCAGTGTTGAGATTTGCTGTAAAACATTCTTAGAAAAGTTTACATAAAAGCTGGGAATAGATACCTTATTATAAAACATATAATAGAGAATTAGTAACTAAAGGAAAAATCAACAAAATTATTAATTTACAAACTTCCCAAAAAACAGTTCATGACAATAAATCACATCGCTGAATATTAATTATCTATAATACATATAATTGTTTAAATCTCTTAAATTCATATGCTTTTAACGAATACTCACATTTAATCAAAACTCTTTCGAATCGTTTCCAAATTATTTATTGCATAAATTTATTAAAATGCAACGAAAGCGTAGCAAATATTTCAAGACAAAAGTAACAAGGTTATTTATTTTTTCTTATTAGTTTCATAAGTAAAATAAGCCTTAATAACTGAATGTGAAATCGTTTATACATAAACTAATAAAACCGTATTAATTGACTTGATTTAGTAACAAAGATAATGATACTGATACGATAGTAATAAATATTCATATGTTCATGAATCAGCAACTTCTTGTATAGTGCTAATATATATACGCTCGATATATTATACAACATCTTTTATAATAATATACATAATATGCGGAGAAAAGTTCCTACATATACACGAGTTGAGATATTTTCGTGAAACACTACACGTGATACGTGATAGTACCATTGAAAAGGATATACGAGACATATGGTCATGTTTAAAATAAACAAATGATATATCCCGTTGAAATCTTTCTGTTTACATATTTCATGACTCTCTGGAATAGGTCTTATCGCTTAAGGTGATTTAATGGTGAGGCCATGAGAATCTATTATGTATGCTGATCGTTCACTTACAAGTTAAAGAATCTAAAGATAAAAAGTTTGAGAAGAAGTGACAAACTAGTTCTTCTACGAGGTGCAATGGTTACAGCAATTTTATCACTTCGTATTAGCGTATTATCGTAGAATTCTATTAAACGTAGCTACAACAATTACAAGAAATAAAAATACCGCGATCTCATTTATATCGGTAATATGTAAATTGAAATACATCCTGTCAAGAATAAACAGATATTCGGATACATACTGTGTACGTAATACTATATGTAAAGATATTTTTGAATAGTATATAGCAAAACGCATTTATTTCGAAGAAAGAAAAATATGGAAACGAGTCGAAAATATTCATATTATCGCACACATTCAGCCATCCATTAAGGATAATTATGACGCGCGTTATGTAAGCGTTCGGGCGAAAATGCAAACAGAAACGGTATTGTAGACGTATTAATGCATTGTACGTATACGGTATATGTACGAATGTTTACTCGAAACGTGATTTGCATGATTCGCCAGAACGATGAGTAACGGAAGAAGAAGGGGATAGAGCGATTACTGTCGCGGTAGAGCACGACAATCCTCTTCTACTATCCATGGCTTAAAGCTAGGACTCGAACGAGTTTCGCGGACACGTACGCCTGGCTATTGCCACATGTGCATACGGGAACGCGGCTGTATTCGCATATGTGTGTCACAAGCCGGCAAGTGACTCATTCCCTTCTTTTGCCATTGCATCTCGTCAGCCGATCGTAATAATAGAACGAAATTGATTCACTCGCCTCACCGGTGATTCGTTTCGTAGCCAGATACTTACCCCACAGATAGAATAAAGATATCGTTTATCTGCTATTTCTAGTACTTCTTTTATTATAAAACGATATATGATCGCTTGAGCGAGATACTTTGAGCATGATAGAGAAACAATTGGGGCAGTTTAATAAAATTCAATTTGCTTTGACGCTTGAAGCAATTAGGACGAGTTTCGGTTTATTGGGTTATTGGACTGTTCGAATTGTTTTAATAAATATGGCTTGTTTAGAGCATTTAAACAATGAAGATATAAATATAAATATAAGCAATTGTATTTTGTTAATATAGTAATTATCTAATTGATAAGTGTATCTGATAATGATCTTGCCAAAGCTGGTCTTAGATTTTATTGCTTCAGAATTTCTTTATAAAAGCATCGAAAAAAATGTATTTCTACTACTAATAATGGAAGAAATTTTGTTTCAACAGGAATTATGATTCAAAAAAAAAAAAAAAAAAAATAGATAAGAATCAAGCTTAGCAAATTGTAAATATTTTCTTTCTGTATAATAATCTTCTGATTACTCCAGAAAAGCCATATTATACATTACATTTATCTTTGATTAATTATCTGATTAAAATACTCTAGAATATTAATATCTATAAATGACGCGCACTGTATGCAAATGTTAAATTTGTAATCACGCAAATTGATTATCAAACAAAGTCACAGTTCCGTTACATGATTCAGTAAAATTTATTTTTATCTTCTGTAACAACCAGTTGCTCAAAATAGAATGAAATCTCAGTAATACATAGCAATTTAACATTGTAAATAAATAAACAACTATATAGTATTACATGCTCATAATTCGCATTCTTTAATTTTCATGGAACTGTGTTTTCTACAGCGAAAAGAATTTACGTGCTAAATAGTTTTTGTATTTATTGAAGTAATAAATCTTAAAATAGAAGGTCTGTGGAGTGTGCAATCTGTTTGTCGTTGCTGCTATTGCTACAACTTACGGGAGATTGCAATTCAAGAGAATTGTTCAGTTTCATAGCCTCATTAATACGATATTATTCTTATTAACGTACATTGATCGATTTGTAACATCGAAATAACTTCTAATTTGTGCTTATATATACTACGCATTAACAATTGTAGATATTAATAATAGTAATATTAATAGTAACTTAATTATAATTATAATTGAAATAATCATCTTTCGATCTCAATAGAACATTAATTTGTTGGAATTATTTTCTTTTTTGGAACTTTTACGTGGATACATATTTTGAGTAATTATAAGAAAAGAAGATTGAAACTCAGTAAAATAATATAGTATATATGGAATTTGGTAAAAAGTGTGTCAAGAACTATTAAAAAATATTTGAGATGTCAAGATCTTTGTTGAAAGACGTTTGTCATGAATTGGTAAAGAAGATCTTAATTGTAGAATATGAAACTATAATGTCTCGCGTGACATCATTCCAGTCCCAATTCTCAGAGATCTTTGTTTACTCAGAACAACTCATTTATGCAGCGGTTGTCAAATTTATGCCAAGTTAGAAATTATATGTATCAAGAAGTATATATCAAGTATTACAAATATAAAATTAACTTGTTTGTAATAATTTATATCAGTCTGCAACAGATGTATAGTTAAATATTCTTCTACTAAATCTATTATTAAATTTAATAGAAAACGACGTAGAGATATTTTTATATACTCAACATGAATGAATAATAAAAATTAGTATATTTATGCATTAGTGATTTTTTTTGCAATGAAGGATTATACTTTAGGATAATTTTTTTCAGGCAATTTATAGGTCATTTATAAATAACGAAAAGAATTATTTTGGATTATTTAATCACGAAGGAGAAACTTAATTTTTCCGATCATTTGATAGAGAATAAATTCTTCGTTAACATTTTTTAATACTACTACACTTGACTATATAAACACTTTACCAAATGTCCGCAAGGACAAATTGTAAAATAACCAAAATAAAATAAAAAAAAAAAAAAAAACGTGACTATATTATCTATGTTTAACGATTTCAGCTAACTGTAATGTAAATGGCTTTTATATAACAAACAACTGATTTCAAAGCAATTGACTTTTATATTAAAATTGAACGCTGTTAATTTTTTTATTATCTTCATCGTGAATTTCGATAAATAGTGAAAAATCTTTAAAAATCACGTGTCGAAAATAATTGTATACTTTTTAATTACTTTAATTTTAAAATACTTTATAATTTTATACTGTGCTTGCAAGACAATCAGAAAGCATATTTTTCTTGAACGCTTTAATCTTGCTCTCGTTAAAAATATCTTGATTTTGTTTTATTTTATCGTTAATTTCATTAATAAGATATCGCACAAAGGTAATGAAATTTAATATTTATAATCTTCATTAGATAATATATGTGAACTAGACAATTGTGAACAAAAGCAAACATGATTCTAATCATGGACTTACATCACAGAAACTTGAATAGCATAAATACGTATATATGTATATACGTATCTATTTTTATATTGAATAGTTAAGTATTGCCTAGTTACTGATCCAGTATTAAGATAGATCTTAATGAAAAATACAATTGTTAAAAATACCTGATGTTCGATTGATAAATTTTAATGTTCATTTAAAACTATAAGCTAGAAATATTTATCGAATGTTCAGCTGGACAAATTGTAAAGTATAAATTAAAAAAAAAATGTAATACTTTATTGAATTCATTTGTACAATTATTATAATTCCACGAAATTAGTTAACTTCATCAAAAGAACAAAGTACTCTACTTGCTATATAGATATCTCACGTTTTACTTACATGATCTCTTTTTATGATTAAATAAAAAATTGCACTGTAGTTAGGTTATTCTATTATATAATATAATAACGTTCGAGATACTAACATTTACCTTGCAAATTTCCTTTTCTTCTCGTTTTCGTTTTTTCTTTATCCTTTATGATATATTATATATATAATAATATATGATATAATAATAATATACAATAATATATAATAATATATAATAATAATATAATTATATATATATATATATATATATATATTAATAGAGTATTTGAATCATAATTGTTCGATTAATTTATTTAAAATCACTAATACAATTTTAGAATGGAAATATGATTAAGAGTTTTATGGCGATACTAACAGTATCAATCGGTATTTACTATATCATCGCTGACTAAAATCTTATCTTTAATCGTGATTTTACGCGTTCCAGTTGATAACCAAAGTGCAACTTTATACATATCGTTTATTCGATCGGCAATTGGATCGACGACACATGGACAGAGGAATACATTTCTAGTAATTATACCGTATTATTGCTATTACAAGTGTTTTTCAACATTGAGTTAAACGTCTTAAAATTCTATCAAAGAAAAATTACTATGAAATTATCTACGTGCAAAACATTTTGTCGCAATCAAAAATATGTACGTTTTTACACTACGATTTCTGTTATATGTTTGGAAAGCTTAATATCTTTGTCTCTTTGTTTAGAAGTGTTCCTTTCGTTATAAATATTCATTATTATATGAAATCTTTGTATTTTGTATTTCGCAAATTTGAACGCTTAATATATCCATAAAAGTTCGTTTCAGTATGTGTTTTGCGGGATATTTTAAAATTCCATTAGCGTCGCAATGAAATGCGAGGTATCGTGTTTATATCGGTGAAGTTTGAAAAAAGAATTAGAAAGTGTACATGGAAATTAGAAGATAGTTATTGCAAACATATTTCACAGGAGCCATCAAAATATTTGATCAATAAATTATCCATTTTACATTAATAAGCTTCCTTGTGTATAGTGAAAACACCTTTTCTACTAATTACAATCGTTGCAAAAATACCATTGTGTACCTTATGAAAGAGTCGCTTTTATTTAAATATTATTTTGAATTAAATATAATTTAAATATAACATATTTAAAGTACAAATAACAGCTCCTAATCGTCTTGCATTAAACGCACTAATTTTGAAGTGAAATTTTGTAGTATTTTGTTTTATTAAAACCAGTTCTATTTTGCTTTATTAAAACTAACTTCTAATTTCCGCCTTAGATCAACCTTACTAACATAAGCGTAATAGCCATGTGTTATTGCAGCATTAAAAAAGTTTTTTTTATGTAATATGGTCATAAATATTTTTCTGCGATAACGCATTCATCAAATACTTTCATGATTCATCATACGTGCTTGTTAAAAAATCATTTATTATTTGAAATAATCGTAATTACTATAAAATTAATAACTCCGGCGTAATGAACAATTTCAGTGATTCTTAACGAGAAGATACAGCTTGATTTAAATGATCCTTCGAGAGTGTATCTGTTTATGCTACATCGTACGATTTATTGTGCAGTTACATGTGATAACGTTCTGGTCATTTCTTCATGCCTATTTCTCTCTCTCTCTCTTCCTGCTTTTTATTTTAAATTACAAATATCGTCGTCAACGGTAGGTCGTCGATTCGACGTTATTATGTTGATATCGCGAATGGTTATCGGCTGGAGGACAAACTGCTATAAAACGTTGTGAAGCGCTGTCGTTCTAATTTCGTAATATTGTTTTCTTTATACATTCCACATGACATACTCGGTTAACTAGCATACAGCTATTGAATTCAGCTCGATATTTACGATAACAAGCGTTGGCTATTTGCTTTTCGAGCTTGTCACGTGTCACGTGTCTTACACAGGTGTGTCGTCTTTTGCTTCTCTGTCTTACAGTCACGCTTCTATTTGCACGCATAAATTTGCGCTTGCATCGTGATTAATTAACACTTGAACGTCGATGAAGTGTTTTGCAACTTTTGCCAAACGTGTGCCATTTCCTCTCCGTACGTTAAACTATCGTTTCAAATTATTTTTCATTCAGTCATCGCGCGTACTCATCGTCTCCCGTATACTAGCATTTCATGCGTTCATCTTTGAAAAAAACGTATCGCCTACGGATTGAGATATCGATCATCGTAGCGAGATCTCAGGAAAACTATGTAATAAGTTTCCTTTGATGTAAACATAGCATTAAGAACAAAAACTTTGTAGCGTCACCCAAAATCAAGTCGGAAACCACCGCTATTAATAGTTACGTGCGCGACCGCATGTGCTTTATTATCACTTGGCGAGGTTTGCGAACAGATATCGCATCCATATTTGAGATGCTTAGTCACGCGACCTCGGTTATTCGAAAGGCTTCTCCTCTATTTAGTTCGCTACAGATGAATTTTGAGAGTACAGGTCTGTGCAAAGTGCATCTCGCAACAGCGAAAGAAGAATGTTTCTCGTAGGTAATGAACTTTCTTAAAAAACGATTTCTGAACGATTCCCCTGAAACGTTATCGTTCGTACGATAAGATACTTGATATCTTGATATACTATTTAGATATTAAGGGGAATACACAAAGACACACATATATATATATGCTTGCAAAAAAATTGTCGAGTCATGCCTGGTACCTGGCAACGTAAATTATTACGACCGCTCTTTATTATTATATTATGCCGTTATAAAACTATTTTGCGTCCTTACTTCATGAGACAGCAATTTGGTGATCGCCATTTATCCTTGACAATTTTAAGATGACGCAGATGGCTACGAATGAATGTTACAGCGGTTAGATGTAAACGATGAAACGTAAAATTGTCACTTGTGCTGTTTTAATGTCGTATAGCTGTAGGAAGCATAAATGTGTCCCGTTTTAATTAGATTCGACGAGCCTATTCTTTCTTTCCAGCGTAATAACACCTGGTATAAAGAAAAAGAAGGCTTTCTGTGTTTTTAACGTCCGTGTAAAACAGCAGGATATGCAAAACAAAAGGGATAATTACGTACACGCGGCAGATAAGTTTGCAAAACTACACCCACGAGCAGCGGTGAAAGTACGAATGACTGTCGGCTGCATACTTATGTAGTTACGTTTCCTTACACTGTTATATCGCGTGATTACGATAGACGAACATTTGCACTATATGTGGGCAAGACGTACGTTAATTGCGCTGATTGATGACCATTTCCATGGAATTGCGGAAAATTTTATTGAAATAAATCGTATAAATCGATGGTGTCACATTAAATGTTAAAACCAAATTCTTTTTTTAAATTTGTTTAATTTTGTTACTGACGTCGTTGGATTCTAATGTTGCAAATAGCTCAATTTGCTGTTTAATATATAAAATAAATATTAGTTGAAATGAATTAAAAGTTATATTTAAGTTCTTTCTTTGTTAATGTTATTACTGGTGTTACTTACCAATACGTTTCTTCTTTCTTCAATTTTCAATTTGATATGCAAATCGCTATACTCGGAATACAATTCGTTCCGTTTATTTATCAAAATTAATGAGTAACCGTATGTCGTAAAATCGCGCCATTATATAGATACTGGAATTGCATTTGCGCATACGTCAATTAAGCAGCAATATTTACTGCAACTTCAATTTTTCGTGTTTCTTTTATGTTGCTACTAATATCTCCAAGACATTATCAGTAATATTATGTTTTCTCGCGCGCATTTAATTATGAAGAGAGAAGCGAAAGAATGTCATTTTTACTAATAAAAAGAAACGTGACTTTTAGTCTGGAAAATTTTATATCACATGAGAAGATACAACCGCTTTCAAGACAGTCTATTATGTCACTGATAAAATTAGAAGTAACGTAGTAACATGAAAAGTCCATGCATATGATAAACAACTTTTTTATTTCTTCTAATTATGTTCATCGTTCTACTGAAATCAGCGTTTTGTTAAATTTCATAACATGTAAGACGTATCATTAATTCTCATCTTAAAACGTTGTTATTTGTTTATCAGCTTTGATCGCACTCAAGATTATATCCTACAGTAACATATCGTACGATATTCTCAATCAATTTCTGTCTTTCTCGGCTACTTGTTATCTCACTTCGTATAGTAAAAATATAACGTTAATATCAATAAAAACTTGATTTCTCAATTAAATTTGTATGCCATACCTAGAAACGATTCTATTCGTTTTACTGGACAGAGAGTGGCACGTAACGTATCACAAGGAAGTTTCCCATTTTTTTAGAATACAAGGGTTTATCAGAAAGGACTCTAAAGTCCAATCATAGCGAAGCGGTATAAACGATAAAACATGTTTGAGACCGCGCTAAAACGAACTTGTTTTTAGCAAGGTCAGTTCTTTACTATTTCTTTGATAGCAATGGAACATGAAAAAAAGAAATATGAGATATTTGTAATTAAATTACATCTCAATGTTACTGATACGCACGAGAGGAAATGCAACTGTTTTTCCTTATAAATATATCTTGCCATGTACGATATAAATATATTATATAAATACGTGTGTTATACGGAACATTTTGAAATTTTGTCAGTACCGAATGAAACTCGACTATCATAGTAGTCGTATTGATAAACTTTGAAACAAATCTGAAAATATACACAAAAGCTACAGCATGTTTAGCGAAAGTTATGTTTTACAGAGACAAACAAAGTATCTAAACTCAAATTATTTATTATATTAATAAGCTTCGATGACCTCAGCAGGACCTTTTTTATCGCTTGTTATTATATGGTTAAGATTGTTGTTCGTATCGTGTACTAATTTTTTATTTACAGTAATTATCTTGTAACATCTGTATACATTTTCAGATCGGTTCCTTAAACCAATACGATCCTGACAGTAGCAGTGAAACTTCAAAATGTTTCATATATTATAATAAACACATAAAAAGTTTCTAAGATAAATAACGAAATATTTTCGTGATAGTAATGTAAAAATGTAGTAGAACTATCGCTTTGTTTTTATGATAAGTAAATAGATTACAATAGTGTTATATACATGACAATTGCTATCGTTCCTTGACATAGTATTTTTAAAGCGTGTAGCTAGATGACTTAACAGATTAACGTGAAATACGCTAAGTTACTGATCGATGAACGAATTATCCAAGGGTACGCGAAGTTGACTATATGACGAATCGGTGGACACGCGACGTAGCTGTACGACGTCGCTCCCACCGTCGTCGGTGTCCGTCCAATGCCGAAGTGAAAAGTGACGCTAGTCACCAGCCTCTTGAAGCGAGTGGTGACGCCCCGCGCCGGGTCAGCCTCTCGGCTACGCGCCACCAACTAAAATACTGTAGTTATGTTTACGCTGCGTTCGCGATCGAATGCCTATCTAACATATCTCGTGATGTCGCGGTAATCGTACGAGTCTAGACGAGCATAATGTGTTCTCCGAGGAGAAATCATTGGCCATGATAGATTCCCGTTTGTGTGCATCTCATCAACGATGAACTATGATTCCGTGAATCTATAATACATTTTTTTTTACTGACTCATATAAAAATTTTGTATAATCATGCGGTTGTGTGACAGTTTGTGATTCATTAAGTGTTCACTTATTTTAATTCATTAAAATGTGTCGATATAGTGTACAATATCGAATTCGATATTGTTGAACGACAGAAGTGATTATCGATTGAAACATAGTGGATCGTATCGACGAACAAACGGATTCTTAATCGCAAGAATCTAAACTTGAGTTGATAACTGTATCTTTGTCCTTAGCACCGAGCCATTGTTGAATTGCGTGTAAAGAAAGGGGGACACAGTGTAGATATATTTGTGTTTATCTCAGCGCGATTAATATGCACCAGCAGGAGGTAGATTCAATATGCCGCGGAAGATTGTTGTGAAAGAGAGAAAGGAACATCTGGTAAAGTAAAGGTGCTAAAGAGCTGGTTACTACGAGAAAACACATTTACGCCGGCGACGTTCTCGAACATGTACTCCTACACGTATTGTACCGTTTACTGTACCTTGAAAATTCTCGAGATATAGTACCGGTTTATACGTAGATACGTTTAAAGCGAAACGACCGATCAATCGAAGAGAAGGATATATAGTCAGGTTATTCTCCTGATGTTAAAGCGTATCGATCGAAAACATTGATTTTTGGATTAAGCTCTTCTAGAGCTTAAATGGCGACTATGGGAGTTATCGTATATATACCACGTAGGTAATTTTTTTTTTCCCGAGAATGAGTAATATTTAAACGTATGCATTTGACGTCGACTCGTGCTCGACTTATCAGTGATCGGCAAAATAATATCGTGTTTTCATATTTCACGCGCTAGTTTCTTACTTCGTTGTAAACCTTGTCTCGTTAAAGATGAACTATACAAATTGCCATTGTTTGCATTTTTGACATCCCGATTATACTATGTTTATTCATGTCGATTTACGATAGAAAATGTAAGAAGTTATAAATAATATTCGACTGCTTGATTTTGTCGTAAGAAGGAAGAGAGAAACGTAATATGCGCGAGCTTTGGAATTCGTATATATAGTTAGGTATATACATAGTTCACAATGTGCAGAGTATATCACGTGTTTGATATGCCATCGACCTACATGTACTCTGGATTAACTCTGTGACCAGCATTGAATCTATTGAACTCGAATAGCGTTCGACTTAAGCACTTAAGCGGTACTTAAAGACTGAAATTACGCGCTTCTTGAATAAAAATGATGTTATATCATAATACGTTTCTCATTTATAGATTCCATTGAAAAGTGAATTCGTTAGTCTGATAGCTTATCGCTGAGATCGAAAGTGCTGAGTCACAACAATTTAACGATTTACTCTGTGCATTCTTACTATATTTTTTTCTTCTTACACTTCGTATTTTTTCATGCTTACATCGCTATATATAATAGTCTGTTATTGAATATAGTTCAGCGCATTAAATGAAAAATGATAAATAAAATTCAAATGAGTATAACAAGCCTAGCTTGAACCATTAAGTCATACTACACATATATATATCATTTCATGTATGTTAATAGTGTTCGCTTAATACAACACATGTTTCAATGAATATTTTAAGACAGACTTAATAATTTTTAAATATAATTTAATTGTTGTGCTCAAAATTATCCGTTTACTGAAAATGTAATATAAAATCGTTTTAATTGAAAGCGTTAATTCTTTTATTTGTGCTAAAATTTCAAATGAAATGTACGTATATAGTACGTATAGCAGTTAAATATATAATAATATACATATATTATGCAGCGAACGTACGACTAATCAAACGTTAAATCACACAGACATTTCATCTATTCCTTGGTAATGTGAAATCATTATTATTCCTCGCGGTATAATTTACATACTTTTTCTTGAGGCAAACAAACTTACTTGAGAAACTTGCATCAATAAGGACAATGTATTGAAAAAATCAACAATTTAAAAATATATCGTAGCTCTTATCTGAGATACGTATATAATCGTTAGTATAATGAGGAGTAAAAAAAAAGAAATGGTAATAAAGCATTATATTTCTTTTCGCAAAATTAGTTGATAAGAGCGAATGAAACTTGATCTTAGTCACGTACGATTCTGTTGCAGCTGAATGTGCTGAATGTTTCTAAGAAACGCGGTATCACTGTACCAGCGCATCTTAATCTCTTTGAATGCAACGTTCCTGCGTTAATTTCTTGTCATATATCCGGCATGGATTCTACAGGCGATATTGACTTCTCTTTTTAATTTTTATCTTTTTCGCAATATGTTATTCTTCGATAAACTTGCCAAGTTGTGTTTATTTTGTATATCTATATACGTATGTATATTTGATAAAATTCACCAGTTATCTTATGTTTAAATTATTGATTCATACATATATCTAGTATTGGTAATAATTTTGATTCGTCGAATAAATATGTAGAATATGTTTCGATAAGTTCATTCTAAATTAAACTAGGGCAAGTAGAGTCGATAACATGTGAAATAAACATATTCTTATACATAACGTATTTCTTTCATTTATCGTATAATTTTTCACGATCTCTTGATTTTATCTTGAAGATATAGCGCACATTAATAGGCATGGTTGATCAAGAAGTAATCCACGCGACCAATAGACCTTGAGCTTGAGCCTTCCTCTTCTTACGGCATGTGTATTTTCACACTGTTCGTTAAATGAAATATATACATGCACTGTTTCTCAAGTAATTATTTAATAAAATCATGTGAATATTTCTTATTACACACAACTGTTTCACTTGCACCATAACTTGACAACTTTAGTAAAAATAAATATTATTGCTACAAAAATAATTACACACAATGTGTAACTTATAAAAATGTACTATTACAAATTTAATACTCCATCATTTCATGTATATTAATAGTGCTTGCTTAATACAACACATATTTTACTGGATATTTTAAGACAAACTTAATAATTCTCAAGTATAACTTAATTGTTGTGGATGACGCTTAAAATTATCCCTTTACTGAAAATGTCGTAATATTAAACCGCTTTAATTAAAAGAATTAACTCTTTTATTTGTGCTAAAATTTCAAATGCAATGTATGTATATAGTACACTTTTTCACATTACTAATGTATTTATAAGGTTCACTGATAAGCAAAATTGTAAGTCAAGTAAATAAGGAAATGCAAAATCGATCATTTCGAAAAATTTCCTTTTCACGTTATCATATACATATATCATTTCATAAAGTAGCCTTTATTTTCATATTTGTCCGTATTTATATTTTTGCCTTAATTCTCTCTCTCTCTTTGATTCTACAAAAAATCCTTTTATTAGATGAATTTAATTATAGTTATATGATTTATATTATAACTTAAATTACATTAATGTAATATATAATGAGAACATATTGTTATTAAAATTAAATGTTACAGGCATGTATACCATGCGCATGCTAGATAATGGTAATAACAACGCTTCTGGTCCAACGGGAGCAGCAGCCTTGTCAGGAGTTCAGACAGCTGGTGGTACGACCTCTTCGGCGACAGGAGTTACGACACTTCCGGGTGTAACAGACGAAAGGATGGATGCATCCAGTGATAGTGCTGTCAGCAGCATGGGCAGCGAACGTGTACCATCCCTTTCGGATGGCGAGTGGATGGAAACAGGATCTAATTCTAGCCATACACAGGCTGATTCTCATTATACTATGGATTATGCTAGGTGATTAAATTATATTGAAATAATGAAACAATTTCAATAGAATGTTATTTACCAATCGGACAAATTGATAAGTAATTCCTATATTTTGTATTGCAATCTCGCTTCTTGTTCGAATTAACGTTATTACTGAAAATTTTATTAAATGCTCTTACATAATAAAAACAAGATGGTAATTAAACAAATAAAGTTTTGCAATATAATTTTACAAATTACAATAATTAATAATTAGTCATGTAAGATACGACTGTCGCAAGTTACAGTTTTTCTAAGACTATATAATTTTGTCGATAAATGAAAGTAAATGACGTAAATTGTAAATCATAATATTAATAATGTTTATGTAATTATATTAGTCATTTTGTTATTAGCAAATACCGCATGTCATACGACTGTAACTATTCCGTTTCTGGAAGGAATGCTGGTTCACCAAGATGTCAAACAGAGCGTACAATGCCTCCAGTTGCTCAAAAAAAACATCAGATGTTTGCAAAACGATACTTCCAGGAACAAGGAACTGGTTAGTTTATATATATAAAAAAAAAAAAATATCGATACAATGTGGCATCGTATGTAATTAAGATTTAATGGATTTTACATCTATTTCTCATACATGGCAGGTTCGCCTCTTGGAGCTACAGCACATCCTACCACTCCAATGAAATATGAATATGAATCGCACACAGTCGGTGCTGGGGCACCAGGAAATGCCTATTCTGGTCCGATCGAGGGTGCAGCTGGGCCTCAACCTGAAATAAAATATAGTTGTAGTGTAGATTTCAGTCGTCATCAATCAGGTAAAACTGATTTCTTAGCTTCTGAATATTCATATCAAACAGATATTTCTTAGCTTTACTTTACAGAACTCTAAGACGATAAAATATTTTAAATAAAATATATTATTATTTTTATTAGTAAGTAAGCAAGCGTATTATTTAAGTAAGCGAGATGTGTCAGGTATTAAGCATAATAATAATTGCTTCTTTTTTACATCATCAGGACGTTCAGCTATAGAACACGTTCATCATAATCACACGTACCATTTACCTGCAGAAAGTTCCGGATCTCTTCAACGTCCAGTTTCTCGTGACAAAAAAGGTGAACTGTATAGATCAAACTGACAACATGATTGTTGCATATTTTAATAATATTATAATGTAATAATGCTATATTATTAATTTTAATAATTAAAAAATATTATTAAAAATATTAATAATATTAATAACATTATAATATACTTTAATAATATATAATATTTATAATTCAATAGTATTACATTTGTAATCTTCGTTAATGTTTTTTGTAGTACGTAAAAGTGATAGCGAGGAACACCTAACTAGAGATGAGAAAAGAGCAAGGGCGTTGAATGTCCCTATTCCGGTGAATGATATTATTAATCTACCAATGGACGAATTTAACGAACGTCTTAGTAAATACGATCTCAGTGAAGCACAATTGTCTTTGATACGTGACATTAGAAGACGGGGCAAGAACAAAGTTGCCGCTCAAAACTGTCGCAAGCGTAAGCTAGATCAAATCATTAGCCTTGCTGACGAAGTAAAGGAGATGAGAGACCGCAAGATGAGGCTTATTCGTGAACGAGAATTCATGCTTATTGAAAGACAACGTGTAAAAGATAAATTTAGTCAACTATATCGTCATGTATTTCAAGTTAGTATATTTTATTAGTTATTTATTTTGCAAATAAATTGGAAATTCGGCTTGTAAATAATATAAGTTAATAATTAGATGTAATATTATTCGTATATTAAAATTAAAAACAACTTTACCATTTAATTTGCAGTCCTTACGTGACCCTGATGGCAATCAATATCATCCTTACGAATACAGTCTTCAACAGTCTGCCGATGGAAATGTGTTGTTAGTGCCAAGGAACCAGACGAATCCTCACCATCCACGTCCTACAACAATGGAACCAAAAACAAAACCTGATCCTGAACATAAGGAATGAAATTATCAAGAAATCACGTTTTAAAACGTTTGGGAAGAGGAACTTTATTTTCTTCATATACCGGCTGCTCTTTTGCAAAACGAACATAAAGACGGTGCTGAGACGAAAACTCACCTACGATTTTAAATACCACAATGACGAGTTTGCGTAGAAAACTTATTGCTTAATACTGATATATTTCACACATGTTCAAATAAATGAAAAAATTTTCAAGTTTTGCAGAAACTCACATTGAGTCTCACGTTTCTTTACGACTAAAGAATAATCATCAAACGTAAGAAATGTCGATTGTACATATAGTTATATAGCATAAATAAACCAATAAACAATATAAATAGAAAAAAAGTAGACAACACTTATAAAAGTCTGCGTTATATTTTTTAATGTAAAATTTTTATTTATTATTTTAAACAACGATATCATTATGAGTTGATTTACAATCATGAGTTCATTAAAAAAAATAATCATATTATAAAATTTTTTAAGCGTCACTTTTTTTCTATTAAAATTCAAGGGAACATTATAATAATAATCCAATTAAAATAATTTTCTTATAATTCTCTTTTGTTATTTTTATAACACAAGTGTGTTTTAATCCTAAATGCATGTATATGTACATGTATGTTTTTTACGCACTGTGAGTATATTACATATACATATAGTGAGTATATTACATATACTTACATTTTTATGAAGAGGATTTAATGCGTTTCGATGCAGTTGTTTCAGTTATAAATATATATACATATGATATATATTTGATATATAACTGACGTAGGTGTTAACTATCTGCGATCACATCGAAATGTGATTATTCAATATAATTCGTGTCTGTTAAATTAAATCACTTTCAAAATTATTAAAATATAAACTTGCCAAACTTCATAAATATTTGCATATTTTGATAGAAATAAAAAAGGGAGTTACATTGAGTTTGTTATACATAACTCAATAGGGAAGAGATAAAATATATCTGCACAAATATGCAATGCTAGGGAAATAAACATTTGTTGCACAACATGTTTGTAATTTGCAATGATAAAAATCAGGAACGCAAAATTAAACTTGCATTTATTAAATTGGAAATTAAATAAAAGGAACAATTTAAATAATAAAAAATGTGTGTTAAAGCATCGAATAATATATATTGTTCTATGAACTGTTTAGTGTTCTGTACAGTAAACTGCTCCAAAAATGTTAAATTTCAGTCCGTTCAAATGAAATATTAACGATAAATTGTAATATAAAGTGAGGAGATATCTAGTAATTAATGTGACTATGTGGATACTTTTAACGCAACGTGTTGTACTGCTACAATATTAATAATAGTATTGTTTGAAACATGAACGAAAACATAACAAATACACATATTTTTATAAAGTAAGGGACGAATAAAGTTTAGGTATTTCACATTTGTCTTTGTATATATATATTAATATAGTTAGAATAATTTTCTATAAATATTATACATATATAAATATCGAACATATGTATTTATGTATATACATGTATATGTATAAATACATATATGCAGAGTAATAATTGAGATATATGTTATAAGATTAAAAACGAAAAAGAAATACTGTTTATGCCGACAATTTATAATAGTCATGTCTTTATTAACATTTACATACACAATTGTATTTATATTATTGGGTGTAGGCTGCCTTTACGTACTGTATTTAGCGAGTGGAGATCACATTGTTAAGAATTGCTGCAAAAAGAATAATTTACAATTACTCTGTTCGTGAATTGTACAAACGAACTAGATTTATACACCTCAATTCCATCTGATCACATTGTCATTTTAAGATCTCCTATGTCATTAAATTTCTATATTGTATAAATAAAGCTGAATAAACCTTTGGGGAAATTACTGTATACATTTTAATATAATATGTGCATGATACTTGTCCATCTTCATGCTATTTTTGAAAAATTAAGAATTTAAAAATAAAAATAAAACTGTGAAAGCTATTACCTATGTAATTATAATGCTGATAAACAAAAATAATTTTTACAATAAAAATATTACATAACATATTTCTATATGCAAAAGTACCGTAGGTTTTTTAATATGAACAAAAGTTGAAATTTTATATGAAGTTACAGTGTTATAAACCAAAAATATTCAGGATAGTCTGATATATCAGTTTGCAAAATACAATTTTGCCTAATACTACTTTATTTCTTTGGTTCTTTGTAATATATTTCTCTTATGAATATACCTCTGCAATATATTTGCAAAAAATTATAATATTTACTGTTTATATACATTGCATGTGATGCTAGAGAGCATACTAGAATGGTTATATAATACGTAAATAAAAGAATAATTTTCATAGTATATAACAAGAAAGTTAAACATCATATAAAAATTATAGTGTATAATTTATTGTAAATGTATTGTGAAGAATATAGTCCCAGAATAACTGATGAATATAAATACTTCTCCTCTAAAGTTTCCAAGGACTTTTACTAATTGTAAGTCAAATGTATGTATGTAAGTTAAATGTATGTATCTATATATTTCCTTTTGCAAAAAACTGTAAATAATTAATATGGCTAATGAGAAATATTAACAATTTATTTTATATATTATGATATTTAAATTATTTATATATTTAAACATGTTTCTTTCTAATTAAATCGTTTAATGATTCTTTCAATGTAGTATTTTGAATATTAGTAAAGTATAAATAGCTACCATAACATGAAATATATGTAATTACAGAGAGTTGCTAGGAGACTGATGAAGTATTTACCAATGGCATCTGAGGAGTGGTTGAGACTTATTGAAAGTGCTACGAAAACTGCAATTATCCAAGATGGTAAGATAATTTAAAAATATATTAATGTCATATATTTAAAGCTTTCGTTATGTATTGAACTTTTTTGTTTAAGAACTATTCAAAGATTGCTTAAATGTAAAGATTTTTAAATGTACAGTTCTAACCTTCAAAATGTTTAATCAATACATACCGTCACTTGAAATTTTTTATTATTTGTTTGTTATTGACAATGTCATGGATTAATCTCGAACTTTTCTCTATAACCGAATTATCTATTATATGTAAAATGTGTTATACATTATATGTAAGTTTCATTTAAATGTAATGTAAAATGTAAATGTGCTTTACAAAATTACAGATATGAATATGCCTATTATATGATTTTATTGACATTTTTATTTCTTTTGTCAGCTATTTCTTTTGTCAGCTAAATGTTATTTTAACAAATGTTGTCAGATGTAATTTGATGTATATAATTACATATGGTTACATAAAGCAATGTTACATCTTCAAAAAATTATGTCAAATATAATGTTTTTATATACTTTTATATATAGGAAAAAGAAAAGTCCATTTTTTAATGGAAGATGGTAGGGAAATGGTAGAAGAATACCATTTAGAAACAAATGTTTTAGTACGGAGAGCATGGAAAGAGAAAGGAAAACTTGGACAAGATGTAGGTTGGAAAGTAGAAATTGGAGACCCTGAACCTAGACAAAATAATATTGAAGTATATGGGATTCAGGAAAGTTCAAGTGCTGTATGTGAAGTTTATTTTGCACAGTATAAGATTATATCATGTATCCAATACATGATTACCTATTTAATCTGAATACATGTTTGAATTTTCAAAGATATAATGAATAATAATCACTACTATATATATCTTTATAATAGCCATTTATTACAAGAAGAATTACGAAGACTGCACTTGAATGGCGCATAAGGAATTTGCCATATCCACAGAATGTATATAGCGTAACAGCAGAAGATGATAACACAATAACTGTTCGTACAACCAACAAAAAATATTTTAAAAAGATAATAGTTCCAGATTTAGAACGTGCTGGATTAAAAGTAGAACAAGACAGAATATCCTTCAAGCATCAATACAATACGCTAATTATTACGGTATGAGAAGTATCTGTATTTTTAATACATTTACATAACTAGGCTGCAGACTTTTATGCAATATTATATTTTTGTGAATATAAGTCGAAGGGCAGGATCTAAATAGTGATTTCATTTCATAGTGGTTTCATTTATTAAATATTGAGTACTTTGTATATTTTATATAGTTCTGTATATTATTCTATACATTTTTGCACCTTTAAATTTTTTACAAATGCATAAAAGTCCGCAACCTATACATAACTGTTATGTTCATCTCTTTTTTGTAGTATAAAAAACCACCTGCACTTCTGGAGTTGGAAAAAAAGGTATTAGATAAAATATTACAATTAAAAGCAAGAAAAGATGGTGATGTACAATGTCCAACAAGCTAATAAAATCTTTTTTTCTAAAAATATTTTTCTGTTTTGCTTGTCCACAGTCATATTTAGAAAATGCAGTCAAAAAAATTAAATTTCACATTATAATATTTATCATTAATATCATATAAATTAAACGCATTATTATATATAATTGAAAATTTGATTGAAACAAAAATTTATTGAAAAATTTATTTAAAAATATTAATCTATATAATTTTTATGCATATAGTAATCAAACGGTAAGTATTTTATTCTTTTTAATTTGCTTAAGAGAAATAATCTTTATAAATACTTTTTGTATGAAATTAATTTTTCAACGTAGAGGCATTGCGCGCACGAAAATCGAGAAATCGATAGATCGATCATTCGTTCGTTCTGCGTCGCGAGTACTATCGACTGCATCTAGCTACTTCGTGTGTGTACTGTGTAAACTGTGTTGGTGGTATTGCGTTTCCGTGTTATGCTTATAATTTCGCATTATAATATCTAAATAAGCAAAGAATATGATGAAATCTATACCCGAGAGGCAAGTATTATTTATTTTTTATTTTTTATAATCCCATTGAGTTTAATGAGGCATTTAAAACTATTTATTCAACGATTTAAATCGGAGGTCACATTGCATAGAGGTTATGTTATGCTGACTTTCCTTGTATTGTTTTTAATATTTCTATTCTAAGCGATATTAACGGTAGGAATCCAATTGTGAATTAAAAGATTATCGAATGTGTTTAGGTTTATCTGCTCCGTAGTCGTAATTAATACTAAATTTTTAATATTTCTAAATGCATTTACTCGATGCGGTTTGTATGGCAGTTAACTTATCGGTTGAGAAACGCATTTTTTTTTTATTGTAAGGTATTTCATAGACGGTACTTTTTCTAATATTAATATATATTATATATATATATATAGATAGATAGATATTAATATATAAACTAAAATACATTATTTCGATTGTATATATTAAATAAAATTTTTCAAATGCCATTATTGTTGAGTGTTAAATAATTTCAACTTCTATTATCTAAAATTATCAAGAATGAATCCAAATAAGTGCTCACACGGCGCTATTTCTTTTTGTTTAAAATCAGCTGTTTATGCTTATAGTTGTACAATGATATATGTACATATATGTATAACAAATGTATATTAAATAGATGAATAAATAAATGTATTTGTGTTCGCATTTTACATAATTTAAGTGTGTTGTATCTTTATTCATTACTATTATTTTCTATCTTAGGTGGTTGGACTATAAACCCTATGGCACAGTGATCAGTGGTACAAAAATTCTTCCCTTTAAAGTTCCATTAAAAGAGGTGAGTGTCTTTGTTAATGAACAATTGAAATTTGTAATTAAATATATGTTCCATACCTTTTTCACACATACCTTAACTTTTCGTTTCCAATAAATTTACAAACTGCAATGATCTTGTCAATAAGTTTACTAATTATAAGTGGAAAATATATAGTATAGTTATATGATTTTTATAATTGCAATTGTAATTACAAATTTACCCTTTAAGTATGTTTGAAATTTGATTCAAACGTTTTTGAAAGGATTTTGCTCAATATCTTTATTTATAGTAATTCAGATAGATTCAGTTTGTCAAAGAATTTATTTCTTTTTAATGACCTATAATTTTTTTATGCAATATAGAATACAAACTGTAAAATACATAAAATTGAAAGATAAATAAATATTTGTGATTAAATGGAATAATTAAGTTATCTTGCAATTGAAATATTTCTTGCGTTATTGAAATAGTAATAATTAAAATATACAATTACCATCAGAATAAGCAGAATCAAAGTAGAATAAGATACGTATTACTCTAGAAATTGTGTCTTGTTTTAAATATTTTGAAATTTGAAGCTTAAAGTTTCTTTAAAAGAAAGTTAGAAGAATGATTTTCATTTGCAAATCGTGTTTTTAAAACCGTCGCAGTTAAACGCATGGTCGATGGTCGTTGAAGTCGCTTTATTGTGTTTCTTTTTCTCTTACCTTCCATAGTAAATCAAACATCCTCTTCGCGGGGGTCGTGGCGGCTTCGAAGCTGAGATAAGATCGCATCGAATTCCAGAAATAGAGGATACGGTGCCGGTATCCATACGCGTGGTGCGTCTCGTACGACTTAGGTATGCGTGTACACGTTCCGAGATACGTGGCACGGGCCACCGTGAAATCGATGCATGCCAGTGGTATAGAAACCATTTTTATTTCCAGTAAAGTACAGTAAGGTGATCGATAAGGTACAAATAATGAGACACGTGACAAATTAATATTTGAGTTCCTTTCATAATGATTTAATAAATGATGATTAGACTGCTAATATTTATGCATATTTATTTTTTTATAAATATGTATACAGCTACTCACATTCGGTATAGTATATTAGACATATATAACATAGATGCAGACAATATTTAGACACATATAGATAACATATATTTGTTGCTTTGTATAAGAGAGGATGATTTAATTATCATGTTGTATATTCTATGAAAATATGAAGCATTTATTGTAGCTTGAAAATATGTAAATAATTCTCTGTTAAATACTTCTATTGTACAGTTAAATGTTATTGTTAGAAAGAAATTGTTATTGATAGCACCGTGGACGAATATGTAATTAGAAAAATAAAACTTATATGTTGCACTTATTAAATATTAACTATTCATTTTCAATAAAAATAGAAAATGAAACTAGGAGTTGATTTAAAATATATATACTAGGTGTAAAAAAAATGTCTGCGTTCGTTGAATAAAAATTGGTTCTATACCACTGGTGTGGCATTGGGAATGAGGGAGGCTTGTTTGTCGATGGACTGTGTTAGTAACGGTAAGGTGGGAAAGGCACCTCCGTGAGATCTGGTATCGGTCCAAGCCAAATTGCTGTATTGTTGCATGTCCTGACTCCAGCGTAGATATAAACAAGCTTGATGTATGCACGCACTTCGTTCGATACGTGCGGCGGTGCTTTTTGGATCGTGAATAGCTCAGCTCGATTGTTTGCCTAGTAGCTGAACAAAGTGCGATCGTACGCTCCCATGCTGGTTGCCGCTGTGTGATGTATGTATCGCAGTCGTGCTGTGATCTAGCGGCATTCACTGAAGTTTGTTGATTTTCAGGATACGTATACGTACGTGATTCAGTGACATCTTTTCTTCGTTTTTCTGCTTATTTGTATTAAGGTAACGGTTTTTAGATTGTATCTTTATATCGAAAGATCTGTAATTTGATTATGGACAATTTCGAGAGATACTAGGAAATAAAAATTGTTTGATATATTAAATAATATCTTCAATTGGTACTGATGAGTAATAGATAATGTAAAGAATGTCTAGGTTAAGTTACTTCTTCTTCAGTATCTTTATATTGAAAGATTTAGATTAAAGATTAAATCGATGGATAATAGATAATGTAAAAAAAGTTTGGGTTAAGCCACTTTGTTTTAGAATACTTCATCTCAATTTTTATTTTATATTTCGTACATACTATCAGAATACAGATTAGGATACTCTAAAATTAATCGATCAAACTATTATGGTTACACAGCACTCGATATCAGTTGAGGGTTCATATACAAACAAAAGTATCGAATGAAACAATTTTGAAGATATTTCTCCTAAATATAAGAACTACTTGCCTTTGGAATTGAGAATGACTGTATAGAGACGTTCATTGTGGACTTGAGTGTTTTACAGATGTAATGAAAAGTGGTATCAACGGTGAATAGATTTCCATGTGAAAATCGGCGTTAGCAATCGGATACGCACGGCTGGAGACGAGTCAGGAGGGCACCGCTATTCCCGTTTGTTTCGAGTCATTTAATTTCCGTCTAACTCCAAGCGAACCGGTTTTTCTCGTCTACCAACGTCCCCTGGACCAACAGCGGACAGTTGCAAATAAGTTCGGAACCTTTTTGGCCGGGATTGACCGCTATGCATATAGGCGTGCATGCATACGCAAAATAGGAGGGTGCCCCGACTAATTGATTCTGGCGTCGCGGGCATTACATAAAACAAGTCGAAGCGAGGGCCAGGAATTGGAGTTGGGTTGATTGGGCCCGTTGCGCCGGCCGCGGGGGGCCACTCGTTAATAGGGCCCTGAAATACCCGTGCGAGCTCGTGGCCGCGTGTGCTTGTGCTCTCTCTTTCTCTCTTTTCTTCTTCTTTCTTCTCTTCTCTCCTCTCCTCTCCTCTCTTCTCTTCTCCTCTCCTCTCTTCTCTTCTCTTCTCTTCTCTTCTCCTGTTTTCGTGTTCGTGCTCGTGCTCGTGCTCTCGAACTCGTGCCAGCACCCATTCTCGCTCACCTCTGCGCCTTCAGACCGCACGACGGACCGCTTCTTCATCTTCTATAAGAACGTGTAACAAATATCGGCTCACACGAAACGTGATACCGTCTTCGCCGACACGCTGTACGCTTTCTACCTTTCTCTCCCCCTTTACTTTCTTTTCTTTTCTTTTCATTTTTTTCACTCCGGACACCGTCCTCGATGAATTTAAGCCGATAACCCCTAGTCACCATATACATTGTAAAAGATGCGCTTTAAAGTCGATTTTAATTTTGGATTGAATTTCGTACGCGTGTAATTTGCCAAGGAATCGGTGGATGGAGGATGCTTGTCGAGGATCCTTCTGGAAGCTCGCTTCGCGATGGTTTAGCTTTAGGCTAACGCGGCCTTGGCTTTTAGGTTTTACGTTGTATGTACGTACTTGTCATTGTTGACACTGCTATTCTTTTACACGATCGATGCTATAATTCATGCATTTAATGTACTGCATTTCCTTCGTCATTGTTTCTATCCCTGTAATCTTCTATCATCTAATCTAATCAATCGCTTGTTGATATTATTACTTATTTAGATTTTGTATCTATAGTTCCAGTTAGCGTTTATTATAGTTATTTGTTTGTCGTATAAACTTTCTTTTCTCTCATCCTTTGCAGAAGGGTTTTATTATATTTATTATTATTTTTATTACGTTTCAAACGTGGGGTGGAAGAATAGAACGATAATAGAGGTACTAATAATTAATATTAGTATACATGCAACTTTCCTGTGAATTATTCTTGTATATTCGTTATAGTCAGGTAGTTTGATTAATTCGAACGGGGGTTGCGATTCCTTCCATTAACAGTGGAAACACATTTACTAATATTTTACTCGTTATACGAGTACAAGTAGTCGTGCTAATTTATTAGAATTACATAATCAAACCACTTTTTGATCGAATTTGTGATAAATTTAATATTTTACATTTATCCATTTAACTCTGCTCGTCTTGTATATTACGAGTTTCATAAGGCTTATTTATCGTGAGAAAAGATGCAGCACGAGAGATAAATGACTAAAAGATGAAATGATAGACATGGTTATACACGTGTTACTTGCAGTATGTCAGCAGCGAAGAATATTGAAATGTTTTCATCGCTCGTGCCGATGTTTATCGCTTCGAAAGTTCTTTTTTCGTTTGCATTTCATAAAGTGAGTGTAGATACTCGCTATATATACGCGAATCTTTCATTCAGCACGTTGCCATTTAATATTACAGTGAGAAATAAATATAAGGTAGAATGCTCGTTATTAAAATTAACAACAATCGTACATTTAAAATCAATTTAATGTTAATTGAATTAATACCATTGAAAGTGGAATAAATATATAGATAATGAATTGAATCGTATGATCGATAGATTAACAATAAAGTAAAATGTGTATAGACGGAGATAAATTTTCTCATTCTTTAGCACAAAAGGAATGATGTAAATGTTGGAAATCAGAAGGCAGATAGGCACACACACACATATATAGATATCGGATCGTATAGTATTCCTTCATTCTTACCATTCCATGCAGTTCAGCCAGAATACCTGAGGTTTTCCCCTAAGACCGTTCAACCGCAGTAGGCAAATTCTGCATGCTGAAGAAGAATATTAATTTCTGACTTAAGTTCAGGTTGGAATCCACTCGAAAATGGATAGGTTGTCTTCGTGGGTGATATCTGTATTTCAACCCTTGGAAATCTTCAAAATTCAGATCGCTATCGTGTTAACTTCTCGGTTACATTCAGGCTAACCACCCTCGTTGTTTTCACGGAGGTATAAGCCACTTTGCTTTGTTTCGAGAAATCGTGATTTCATGTATTTTGTCACAAAGCTCCTGTATTACAGGAAAATATGATTTATCTATTTTATTTATTTAAATGAATCTGTGTTGGACGTATTTTTCCTCCTGCAATAATTCACAAATTAATTGGATTATTTTAGATAATAATTATCAATTGTATCGGTTGAAATAATTCATAGAAACGGGAATGAATATAGTATGAATAACATCAGTCACGAATCTTCCTTTTTTCTTTCTTCTTTGGGGAATTATTATGTTGTCCGAAAAGTTACTTTCGTTTTATAAGGAAATAATAGACGCACAATGTTTTTTCTTTTATATTAGTTTATCGAATTATGCACGAACATAATAATAGAAATAGAATGATTTGGATCATACCTAATTCAGTAAAATAATATAAAACAGAAATTGTTGTTCTTCTATTATCACCTTATGAAAAGAAAGAAACTTCTAGGATAACCAACTACTTTCCAATATTCTGTTGCTAAACTAACGTAGTTTTTATTAGTTTGTTCCACTGCTTTAATATAATTTAATTTAAAAAACTCCATTCTTCGATACATATAAATTAAAGAAGCACACTTGACGGATGATCTATGATAAAATTAGCATCTTCCTTGTAAATAACTTTGTAACGTGGATACCTTCAGAATGAAATCTCCGTCAATATTTATGATGCGAACCTTTCTTCCAGAGGAATTCATGTAGATATACGATTTAACATGCGCGATGATTTGTCTGATTAATAATACAGGCTGTAATAATTCATAAAGTTTTTACACCATGCGATTTGCTCGTAGCCGAGGGATCGTCGAACATATAAAAATCGAAGAAACATTAAAAATCTTCAAAATTACGCGTCGAAGACATCGAATTAATTTGTCAGGCATACCGAAACCATCATTCACTGCTGCCATACGTGATATTTTGCTAGCGCATGTCGCACAGCACTGCAAACATTTTTTTCAGATATGATTTATGAACAAGTCCCTGGCAAACTTTGTAGTGAAGAATGTATTCGTGTCATGGTCCGGACTTCGTGTTTCTCGGACTTTTTGGCTTTCGTTTCGTTCTTCTTCTTTTTTTTTTTCTTTTTTTTTCTTTCAGCGAAATGTTAAGTAACGGGCTTCGACGATGGTAATCGGTTTGTTCACTGTCGGAAGTAATAAACGGCGGTATTGTACCTTGTCGTAGACGCTAATCTCGCGGGCAAACACACGATTTCATGGTGGAGGAATTATGGTTGTGCGCAACTTTTATCCCAAACTTTCGAAATCTGTCCGAATACAAACATCGTGCTGTCCATTTACAAATCTAGGACGGACAGGAACTTTAACTTTTTTGATATTGAATTGCGGAACATTTTTTGACACCTAATATTTTTTAATTGCTAAAATGGGTGTCCTTTTAACCGAGAATAGGGTCATACTTGATTATACTAATGGCATTTTAAAATCATGACAAATGAGTAATTCTTTCGTTGTGCAATTAATCTACTGAATTAAATAACTCAATTTATTGCAATCACTTCGAATTATCGAGAAAGAAATCGTAAAAATATGAAAGTATTTTGAAATTTTCATAACAAATTTTCTTCATTCTACATCGTCTGTAAAAGCAGGAAGACAGAAGGACATTCTCAATGGAACTTGATAATAACTTTCTTGTTTTTTATCAATGTCATAATATATTTCGTACACATTATACAAAATACGATTATCAGTTAATGGTAAAATAAATCTAACAACTTCAATTAATATATCAGAAGAAACTATTCGACACTTGCATGACATTGTTCAAGCCACGTTAAATCAACAATACGTAGATTTACTCGTTTTATACCACCTCCTCGTTCGACACTCGAGTGGATACATAATTTACCACGACTATGTTCATATAAACATGCTCAATCTCCAAAGAGCTTTATTTATTTAGCCAGTATTCACGTGTTTATTAATTCCCGCGATTTTTCGATTCTGGCGTATTCTTTGAACAGATCTATTGGCTTGCAACGACGTGGACCTGATGTCCTATGTTATTAAACGATGGTAAATGTTTGTTTAACACTCGTGATGCGGAAGGATGAGAGAACGAAGAGTACAATTTCCCATCTTCCCATAGCCGTAGAAGGGAACCTCGCGAAAGGGATGAACGCCAAAGACGGGGCGAAAGAAAGAGAGAAGGAGACGGCGATTGTAATTTATGCCGAAGTTAGCGAGCAACTTCGATGACTTTGTAAAATATTACTGATCCCCGTTTCGGAGATCTTATCTGGCTCCGACACCGCGCTCCGTTTCGTCGGAACGCCTTCTTTCTCTTCTTCTTCGTCTTCTTCGTCCGCCTCTTCTTCTAGCAGGCTGGCGCCTGTAAGGGGATCGTGCGTCACGTCGAGAGACCCACTGCGCTACAACGATTTTGCTCTCCAAGTTCCACGACGATCGACACCGAGGAAACCATATAAACATGTCATTCGTTGATAGAACTTGTTCGCCTTACATAGCTCTTCTCTGCACTGTCGCGAATCTCTATACGCAATCGTCGTCGAACATTTATAGAAATCGAACGATGGCTGAAGGAACAAGAGATATCGTAAAATAGTTTTATGTATTGAGAAGATCAAGTTCTAATATTTTCGTCTGCTAGTAAAGAAATAAAGCTGAGTAGAAGTACATATAGTTAAACGAAACTTTAGTTGATGCATGATTCATGAAATTTCGACTGATTGAATCGATTTGTTTGAACACGAGCTTCTATTACGTGAACGAAAAATCATGGATATCTTCTGGATACTGTTTCAAGAACTTCAATTAACCAGACCGATAGAGAATACTGGGATAAAATGAGGAATCTAAATCGTTTTGTTAAATTTTGTATATAAGTATATTTCTACCTGAACATAGGCGAACATTAATCTTGTCAAGATCATCTAGAAATTTTTAGCGATTGTAAAGGACAGAAATGTGGAAAATTGGTCATTTTATGCGAAAATATATAAAATATACTCGTTATAACTTTTAATAAATAAAAAACAAACGTCTCTGTCTAACTTCTATTTCTTTGGTTGTACTCATAAAGGTATAAATTTGCATAAAAATCCGTAGATAATCGTATGAACGTCTGACTATACGAAACATGATAATACATAAAATGACACCGCTATGTATTCATACGAGGGAAAGATTCCGAGTTTTATACGTGTAAGGATAAAAAAGGCAAACGTTATAGAGGCAGCTGACTCGGTGACTAACGTGAAAGTAGGTAACAAATTGACGAAAAGATAGTAAAAGTTTTTGTCGGGTCCCAACGCGGTCATCGCGTGGTTCCAGGTGTGGGTGCCGAAGGGGGTGGTCGAAACATAGGGTTTTAGATGCCGTGGGGCAGAGCGGAGCACGCCGCGGAGGACACTTTTGTTTCGTACTTTAGTGTCACGCTGTCCCATCCATCGCGTTTCATCAGATATGGTAGCTGGGCCACAGCCTATCTCTGCTAGATGAGATGGCGAGTGTCCATCTCGAGGCCCTCTCTTTCCGGGAACCCCGCGGAGTAAAGGAGATCTCGCAGTAGCCAACCTTATCTTCCTGCCCGATCGTGTTTCGCCGTTTCTCTTATTTTGCGAGCCATCGTTACGCGCAGGTACTATGTACTTACTGCCGTATGTGGGTGCGTGGTCTGTTGCATACGCGTGCAACCAATCCGCCTGGTTGATGTTTACCTGCTCACGGATATTGCGTTCTACGAAATCATTACAGAGGTGAAATCATTACCTAGAATTTGCCAAGTACTTTCTTTTCATAATTACGCTACTATGTGTGATGTATTGTTTATACGTATCTTTTTTCCATGACTCTAGGAAGTTCAAAACGTTTAAAATATTGAGCTCTTAGAAGTTAAACATCTTTTTTTTGCTTCCATCTTGAAGGCTTATTCTGCTATTCAGGTATTCCATTAACTGGTTTAATTAAAAATTAGATGATAAAATGGATTACAAGTCAGTAGACTTACTTAGGCAAAATTCAATTTATAATATGCAGCATAAAATTTGTATGATGCATTGTATATAAAATATGTTTGTGTATGGATTACGTTCAAAATATTGACAATCCACCTTGATTTCATTAGAAATTGTGGTTGTGTTGGTATTTCCTGTCGGTATCTTCGTTTATAACATTGGACCGAAGGTAAGAACGTAATATTTCATAACACAAGATTGTTGAGTTTTATAATACAAAGATAAATCCTTTGGTATAATATTCAAATATTCCATATAACAAACTGTGCATATAAAAATCCTTTATTTTACTTTACTTTGATCGATTCTGGCCGTTTGACAGAGATAAGAAACTCGCGGTTTCCACGGTATTCAACAGTCTGATATAAATTCGTCCAAAGAGAATAGATCCTGGAATATTGCTTGGATATGTAGGATCTTTGTCCTTTTAACGTCGAAGTCTTACCATTCCACCTAGAACCATTCCGGGATGTACCGAGTGACATTCATTTAAACAATACTATGTGCTTGTGTTCGATCGTCAAGGGAACATAATGACATCGACTATACGTGTACTGGGGACTCCCTTTAATACAAACGCATCGAATAATGGCTTACAGACGTCCCGTAAGGAATTTCTCATAGACCGACGACGATCGTTGAGAGGCAATAGTGTTACTTTTCTTTTATCTCTCGACTCTCTCTCTTCTCGTCCACCTCCATCAGATTCGCGTTTCTTATATCCGACATTACTATATCCGCTGGAATGAAGCATCTGTTTGAATTGTAGCTACAATACGCGTATAGAGAGGAATGAGTTCGACGAAAGAGGGGGAAGACAGAGAGAATGGGGAAGAAAAGAACATTTGTGAATTCGGTAGTTTGGATGTCTCCGATGCACTAGGGTCTGGAAGACGCGGCAGTGGCTTTATGCTTCTGGTACATAAATTTCTCCTGAATGGCGCGCGTATGAGCCAGCGCCCACCGTTCTGTTCTACCTGCCTCTTCTTCCACCCCCTCTGTCCCTACATACATTTTCCCTTTCTTCCCCTTTTTGTCCTTTTTCGCGGTATCCTTTCGTTTCCGTCTGACTTTCTCCTTCTCCTCTATATCTTTGGCTAACCCTAGTTTTTCTTCTTTCTTCCCATCTTTCATCTGAGAGTTTTGAAGCTCGGGTTATCACGGTTAACAATGTCATACTTAGCACTGTTGTAGATGTCTTCATTGCGTTCAACACTCTTCGAGACTTTTAACTATAAGTCGTGTCCAGGAGGGAGAAGTTTGGAACTTCCTCCTCTTGGACGCAGCTTGCGTCTCGAAACCTCAAACGATTTTGGACGCAGCAACGTTATCTACAACAGCGTTAAGTGTAACATGTTTCATCAGATGCCGCAGCGGCACGCGAAGAAATTGTCAAATTTATAATCTGTTGGCTGTTTTCCTCCACGTTATTTCTTCACCGTCGTTCCCTGATTTGTTCGCAACAAGGGAAACGGAGGTAAACGGTGTATCGTAAATCTGCGCGTTATATCGAGAAAATTGGCGTTTAGGTACATGCGATCGCGTACAAACGATCGAATGGATAACGTTGGGAAGTAATTTAGTTGATCGAGTACATGCGTGCTCGCCGGCTGTTTCGTCCGCAGAAATGAACTTCTTGGCAATGCGGTCGGATAGAATGCGGCACCGATGGGGATGACAAAAGTGGGCGTATATTTGGGGGTGATTGGTGCGGTGCCACGAGCGCGTACGCCGCCACTTAAAAGATCCAAAGGAACTCCTTGCACGACCTGCAAAGAAAGGCTGACGAGGCGGAGTCGTTCAGCCAGGAAACAAACATTTGTTTAAACGATCCCGACAAGTCACGGTCGTAAATACCTGCGAGTCGTTAATCTTATTTTTGGTCGTGCCGGCTTGTTCGTTAATGTATAATGTATTCTCACCCCTGTAGCTAAAACAATCAACTGGACGGACCCAGGAATCGCCGGTGAAAGGTACGCCAGGGAAATAACGCCTGTGAGTGTAATACGGATTAGGTGTATAGATTATAGGTTACTGAATTCATCTTCTTGTCGGCGAAATTGATTCTTCGGTCAGTTTTTTGGCTGAAATTTATGACTGTCAGCTGGATGTCCGTTAGGTGCTTGGCCATAATAGATTCCTTTTTCGTAATGTCGTGATTTATTTGTCGAATGGAATTTTAAACCTTCGAACGTTGATTTAACGAGGTATGAATTACGATTATGTGGATTAAGATTAATTATTTTATAATTTCCAGTTAATAAACGAAGCAAAGCGTTCTTTGTTCGGATACATAAGTTTCACTCCAATACGTTTCAAATTTGTTCTACACGCGTTCACTAGTTTAGCATAATCGATTTGTTAAAGAAAAGAGCAATAAATACCGAACGTTTCGACATTTCATTCGGGATAATTTTAAATGGTTGTTCTATTCGTTTATAGAACAATGTGAAACGAGTTAAAAGAATTATTTGCCTGTTCCTGAGCATAAGTCACTATTCGAAGTAGGAATTCCAAAAAAAGTGGTAGCCTCCCAGCAGCATTTAGGTTTGTCGGTCGGTTGCCATTTGTCGTATAGGAGGAAAGACCACCGGAGACAACGAGAAACAAATTCGAGGAACAAATTCGTAAGACAGCAGACGTGAAGGATCGCGAACCTCGGCTCGTTCGTCTGGAGCGAAGAGAAGAGCGGCGGGACCCCCCGAAGCGTGCGGACCGCCCCGAAAATATTTTTAATTTTATTACTGCCTGTAATATGGAAATTCTGTGGTCGCGGTTATCAGGTGTGAATTGAATTATAGCGATTGCCGACGTGGTTCTATTATTTATGTCCAACCAGAAACACGTTCTCAGCCGTTGAGCTGCGAGCTTTCACGATGCCTGGTGATAGGAAACACACGGTGTCTAATGGCAGTCTATAAAGTTTCGTGCCGAGCCGATACTAATTCGTTATCTATGTACATACTACACGTAGAATGGCAAAGGTATACTGCTATATCAGGACGTACAAGGCCTTGTAATTAATTCCTAAACGGTTGTACTATCTTTTTTACGATCGAATAAAAATGTCCTTGTCGATGGAAAGCTGATAAAAACTATGGAGCCCAGCGTGACCATGATATACTAAATTTTATGGAAAATGACAGGGCCCTTTCTATTCTCCTCGAGAGAATTCCTTCTTCTTGGGAAAGTCCAATAGGACGGTTATTTTCATACTTAACGATTTCTCTAGACAGACTGCACAGTATGCTTTAATTGTCAGTTTATCTGCTGCGCGGATCTGTTGAAAGAAGCGGAGAAAAGATCGGAGAATAACACAGAGGGACGTTTTAAAGGACTCCCACAGCTACCGGTACCAATATTGCTTGGACAATCGATCGCCACTACTGACACGATGGGAGGATTCGGAAGAATCATGGAATTTTTTGTTTCTCCCATCTTGCCGACAGAGAGCTATTTTTCACGTGGTTTTCACAGGTACCACATGGTTTCTCAGGTTTCTAAACTTAGGTATAAATAATGTGACGACGGCAAATTTAAGGAGTTGTCACATTTCAAAATGTTGATATTGCATTGAAGAAAAATTTTAAGAATAAAGTACACATGTTTTATTTAGTATTGAAAATGAAAAATGAATTTTTTCTATGAATATTTTTGTTCATATATTTACTTGGCGTAGTAGATTTCAACAAATAGTTATTAATCTATAACTGTCAATATATTGTTTCCGCGGAATTCCACGTGCATAAGCGAACGCCGAATTCTGTGATAATAATTAGGCACGCAACACAGGTGGTGAATCAATTTTCGACGGAAAGTAGTAGGTCCATTTTCGAAAAACTATACCTATGCCTGCAAATGATAGAAAAGATTAATGGATTCACATTTCGTTTCTTATTCGACTTCGATGGATCGTTTTGATCTATGCTAAACTGAATAACACCATGTTTATGCTTTCCATAGACATTTTATTAGAATTTCCGGCTACGATGAATTATTTATGATTCGCCTAGGAATTCAATCAATACTATTGTAAATTCCTCTAACTTATGGATATTTTAAAGGAAATTCAAAATTATTCACGCAGGATTAATACCAATTAAAAATAATATAATCGATATGGCGGTAGTTCGTACGAATTAGAAATTCCTCCCTTGTTGGAAATTCGCTTGTTCGCCCTAGGAATTTTATCGATACTATTGTAAATTCCTCTAACTTATGGATATTTTAAAGGAAATTCAAAATTATTCACGCAGGATTAATACCAATTAAAAATAATATAATCGATATGACAGTAGTTCGTACAAATTAAAAATTCTTCCCTTGTTGGAAATTCGCTTGTTCGCCCTAGGAATTTTATCGATACTATTGCAAATTCCTCTAACTTATGGATATTTTAAAGGAAATTCAAAATTATTCACGCAGGATTAATACCAATTAAAAATAATATAATCGATATGACAGTAGTTCGTACAAATTAAAAATTCTTCCCTTGTTGGAAATTCGCTTGTTCGCCCTAGGAATTTTATCGATACTATTGCAAATTCCTCTAACTTATGGATATTTTAAAGGAAATTCAAAATTATTCACGCAGGATTAATACCAATTAAAAATAATATAATCGATATGGCGGTAGTTCGTACGAATTAGAAATTCCTCCCTTGTTGGAAATTCGCTTGTTCGCCCTAGGAATTTTATCGATACTATTGTAAATTCCTCTAACTTATGGATATTTTAAAGGAAATTCAAAATTATTCACGCAGGATTAATACCAATTAAAAATAATATAATCGATATGGCGGTAGTTCGTACGAATTAGAAATTCCTCCCTTGTTGGAAATTCGCTTGTTCGCCCTAGGAATTTTATCGATACTATTGTAAATTCCTCTAACTTATGGATATTTTAAAGGAAATTCAAAATTATTCACGCAGGATTAATACCAATTAAAAATAATATAATCGATATGACAGTAGTTCGTACAAATTAAAAATTCTTCCCTTGTTGGAAATTCGCTTGTTCGCCCTAGGAATTTTATCGATACTATTGCAAATTCCTCTAACTTATGGATATTTTAAAGGAAATTCAAAATTATTCACGCAGGATTAATACCAATTAAAAATAATATAATCGATATGGTGGTAGTTCGTACGAATTAGAAATTCCTCCCTTGTTGGAAATTCGCTTGTTCGCCCTAGGAATTTTATCGATACTATTGCAAATTCCTCTAACTTATGGATATTTTAAAGGAAATCCAAAATTATTCACGCGGGATTAACACCAATTTAAAATGATATAATCGATATGACAGTAGTTCGTACGAATTAAAAATTCCTCCCTTGTTGGGAATTCGCTTATTCGCCCTAGGAATTTTATCGATACTATTGCAAATTCCTCTAACTTATGGATATTTTAAAGGAAATTCAAAATTATTCACGCAGGATTAATACCAATTAAAAATAATATAATCGATATGGTGGTAGTTCGTACGAATTAGAAATTCCTCCCTTGTTGGAAATTCGCTTGTTCGACCGCAAGAATTGAAATGTCATAAGGCAAAGCACGAGTGTCGTGTGTTTCGTTCTGTGAACACCGAAGACAATATAATCGGTGGAAATGATTCAAGAATTTGATTGCGGGTGCTGCTCCCGACACGTTCCTTTGTTGTACATGTCTTTCTAGTTAGGATGACCCATTTTAAATCGCTTCGAATCGTTTGCCAAACGAGGAAGTAAGTGGATACAGATAGCGTCGCGTATATATCAGTTGGCGGCAGCCATATAGTAGTCTATATGGCGTTTCTGTACGATTCTATATAAGAAAGTATAACCGTTGGCCGCACTCGTGCAACGAAATGTTCTTCCCGCGAGTTGTTCTTTCTGTCTTCTCTCTATGTACTTTCCTTCGTCTCTCGAGCTTGCTCTTTGTCCATAAGAGAATTTAACAGAAATCGTCTGAACCGTTTTGTGCAACGGAGGTCATTTGGTTCAGCCGGTGCAATGTTCGCCGATCAGAATACTTTTACAACATTCGAACGATCGTTGTTAATGCGCTTAGTCGTGAATCATGTTCCGCGGGAGTTACGCGTGTACGATAATATGAATCTGGTTTGCTCGATTGTAAGTTGTTTGTAGACTTTTTTAAATAGATTATATATTTTTTAAAACTATTCATTAACGCTAGAACAATCGATTTTTCATATGTAGCTAAATGTTCTGCATATAGATCAGTATAATTTAAGTGATATTAATTAAAATAAATAAATCTATATGATTATGTGTCTGTTTAAACAAACATCGATATTAAGTTTGGTAAAAATACCTGTATGTTTCCGGTAATTATTGCAGGAAAATAAAATTTATAATTCGTCATTTTGAGGGATTTGGTAGTTCTATTGTTAAAGTATAATTCGATAGAACTGTAATTTATGCGTTCTAGTGTGTTTGCAAATTAATTCTATAGTATTATTTGCGTAATGCTATTAATAATTTTACGTATTATTTATAATTTATTACAGACTAACAAATTTAGATAACATTGTCAGAAAAAAGTGCGCAAATAGAATATAATATTTTGCAAAAATTTAATAACCTAGTATATTTCCATCTATTGTGGCTTCCAGAGAAAAATATATAAAATTCGCGTGACAGTTAACGTGTTAATGGGTTAAGTGTCGTAACAAATGAATAAATTGATCAGGCGCGAATGCAGCGAAGAGCTTTTGCAAAAAGGAGACGCCGGCGTGCGACGTAGGCGTCTCCCAACGGTAGATATTGGTAGTATTTATTGGGAATATTTATGAGGGGTGCGCTTTCATGCTTTCGAGCCGAGTGGGCCGTAATACTTCGAAGGTCCTCGCCCCGTCATCCAAAACCGACGCGACGGCGTAATTTCAGCGGAACTGCCGTGAGAAATTTCACGAAAAGAATCGCGAAAGGCGTCCACGGATTTCACCGTGAAGATATTTACGTCACAGTACCTCGCTTTTTCTCTTTCGTGTGTGTATCAAGAATATAGGTGTGTGCAAGTCATTATTTCCTAGAGTATATTTTTCATCAACTACCTAGTAGATGGCGAGAAATCTAAAAATGTCTAATAAATGCATAAATGAATAATAATTGTATAAAATTTTCTAAGGGGATTTTAATAATCCCATAAAGTTAATTAATTGGATTTAGCTAAAAGTTACTTCAAATTTTTAATTAAATTTAATCCTTTTAGTTCTAGTTAAAATGAGCGAGTATAAAAGATATATCTACCTTTATATTGCTCATATATATTTTTTGAAAGTAAAATGGACAATGATGAACATCCTATACTTACATTTGTCATATTACGAAATCATATAGATTATCATAATGTCATATAGATTAATTAACTATGATATATGTTTATACTTATCAATATACAATATTAAACACATCATTTTTTAATGTCTTTCCAAATAAAAAGATATCTCTCTACCTTTTAAGGTATATATATATTGAAGGTATATATATATTTAAGGTGTATATATATATATATCCTACCAATGTCATCGTATTTACATCTGAAAGCTTAAATAATGTAAAAACGTGTACCATTACTTTTTACATTGAAGCTTTATTTCTACAATGTTCAAAGCTACCATTCGTTCATTTTCCTTTGAAAACACTTACAAGTACCTGGTTATATAGAACTCTTTACTCGTAATTATAGCTACCGTTAAATCCTAATAATTATTACAACAGAGTAGGACATGCGATGTATCGACATGACAAGATATTTTGCGATTGTAGCTAAAGCAAAAAGAAGTTAGAAGAACGAATAGGAAAGTACCGGTGGTGGGAAGATGCACTTACGAAAAGGCTGCTCTTGCATGAGTTCGTGCGGACCGCCACGAAGGCTTACAATAGAGGCGCAGCTCGCCGGTCGATAATCCTGATTTAGTCGCGGTCGTATATTAGACTAAGGATCGTGAAATTGAATGGTGGAATCAGCAGAGAGACCGATCCTGCTTTCAACCAGAGGAAGCTGTACTATACTGTGCGAAAAATAAACTACCCCTGACGTGGCCAGGGTTAGTAAATTTTACAGGTGGGCAGCATCCCACAGCTTCAATTTCTCCTTCTTTGCGGCTTCTTGCTCGCTTCTTCCCTTTCGCGTTTCTATATGTTCTCAACCTTTTTACTATTTTACTCTTGAAATTCGTGTTCGTTCAGTATTTTCATTATAGCATGTGAATTATTTTCATTTAAAGTAATCTTCAATTAGTAAGCATTAGATTGTACAACTATAGTGTTTCCGATATCTGTTGGTACAAGTCGAAAACAGATGAACCTACGTGAAAAAATGAGTCAAAAATATAGAGAAAAATTTTTTCATGTGACGCTACGTTTTCGACAAAATTGAGTTTGAAAATTTATCAAGTATACTAAAACTTGGCTAATTACAAATGAAAATAAGAGAATGATGCAAAATGCAATTTTCCCATTTCAGGCACAGTTTTGAAGAAAATAAAGTTCAAACATGTTTAGTTAAGAAACTGGTACATGCACATAATAAATTTTCAATTTTATTTTTCTCGGAAAGAGACCAACTTACGACAAAATTCTATTCTACGGTATTGACTTGCTTTCAAATGTAGTATTACCTCCTACCGAATATCTGCTCTTGTTAGTCTGGGATAAGTCAAGTTCAAGAATACTTGGCAAATTATCAAACTGGATTTTCACGCAGGGTCATACAGAAAAATTGTATTGTATATTTTTCACTTCTTTTTTAATGTAGATTCACCACCTTTCGGCTTGCACTATCAGTACGGTAACACCTTGTATATGACTTCTTAATAAATGTAATACGTATTAATTGTTTCAGAATCTTTTTTTGTATCTTCTAAGTACAATTGTCTCGATTACACATTGATATTTATTTATTTTAAGATTCTAGAATCTTTATATACCTCTAAGGTTTCAAACGAGGTAATAATTCTTAAACGTTTTAGTAATTTCCTAAAAACATTCATAAAATATTTCTCACTTTCTGTAGGTATCTTAATGTTTATAATTTAAGATGTACGTATTTATATATATATATATATATATGTGACGTTTGTTGATCTGAGAAGTATGAACGGATTACTTGCACTTTCATAAGTTCGATGTGGTGCAACTATAACAGCGCTACCAAAGTCCCACATCTAGTCAACAATGGATTATTATGCTTGGATACGAAAGTTTTACCACAAGCCCGTTATTAATGCGACCGATACTCATTCCGTACTCATCCGTAGATACGATCTCTCCGCCCAGTCAATCGGATCGCGGACTCTAAACCCGTAATTATCATTAGCCCACCCATAGCGAGTGCGATGCTACAAGCGGACGAAGCAAAGTTTCAATTTACGCGTTCATAGCTGTACGCTATCCAAACTATGTGAAATAGATGCGAAACGTGTGTTTACTCTTTCCGCTCCTTCACTTCTCGATCAAGTTTTTCCATTTTTTTATGTAGCTGATTTCACTCGAATCTGTCATGTGGTTCGTTTTATATCGTTTATTTCTTGTCAAATTCGCATTTCATTATTAATAAATTTAATTAGTTAATAATAAATGGGTAAATTTAATTGACAAAGATTGAGATCACACAACTTGACAGTGAATGATCTAGATAACGTAGAAAGTGAATTTGGAGATAATTATGGTTTTTGTTTTCATTATATCATACTGCATATATTTGTAATATATTTGTAAAATAAGGTAGAATAGTGTAATAACAGATTTAGAATAATATTTTTGAATATTGCATGATCATTGTTTGAAAAGTTATGTATATTTCTATTATGATTGTCACTATCATCGTCTATCTTTATTTAACAATAGATGGCAGCTAATCGATCATTCGAAAATTAAATGAAATTCGTGAATGATACTCGAGTTCCTCTTATTTGTTTCGGTTTTGTACACGTCATTAATTAGTTAGAAGATGACTGGTATTTTATCTTATCTTCGCTATAGATACGGGTCAATGTAATGTTGTAACTGTCATAAATGATACAGCTACCCGAATATGCTTTTCAACGTCTCTTTTAAAGTACTTCGCGCGTGAAGATACAGTTCACGTGCCAATATTAATTATTCCCTATACACTTTCATTAGATTTGTTTTCTTCTTTTTGTTTTAGGCACTGTGCAACAAGCTAGAGCCGAAAGAACGGTAAGTTGATTAGCATAGTAATTCGTCATTCGACTAGTTTGTATTTATTATATATTTTGCATATTTTCACATTATAGTACTACTTTAATATTCTCTTAATTTTCTCATATAATAAGTACTTCATATGTACATGATAAGCTTTTGCATTCACATTTTAGCAAATATGTATTAAATGAGTAATGTTATTCCTCAATTGAGAGATTTTAAAAATTGTAAAGTCTCGTCACAATGCGAGTAAGCTCTTAAAATGTTGTCTGTAATAGTACATAAAACGTTTTTGAGAAATTCGAATTACTTTCCTTATTTTTTTTTTCTTTATTCTTTATTATTATTTCATTATTATTCAAATACTTTCATGAATCAGTGTACATCATTCGATTATTAACATTTGCTAAGAGTAAAATTACATTAGAAAAAGATGAATTTATACACTTTACCAAGTTCCTTCTGTTCAAGATATAAATCTGTCGAAACGCGTAAGGTGTTCCTTAATGACTTTTAAATCGATTAGTCTTCTAATAAATTTCGGTTTTTTAATAACTTTCAAACACGGACCAGGACGGTTGTTTATTTATGAGAAATATTTATTCGAGACAAGCGGGCCCGTGCTATCATCCCTGGTACAAGCCTTTGGAGAATTTGATATATTGAAAGGGATGGTGAAACTATTTGGGCCGACACCCCCGCTTAATACCGGCCCTTTAGCTCGGGACCAGATTCTTTGTTCCCCTAATATATCATCGCGTTGTCCAGATCGCGCCCTTGAAAAAGATTCTCTCGTAACACAGGCCATCGTGACAGTCGGCGGATTTTTTTGTGTTCTCCCCCTTTCGACTGTGGGATGAAGTTGTCTGTCTGTCTACAATACGAATAGGGAGAACATTCTTTAAGAGTAATTCTTCAGACAGTGGATGCACGTTATGCGTATAACGTATATATTATACATACATTATTTATATAAAATATGTATATAAAATAAATATAAGATTTATATGTTTTACATAAAACGTACAAAAATACACCATTGGCAGTAGGTATTAGAACGTTTCCTGATATTTAGTACAAATTAGATACTTTTCACTGTTTTTGTTTTCTTATAAATGCGTTGTTTCAGTCGTATCGTATGTATTTTATAATATGTTCTGAATGAATACTGATTTATTATTTAACGAACGATATAAATTGTTGTAGAAATTTTTTTTTCTTTGTACTGATCGCAGTAATCAGTAAATGAAATTGCAACGTTTAATGTTTATAATTTGGTTGTATATATTTCTTGTTACAGATTTACAACGTCGGTACTGCTTGAAGCATTTCCACGGCTCAAGTACATCATCGATTTAACAAATACGGATCGTTACTATGATAAAAAGGCAAGCTAAAATATTTACAATATATAAAATTATATGTATAAAACAAAAATTAAAATTATCGATTAATGTCATGTGTTCGTAATTACTGTTAAATGTCGGTTTAACGTTAACCCTGTTGTTTTCACTTCTTCATGTTTGTATCTCTTCTGACATTTCTTTGGGATACTAAAACCAATGATGTTTAAGTAGATAATCAAGATTCAAAACTAAGTTAAAATATTTAAAAAACTATATACATTTCAAGAATATCATCTAAGATGATAAGAGCAGTATTAAATTTCATATAATAAAATAGTGTAACATCGTGGATGAAAGGCCTAAGAGATATCGGGTGAATTATAAACAATGTCGCGAGAAAGCCTAAGTGCCGACAGGCCCAGTAATGTATCATTGGTCTTTCAATCAAATAGTTTCGCGGGAAAGGCCTGCGTGACACTGGCCACGAGCGGTTGCGGAACACGTGCGTGGTGGGGTTAAGACAAAAGACAAAGGGATGCTAAGAGATAAAGATGAATTAATAGTCAGTGTCAGTGAAGAAGCCAGAGATTGTGAATCGAGAAGTCAGAGAATGCGAATTGTGTTGTCGAGAGAGTGTTGTCCGCGTGAGAGGGAGCGTTGGGTCCGTGGTGACGAGAGTTGCAAATTAACCATCTAGTTGTCTAAATTATAGTACGTTATTGTATATAGTTCACGTTAAACAACCATCGTTTCCTGTTTAATTAACACCTGTTTAATCCATTTATTGTAAATAAATTAATTGTAGTAAAGATCCTACAATAGAATTTGTCATAATAATGATACAAAAAATGCTAGATCATGTCCATTGATTTGAATATTTTTATCTTTCCGTAATTGAAACCGAAAAATGTTCGTCTTTTCTTCCTTCGCAAGCGATCCCTAGCTGCGTTCCTTGATCGAGCAGATATTCGAGAACGTGGCTCCTTTACACGGTTCTCCTCTTATCTTTGTTTATCTGTCATCTCTCTTTCTTCCTTTGGCTCGTTCGTTCGCACGCCTTCGCCTCCCTTTTTTTCGCTTTACCCCTGGTTCCTTTCACGAAAGCCTAACGTTACGTCTGTGTCAGCCTGAGCTTTATTTGGTATTTAAAATTAGTCGAATGCGTCCAACTAATTTGTACGAAGGATCAAGGGACGACGAGGACTAATGAACTTATTATTAGATTTTTGGAATAACTGTCGACATCTCGATCGCTGAACTTCCATGTCCACATAGTGAGAGTGTATGTATTTTTTTTTTTAGGTCAGACCTGTCACAACCTAAGACCGATCAATTATATTAATAAGTTCTGGAGTCGAGACTTTTCTCGGTTGTTCCGTGTTTTTTTTCCTCCCTTTTTTCCTTCATGGACAGTCATTTGCTATGCGAAGAGGCCCGGAATCTATGATAGAAAACGCTTTAGAAATACTACAACGCTTTTGAGCATCAATGGTGCCGCAAGGTATCGGTAATTAACACGAATACCTTTTGCTGTCTCCCGCGTCTAATTAGAGCATATTATACCTAATGATATACTTAGTGGAACCCTTAATTTTTGGCCTGTGAATGGTGTAGTTTGGAGAAAAGAGGTTCATTCACTAGAAAGATTAAATTAGTATCAAGCATGAATGTTCGTAAAGATATTATTAACTTCTTTTAATATCTAATTTAAGCAATTTTGTTCTCATTTTGAAAACACTGAAATTTACAAATCATTTTATTGATATTATAATTTGTTATTATCGTAATTTATTCTTATATTTTAGATATCTATCGAATACGTATAAGAAGTGGTGAATATATAGCATTAAAATTGCTACAATCTGTAGGTATATACATTGATAAATATCAGTGTAGAAGAATAAAGCATGAAAGAAGAAATGTCTATAGATTGTGCTTTTATGGTGCATTTATTTTAGTTTTAATTTTTGATTTTGTGAGATCATGGTATGAAGGAGAAATGAACGGAGAGTGCGTGTCATCGCTGTCAGTGTCATGTTCGCCGATCAGTCAGATATAATTGGTTTAATATAACCAGCCGGACTTCTTTGACAGTGATTATCATTCTCTTATGGTTTCTTAAAATGATTATACGTATTTGTTACTAAGAGGATTATTATTGGACGGAATTATCCTAATATAATTTTAGTAATTAATTCTTTTTTGAAAACGAGATCAAACAATCGTTATGTACTTTTGACGTAATTTTTATGTAATTCAATTTATGACTAACGATTATTTGTTTATTTTTAGTATTATTTTGTTACAGGAATTTACAAACTCTGGTGTCAAATATGAAAAAATTATGGTTTATGGCCGGGAAATTCCCTCCATGGACTTGGTGAACAGGTAAGTGCAGTAGAAGTCGATTTTTTTTTTAACAAACGCACATGTATTGATATTGAGTTTATAATACATTGAAATATAAATTATATAAATGTTTCTTCAATTTTGGAAAGAAAATTTACTACTAAAAGATATACTAACTATATTGTTATAATTACTACAATATATATATATATATATATTATAATTAATTATATAATATATATATATATATAGAATAATGAACTATCTCATGCGTGCGTTTATTTTTTCGTATACAGTGAAAGTGATATTACGAAACTATTTCTATTAAATAGGAGCTTGCATATAGAATAGTAATAGATACATTTTTTAAACAATTTATCTAGTTTAATGCCACGTGCATTTCGTATTTACTATACTTTCAAGTATCAGAGCGATAATTGTCGATCGATCGACCCTTGTTTCGTATTATTCAGATAACGGTATGGTAGAAAAAATTATATATTATCTCGTTCAAAAAACCTGAATCTTTTTCTCTTTTTTTCTTCTGCTCCTGAATATGCGCAGCAAGAAAAATGCGTAAAAATTATGATTGTTGTTTCGTCAATAATTTTGGTTTACTAATTCAGGTTGTAAAGTAGTCACTATATAGCGAGTCGTTTTACAGCGTCCAGGAAACCTTAACTTGTTGAACCTGAAGCAATGAATTTAATGCAGTGAATGAATTTAAGGATGAATTTAGTAGAGTAAATTATGATGTCTAATTTTTTTGTGCTGATTATTAAATGTCGTAACAATTTAAATTTCAATTTTGTGAGATCTGTTTTTTTTTTGTGGAATTTTAACTGTTCGATATTCGAAAAGATATCGTTTAACAAAGTTGTAAACAACGATAAATTTTTCTAAAACGAAAACCGAGTATATTTTAAAAACTTTTTACAGAACATTTTAGCTGTTCGATACTCGAAAAGATATCGTTTAACAAAGTTGTAAAAAACGATAAATTTGTCTAAAACAAAAACATCGAGTATATTTTAAAAACTTTAATTTCTATAATTATCACATATATACGTAAAAATTTCCGAAGTGAACGTGGAACTATTACAGACGTATGTAACATTATATGCTACTGACACGATTTCGTCTCCGAATTCTCCCGCAGTAGGTCAGAGAACGACCTCGGAAACTGTGGAGTTTCTCGGCTCCCTTCGATCGTTTGTTTGAACCGCACAAAGCCTCCGACTCGATTTGTATAATTCGAGGATAAAATGGTGATTCACATCGTCCGTTAATAGCCAAGAAGAATGTGAACAACCAACGATTCTCATCGTGGTCGTATCCCGGACAAGCATAGTTTTTTGTTGATTTTTTAAATCGAGATCTGACGGCTCTGTATCTCGAATATAGCACGACGTGTAATTAAATGCATCCTTGATATACCAAAATATAGACATACGTTTTAATCAGTCGGTATAAATTATTTATTGCTAGTCCGTTACTCTCTAGAAATATGCAACATTTTTTAAGCAAATACAGAGTTTTTACATTCTATTATACATATTAACTCGAGTAAATGTTAGACTTAAAATTTATTATATCACGTATATATTAGCGCAACTTAATTTAAAGTTTTACAAGTTAGTGTAACGAGATATACCTAACAAAGATCACGTTACGTTATATTCATTATCATGTCGACAATATGTGCACTCAGGTTCCTTAAATGCGTTTGAATCGTGTTCCGTGAGGATTCGAGGCAAGTCGACTACGATGTACGCGCTGTGCGACAATGCACGTGGGTGTTGACGCTTCAGCAACGACGTCTTTATTTGTCGAGACATCGAACATAGGTTTCCACGTGTTGCCTGCCTTGTATTGTAAGACAATGCTCATATATTCCACGGATACAGAGAAATACCCTGACGATGTTCAAAGAGTACGTGAAGACATAGGGAAAGGAATGGGATTTTCGATACAACCGTATATTTATCTTTTATCAACAGTTTTGGTTAACAAATATATTAATTTTAAATAAACAATTGCCTTTAAAACGATACTTATTACATTTTAAGAAGCTATCTTTAACAAGATTTCTATTGTGATTTCTATTCAAACGTTGCTTTGAATTTGTCAGTAAGTTATACACAAATAAATTATAAATTACAATTAGGAATCGTTGCTAGCTTTGAATCTTAATGTAATTGGGATTTTATAATTCAAGTTCTTATCCTAATAAAATGATTTTATCGCGAACAACATATATGAGTCATCTAAAATTATTTAGTTTGGCCAGAACGATAAAAAATCGAATAATTAATAGCGTATTGACTTCTTAAATTGCCTTCTGGGTAATACCAAAGAGGAATGTAATTTATCATGTTTTTTCTCTTTGGCTTTGTATGAAATTACATAAACAAGTCACAATGTAGTTAGTATTATTTTTTTTTTTTTTTTGTTTTTTAAATTAGCGCTTATAGCACGTGTAACGCTAACAAGTATCGTACTTGGGAAACGAGAAGCGAAGGCAAGAAAGATAGATAGTGGCGAATTTACGTAATGAAGCGATCCATCCGGGTGGTCCCAAGCGTGAGACGCATTTCTCGTCATCTTGGCAATGCTCCCAAGATGGAGAAAACAAAGAGAGACGATGGGAATTTTCGAGGACGATTCACAACAACGTTTGCTGGGTCCATGGGTCGAATTAACGGCACCGGAAGTATGAAGCAACACGCACGCGTTCTCATATTATGCATACGAGGGAACGTAAAGCATCTTTTACCACCCACAACCGCTTCCCAAAACGTTTCTCTTTCATCTTTGTGCCAACACTGTCACAGAATCTCGTTTCTCGTATGGTGGACATGATACGTATCAAAATATTTGAGATGGGTTTATTCGACCCATATCCAACCACGAATTCCTTCAAGAAAGTGTTGCGTTTCTTTCAATCTCGACGCTGTCCGATCGCCTCAATTTACATATTACAACATTTATACGCGTAAAAGTAAAATTTCATTTTTTGATGGGAATATTCTACTTCGATTTCCATACGTTAAATATGATTGTTGCATATGAAATGTGTCAAGTCTTTCGAAATATTTATCGATGTATTGCTTCAATTCGGGAAATTTTCCTATACATTAAAAAATAGAACGACAAGTGAAGTATAGGAAAATAGATAAAAGTATAGAGTAATGCCTATATTAATTATAGAAACTTTTGGGTGACGTTGTAATTTTTTTTTCAGTTTATGTTTATACAAACTTGTATATTAATATATTCACGACATTTGCTCACATTTACTCGAAATACATGTTTTACAAATATACACAAGATACCTATTTTTATAAATTTATAACACGTTGTAATATACAAGGAATTTTATTTTTGTTACCTTCCTTCGTGTTGCTATTATTTCCCACATGAATAAAATCGTGTAGAGAGAACGTAGGAGTACCTATATCGTACGACAAACACTGTGATGAATAATTTCGACTTTCAAGGCCACTTTTCTATCATCTTTCAAGATCTGCAATTAACATTTACAATCTGACCTACCATCGCTTGACATATAACCTACAACGCAAAGATCCAAGTTGAAAATTAAATAGAATTTTGGATATAGTGGCAAATTTTACTTTCTTTTGAAAATACATAATCCTGAAAACTGGATGAAGCAATAGAAGCGACACGTGTTTACTCGTATAAGCGGACAATTGTGGTCCTAATTGAAAAACAGTTAAGCGTATTTGCAGAGTACTTCTATAATCATACCATGTCGAGAAAACGGTCATACAAATATTAGTGAATTATTTACTTATCTACGACTACGAGATCCATGCATTAAACATGTTCAAACATAGAGAATTTCTCTTTATAGTCTGCTACCAAATTCATCTTTTCATATCTTTTGTACAAGCAATTCGAAATGTTTAACACGATATGTACAATATCTTCGTAAGACGAAGAAATAGTTTTATTTTCAAATATAAAAATCCTCTTCGAGATTGATCTTATGGATTACAATTTGTCTAGAAAAAGCAGACCATGTTTTTGTCTAAATGTAGTAATTGTACTTTGTATGAATTACAATTTAGTTTCGTCGATTAGTCTTTCATTTTGTTGTCCTCAAATCTGAAAATTAGTATCGAAAGCGTTAGATGTTTCATATGAACATCTAATTATCAGCCTAAAGGGTGTTCCAGATTTTCCCAGCCAGATTTTGTTAGGATCAGAGTTACTCTACAGAAAAGTCATTAGCTGTGTGAAATCGGAAAATATCATCTTCCTCGTTACGTATTCCCATTTTTAATAAATTTTCCAACAATCTATATTTATGTAACACTTTTGTTCTTATTTATACTCATAGAATATACAGACAAACCGTGGCTGGAAGTACCTGTAATACCCTATATGTGTATATTATGATGTTTACTCTTAAGCATTTTCCACAAGGTGTCATTCTAGCTATTCTGGGTAGATATTGTCTTTCTGGTGGTAATGGTCTGGTACGGAGTCGATAAGATGTTTGCGCTAGTTTCCCTGTACGAGTTTGGGGAGTTGGAGCAGTTTGAAGAGTAGACGAAGGAGCACATCCAAACATGCCGCGTATAATTCGTTCTAGGTGCAGAAATTAATGTCAAAATCCGGTTACTTGTCATAATTTCGAAATAATGAAACACGCGTTTTACAAATATACACAGATAATTAAATAATGAAAATAACTTACGGGAAGAGCCTGTGCTATCGTCTGTGTCCAGGCTATCGAATGTGTTATCTTCTGGTGCTATAACCTCGTCTGTGGGCAATGAGTTTAGTTTAAAAAAATTATTTGAGGTAATAATTAAGCTTGTGAAACTATCATATTACCGTATCTTTATGATTATATGTAATAGTTTTTTAAATGTTAAACTTTCACGATGTTTATTGGATGACGTATTTGTGGTTCTTCGAGTTTCGAACGTGTTTTTGATAGTACGTCGCTCTTTGTTCCACCGTTTCAGTGAACATTCCAGTTTACTTCCTCGAAGCAGATATGACACTCTTGTAGAGTTTCCAGAAAGAAAGACCTGAAGTTTCCGACCTGCTCTGAAGAAGTGAACAACTCGTACTATCAAAAACACGATCGAAACTCGCAGAACCACCAGTACGTTACATCATCATAGTGCCATTATTATAAGTATGAAATGTATAAGTATGGTTTTACATTATTGGTTGACTTACAATTCAAACGACGAGATGCTAAGGCTACTCCCTGTCTTAGATCGCGGCGTTGGCTGAGTAATCTAAGTGGCGCAACTGGCGTACGGAATTCTCGTCTGGCCGATGCAGGAGTTCTTGGGGTTGCTGGGGTTGCACAGGCAGGCGAGCAATATTCGTCATAAGAGTCTTCAACCATTTGTTCTGCTGGTGTTCGCCATGATGCTTCTTGCGAGCTTTGTCTTTAAATATTATATAAATGATGTTATAAATATTTATTTTATTTCATTATTTATTATCATCCTTGGCTTTCAACTTGGGATGGCTTCCGGTTGACATCATATCTACATTTACATTCTAAACTCTTATTTTGCTAATTAACTCAATATATTTTATCATTATAGTTGTTTATATCATTTAAACGATAGTTCGTGTGCTACTGACATTTGACTGCACATACCATTTATTTTTTATGTATTTATTAATTATGTATTTAAGACTATTTAAGAATGGAGTAATTTATTATCTGTCTATTTATCAAACATGTGAAGTTTAACGTATACGTGACGTTTAACGTAACCAAAGATAATGAGTTAATTCGATACTAAAATTGTAAATATATGGACATATGTGACGTTTCATTTTATTCAAAAATAAATTATATTATATTTACATTCCGCAAGAGCTGAAACTGAATAGCTACAATTAACGTATTCTTCTAGTAGCTTGTAATCTCATAATTAAAAAAGTTGCTAGGTTAATAGATCAAGAATATTGATATGTCCTAATTTAAAAAATCATGTGCTATAGCATAATCTTAAATCCTAGTGAAAAAGTTATATTATATTATATTATGCTTGCTCCTAAATCATTCATCTCCTCTTTCTTATCTTTCTTATAAATTTTTAGTTAAAAGAAACGTGTGGCGAAAGATGTGTTCCTTATATGAAGCTTTATTTATGATAATCGTGAGTGATTCATGAAACATGCGACTGACAAATTTAATCATTTGATAATTTTGTTCATCTTTGCTTATGTTTACGTTTACGCTGAATACATTAATATTTATGTTTATATGCTCGTCTTATGGTTAATTAAAAATAGGTTACTCACTCATGTTCGTACGGAAGACTGACAAAATCATCGGTGCATTCATGTTTGTTACAAGAACACATAGCGTAGTAAAATGTGAATTAGATCATAAATATAAGACATGTAATTTTGAATTTATGGCCAAAGTTAATTATTTTGTGTAGGATAATTTAAAAAATCACATTTTGACAAGTGTAATGTTACTTTCAACTATCATATTTTTTTTACCAGCCGCCTGGTTCGATTGCTCATTCGTAAGTCTAAGAATTATTTTATTCCCCCTATCGGTCATGATGCATTTAGTGTTTAATAATGAATACTTGCTACATACTCTTACACTTTAAATTGCGAGTATAATAATATTTTACTATTTGAAATTGTTAAATAACGATTAACTTTTATACCAAGAGATTTATCTTGTTTTTATATAGCAAGTCTTTTTCGATCAAGTTAAACAGTAATTATAGTAAGCGTTTTTTACATTCGAATGATCTTTAATTCAAGTGCCTAATCGCAATTTTAGGTTCATTTTACACATGTATCTATACATAACGTATATGTAGCGCGATATACGCGTGTACAAGACCACACAGCGTGCGATATTCAAATGAACTTCGCTTCTGCTGTACTATCATGCTGCCGTAAACGTCATTTCGCAGTTTCACGAGCATCTCCTTATTTCGATTGAACTGTGTGACACGTAGAACCACTGAAGTTTTTATGATTTCATGCAGGCCAAATATTGCGATTTGGTGGCCAGCAGCTCCCTTTCGATGTTTTTGTTATTCGTACTTATCGAGCTAAGGCTTCTTTACATGAACGAGAGAAAAGATCCATTGTAACGTGTCAAATTTTACGGTATGCAAGAAATAAAACCAAACGTGCAAAATCCAAAGTTGACAATAGAGGATATTTTTTATTATATGTATTACACATATGTACATTTAGTTTTTGACAAAATTAGGTGCAGGTTGTCTTTATCCATATCTAATTCAAGATATTTTTTATCCAGTGTGACTAATAATAATAATAATTAAACAAACGTACCTACAATATACGTTATACAGTCACAGTCGTGATGTGGTAAACATATCGTAATACATATCGTATGTGCATAAATTAATACACGAAGATTGCAAAGTCTTCGATATCTTTTCGTGAAAAATTGATTAAATCTGAAAAATAATTTTTAATGCACGACGATTTACAAATATAACGTACTTATTATATTTATCTCCTAATAAAATCTAATACATTATCACATCTACATATCGCTGATGTGCATTCACCGAATAATAAACTTTACAACGAATTAATGAATTATCAACTCACAATATCGCCATATTACGTGTAAAGGAATTTAAGTTTAAATATGAAAAGATATTCATTAAAAAAGTTTAATGGATATACAAGGAAAGAAATTATTCCATTTTATATGTCAATAAATACCTTCCATTTAAATGTTAATAAAGTAGTAGATACTTTTTTATATTGCCAGTTGAGAAGAATAATATTACTGTCGGATGATAGATATCATAAAAATATTATAATGGTTATCCATCCTACATAGTAAAACTCCGGAGAGATCGATTTTTCGGTAAAGATGAAAAGAATTGAAAGAACAACGTTAACGATGACAAGAACAGCGGCAATGATGATCGGAACGCGTTGATGATGCCCGGTTTCGATAGCTGGTTCTTTCAATGGGGAAATTCCAAGCGAGCAGGGTGCGAAGCGCCTTGTCCGCAGACACCTCCACGTCCACGTCGAATCTGTAATTCAAATTCGAAGTCAAATTAATTTAACGCTCGTCATTTTTCACATACCGCCGGCGCCACGGTGCGCGGATCTCCGGCAGCCATTTTTCGATATTTCATTCTCAGGGGGTACTATCTCTTTTCTGATAGATGTGTCTTCTCGAGGTTCGGCTATCTCGACGCGGAAGAACGTGTAGTGCCTACTTGAAATATTATGGGACATAAATTTAAATCTAAAAATTGTTTTAACCAATCGAACAATTAGGATTTTTCATCCAAATATCGTTTCAAGCAGTCTAAAAATTTGAGTTTTTAATTTAAAAATTATAATACCTGAGAAAGAGAGAGAGAGAGAGAAGGAGAGAGAAGAAACAAATCAATACTATGTAAGATATTGCAAAATGCAATTAGATCTTTCTAGTATCGTATAATTTAATTGATAATTAGTTTATGTAAAAAGAAGCTATATTGCATGTATATTTCACGCTAATTGCCGCTATTTATCGCATGTGCTCGTTAAGGAACTACGATTCGTAGAAATAAACAGGCTTTTTATTCAGTTATTCCGTTAACGCGGGCGTTAAAGAACTCGTGGAATTCGTATATTGAAATAATAATCTGAATTTATCTGTTTACATGAGTGAATTATATTTAACGTCTTTTATCGTCTGAGTTAGTTTCTATCAATATACTGAAATACTTGGTAAATTAACTTGCATACGATACATTAATGAAAGAATCTACTTTCATGTTATATCAAAACATTTGTAAAGTTGTCGTATCATTCATCGATCGTAAATATGTGTTTACACATTTTTAGTAGTAGCCATCCTATTGTTACACAGATATAACACGATAATGCATTGTCAGCATATAATAATTAAGAACGTTAAAAGACTTTGATGCTTAGAAATTATTCTTTGTGCTTTTGTTAATAACATTTTGGATCGTACATGTATTCTACTAATATTTTTCTTATTATAATGTATTGTATAATATATTAAGAATATTTTTGGTAGCATACAGTATTTATAGTGTTTTTATATGTTTATAAATATTTAATATATTCTAATAATGCATCCTTTAAATTAATTGTAATGCATGTTTTTTTAATCAGTTATGTCGTATACGATCATCCATCAGTTCAGTTTGAAAAATTCTCGTCTATTAGCAGGTAACCATTAGATTTGAGGATACGTAATAAGTTACGCGCGTATCCCTATTCTTATAACGTATCGATACTGAACGACGATGGAAAGCAGTCGGTAAGTCGGTGAATGAGTTACCATTTGTAATCGTGTTAGTCTAATCGGTGTTATAGGAAGTCCACGTTAAAGGTAAAAGGGACCAGAGGCACTAAAACGGTCCTATTAAGCCTCTATAGAGAAGCACTATTGGGCCACCCTATTCTCACACAATGACGAGTAATAACTTTTCGTGGAACCAACCTCATCGTAGATATATTTAGGAGGAGAAATCGAAACGATTTCACGCTTATCAGAACAGTTTTCGTTTCTTTTGTTGGTGAATTTATTAATAAAGATACACTAAATGGATACAAAATAAAACTACTTCTACTAAAGGTTAATCGAACAAAGTCTTCCTCCAACACATTATTCTTCAATCCACAGAGAACTAGGCAGTGGAATAAAGTGTAAAAAGCACGCGAACGTAACATTATTACGTAATAACATATTTGTAGATTCGAAGATCGAAGAATTTGAAGATTGGAAAACTTCGAAATTTGAGTGTGAATTGTTGCGTTAACATCAGCAACGCTGACCCTTAATGCTTCACGAGGATTTCTATTTGTAACGAAAGAAATTTAACAGTTATCTTTATTTATATAAAACGTGCATATAAAATTAAGCAGCTGCGTAGATGCTTCATACGGATAATTTTAATAGCGACTACTTCCACCATAAACGTCGTTTCGTGCGATTTATCCAGCAATATTACGAATTACTTGAACGAGCTGGCCAATTTAAGATACCATTTAATCGAAGATGCAAAGATTTCAGCGTAAATGTCGTAACTGAAATGCAAGCGTGCGTAATAGCGAGATGAGAAATTAAAGTCGTATTAATATCAGGCTGGAGGGAGCAGAAGCAAAAGTCGAGATATCTCCGAGCGCGTTCGGAATGTTTCTGGAATCTCAACGGAATGTATAAGGGGAATGAACACCTTGCGATAATTTATCGAGTAGCCGAAGTAGGCTTAATCCGTTAATAAGACCTCCCTTTCCCGTTCTCTCCTTTTTTAACCGGACAGACAAAAAAGGGATGGCGACGCACGACTCCGCCCAATGAATTATTACAAGCGGTATCCTATCTTCGAATCTGCAAAGTTTCAGAGATCTTTTTCTCATCTTCCTTTCGTATCTTTCCTCTCTAGTATTTCCTTTGCTGTGCGTTATAAGAAAGAACCGTTCAATGAATCTACAGAAATCGTATAATGACAAAGGAAAAATTTATTATTTTGCATTCTTTATTAACTTTAAGCATAAATTAGTCTATGATTAACGAATTGAATTAAATCGGTGATAGCTTAAACGAAGGAGAAAGAAAACACATTATAAACTTCCTTATATTTTAACGATTAAATGAAATTATTTAATAATCGATATGTGTTTTGTTACATCTCATGTATTATCAAGAAAGATGAAAATTTATTTTATTGGTTATAAATTAAATTTTCAATTTGACGATATCGACGTTATGCTTAAAGAACACAATATAATATGATAAGATTTTGATCATATAAACCGTAATCAATTTTTCCATTTGTTAATGTTTTCCCGACACGTGGATTCCCATTCTTGGCGTATTCGTTGCAATTCAAGGTGTGTAACATTCACGCTCTTAAGCTTCATTACCATATTCGTTCGTTTGCTACGGAGTCTCTGCATGCCTATTACACAGTTATTACACTGTCACTTCTCCAGACCGGTTACCATATTTGAATATTGATTTAGCTGATTATTTTTTTATCAACACCATGGAAATTCGATCGCTATTTGTAGTTATTTTGAAAAATTATCAGTAACGCGAAAGTATAGGGAAGGACGCCGCTCGCTTTGCCCTCCTCCTCATGTTCTTATTACACACTCTATGCATGAGAAACATCCGCAAACTTTTATAAAATTTCCCCCTATCATGCTACGTTACAATTTACGATAAGTAGATTAATCAAAATTGCAGGGACGATGATTCATGTCGTTTTCATGTCATTATAACATTAATTTATGTTACAATATAAATTGTTGAAATACATTTATCGTAAGTGTAAACTCCATTTGTATACTTATTTCAAATAATCAATATATTCATAATTTGTCGTTACAATTTATTATCTAATAGGTACAATGTATAAAAGTTATAAGAATACATGTAGTGTAGATACTATATAGTATCTACATTAATTTTTAATAATTTACGTTCTTTCAAGTAACTTTCATTAATATATATAAATTGACGTAATGCGACTTACGTTCAAAAACAACTTGTTAGTCACAGGCTGCAATATAATGAGATAATAATTGCAGCTATATGGTAACAGTAATCGTAAGAAAAATTCTTTGCAAGTCAAACACGTATCTAGAATTTTCTAAGTTTTCTAATAATTTTTCAAGAATAATCGTAAAAGAAATATTAAAATATGATGAAAATTGATAAAATTCTTTGGGAGAAAAAATTACATTACATTGTTTCATTTCTTTCTCGTAATCAAAATTTTATTAAATTCGGAATACGCGTCTTTTTGATTTTCCAAAGGTAAATATATGTGTTCTTTTTCCTTTCAGATTCTTTAAAACGATGGATGATTTTATGTCAGCTTGTGGTGAAGGTGAGTCTGCATTACATCATACTGGCTCTGTATATTCTACTTGTAATATCATCAATCTTGTCTACTATTATTCTAATATTCTACATTCCAAATATCTTCTCTCAACTCTTTATTCGAAAAATGCTTCAATTTTCTTAACTACAAAGGATTAAAATATCTCCTTCTGAACAATGTGAAATAAATTTTCATTCTGAAAAATTTTCCAGGAAATATCGACAACAAATTAAATTACTAAAATTCTTAAATTACATTTCTTTATTGGAAATTGTTTGTCGTTGATTGATTTTCTATTATGAAAAAAGGAATATAATACAAAATGGTTTTACTATTAATCAGATTAAATTCAGATTTTAAATTAAACTTGTAATTACACATTATAGAATACTGAAAATACACACTTACACTGTATAACAATGTAACTAATTTCTGATGTCAATTACCGATAATGACAATAAGATGAAAGTAGTTACAAAATATGTATGTCTGGACAAGAGTGTTGCATGGCTTTTATAATATTACGTATTGCGATGTGAAAGTAATGTATGCATCGATTTAAAACGTAGCAATTTATATAACGCAATCTAGACTCAGTGATTTATAGAAATAATTTACGTACTTTACATATTATCTCAACAAATAGTTTATCGAAGATACTAAGTAAATCATCGTGTTCCTATGTTGGTAAAGGTTAAGTCCATCAAAATGAACCTGAAACATTCGTACGGTTATTTTAACTGTAAAATGCAGTTTGGCTTCTGCGGCTGGGAAAAAAGAAACGATTCCCAGGAAAAATGAGAATGACGACGGTGATCACGCTACGAATCTGGACAGAGTTTGTGAAGCAGTGGATCGCCCACGCACAGCCACGTATACCAGGGCGTTGTTAATTATCTGCCGCCGTTTATCAACCGGTAGAACAGAAACTTTCCTTTGGCATTTCTCCTTCCTCTTTCTTTCATTCGCTTCTCATCCTCCTTGGACCTTTCCGTTCTCTTTTTTCCTTTCTATTCCATCTCTGTTTTTCTTCTTCCAAACCATTCTCGAGCTGGTACTTATATACACGAGACGGACAAGATCAATGAACAATGTGACAGAATTGTGACAATTTTACATGGATAATATTATGCTGTTAAATATATTATGATAGTTTTATATTGTGTGAATAACAGTATAAAATTTGAATTCTATTTTATATTAGATAATAGTATAAAAAACATAAAAATAATAAAAATATTCTAGAAGACCTCGATTTTTGATATTAGTGAAAGAATAAGGAATATCTTTAAATTATATAAGTAGATCATGGGATAAAAATTACAAGGTTACATTATAAGAAAGATTAACTTATGTGTTACTTATAGAATTATACACAATATAAAATAGAAACATCAGGTAACATTTTTTTTTTTTAAGTTATTTTATTTTTTCTTCGTGTAATATTCGAAAAAAGATGTACATGTTAATAATGAATACTGTTTATAGTGCTTAAAATGTTCGTGGAAAGCTTACAAATCGAAGAAGCGAAACTCGGAAGAGAGCTGACTGAAAAACGTGTCGAAACACATTCCAAAGCGAAGACGCCGCTGCATCGACCATCCATTGACCGTCACTTAGCATTTATCAATACCTTCCATCCAACGCCCATTATCCTATTGACACGCCACAGTGTAAAAGAAGAAACTCTTAATTGCAATTTCGATATATTTCCTCATTATTACGGGCTTCTGAAACGTTCATTTGTATCTTTTTCCGCAATTTATTTTAATGTAATTTCCAATGTACAGTTAATTTCCCTAACATAAATATAAATACTCTCGTTTTTACATTCAGATTGATAATAATAATCGCGGATATTTTCTTTTATAACGCGGTAACATTGTATGTTAGATCTGCATTAGAAGCGTTGAAAATAATTTATATTAGAAGGTTGTAATACGTAACAAAACTTTTTATTAATATTTATACGAGAAGATTAATATCGAGAAAGAATCAGTAAATATGTAAATGATTTCATAAATAATTTATAACTTATGTACCTCAATTTTCAAAGTTTATCGCGTGTATTTAGATAACATCTTGTATTATTGTAATGTACTGTCATAACTTATTAACGTCGATGTGATATATATATATATATATATATATATCACATCGACGTTATATATATATCACACACACATATATATATAACTGTTTACACACCTACTATAAAGGTGTATTTATAAAGAATAGACATACCTAAATTGCATGATGATGTTATTAATATTACGCGTTAATCAAGATCAAGGTTTATCGTTGCTATATTCGGAAGCGTTAGGCAGTGCTATATTAGGAGATTAAATATAAAATCCAATCTTCAAAGCTAGTGCAAAATGTCGTATTAACTGTAAGATGAATTTACTATCAGAAAGCCAGAATTTTAACCAATCAATGAATAATCACACAGAACAATACGTACATTTCTTGCATTCTACCTATATGAATTGTGGATTTAGATCTCGTAGGGATTTCATAATTCTTCGCAGCACTGCTTCTTGCACTGTTACGTAAACAACTCCATCTAGTGGATTTTATTTCTATCTGGTGTAATTTGAGCCAGTTTAACGTAAGACGTAACATAGCATCAGTGATTTATATTCGACCACGTGTCTTTGGATTCCTACATTTTCTCGCGAGTTTATTTTGCCTGCCCAAACACCGGTAACTACTATTTATCATTTCAATGAACTTTCGCGATTGTATAATTAAAGGTGTCGTGTGAACAGTAGCCTATATAATATCTAGGCAGTTAGCGATACTGGCGCGGTCGTACGTGCCGTGAGAGTACGTTATTATAATTTCTCTGGCAGCGGCATTTCACGAAGGTACGCAAGGTGAGAGATAAGTAAGCCGAGTCCATTTACAGTGGCTAGTGATTTATTGGCCGCGGAACATAAGATGTCGTTAATCGTCTTGCATCCATCCTGCGTGTCATGTAGCACTCTCGACGAATCATCTATGTGTATAGGTGCACGTTTATACGCGTTTGCGATGCTCCACGTGTATAGTTCGTGTGTAGAGCCAGCGATACGAGGCACATTCGAGAAGTTCGATCGTTCGATTGATTTAAGACGGCAGTAATCGGCTGGCCGAAAAGCCGTCGCGTTCTCTGTATGTATCGACGATATTTTCATGTTTATGTACGCGCACGACTGGACGTTAAAGTCCTTCCCCGTTTCAGCGGCTCTTACATATATTTTCAGAAGAGTTTACGCTCTTACTAGAAGATGCAGGAACACGAAAGGGGAACCCATGGTCCCTTTCTACCAGAGGCTATTTGAGCCGACATACCTCCCGCTTATATATCATATTGCCACATTAACCACGTCGCTTCGGGTCGTACTTCGCGACTACTCTAGTAGCCCGAAAACCAACCTTAACGTTTACCAAGGACTGACATGCAATACCATGTACCCTCCACCCTTCTGCCTATATACCCTTTCTTTTTATTTCGCAATCACCTTGTTCGACCAATTACGCTTAAACTTCAAGTTGTTTTGACAACAATTCTCAATTCGAGTACATGAGATTTTATTATCAATCATTAAATGAAACTTTTTAATTCGTTCCGAATATCTACTGTACCTACCTGTTCTTATAATGATTTTAGAAACGCTCTTTTTTGGATCCTATATCCCCATTTATATTTATATTATAATCCTCGACCCCATTTATATTTCATGTTACGAAGTGGTAGCATCTCTTAATCTGTTGATTAATAAATTTAAGTTTTTTTAAAATAATGAATGGCATCCTTATACGAAATGGAGAATCGATTTAGAATTGTTATAAAAGCGAGAAAATAACGGTTGTACAACCGACATGGGATAAATTTCGGTTCCTTGTAACAGTTATTCGGAATAAAGATAGCACATAACTGTTTTAAGAACCGAAATCGATATCATAACTGTTCTCTATCCCTGGTTCCTACTCGTCCGCCACTAAGGTGAATAGAAACATGGATTGGATTTACATTGAATTTCTTTCTTACGTTTTAGAGAAATGAAAGACCTTTCTGGTCTTGGGAAGATATTATTTCCATATCGAAGATATTGTTCGACGATTCGAACATAACCCAACGATAATCAGAGACGATCTAAAGAAGGAAAAGGAATAATCTTGAGAATGTAATTTTTAGCTATGCCATTTGTTTTGACTGATTGATGTAATATCGCATAATGAATGACCACTCCTTGGGTAGAACCATAACCATTCGTTTACGTAGGAAGATTGATCGCTTGACCAACGTGATTTCAATTAATACTGATAATCAAGGTTACGTTTGAGAAACATCTAAGCAACAGAAACATGAACTATTATCATCAACCACGGGTAACAATAGATTGAACACGTTAGAAGGAGAGCGTACACTTAAAAGATATTAATTACTATGTCATAGTTTTGATATTACCGAAGGAAAAGATGTATTACTGGATATTTAATCATCTGTGAAAATCAATACAGCGCATCAGGAAAGGTCGTAGGTCTTTGGCAATCTCTCTGAAGATCGGCTTATTTACCAGACTTAGTATGTCGGAGCTCCGCAGGGGTGCACGCTCCAGATTTACATTAGATGCCGACGTGTTCTGAGAATATTCCTGTCTTCTGCGCAACATATGTTTCTTCGTATGCAAAAACGAGATGACCCTGTGATAGATAGGAATGTGGTATAAGTCAGCCTTGCTCGTTCTCCACGTACAAAACAGGCAACCTTGAATTACTTCTGTATGTCCGCGTTCTTTTGAATTAAATACGCCTGTCTTCGTTTCTCAATCTCTTCTCACGGATTATTAAATATCTTTTCATCGGACATATTTTTTAAATGAATCATTGATGTACGATTGTATAATATTATACGTTAACATTTTCATTCTTCATGCCATGTATGCGCAGCATTGTACATTATTAATAACTCTAACAAGCTATTGATTTATTAACGGATAAACGAATTTGTGAATGTAGCATGTATAAATTTCTTCGTACTAAAACGTGCCAAATGAGACATATCAAGTTTATTATAATTTTAAATTAACGATTCAATACGGAACACAAGTTTTACTAAGACCGTAATGATCTGTTGCGTTTATCTTATTTACTGTAAGTCAAATTCTTGCGAACGGAGCGTATATTTCGGTATTTTCACTATTCTCAGTGCTGAGAATGCCATATCAAGATATTCAAGGGCGCATTGTGATTTTTACATTTCTTGCGAACATCGAAGATATAATTTTCCATAGCTTGCTGTTAAACTCACCGGTATATTGCATAGTAGTGCTAAAATATCAAACTCTCCGCTCCGCGTATAAATCGCATCGCGTTTCTGCGAACGATCCTTTTAAGAAGCTCGCCAAGGTCAAACAACATATCGCATGATCTTCGATGGCCACTTAATTCCCAGTGTAACCCGAGGTAAAGAGGTACGAAGTGGCTCTAAAGTGCTCGGTACTTATCTACAGCTCATGCGGAAAAGGGAAATACGGAGGATGAAATTGAAGGAGAAAAGAGGCGATAGGGTTGTGGCGATCGTTATTACGCGGCTACTTTCATCAGTGTTGTGGCCCTTACGTGAAAGCGCCGAGTCGAGTCACGAATCGTCGTGTATTCGTCGCAGATTTTACCGGTAATTTGCGGTAATATTATAATCAGCCCCTTGCTGAGCCTGAGGAGGTGCCGACCCTGTGCTCTGGGCTAAATTGATGACCCGTGGAATCGTACGTCTCGCCTTACGTATGCTCCTCTTATTGGACTTGCTTCGCGCGAGTACATCTTTTTAGTATCCTTTTCTTACGTCATTAACCCACCGAACCCTCGAAAATATCTTTTACAGTTAACACCTTTGAATGCACGTCGCCAGTTATTCTTATATATTAATATCTCAACACGAACATATTATTCTGTGAATTTATTATGGTTCTTTGGTTTAAATATCATTATTGAGTCGGGTGTTAAGTATTGCTTCGATTTCTCGGATTTATGACACAGACAGACGCATAATTGCTATTTTTACTATAGATTTCAGATCTATCGTGGTTCAATCTTTTTGCTTAAAAGGTTGAAGCTTAGAAATTACTCTGTGCTCGCGGAATTGCACATCTGCGGGCCAGATGAGTTATTAAGCTTTCGCCTCTACACTCTTAATAGTAATGACGTGTCATAAACCTGTAGCTCAGTACTTAAACACATTGACAATCAGCAAACGAAATTGCTTTTTGGGCCTAATTCGCGCCGCTGGACCTTTAACTTGGACCAGCTTGATGGGGAGTGCTCCAGGGTTAGATAGAGTCGTGCAGAGGGATACGATAGGCACTGATTAACCAATTAAGTAAATTGGCTATATTTCGTTAGTTAGTATAAAGGGACGTCCAAACATTCAGTTTCCTCGAGTGAGTTTCATAAGATTTCTCTGGTAACAGTTTGCGAAGATTTCTTGCACACGATTTTCACAGTTTGCAAGTACATCTGCATCTTATAGTTTTGCTTTATAATGTAATCGAGAACAAAGCGGTTTTCGTATATCACCAAAAGGTTGATCCTTCGAAAGTGATATTTTATAGTCGGCACACCATCGTGCCACGAGCGCTAAACATCAATCGTTATATATAACTTCATGTTATTGAAAAATTAGTTATTTTGAAAATATTTAAATGAAAAGAATTTAGTCGAAATATTAATATAATGATTATAGCAATGACTATTTGTAGTATATTTTTGACTGAAGAGCATCTTAAAAGTAAAATTTTGTATCTTTTAAATTATCCGCGATATTTCTATGTACAATGCTAATGTGTACTTGAATGCAAATTGAAGATTGCTGCTTTGTTCTTTTGTTCCAGACGATATTGTGGGAGTTCATTGCACTCATGGCGTAAACCGTTCGGGATATCTTATTTGTAGGTTAGTATATTATATTAAGCAATGTGTGGTTATCAAAGATTATCTCAGATATGTTTTACATGTTGAAAGATTATGTATATACACACACACACATCAGATTTTACAAAATCAATACGTTATTAATTTGCAATTAAATTGATAAAACTAACGATGTACATAAATTCATTTGTTTTGTTACAGGTATCTTGTACAGCAATTAGGTTGGGAAGTCGATACCTGTTTAAAAGGTAAGTGAACCATAAGTTACAAAATTCATAGTTTTATAAACATAATTACATAGAAACTAAATACCTACTAAATGTTATAATGAATACTTTACTTTGATGAATACTGTGCCTAGTTTTGTATATCATGCGCACACCATGGATTCGTACACATTCTAATCTCCCACAAGTGCATAAATATTCGCAGTCTAATAACGACAGATTATAATTCTATCTATATTGAACGCATCGAATAAGATCAACTACGTTGCAATAGATACACGTGAAAATGCATTTCCATAGGTTAAAGAAAAATTCCTTTCTAAAATTCATATCTTTATTGAAATTTAGCTCCTCCCGTTTGTTTCTATACCTGTTACACAAGCGCATTTTACGTATTTGTTTCAGCATTCGAAGAGGCTCGTGGCTATCAGATCGAGCGTAAAAACTATATAAACGCGTTGCAGAGAATACCACGCGAGAAAAGCAAACCGGGTAAAATCAAAGCGCGACCGAGGGATTGGCTTCCACATCCAATCCAACCATATACGATGGGGCCGCCAGGTCTCGTAGCACCGCGACGCGGTTTCACAAAAGACGGTCCATTTTCGTTGCCACATTTCGGTTTTGGCGGTCCGCCAGTAGGCTTTCGTCCTATGCTACCTCCACCTGGCATGCCGCTGGTACCACCGCCACCAGGTCCTTCGTCTATGTACGGACCGAGGTCATTCAGGTACAGACCGCCACTGCGACCAGCCATGTGTCCACCGCCACCTCGACCAGGTTTCGCATTCCCTATTCCAGGTTTTCCGCCACCATGTCCGTCCAGAACACCCGCTGGAAGGTTACCTCATGTTCCACCAGCTCGGTTACCACCGCCAAAAATCCCTCCACATCCCCTCCCACACTCTTCGTCAACGCAACCTGTCGTTTTGAAGCGATTGCAAGGGCAAAAACGAAAGTCGCACGTACGAAATGGCATTCTGTCGCTGTCTAGAAATCCCGCCGGTGTTATTAGGCAAAATAGCCAAATGAGTAGGATAATACCGAAGTTATTGAAAGAACAGGACTTCACAGTAGATACGTTCGAAGAAAATTTACTCGCCGTTTCGACTCAGTCGAACAGGCGGCCAACGAAAGAAAAGTTCAATCAAACCAAGTGACGACGTGCCATTTAGGAGTCATGATACATTTACTTAAATGTACAACATCCTGTGTAATTCGCTGTTACCGAAATTCGCAGTTTTCTGCGATGGTTTCGTTAACCGTTAAAGGAATAAGCAGTTGCGAGAATGGACAACGGCTACTAATTAACACGATTATGGAAATTTGTCTGACTTGGACAGCAAAGAAGCATAAAGATATACTTTGAGTGTGTTTATATGAAATGTGAAAACTTGTACAGTACGATAGATGGCCATCCTACACGACCCCCTTTACTCGTTACCCCATGCAACATGTTCCTTGACACTATTTTGACGAGTACTTTCATCATTTCTGAGAATAAATACACTTTGTCGATGATATTATTATGATCCAATCCATCACCATTCTCCTTCTGTAATTAATTATTTAAATAACTCATGTCCGAGAATTATGATCTAGTACTTAATTGATCACAGGTGATTATTGCTATCGTTAATTCCGACTCGAAAGATTACAGTTCGATCTTTGTGCTTAGTTTTAGAGTGAAAATAAATCTTTCGGGCAGAGTTAGCCTTAAGTACAGTATTTGCAAACGTCGTATATTATATTCCAGCTTTAAATATGTGTAGACAACTCAAACGGCTCGTTAATTATATTTTATGACTGCAAATACGATGAATCCTTAATTTCTCGATCGGCTTTTCTCCTTAGAAATCATTTCGAGGGACCTTCTTTTAAAAAATTATTTCTTTTATTAAAGACCATTTGTTTATTGTTATTGACAAGTAATAATTACAATAATAAAAGATTATCATATACTAAGGTGTAATATGTTAGGTTTATTACTTATTTCGGAAATAATAATGTATTTATCTATGTATATTTTAAATCTCAAGCATATTCACTTGAAAATGTTTCTGAGCAACAGTTTTTATAAATACTGTGCTGCAAACATTTATTTTCATTCTATACTTAACAGAATAATTGTGCTATTTCTTCGTAAGTCATTCCATATTATGATCTTTGTGCGTAATTCGATCTTTTCATATTTTTCATTAATTGTATCGTATGTTAATAACGGTAAGAAACAATGTGATGAGAAAAAGAATTTCTACTTGATTTCCTTAGCGTCGTTGGCGTTTGCATTCTGTAAATGGAATACAGTAGATGTAATTTCTCGTTGTAAATCATGAAGATTAAGAAAATTTTTTTGTTAGAAAATATGTTACACGATCAATGTTATTAGCAATATCACGTAAAGACTAAAACAGCTATTCTTTGTTCAACAAGATAGAGCTTGAATCGTTTGAAAAGTAAAACGCGAGGAGATTATACTTTGATAGTTTGTCGTAGTATTTAAAATAATTCGTATGTATAATTAAATGTGGAAGATAAATGTGGATAAATAACACGTTGAAATCAAGATATTTTCTTGCAGATTTTATGATCAGATGAAATTGTGATTGAAAAGAATTTATCTATGTACTGTTACAGAGAATTTATATTTTAAATGTGACGTTTTACATTAGTAAACATTTCGAGCATAAACGTAATCGTCTTAAGGGGGTGTCCTGAATTAGAATGTTCTAAAACAGCGTTTTTTGTGATTTTTTTTAGAAGGGAAAGAAAGAAATGAAGTTATTGAATTTTGAGGTATGGTTTTCTATATATTTAACGAATACAAAAAAATTTTTTTTAAAGTAAAAAAGAAAAATTATATCAGATTTCTAAGCCTATTTCATGGGCATCTTGTCGCTACAGTTTTCAATCTGCGGGAAAGATCCACCTCGTAATTCTTGACTGAAACAAAAAACCAAAAAAGGATTAAATTATTATATATTTTTCTTCTAGAAGAACTAAACAACGGCAGAAAAAAAGTTTATTTAAATAATTGTTAGTTTATTTTTTTTAACCCGCCAAAATTGTTAATTTCACTTTTTTTCTGCCATTATTTAATATTTAATATTTAATATTTTAATCTTTTTTTGGTTTTTTGTTTCAATTTGTTTTTATTTAATCTTCTGAAAGTTTCAAATATATGTAGAGTATATTGTGTCAAAGCGATTTTTCAAAATTCTAACAGTTAACGGAGCTACAGCGATCATGCGCTTCTGTGTTATTTCGTATAAAATTGGAGTTCCAGTATTAGTTCAATGAGCGTCATAGAGTGAGTATCTTGGAACATTCGTGCAATTTTCTTGTCGATTTTTATGATTCGTTATGATTACTATTTAGATTATATTGTTACTTTATTAATCATATGTTTATCATTATTTAATTAGTTTCTTAGTTATATATTTATTTAGGCTTAGTTTACTTAGTTACTATATATTTATATCATTTGTGATAAATAAATATGAATGGATTGAAACGAAAATTTCTGGACCAAGAAGGATGATCAATATTTAAAAAACTGGCATGAAAATATTAAAAACAATCATCGACCTCCGAATAGGCAAAATCTGAAAAGGACGAGAGGCAGCAAATCAAAATAGAAGTAGGGGAATGCGATATAATGTATAGCCGGATAGGTACATATTGCGCGTGTATGTATAAATTTATTGCTGCACATCGAGTCAATATGTGATGTTACATTCGTACGAATATCGCATCATTATTAGATGAATCATAGAACAAGGGACATCATAGTTTGTCATGCAGCAAAGTTTAAAAATTTCGGGTTGAAAAGTTTCAATGTGTTGGCGAATTGGTCTTTTTCGCGCTTTGGATTCAAGGAATCTATTACAGTAAGTACTGAATTGTATTGTGTGATCCTTACACGGTAATGATATTTTACCTGAATTCTTGTCGTATGTTGAAATGTAAATATGTAATATCTAATAAATTACTTCGTTCGAGATAAAACCAGGTATTTGATTATGGGTAAAATCAGATACACGGGTATCAAAATGTCTTTTTGTTAAAATGTCTTTATTCCTTTTTGTTACCACTGGAAGGAAATGTTATATTTTTCCCCTATGATTAATATTACATTACTTTATGCTGATAATGTATTCTTCTTAAAGGGATGGTTTCTACTAAAAATGCAAATGTCTGTGGAAGAGATGTGCACATTTTGTGATTCTCTTCATATATTGGAAAGGGTTTATTAAATGCATTATCTTATATGGCATAGATGGGTTTATCAAAGCTGCACAAATGTTCAGGCTGGCAACGAGTCTTTTATTTATGACTCTTCTTACTACATGAATTATAATAAATTTATGAATAAGTTGCAAATAAGCCAAATAAAAGTACCAAAAAAAAAGGTAAACTAAAGCTGTTTATGAGTCAATTTTCACATAATTAAAATAAGTTAATGTAAGTGAACATAAGTTAATATTTGGCAAAGTCATATAAAAAAACTTTCTTTATTAGTTTTAATATAAGTTTTAATATAAAAAAGGAATAACAAAAATAAAAATTTTATAAATACATCATATTTTATGTGTTTTTCAATACACACATCAAAGTGCTCTGCCAATTACGAAGAATCGTCAGGGAACATGCAGTCTATGTATGAAACTGTTCCAAAGATTACAAAAAAAGTATTCTGTAGTAGTATACAAATTATAAAGAAGATGGAGATAGCAGAACGTTCAAAGCTGCAATTGATGCAAAATCAGACTTTCTAAAGACTAAGTAATTCTAAAAAAAGGAATACATTGGCCATGTGAAGAAAATGAGAAAAAGAATGGGAAGTCTGTTGCAAAGACTTACTGATAAATTAGTAAATGAATTGACCGTATATTATGATCTTGTTATCAAGAGAAATTCTCATTGTAAGAAAGAAACGAAGAAAGTCATGTGAAGTACTTTCCATCACAAGATATCAATGAAAATGTTCAGCAGCAAATGTGCTCAACTGACGAAAATTCTTGGTGCATTTGGCAAGAAGCAAAGACAAAGAACACATTACCCTATTACGTGCGCAAACGTCTCCTTCCCCAAATTGTTCGAGATGTAATTGGCCCAATTTACGAAGAAGTCAACTTAGAAGATGTGTTAAAATTATGTGAACTTACACGAAGTTGGATTTGCACAAAAGAGTAACAAAAGTTTGAATTCATTGAAGGTTTTACGTTTGGCGAAATAGAAGCAGATAGCCTTTCTAAAACGCCGTCTCTTGAAATCAGTGCTGTTACGCAAGAGAAAAGAAATTCGAAAGTTTGAATCCTCCTATTTGGACTATAGAGCTCCAAAAACATCAGTTTACGAAAAACATACAATTGATATTGCAGCATTTACAGTTGCCAGCGTCTTTAATGATCGCTACAAAAGCATTTTATCAACGCAATTAAACATTGAAATCGATTGTTTCAGCATTTGCTAAATAACGGATGAGCAATGTCTGAAGCTCGTTGCAGCAAAGAAGCAGGAGGAGCGAAAGAAAGCTCGTCTCCTTGCAACAAAACAGAAAGGGACTTGAGATAGATTTTTTGACGATTTGAATTGTAACTTTTGAAATGTCAAACTCGAAAGTCTAATCACCGATGCAATGGTAGAGATTTTCTACATAGTAATCTCTTCTTTGCTATTGATACATTCGTGTCTAAAATTATTCATTTACCTAAATCTACCGATGTTTTTCCAAAATTTTTTGAAGAAATTATTGTATACATGATTCATAAGCAATGTAAGAATCTTGTGCGTAAATTTCAACATGGCTATATAATTGGTAGGTCGTCAGTTACAAAGCTATCGGTTTTCGGTAATTATGTATCAACAGCTCCTGACAGGAGAAAGCAAATTCATGTTATCTACACTGATTTTTCTAAGGTTTCTCAGACAATCAACCATCAAATACTCGCATGAAGGTTATACAATTTTGGTTTCCGTGGAAGTATAACAGAACCCACAGGGTGCGCGTTCGTAATAACTTTTCTAAGGTAATCAAAGCCAAATGAAGAGTATTGCCAGGATCACATCTTGGTCCATATTATCTGTTATTCTTGTCAATAATTTAACTAGTAAATTTGTCCGTGTTAATGCGTTATATATTATACTTGGTATCTGAAAATCGATTCAACTGAACATTAAGTGAACTTGCAATCTGTTCTAACCAGATTAGCAAACTGACGTTCTATGAACGCACTGGAACTAAATATATCGAAATGCCGTATAACGCGGATTACGTAACGTAACGTAAATGTGCGACATTATCGAAGAAGTCTGCGATCCTCGGAGTTAGGTATATTTATTATATTATAATATTATAAGAATTAAAAACGTCATTGAAATATTTATTATAGTATATCCACGACTCTGTTTTCATCAATGTATTCGACGCATGATTAATAACGCATAGAAATCTCTAAGCATAATCAAACGTTCATGCTCAACTTGTAACAGGTGTAACGTCTTTAAAAGTGCTTTATATATCGATAATTAGGCTTATTTTGAACTATTTCAGCATAATCTGAACTGTCGTCAATCAAGATAAATAAAAAAAAAAAACAAAAAATATATAAGTTTCTTAGATTTTTATGGTTTATGACGGAAAATACTATGCTAGAAAACGATCATAGCTATAAGCTTATTCAAACCTCTCTTCATTGTTCTCCAGAAGAATGAAGACGTATTAACGATCTTATTTTTCCGTTTAAACTTATAAATGGAAAAATTAACTCAATGTTCTTTCAAGATCTTTTCGCTCCCCTCCACCTTCTTCTCAAAATTGCTGCAGGACAGTGAAATACGTAACTCTCCAAGATCTTTGCTTTTGGATCCGTCAAATCCTTCAAAACTTCTATTCTACTTGTTGTTGACCATGACCATCCAAACAGAACTTAAAGTTATTTCACTGTTTTCATACATTTTTTGTAATTTCGCGATAATATTATTTTACTCGCGCATACTACGATATGACGAACAAAATTCCAAATTATTGTAACTCTGATTTGTAATGAGACAGTTTCCCTTATATAAACGAATAAATAGATAAATAAACCTTTTTATAGTCCTTAGAATTCGTTAATTTTGCTAAGCAATAACTGTGCTATATTTTACATAAATGGTTCCTAATTGTTTCGTTTCGTATCTTAAGTACTTTTCTGTGTATCTCAATAAAAATTGACGCAACTTTTATCGAGCGAAAGCAAGTTACTATGCTGTACAAAGCTTAACCGAAACAATAATTTAAATTACCAATAAATTATTGTTACTGCGTACAGTCTCGTTTAAGGATCCTGTAATATTCATAATACTTTAATTACTGTATTTCGCTATTGTATCTGTTTTATATTTGTATCACTGTTCTTGAACTATGTACCTTTAAATTTTTCTATATATTTCCTCACAAATATATATACAATGGGATATAGTAGAACGAAATAATTGGTCCTAGAACTTCATTATAACATCAGTTCGTTCTAACATACATATATGTAAATAAAAAATACATATATAAATGTGTACATTGTGATGTTATTCCTAAGAACTGTTCGTTATAATTATATTGCAGATGTTTATGCAAACTCATATCTTCGTGAATATAATCGAACAAATAGTATGTAACGAGAGATTCGTTTCATCCACTAAACTTTAGGTATTTTTGCAAACATTTTATAATTTTAGATATAGAAACATCCAATGCGTGGAGTATTGAATATAAAACATCTAGAGCATTTTTATACTTTTTATATCCAATATTCTAAGCACCTAAAAAGTTTCTGTATTTCAGATATTTTATATATGTTCCTATACTATGTTCAAATAGAGTATTTTCGCACTTTCAAATTTCCCGATCATGAGCAAACATCAGCAGTCTAGTTAAAGCATTTATTTATTTTACGATCATTCGTTATAACATATCCCACTGTACCCTCTGGAACCTAAGCGTTCCTGAGTACCACGCGGAATTCACGCACGTTGAACGTGCGAAGCTAGATATTTGGAGGGCTAGAGGAATGGATTTCGCAACGTTTAAGTAAGGAATGTTCGACGTTTTACGTTGATTCTGTTACGTAGGTAGGTATTGCACGTGATACAGACACGATGGGGAACGTACAGAGGGGACAAGGTCGGACACGAGCCGTGACTCGTCGTCGTACGTCCCTTGTCTCGTTCTGAGATATTAAAGTGATTCAATATTCGGCTCCGGTCATAGGTCACTCGTGTAGGAGGGACATGTCTTTTATGCGCCTGTCCATATATCACGAACTGCCGTTGGCGTGCGTGGAATAATTCCACGAGAAATTGCACGCGTCATACGCGAGTAACGCCCTGAGACTCTTGGCGATCTTTGCCAGTGGCCTTGGATACGTGGCTTGAAACAAGGAAGAATATAAATCAACTATATGTAGATTACGTATCTAGCTATCGGCTATTTTATGTCTAATCATCGAACGCTTCAAGTTACAAATGCTGTTTTTTCTGTGCTAAATGTATGCGAACACTACGGGTAAAGAACACTGTAAGTCGTATTTCCCATGTTTAATAAGGGAGCAGTTGAATAGGAGATTTATTTGTTATATGTTTGTTTGAAGTATTGGCTAAGTTCTGATTGGCAAATTCGTGATATATCAACGAAGGGGAAATGTAGAAGAGGAATTAAGAGTGTTATTGAAATAATATTTTAAGTGAAACTAATTGCTTGTAACTGCGGATATTAATAAATTGTTTGATAATAAAGAAAATAAAGGAACCCTACTCCTCTCCAATATTAGTAGTCTCTTATTATGCACTGTGCTTTTAGGCAACAGCGATCGTTACGCGTGTATTGTTATTTTATTAATAAGGATTGTTAAATGTAAAGAAAATGTAAAAAAAGAAAGACAAGTCTACGTTTAGAAGGAAAGTATACGATTTCTCTGAATTTCTCCAAGCGTGTACAGTGTTCGGTTTAAACGGAGGTGATTAAATATCTCGAAAAATATAGAATATATGTAAAGGTATACAGTGGAATTAAAAGATTACCCAATCTAAAAAAAGGGTTCTTCCCAAGCACTTTTGATTCCTATAATTGTGAAAAATATTGTATAAATGTTAGAATAAATATTTTTGTATAATATCTAAGTACGTAGCAGTTAAGGAAGTGTAACATCGCGAAGCATAGATTGCTCTTTGTTAACGAGGTATTGTATAAAAATGTAAGGAAACTGAAGCATATATTTCGTACGATGAAAATATTCCAAATGTACTTACGTCGCATGTGTTATTTTTTTAGTATAAAAATGTGTAAAATGGAGATTATGTAATTCTTACATACACGAAAGCTCCTGCTATTAATAAAGTGAAAAATTACTGAAATTTCATCGAGTGTTATTTACACGCTACTCTTTTCTAGGTATGTGTATGCGTACATATATATATGTATTGCGATATTACATAGCAATTATGAGAAAAAAAAGACATTGTATATTTAAAATTGAATTATTTTGCTTGTCTCATATTTTTACTGTGATATAATAAAATCAATGCTTAATGGGAGGGGTATGAAAAAGAAGCAAAATGTGGGAATACGATATGAAACAAAGCTATAGTATAATAATGTAAAGTAATTATTAGCTTCTAATTTATGAATATATGGAATGGTGATATCTTCGCACAGTACCTGATAAATTTCTTGAAATTACAGGTTCGTAAATTATTCACCGTTCCAATTTGTCGAAAAACCATGCAGCTTTGTTATTAAACGCAATTCGAAGGATCAGTTTCATACCGGTGACCCGCGAAATCTGCAATCTCACGAGGCGAAGTAATATCGGCGAGAGACGTAGGTGAAAAATAAGGGAATTCAAAACAGATCTTAATCACAGGGAGAGAAAGGCAGCAAGAAACGACAAGCGATCAATCGAACGAAGAGTTTGTCGCTGATTTCGCTTAGGGTAATCTGTACGAGTGACTTCTCCAAGGAAGTACGACGAACTGTGCAGCGAGTCACTGGGACGCGAAAGATTTTTGAAAGCGGACTCGATTCCCCGCGCGGAAGTAAATATCATCGTGGCGATTCGACGTGCCACTATGAAACTAGATCACACATATAGAAGCGTATAATTTGTCACGACAGAGTGGAACAATTCGAAAGGGTACACAAATCTCGGTAAGGCAATCGTAGTTGAGTTGGACGAACTAAAAGACAGCGGGGAAAGCGGAGCTCGAGGTGGAAGGATCGTCGCCCTGCTCACCGCGATTCCTGGTACACGGGGACAATTCAACAGCAACTTCTGCACAAGCCTGGCAACGATCACGAGAAATAATAGTCCGCTTGAGTCGGCTAATGCTCGTCTTCCCTCGAGACAGTAGTTTTCCGCTAAGCATTCGCTCGCCACCTATCTCAGCTAGACATTAGATTTATCGACATATTTTCTCAGTCTTTTGCCAGACTTTATTTATTTTTGTACAACGACAATCCACCTCGTCCCAGTCTATACCAGTTCCCTTTCTCCCTTTCGACCCTCCTCGTTTCTGGCTATCTGAGAATTCTGTTCGCCTTGTTTCGGATTTGCTGGTTGAACAAGAGGAGACCCAAAACGAGATGATGATGACGCGAAATAGATAAAGGGGAACATTCTCGGTCATACTCGAAGAAAGGAATGTTCGCTGCCTGTTCGGTGTATATATACGTTTAAACTACCTAGTCGAATACTGTTGGACACAACAGAAATTTTATCTGAAAATGTGATTTCGTACTTTGGAAAAATAAGTAAAATAATTTAATTTGTAATTAAATATCTACTATATTTTAGCAATCTTCAATTATAATCTTGATAATTCGTCTCTGCAAGAACGGTTTTTAGAGATAGTCTATAGATTACGTAGATATGGTAGTTACTATTCGGATAAATAGATAAAGGGCAAATTAAGCTTACAAACTGGTCTTCGTGATTCAAACTTTTGTTTAGAAAAATGTTCATGCTCGGCACTCGGTTACTCGTGAAAAAGGAAATCATCTCATCTAACTGCCGCGCGATCGTCTAAAACGGTACTGCGAATGCGCCTCGACGCGGATTCAAACTTTTCGAATAATTCGTAAAAAGCGACGCAGCGACAAACAAGTCCATAAAGAGTCGGCTTCCTCTTTCTTTCTTTCTTTCTTTATTTCTTATTCTCTTTCTGCGCTTTTACAGTTTCTCCTTTCGGCTAGCCGTTTAACGGAAGTTTCACATTTCACCGCGATATATTCAAAATACGCGTGTCACCGTGCAATAAAATTCGAATTCACGTTCGTTAGATATCGAACGACTATCTCTTTCAAATATTTTGCAACGAATACTTATAACTTTTGCATTCGCCCAGTGTTCCCTACTAACTTTAGCAGCTACTTTCCAGATACCGAGTACCATTTATGTGTCAAAATATAACGTCACGGAATTATACTTTGCTTTTAGTATCGTGGTAAGTGGATTTGTTGAAGGTAAACAACCGGGTTAAAAATACAGATGTTGGCTATGTTAAATAAAACTATGTCAAGTATTAAACAAGATTAGCAGGTATTCGGTATTTTTATGTTTTAATATCGTAGAATTACAACGAGGCATCGCATTTCTTACTCATTTTTCTTTTATTATATTTATAATTCCTGGCTTACTAGTCACACAAAGAAGCTTATCTAACAGACGGTGGTTGTTCGAAATAGTTATTAATATACATCGATATTTTGAACTCTATTTTTACTTATCTTGATTACACGGTATACAATCCACAGTGTAATATTAACAAATTTTCTACTCTTCAGAAATTGTCTGACTAGCTTAGACGGTAAATCACGGATAGAATATTCGCGGAAGATGGGTCTTCGGAAGGAGAAAAACTCGTGCAGTTGGACCGACGTAATTCTATGCGGCGAAAGGGCTCGGGTTCCCTTTAGGCGCAGATTGGCAATTAGTTTCGATTAATTCTTCAAAAATGGGGAGAGAGAGATGCACGCGCGTGGTCTGCGGTAGGTAGGGGCCTTCGTTCGAATAATAGGAGGCTGAAGGCTCATCACACGTGGGCCTAGCTCGAATAGATAACCCTACCTTTCTTTTTCACTCTTCTTCCACGATCTTCGTCTACCTATTTGTCTATCTGTATCTATGCTTATGCAGAGTATTTCCATCGATTCAGACACATTGTACGCGTATCTGTTCAGCCTTGTTCACATTAGTCAAACTGTTTGAATTCAAGCGACTTGAAATCAGATGACTCGATGTAAGGCTCGCTCGTATTTATCATGTCACTTGAACTCAAGTGATTCGATTCTACTTTTCGATGGTTATGTAATGAAAAATGTCCACGGGAATGGTAATACGAAAAGTATTTGGTCATCGCTGAATTTCTTACGGGATTTACGTAGTAATTAATTAGGTCCAAGACCTGTATCAAATTTCGTATTATTTAGCAATATTTCGATATGATTACAACAATTTGATATTACGAAGATGAAGTGTAAAATTATATATTTAAATTATATAGTGTCAAAACATTTGGTCGATGCTTATCTGATATAATTTCATCGATTTCCTCTGTTTCTTGTTTCGTGGAGTTAATTAATTTGGCAAATAAGAGACTCGAATATCGTTGTTCCCAATTATATGCGAAAACATTTTTATCGTCAATTTGTTTACAGATGCATCTTTTCTACGTAAAATTCGTCCGGACTAACCGAGTTGAATCACGTCGCGTAATCGCATGCTACACCGAGCGCCGCGCCACTGAGATATACGTGGCAATGCACTTTAATGCCGTGGCGCGGCCTACTTAGCGGTTGGCTTGATTAACGTCGAGTGATTAATAGACGCTCCCTCTGTTCGTAAGCAACCCCAACAGCGGCTGCTTCGAAGATCTAATCGCACGATATTTATTGCCTTACGCATCGTCCACCTCGAGGCCCTCGCCACGCCGATTTTGCGAATTCCCCTCCTCCCTCTCTTCCTCCCACTTCTTTTCTTCTCTTTCGCCCTCATCATCCCTCTTTTTCCTTTTTCATTCCTTTTTCTTTTCTTCTTCGTCCTTCGCTTTCGTTTATTTTGCTACGTCGTTGGAAGCCGCTGCGTGGATCTTCTTGTTCCTCTGTACCTCTTTTCAGTGGTACACAGCTTTTTCTCGCTTTTTACTCGATTAGGAGAAGTCGGCTTACTCGCTATTGTATATACTGACGTGATCGTTAAAGTTGTCTATTCAGGATACACTTGCAAATATTAAATTGTACGTATGTTTTTATTGGAGAATTTGATAAAATTGATAATCGCACAACTTTCTGGAAAAAGGGTCCATAAGACGATATATTAAATGGAAGAAATTACGTCGGAAGTCTTAGTACTAGTTGTGTAATATTAGTCACGAATTAATAATCATCATGGCTGTTAAAGAATTTTATACTTTTCAAAAACGAAGATTTATTTATTATTTCTCTTAACTTGTATTTAGTGCCCCTTCTTAATCGATAAATCGATAAATCTTTTAACTCCTCGTATTATACGGAAATATATATGCTACTTGTCAGTATATATCTTGAAACAAATAATACCACCCTACTGGCTTTAATTATACAAAATACTATGAAAAGTAAGAATCAAAGTCTCATTTGCTAATAAACGACGAGTTCATCAATTTAGTGATTCCAATCATCGATAACAATTAACATATTATAACGCGAATATATCGGGGACATCATCGTGGGAAAGCATAGTCGTTGAACGTTCCGTTGGAGAAAGACAGCGTGTGTATGACGCACCAAAAACGTCGGGTACAGGGTAATAACAGACTGTTTTTGACGCGAATGGTAACGTTACGAGCTACGTCAGACGCATCGATCGCGAAATTTTAGCAGAAAACATTCGGCCAAAAATAATCTCGGTCTTTGGGCGTACGGCGATTCGAAGAAAGTTGATTAATATCGCGTGCGTCATTGGATGGACGATGGAATCCATTTGCTATCATCGTTGCTGTATAAAGAACGACAAATTCTTGAAATATTCAATTTCAAAGGCCCGATGGCTTGCAAGTTCCATCTGAACACCCTCCATTTAACGCGTTATGTACGGAACATAAACATTTTGGTATTATTGTTACTCCTTTCAAGATCAAATTTTTGTTCAGCTGCCCAGCAAAATTGTTCCCTTTATTAATTATTAAGATATAGAAACATATTTTCTGGATTATAAACAAAGTGTAACGTACTAAGGTTTAAAATCAGATTTACAGAAAATAAATGCATTCGTATCAACTAGTTAATTAATAAGTTACTACAATATGCATAATGTTGCGTATATACATGAAACGTGAGAGGGTTAATAAAACATACGCTTTAGGTCTATTCTTGGTAAGTTTGTAATTTTTGGTACCAGAAAGCTATTGTGTGATATTATTAAGATCAGAAAGATTGAAAGAAGTATGAATACATCGTGTAATATTTCGTAAAAATTTGATAAAACTATACATAGAAATGAATTTTTATACAAATTCATGCATTGACACAGAATCCTTGTTAACCTGGGAATATGCAAAATTGTCGAAATAGAAAAATGGAAGATGTTCTTCCAGAATGCAATTTGCATTTTGTCATTTCTCTTTCCATTGGAATATCGATTGTTGCGTAACAGTAATCTGATAAAAACTGCAGTGCAGTTTTTTTGCGACAATTGAATTCACTCGAAAAGCGAAGTAGCCGTCTGTTCTCCCGGAAAATCCAGGATGATACGACATTGCCTTTCGCCGCGAGACATATCGTCTCGCGTTTACTCTCCTCTTACGTGTTGCGTCAGCGTTACGTTGGCGCCGCATTCGTCTATCCAGACTTTAAGCCGTGTTTACAATTCCAACTCCGATGGTCTGCGATTACCTTCGTTCCGGATCGCGTCCCTCTTATCCGATTTTTCCATTCGAGAGTAAAAGATACAGGAGCTGCATGGTGTCAACTGAAACTTTCTCATCGCCATCGTTTCAGCTACTTCCACGAAGTATCAATATTTTGATAAATCGTTTGTACGTAATATCATACGATAAAATGTCAAAGATCGAATATTTAGCATATTATTAAGCCGATGATTTGTCAGATCATCCTCATGGTTTCTTTAGTTTCACGGTATTTAAAGTGCTACGCAAAGACGAACTTAATTTGTAAGCGAAGAAGTATTGTTATATAAGAGAATTTCTCGACAAAAATTACTTTATTTCATTCAGCTCCCTATGAATATTTCTATGATAGAAAAAGGAGAATAAATTTTTGGCGTCAGAGTGTCTTGAACATTCGGTATGTCTTGACATTAGATGCAAGAAGTGGTGATAAATATGTACATTAAGTTCTTCGAACCAACTATCTTTACCCTTTGACTTGTGACTAGCACTTGTAATTTATAGTTTTCCTTGCTAACTTATGATCTGACAAGGCAATCGATTATATTTCCCAATATGTCTGTACATTATTTTTTCCACTTTGCGAGACAAAATACAATTCCTCTTCCTTTATAAATGTTGAGGTTATTAGATGCATGTGAATACAAAGGAACGCGTGGATAAATTGTAAGGTAGAAAATATATATCTTAAAACTAAAGTGTAAATACAAAGTTCGGAATATAATATGAGCTGATCCAGATCCGCACGCTAGCAGTGTTACCCTATGACTGAAAAACCCTGAAGCCAACGTTGCCTGTGTACAGTTTATGGTTTGCCTTCGACCCAGTCTTTTGTCTATACGCTGTCGATGGCTTCGGTGCTTGAGAAAACTAAAAGACCAGATGTAGAGTTTCTTTAGAAGTGGTGACCACTTCAACAATAAATATTCACATAGAAGTATTTACGGATTTGAATGACAATTTTGGGAAACATTGTATTTCATAGAGTATCCTTAATTAAATCACGCAGAAGGATTTCGAATTTGCAAAATTTATAGAAAAATAAGATTTCTTATTTTTCACCAATAGATTGTAGATTTCTATGCGAATATGTACTTTTATGGATACAGGTAATGGAAAATAGAATCTAAATATTCATTTTAGCTGTTAAAAATTATAGCGAGTACACCATTGTGGATATTCTGTGTACTTTTCTATATTAGTACACGCATCCTGTGTATTTTTAAATTTCGCAAAAATGTATAAAAGACCGCAGCCCACTCATCAGCAATGTGTTAAGCGAAACAATGTGTACTTGAGTTGTACCATATGTCGATGTATAACCAGTGGCAGCCCGGAGGCTGAACGAGGCATCCTCAGATAAAGTTGCTACACGTCATTATACTTTCGCACACTTTATTTATGTACGCGGTTCTCGAACAATGAGTCGATAATTAAAGCGGTTTGCAATTAGCGATTAGCGTGCATCGTTAGCACTGCGAAGAGTCAGCTGTTGGCGTCATATGGAGCGCTAGCTGGCTCGTAGTAATACACGATCGCGGCTGCACGCTGGTAACGTTGAATAATTCACTGATGAAAGTAGCCGCGATATCTCAGCTTTTATACTCCCGTGTCGTTACCCTTTTTCAAACTGTGATAAGATTCCGAAAATACCTTTGACTTCAAACAGATAATCGTATTTTTCGTTTTCGCGTGCCAAGTTCGTGTTTCAAGAAAGTGCAGGTATCCCGTGCATAAATGGGATTAATGGAGATGGAATTCTTGAGAAACTGTGAACGAGTCATGGGCTTTATATATTTCTATTAAATGGACGATCAATTTTCTGTTATTTATCGTTCAGATTTTAGTCATTGTTCAATTTTAGCATGGAAAAATAATTGAACCCGCTGATTTCATACAAAATGTAATCATACAATACTGCCACACAAGTGGCTGACTAATACATTTTTCTTGATAACAAAAAAGATCGAGAAGTTTTAAATAATTTCAGAGTTCAGTGAATAAATACAAGAGAGAAATAAGATTTTTCCGAACATACGCAAATAACCGATTTTACTATGATCCATTACTTACCTAAAACCATCATTCAATATGATTACAAATCTTCTTACGAATTAATTTTTCTTATTTTAAAACTAGCTAACAAAGCTATTTCGATTTTTAAAAAATACCATCTAACGTTACGATACGAGATGTATTTCTGAGAGATACATTTGTCTTCCAATAACATTTTAATCTATTTTAATTGAGTTTAACAAATATCACTTAGTACGATGATATTTACGAGAGATATACGTACTTGTTTTCCAATAACGCATAACGATAATGATATCGCGTGCATTTATGCACAACTTACGATGACAACATGGACCCGTACTGATTCTAATTAAGACGAACAAAGTACAAATCTCACGTAATCGGAACGTGCGAATGAACTGTAGCTGGATTCGTGTGATCGAGAAGACCAGGCAGGGATCTTCCACTTCTTGCCTCCCACGACATCGTTGAATGTTCTTATTATCCCCGAGTCCTTTGATCGATACGAACAGATATCGATAACGGCGAGATCTTATCGTACAGGTAAGTCCAGATAAATGTGGATGGTGTTGCATTACACGAAGTCGTGATACATAACCAGCGATGCTATCGATGGATACAAAAAGGCTAACAATGAGAGGGAGGGAATGCGATGTTTATTATAGGTATTCAATCGCGTGGTACTTCACCTTGGACAAATAATGTAAATCTTTAATTAAAACTCTTGACAATCGTAATTATAGTTGGCTATTGTTAATCAAAATGAGAAAGTGTTTTAAAAATATCATATTGAATATATCTTTAGTGTACATATACATATAGAAATTTTACATCACAGTTTATTTCGGTAACATTTGTAGTTATGTATTGTGCGATGAACAAGACAATTTATTTCTGCGAGAAATTGTATTTAGATAGAAGGTACAATAAGGAGAGAATTTTTAGAGAAAAGCGATAAAATAAATTTATAGTGTTGAAACAAATAATGTTGATGAAACATTGGAATTTTGAAAGGAAATTGACAAGTGTTAACGTGATAGAGTTGCACTTTGTTCATCTCTTAAATTTCTTAGTAAAAAAGAAAGAAATATAACAAAGATGATAGTAATAAGGTAATAATTTATTTCAAATGTTAAAACGTTACAATAAGTAAATTTTAAATAATAATAATTTAATATTATTATTTAAATAATAATTTATGGAGTAGTTTATTGATATTTGAAAGTCATTTTTTCTTCATCTTTGATTAGGAAGTACATTAATTATGTGCTATTGTTCGCGATGAACATGGCTATTTTCATCGTGTAAATATATGTAGTTAGTAGTATAACATGTAATTATCGCGAATTCATCGTATGAAAGACGCGACTGGTGGCTATGTGACAGACTTGTGCTACTGATCGCTTGAAACGAACGTGGAAGCAGTGACTGATGGCGCACGAGAATTATTTCTGGCGCTTTTAAATCTTATTGCTCTAAAAATTGCTTTATGACTGCTCCAAATATTTTACTATGATTTCAAGTTTCGAACAATCTTATCTAAAAACTATGAATTGATATTAATCGATGAGATGTTTCATTTTAACAAGAGACTTGCTAACTGTATTACTGTTATTGACTTTTCAGATAATCTGTTTTATTTAAATAATTTGACATAATAATAAACATGATTTCAAGTGATAAACATCCATAACTCATTTAAGTTAATATTTACGATTTTAATTGCAATCCTCTTCGTGAATTTATCTTGGCACATAGTAAAAGTTTATATTCACTTCCATTCGATAATCAATTTTGTTTTAATTTTACATAACAATGGTTTTGTACGTATTTGTTAAAAAATAATGGTTTCCTCCCTTATTACTAATTTACAACATCTGTACTAATATTTATCCGAAATTATGACATTCGTAGTTTAAAGATACATTTTGTAATCTATCGCAAAGATTTTGGAAACTGATGTAGCAGAATATTTGTAATTTAAAAATTTGTAGCTTGCATTTTGATAAGGTTGTTTGTGATAAAACATACATAGTTACAGCAGATCGTATTTGTAATTGAAATTCATTTCTTGGCACCAAAGTAGCAACGCGATACGATCTTGAACTACGCGTACACGTGTAATGCCATATTAATCGTCGAACCTCTTATCGATGTCTGCATTAGGCAGCTTGGTTGGCGAAAGCACTTCGTTCCTCTTTCCATCCAATTCGGAAGGAGTGTCGCATCCATTTCCGAATTTAATATGAAGCTCGTCGCGTCAACGTTGATTCAATAATCGATAATGTTTCGTCTGCTGAGGTTATTCCAGCAATTAAGATATAATAGAATATCAAAATCAACGTTTTAATTTATAAATAACAACAACACTGCAAAAATACACAGAATGTACAAATAAATACAAAAATATATAGAACATTTTCATCATAATTACGATTTTTGCAACTGATATAAAGTATCATCATTCGCAACATTCAATGGATAGAACAAATTTCCAGCTTTCGTTTTTTCGATTGTGTCTACAAAAATAAAACATTTTTACGAATATCCTCAGTTCAATTATTTTATATTTATAAAACGTAAGCGCTCATATATATAGTCTCGTCTTAGGAGGATGAATTTGTATTTGAATATCGCGTTACTTAATTATTTGCTTTTAGACATTTATTTCTAGACCTGTTTCTAGTTAACGTACTTACATTTAATAACTGGTTTATCAACAAGCATTACAAATTTTGATGACGACGACTTTGATGAATTTACATATGACAAGGCAATCGTACATCGTCGACCAATGTAAAGTGACTTTCATCGGTATAATGGTGTCGTGTTTCGGCTAAAAATCGCGCGGATGTTTTTCGAGGAGAAAAATGAAGTGGCAGATGGAAAGAGGATAATAATATAGGTAGCCTGCGGCTGCGGCGATGATTAATAAATCAGGGACGGCGTTGAGAGAACAGTTTAACCTGTAACCTCTGAACGATGTATCGTGCTCCTTCTTCCTTTTACCTTTGCGTCTATCGTTCCATTCCTTTCTCCGCGTACCGACCGAACGCAGACTCGCGTGCATGCATCTTTTTCACGGAGCTGCAGTGCCGAAGCTGACTTTGTACGGCCGCTCACCGCGATACAGATACGTATGGCGGTTCTGTGGGAACAGACCGACTCTGAATGTTAATTGTTGCTTAAATTTATGACAGTCCGCCCTCTCCGCCTCGCCGCTTTCGACTCGCGGCGTCGTTCTTCCCTTCATCGGGCGGCCCGTTCCACCCTTTCCGGCCAAATAACCATGGCTATTCATTCCGCTGTTTCACCAACGATCCCTCGAAACGAGCTCGACGATTAACCACGTTTTGCCGCTCCACAAGCTGCAACCAGTTGAAATTAGCGGCTTCAACGGTACGTACCGAGATGAGAATGTTTCTTTCGTCGTCGTTTCACCGGAACTTTAAGCTTATACTACTGTTCGACGGAGATGACTCGATGATCGTGCATTTTATTAACGTGCGTACGTTTTGAGTTCAAGTTTGTAGGAATTTTTAGTTTTATGAGAATTTACAATGACATCAGCGTGGAACAGAAGAAATAAAAATCATGAAATTTCGAAGAAATATGAATTACGAAGAAAAATGCAGAAATATATTTGAGACGCTATTTAGGATAATTGGTATAATATTTAGTAGACAGGATAAGGGCTCTGTTGAAGTTCTATTTGTCCAATCACCTATACAAAATTATAGCTGAGGATTATCATAAGTCATACTTTCTGTCTTTTATAGGGTGCAATTTTTTAATTCAGTACACTGTCAACTTTCATATTATTTAAACCAATTTTTTATACGATTCCCTTTATTATACAATTTTAGGATGAAATACGTACTCTTGCTATCTGTGCATTTTCGAATATTTTGAAAACATTGTATACTGTTACATTAGTTGTTCTGCTGGTCTTATATCGGACTTATTACCTACTTTTAAATAATAATATATCTATCTTTGCACATAGCAGATCGTTTTTCTTTTCATATTACGATGCAATCTTTTAGCTACCGAGCAATATAAAAATTAAAAAATCCACAAATATACACTAAATTCGATCGTATTCACGAAAGTATCCACAGTATATTAACAAATATATAACCAGCTGTTGTTCGCGACTTCGTCAGCGTAGAATCGATCTGAATTTAACTTCACGACTCTAAATTCACTATCGTTTGTAATTTAAATCAAAATAGCAAATACCTCTGGAGAAATATTCATAGGAAGCGACGATCGACTGTCGATCGAGTGAAGCTCGACAGTACAGTGGAAAGCAAGTTGCGTTAATCCGACTTGGGTCGCATTTATGTTCATTGTTCGGCCCCCTGAGGAGCAAGCGTAATAAAATATAGCGTGTGTCCATCCGGACACACTTGTGCTTTCTAACGACGAAAGAAATATCCAAATCGATCGAACAGCTTCCCTGATTACCTCGAATATACGCGCACATACCTACGTACAGGTCTTCTCTGCTTATAATATTAGTATAAATTAAAAGATGACACCGTAAAAGTTCAAGCTTGCAAGTTCACTAAGAAGACGACGAATAGATTAAAAATTGTAAGGCCCAAAATGTGAGGAGGACCGTAAGCATTAGTCGCGTGGTGTATCGTGGCTCGAGTGACTCAGAAATTCCTGGAGCTGGGCTGACAGGCGAAATGGGTCAGACGCGGTGCACTTAATAAAGCCAGAATAACGTGGCGGGGCTCGCGATTACCATATGAATTGGTGAGCACCGTGAAAAGGAGCGGTCGTGCTATGGTAGCCACACAGAAACGCACGTACTCGTGCGCTTCGGTGCTATACTTTTGTGTGTGGTCCAGTGCGTGTGCTTGTGCCCGTGGCTGTGGCTGTCATCGATTGTCAGCGGCAGCTAGCTTGACGAGCCATCGCTCACTTTTCTGTCAACGCGCACTTCACTCACACGTGCCAGCGACGAGAAGAGCGCGCGACCGCATCACCGCCGCGCGTTTGCTTCTCTCTCAACCGGTTCCACATGCTCGTCCTGCGACATTATCGCGCTATGCTATGCTCTCTGCCTAGCTTTCTTCTTCCTTCGTTGTTTCTGTCTTTTTTACGTTCGACTATCGCCGCGAAGATATTCGCGGTTTACTGGGCCGTAACAGTTGGAGCTTCGGTTGAAAGGTCGCGTCGAAGATCGTATAATTCGACAACGTGTTTCTTGAATAGAAATATTTGCGGCTAGATGTGTTCGATAAATTTTTGAACGTACATGTATAGGGATTCGTGAAGGTATTTGAATACCTAACATTATTTTATGAATATATCACCTATATGTGCTGTGTACAATTTTCGTTAAAAAATTGTTCAAATGTTTCGTGTCGCATCGGAGATCGTATAATTCGACGACATGTTCGTTGAATGGAAATATTTGCGGTTGGACGTGTTTAATAGATTTTCGAGCGTATTGTATAATATTAAATTATAGAAAATTATAGAAGCATTATTTTATGGATATACTGTACGGTAACACATATTTTCTCGTACGAAATTTTACATCATTATATGCTACCGCGAATAAGATTTTTCCGAGCTTCCGACTTTGAAACAGCGATCAAAATACGATGATTTTTATATACCTGTTCTTAAGGTTTTTTCCTTTGTTTGTTCGCGTATCAGTTGCAATTCGTCGGGTGATAATTGATGTTTGCGCAGCGCTAGGTGGTACATTATCAGGTACAAATCGATACTTTCTGATTCGTCGCAAACGCACGAAAGACTTTTTACATTCCTTTTAACATGTCAAAATGTTTTGAAAATTACATTTGCCTTTTCTTTATGGTATAAGAATATTTTCGATTAAAAATAGCAATAACCTAGGAAGAATATAATATAGAGGAAATATAGAAGAAAAAGAAATTCTTCGATCATTTTCTTTCCATCGACCAAGTATCAACAGAAGTTATAAGCTTGAACAAAACATGACTTACTGGTACAAGTTTATCTTTTTAGGATTCAAAATAGGAATACAAAGTTTGTAATATTTGTTAAACCTCTTGATAACAACGATGATAATGCTCACTATCCTTTATCCTTTGTCAGCTCATAAAATTAATTTATAAAATAACAGATTCTTAATTTTAACGAAATATTTATGTAAATCAAATAAAAATATATACCACGTGAGGGAGTCGATGTAAATCTACTTTATATTTGTACAAACCATATAAATATTTTCTTCCATGACGATGCATTATTCATTTAATGTCCACTTCGTAGATTCACGTTTCAAAATGACATGCAATACGTAAATTTACATCGTGTTGTCGCATGAGAAATTTGCACGTCGGGCTTTGACCTTGCATCGTTTAGACCGCTATGAACATGTCATAAAGAGATGTCGCGACGACGGAAAAACCCATGCACCAAAGGATTAACCGAGAGAAAGATGCGAAAGAAACGCGTTGACCACCTTAAAAGTCTCGGTGTGCACGAGGCGAGCGAGATCGTAATTCGGTACATCCTTATGACGATCCGTTTTATGTTTGGCTGTTCACCGTTACTAAAAATGACAATGCGAACGCCATTCAAGCCGAGTATTTCTTTCGATATTCTGGAGATGGTGCCGACCTCGAATCGAAACGGCGCCGCGGCGCAGCGTAAGAATGTCATTATTAACGTCCAGAATTTTACGGCTCGTTAATTTCCGCCACGTTTTTCTACCGGGCAGCAGATAATTTCGTTTAATTGAGGAAGAGATTGCGCCGTAAACAAAGAGCGAGTCTTACATGGTAAATCAGTGAAACCGGTCTTTAAAATTTCGAAAATTACTTCACGCGACTCCCGATCGATTTTAACGTTCATTTAAGTCCCTTTAAAAGTTTTATCAACCACACGTTGTACAATGTAAGTTTTATCTATAATACACCGTATAAATACAAGTAATAATTTGTCATATCCATAGAACTTATTAAAACAGAATATTTTTGATAAAAAAGGAAAAGTTTATTGTTTTCGAAACATCCCCTAGAATTAAATTTCTATAGTTTTAATCGATCGTATTGACAGATTGAAATGTTTGAAAGCTGTCAATAAAATTATCTACCTAAAGGTATCTATGAAAAGCTTTTATAAATATATTATGTACGAAGTATGTAGAACATTTTGAAATTTCATACATATACACATCTTAAAACTTGCATTATTTTTAAAGTCATTATACGTATTCCATTATTTGCTTTTATTTGTTCAGTGATTATGAATTGTATTATATTTTCGAAAGTTACATTTTACAAGATTTTACACAGTACAGTCTGCTCGATGCCAATATGTATTTGTTCGTCACTGTAAAATGTCGAAGGCAAGAAGTAACGCGTTTAAGATCGAACGATTAGATCTAACTATCCGTTTTCTTCTCGTGAAGCGATGGAAATGAATAAGCCCAAACACACCCTCGTTATGTTGCACCGGCACGAGGGATGATGAAACAGCGTTGATTGTGAAGATTCAACGTGGCTAAATAAAACAATAAAACTGAGAGAAACCTCCTCGCAGACTGTTTATAAAGTTTATCACCTTCGTTTAGCTCGGTTTGTGGTATCTGCAGTTCTATCGTGTGACGATGATTTTTCTAAATTATATCTCTGTATGAATGGAAAATACGATTAAGAATTGTTATTAAAAAATTATTATTTATGAGAAAGTTTAGCATTTACGACAAACGAACGTTGGCAAATTGTTTGCAGAGGTTGTAAAAAGAGAATGTTTAGTTTGATATTAATACGTTTTGTTATAAAGAATTAATAAAAATATTTATTTCTGTAATAACATCGATTATGATAAAATGTAGAATAATCGAAATACAATATTTAAATCAAAATTTCACTTTTGAATATAAATTTCGAGTTTAACTAGTTACTTCATACTTGTAATAATATCGATTATGATAGAATATAGAATAATCGAAATATAATATATAAATCAAAATTTCACTTTTGAATATAAATTTCGAGTTCAACTAGTTACTTCATAAAAATAGCGAAGCATATTTGAAAAATTAAAGACAATAAGTTTCTTCGATATAAAATTATATTTAACATCTCTGACAAATCCTCTATTTTTTTAAAATAAACTGATAGGCAAATTACGTGGTGATCGTATTGTCATATTATTTGTTTGGAAAACAACAAGTTTGGGCTGTTTCAATTCATCGCTACAGAACTAAAAATAACGTCTACCCCGACCACCACAAATCCTAATTCAGTCGAAAGTCACGCACCAGTAAATTATTGTACTACGTGGTTGAACGGAGTACATTTGTCTTCCCCTGTGTACGACCGCTTGACATACTAAATTGAATAATTACCAAATAACTATGCCAGCGAATAAAATCTAAGTGGTGAGTGTCTCTTGTAATTATGAAACATTTGCAGTTTCTATGCAATTATATTAATTATAGTTAATTATAACATTATAAGAGGTTTCTTGGCCTCTTATTCGGAAAAAAGTTCTTGGCATTAATTAAACGTGAATTCAAGTTAATTGGAAGCATTTATAAATGCCACTTCTTGACACATTTTCATTATGTCTTTATATAGTTATATACATCAGAATGTACAGAGATCGGTACCCTAATTGTAAGATTATAAAAATTATATATATATAAAATATAGAACAAAGATATATAAAAACTCATTGATTAATTACTATTAAATTTTTTACGATAATTAATTTGTCTACTGTAACATATTCAGAAGTTATTTACACCAATATATAATTCTTTTGTGTAATGTATAAAATTACAAATAGAGAATACAATCAATTAATCAATTAATGAACATAGAAATCGATCAATTTGGATCAAAACGAAATCTATGCTGTAATTTATATCTTATAAACAACAGAAGAAATGTCCCAGCACGCTGTCGTACGAAATAATGTCAAACAGTTCACTCGTCTGATACAAAAATGATGCATATCCGTTTGCCTTCGGTCGGGTGTAAAATATTTTTCGCGTAAGCACGCTTGTAAAAACGCGAACGCAAATATGCAGTTACAAAAAGCTGTGCGTAGCTTGCGTCAGTCACTCGTAGACGGCAGCTTCCGCCCAAAATAACATTCATTGATTTCGCGTTCTGAATGAACGAACGCTTGAACGAGAACGAGATAGAATAGCAGACCGTTGAGAAAAGGGAGCATAGGTAGTTATGTATGGCTATCGAAGAGAATGGCACGATATCTAAGAACGTGGAAATTCCGCCTTTTTGGATCATGTTCGATCGGTTATATACGGCTCTCGCATAGATCCTCCTTGTATTGCGGCAGCCACGTACCGCCAACACTCCATCGTAATGTTATCCTCGATTTCGCGGAACGTTAGAGGGATAGATATTACGAATATTGTAGCAAACGAACGACAGATCGTACATGACTATAGCTTAAAGTTCGTATAGTTCATGATAACTGTGATCGATGATACGCATTTCCTTCTTCTTACGTACGTTCTGTAGTATTGGTTTTACATGATTTTACAGGATATATAGAGTACTGGCGATGGTTTGCGTATATTTGTTTATTGATCGAACAGTTCTCGGGATGTGAACATTTACAGCACCGAACGAAATGCCTGCAAAAATGTTTAACATTCTGATTGCATATTCCAAATCGTTACTTTGCATGAACTCTTGATTCTCTTCGTTATCTTGATTAATTATTACGTCTTTTATATGACTTGCAAGTATTTGAATACTTATAAATAACAGCGTATAGCAATAATTTATGCGTCAGAAAATTGAATATGTATTATATATTACCTATTCGCGATATCAAATTGATAAAACGAATTTCTTTGTCTATCGCAACGAGATCTTGAATGTGTACGATGTACCAAGCGTGAACATTGCACAGATTTTGAAATGCGTTGTACGAAGGTCGTTATTATTTGCAGCTACACACGATTCGTATTGGTTGGTGCGTGAGGCATACGTAGAACCCCATGCGTCTCCGAGTTTATTTTATGCTTACTACACTGCGAGCCTGCCTCAACATCGTGTTCACAGGCTGTTCTTCTGTTTCTCTTTGCAGTGAAGTATAATGAAACGGTAATTCCCCGACGCACGTGGCCGATTCGTTTACGAAGAGGATGCAACGGCCACGACGGCGGACGTTGCCTCTCAGTCTTTGCGAAAACGCTGCTGCTTCGCGAGCGCGTGCTCACGTTCGGTAAACGACCCCGCTACACTTCGATTTATTTGTGCTGCGTCACCTGTCACAACTTTATCCAGCCTGTTTATTTAGAATCTAGTAAGAATTAGCGAAACACGCGATATTCCCATAAATTATAAAAATTAAACATAATCAATGATAAAATATTTTTTAAAGATACATAAAATTTCTATGAAAAGAGTATGAAAAAAACTCTGGGAAAAGAGTTCACGAGACAAAATCAAACTTAACGAATCGATAAAATATTTTGGAAGATTAAAAAGTATTGAAAGTTCTTCGTATCTTGTGGAGCATGTCATAATTCAGAAACGTTTTGGAAAAAGAGTTCGTAAGGCAAAATGATGAATTGAGTAAATTTTAAAAGAAAGTTGCAGCTCTGGCTTCTCCATATCAGTTATGCCTGAATTGATAATTATAGTAGTTACTAATTTTTAAATTACCTATCACATAGAGTAGACTTCACACCCATGGAAATTTTGTTTTAGTATTATCGTCTCGTTCAAAAAATATATCTCGTATTTATATTTTCGTTTACTGTTTTCATTTAACGTGTTTTATCAAGTTCGTAATAAATGAAGAAGTGTCTACGTTATATACGTGAAAGCTGTTAATTTGCATGACAGTTTAGTAACAGTGTGTGGACGAATACCGTATGTAAGTGTGATTTTTTGTTTGCGAAATTCCATTTTATATTTTTCAATGATTACTCGAAGCTAATGGATACTCGAAATACCAGGGGCATAGTTGACGTCAATCCAGTTTACGTTCACTACTACGACACTATACGATATCTTCGTAGTGTACTTTATTTCCAGGTTCGTTACATTCACCGTAAGTTTTATCCCTAATACAAATATATAGATCTACAGTTATTATACGTTACTCATTCATTATATTTCGTTTCCATACAAAATTTTTGTTATTATTATATATTCTGTTCAACGTGTTGTATTTTATGTTTCCTTTTCAATTTTCGTGCGATATTTTATCAATTATTTCAATAACGTTACTGTCACAATTTATTATGTTTCAATTCTTATCAAATTTTCATTGCTGTTGAATCTGAGAGCTATCTGGCATAATAACTCATTGATTTTTGATTGCTTCAACTGCTTGATACCAAAATAAGGTTTGACAATAAAGCAGAGTGCAAAGATATTTCTGATTAAAAGATGATAATACATTTTAAGAAAGAAAGTACAATTAATATATAACAATATTATATTATATTCTGAGCTTTTGTGCTACCCAGATCATATTGACATTTATTCGATCGTCACAAGACATATTTTTAATAAAACCATCAACATTAAACTCAATAACTTTATTCTTTTCCAAACCACGATTAATAAACTCCAAAACAATTTCACCCACAAAATTTACCCGATATTCTAAGTCGCGCTGCAGCTTCGCTGTCAATTCATATCGACGACTCTATAGCAAATTCATCGAGAGACTACGTCACAGCGAGCAACGTGACACCGATTGTGGTATTGACCGATTGATTGCGATCGACAATCGCCGAAAACGTGGAACAAATGATAAACCGAGTACAACCCATACGTGTATAGTGTATAGAGACGTCGGCGGTTGCATCGCGGTTTGGCATCCGCGGACGATACGACTTTGTTTTCCCAGCGAAACGAAGCGACCGTGGAAATGAATTTTTGCGTGGTCGTGTAGCCCAGACTTTTGTCTACTACGTGGGTAGATATAGAGTCAGCAACGCCCACGACGTCGCCGCGATGCTGACCTGGCCAGGGGTGGTTGCGTCGCGAAAATGTCAGACGAGCCGGTTGATACGATACTCCTACGCGTAGAAAAGTAGGGCAAAGTCGATTCATTCATCCACTGATTCATAAGAGAGTGGGCGTAGAAGGGTGGCAAGGGTGGAATCGAAGCCTCCGACGTCGGCAGGTTCTTCGTTCGCAGTACAGGGAACCCTCCTTTCCTTTTTCAATCTTTTTCTTTAACGGATCGATGCGAACATTATTTGAGAGAATCCCCTTTCGGCCTCCCTGTGTGGGCCGTCGACGTAACTTCCTTCCTATCTTATGGATGTGTGTTCGGGGTTGACGCCGCATAGGTCACGGAAATCGCGTTACAAATCATCAAATAGTGGATGTACGTCGACGACGGTGAAATATATTCGATGTCGCTGAACAAATTATATCGTCGATATATTAAAAACGTGTATTTACGACGCAACCAGCGGTATTGGTAATAATCGGACAGGATGATAGGAAAACCTAAATGTCGAGCTTTTCGGCTGCCCGGTTATTTCCAGAACCTCTTGCCCGAGGAGAACTCGATCGATCTGTTTTTCATCTGACGCAGCCTCCACGTCGCGCGTATACGGCGATTATACTTTGATGGAATTGCGAGCCGTTTGTTGGAACGAGAAGAACGTGTGTCTTCTCTTGAACATTATTAACAGTTATATAAAATTTTGTCCTATTTCAAGTAATTCTTTGGATTTTTCGCAGCATAAACGTGAATTTTTAGCGTTTAAATTTATGTTATTATAGTACTATGATTGTTACTATCGAGCTGAAGAAATTAATATTTAGAAGTGAATAGATCAAATTTTAAACGCGTGTCAGTATCAACCACAAATTTTGAAGACGTAAATTAAATTATAAATTAATAGAATTGTCTGTCTAAAGATTAATTAATATTGTGCCTTTTCAAGTATTCCTTGCAGAGACAAATTTTTGAAATAAATGTTATTTGTTTTAAGTGCAGAATTTTATGTGCCAATTCATACGGAGGAGAAAGAAGGGGGCGTGCAACTCCTCCACAGAAGAGCAGCAACGGTGTCCCACTTATCCTATGAAAGGGTCCAGTGAACCATCAAATGCCAAAAAATTTGCCAATTATTCGCAACAATCTTTTAGGAAATTTCTTATATTTTTTTATACAGTCGTAACTTTTGTCTTTTTACGTTTACTATTATAAGCGGTGGAGTATAAAATATAAACAAATTATACATATGTAGAAATATCGTTCGGTCACCTGATAACCTATAAAACTAATATCACTTAAATTACATCGTACATTTTAAAGTAACAGAATAAGCTTTTAAAGACGTGACACGATATGCAAATGTCCTGACCGAGATCAGGCTAACAAAAGACCTACTTTCTGATTGCAATTAGTGGTTACATAAGCTAGAAATATTTGGGCTGGAACCGCGGGATGATGCAAGCAAACGGTTCTACGGTTGTGAATCCGGAACCGCGAATGTCCCACCCCTTTTCTCCCTGAAGCTCCAGCACTCGTGGACGTCCTCTATCCGGATATCCTATACACTGCTAAACACAATGCACCGTCTGCTATTCCTGGCCGTGCGCCATTGTCGATAACCTTTGCATTGTCGACCCGATGATGGGAGCAGCAAGATAGGAATTCCGTCTGCGGGCTGCTACCAGAATCCTAGCTACCGTCTGTCGTCGACGAATCGTGAAATCGGTCGAAATTCGTGGCTCCTTAGCGACGACAGAACGAAGGTCACCGGTGAAAAGTAACGCGGTTAATGGAAAACGGCTAGCAAATCAGGGTGAAGACTGTACGCTAGTAAATATCACTGACCACGCAATTTCTGAACGCTATGTGGAAACCCACGCACCTCTTCTGGAAAAATGGTCAGAACGCATCTGTTCAGTTATGACGTAAAATCGGTGACAAACGTTTCGCAGTAGACACCGACGCAAATTCGTGCTTTTTCCCTTTTGTTTTTACAAACTGAAATCTATGCTTTGATGATGCGTCGTCTGTTTTTGAGTGTATGTTCTAAAAAACGTATTTGCTATATGTAGAATAGATACATATTGTAATTCTGTCTTTTTATGGTTTTATTATCGTAATGGTGACTATGATTTTTTTATTTAATGAGATTATTTCTTTTGATAAATTAACTAGCTTTTAAATTTTAACAAATCGTAAGAGAGATTTAAGCGTAGATAATTTTAACTTTCTAATATTACGTACATTTTGTAGATTTTTCGTTTACGAATGAAAGTGTATATCTATTACCATATGTACAATAATTTACTTTATTAATTTAGTTTATAGATTTATTAGATTTATAGTTTATTGAGTTATCAGACTTACTTTAATAATTTATTTAGTTTATAGATTTCGTTCTCACAAATCTACGACATAAGGCATGTAAGTAGTATAAGACAGTGAAATAACTTGTAATTCGAGAAATTTACTTCTAAAAGATCTCATGTATTTTATTACCAAACTTGTTATTATAATACAAGAGAACTTAACGAGAAATACCTACGAGTAACTTGTAACTTGTCAAGCTTAATAATGTTAGTTCGATAATACAAAAGGATCTTGATTATGACTTGTTAAAAATTTAATTAAATCCATACGAAGATCTGGGACAACAATTATGTTTCCATTTTATTATCATGCACGATACTTTGAAATTCATGTGCCATTGCAAGCATCCTAATAGGACGTGATATATTCGAGGCAGAGTTCCGAACTGTTCGTAAAATAAACGTAGTAACGTGTGACGGAAGTGGGATCACTAATAAAGCGTGGAGGAATAACTGCATCCGTGCGTCAAGAAAAAAACATAAAGAATATCCTAACCGTAGGAATTTCGCTGAATAAATATCAGGATGGCGCCGTTTGGAATTTGGTCGCTCCGGCGTGGCGCCTAAACGCGCCGCGTGTCAACAAATTAGTATTCAACCACGCAAAACTTAAAGAAGGTAGAAGAGCCAGTTTGCTCTCGCGAACACTTCTCGCGTTCGTGCCTGTACACGCGTCGGTTAATTTGCGACCAGAACCAAAAGGGGACAAGGGAAGACGAACGAAAGCAAAGAAAGGTCTGCCCACGCGATCGTTCATGTTTTTTCGATCGCAGCCGGCGCGTTCGCAAAATTAGACTCCGCTCCGCTGAAAATAAACCGCGAATCACAATGCCAGCGATATCAATCGGAATAAAAAGAATTCCATGAAGAAGTAGTTGAACCGCAAAATTCGATGAATTCTTTGTATCGAGTCAACCGAATACGGTATCATCACAGAACCGGATGACTGTGAAATTCGTTTCTTAATATAACCTCCTCTCTAAGAATAGAGGATTTTTGAGTATTTTATCTTACCGATAAATATTTTACATATAGTAAGTAACTTTTTTTAAAGACGATTGTAATCATGATCGAATACAATTTTAACAATTCGTCTACACAGTAGAATTGATGTTAAAAAGAGAATATATTTTATTAGATGCATATGACATATTATTATATATTATAATACATTGATATATTACACTGCATTACATTATATGCATTATTATATATTACACACACACACACACACACACACATTGTATATTATACAATGATTGTGATTATCTAAAGTAATAATCAAATTTAAAAAATTATATCTAGATGTTTTCATAAGGTTGCATAACCGACATTGTGACAGTAAGATGTCTTGTTTAAAGTCGCGAAAGAGTTAAGTAGAGTGCATTTTTCTATACCTCGACCCATTGTATTACCGAGGAAATTTTTCTCGCGGTAAGAGGAATGTTTTCTCAGAAAACTTATTAATATGAATTGTTACTCTGAACTAAACAATCTATTTCCACCCTAACATTCCCAGCAATCCAGCATCCATAAATATCTATGGTCCTTGATCGCAACTGTCGAGTTCGTTTATACGAGTTTCTCGTTCGTATTATCGAGTTCTGACAACTCTTTGAAGCACGATATAAAATCTCCGATTCTGCGCCAGTGATTTTACCTGAATCTCCTTCAAACCGACTTTTGGTCTCACAAACTAGAATCGAAAGACCGTCGTAACCGAGGCACTAGTGTTGTTAACGAGTCGGTATCCTTGTCGGCAGGACGTTTTATTTGACTCTATCGGTGCATCGGCCGCGTTACCCGCAACATCGTTTATTCCTTTACGACTCTTGTTTCTATCTCTGACGTTGTATTGTACAAGCTCTCTTCCATAGCTAGAGATCGCTGTAATTTATCAGTGTACGATGGCGTGCGATGCATCAAGTCGCAGGATTTTAAGATCGAGCAAGATTTTTATCGATATTACGACGTATCAGTGGTTCCGTAAATCATACGACAGCGGCCCGACGGATTTTCTCTGAGGAACGATTTAGCGCGGCCAAACGTACAATTTCGAAGGAGAGGTGCGAGCGAACATCGTGTGTGGTCCACCACCGCGATCCAGTTTATCATCTAAATCATTCGCGGCATCGATTTGCATAACTTATACGCCAGAGAACGACCGTTTATTATACAATCGGAATATATTTCGTCCGGTTGATAACCGGAACGAAAGCTGACAATGTGCGTGCACAGGAGGTAGTCTGATCACTCTGAATCTCCTTAAATAGGCTCTACAGTCCACGTCAGCCCACCGCTTATAAATATGAATTTTTTGTCAAGTATTACGATAGTTGTTTTTCAATGAAGCGTTTTCTCTTTATCCAATTTTACATTTTATTTTTATAGTACCACGATTGTTTAGACGTTGTTTAAGTTGATGAGAAAGATGTAAATCTGTCCGTTAGATATTCAATTTTTGTACATTCAAATCGGTATTTTTCAGTTTGTTAAAATTAGTTAAAATATATGAAACGCAGATGTATATAAATTCTAAATATTTTATCAGGTTTACGATTGAATGAAGCTCTACGGCACGAGAATGATCTCTCACTCCTATTTAAGTAACGATTCAGAAAATTTATAACAGGCATCTTGCGCTACATCCACCACGCAGACAGACAAGTGGGCGAAATGTAACTTGACAGCAGCATCGAGGGATACTTTATCGGTGAAAACTCGATTCAGGCCGTTCCTTTAGTGGAAATATCGAATTCCGAACATTGAACAGGCGTGTAACCACGGGTCTCGACCCTCGATATCGAGAATCGACGTTGGCCGATACCCAAAACGATCTGCAAATGCAGGACTCTAGCCAGTGATCCACGAACACGGAAAGGAAGCTGCCCGAGAAACGTCAAATTCCTCGTATAGGCCTGATTGAGTGTCATAATACGGTATTCGTGTACAGTGATACCGACCTTAGCTCGCAGCCAAAGTAATTAATCACCGATATTATATCCAATGAATAAAAACAAACCGATATCAAGAGTTTTACCGGTTTTCTGGATAGCAATCAATAATCCTTGAATTACTAACATTATATTTGAAATAATTGCATAAAAGATAAATAAAACATTTTATAATAAAAATTAATGTCGGTGAAATTTTATAAATTTAATTATTAATTACAAGCTTGTCGTGTTACTTTTCATATTAAAAAATTGGTATTTGGACGATTTCCCAATTTAATGTTTTTTGTATGTAATACGTTCTGCAGTTCTTCGCGTTTTCTTGTTGCGAAAATGATTTGCATTATGATTTATTAGGATTGTTCTATTTTAAATAATATTAATCTATAAATACGAAATTAATTTTACGTTGTATATCGATAATAAAGAACATAAAATATTTCCTGATCTATTGTAGAAAGTATAGTACTTTGAGTATACTGCGAGAGAATACCATTTTGTTACTCTTAAAATATATACAATTGTTAACATAGAATAATAGTTGATATTTTTATAATACACATGTGCATACATATTTTGTCTCGCCAGTTTGTTAAATAATATTTCTTAAGAATCGTATACTTTTAAAACTAACAATAACTTCCACAAACATAAATTTCTTCAACCCAAAATTTCCATTTTGTACAATTTTAATACTCGAACCAGATTCAAATTTTACATACAGTACATGATAAAAGCATAAAGTAAATGTATTCATATTTTTCAACAAAAACTTGTTCTTTTAAAACAATTATCCTCAAATATAACGCAATAATATTTAACACAGTGTTGTATATATACTAGTTTTACAATATTAACCTTTTGCAATGAAACCAGATAATTTTCAAACAATAGAAAGTTGGAAGCATTTAAGCCAGATTCTTTTCTGACCAGAATAATTGTATCAAGACAGGAATGGTAAATACGACGTATGTCTCATCTGTAGAGCGGCGGAGAACGACAAATCCCTCGGGAGAACGTTCCCAGGAGGAAACTTTCCCGCGCGGGACCAGTTCGTTTCTGAAGGTTGAGCGCTCGGAAGACGACGCGAAACGCACGCCTTGCGGACAAGCAACGTGAGATATATACGCGTAATGTAGCGCGATAACATGAGTTTCGGAGTAATTGTTTACGCGTGCCAAGTGAGTTATTTGGCACGTGGCCATGTCGGGGGCAACGGGGGCGGCACCCACGTGGTCGGCCGACTGCCCGCGGGATTTCTCTTTCCTTCTCCTTTTCTCCATTCCTATCCTCCTTTCTTCCTTTCTTTCTCTTTCTCTCCTTTCTCTTTCCTCTTTCGTTCTTCTTTCCTCGCACGCAGTCGTGTGCCTCGCGTATCATTCGCGCGCACGCAATACCACGTAACGAAAATTCCACTCAGACGGAGATCCAAATCGAAGAACATTTGTAATCGTAAATCTACTTCTTTTGATTTATGAGGAATTTTGTATGGTGAAGTTCCACAGCAAATTTTTATGGCGACAGACTGTATGCCTCAAAGTTGAATTCAGCATTTATACTTGTTGGCACTTTTGTGTATAGTATGAGGATAAAAGTCGTTGTATTTTTCGAACGAATTTTTAATTTCTTCATTGACGAATACCATACTGAGAATCTATCTCTCTTTATCTATCGCGAAATCTATTTCAAAGTTGAATTATCGTTTACGCTACTTATAAGTACACAGACATTTGCTCATTTTCAACAAGATTGTGGCGGATATCGAACGTGTTGTTTCAAACGATGAAACGAGTTAATACTTGATATAGTCAGATATATTTAAAATTATTCTAAGTACAGAATGCAGAGATAGTCGTAATCGTCGCTCGCTCGATGCTACTCGTTGTGAGGATACTCGATACTCGTATACTAGATAATGCTTACGTTCGCTCGATACTAACTTTCTGGAGAGCATGATCGTCTACTTATACTGGTCGGGGGAGTACCGGAAAGTTTGAATTTGATTCCGGTTGACGGATACACGCAGCGGCGACATTGTTTTATCCGGAGTTTGTTTATTATTACAAACGTAATATTAATAATAACATACGTATGCGTACGTCGTAACGGTGTCAATATTTCGATGCAAAACAACAATATGAATCATTCTCGATTCGAATCGTCCTATGACTCATGTGCCGCTACAAGATTATAAAATTATTTTTAGAAAGTTGAACTGCAATGATTTTATTTATTATAATCATCGCAGCTTAATCGGTCGATTAAGTTGATGCGAGAAAGCCAGTTTATAGAGATCAAACTATACCTGCTTCGCTTCTTCATTTCTCGAATTAGAAGTCAGATTACAAAGTTTTCCCTAAACTGATAGAGAAGCTGTCAATGTTAATACAATCAATGATATTAAAATAGTAAATGTACGCGATAATATATATAATAAATAATAAAGTATTATTGTTGTATTTTTAACTGCTAATATAAATTTGTCGCTTTTTATATGATTCCATGAAAAGGTAGTAAATGTTGCTTCTGATTACTAGACTAATTCATCATTAATTTGTATATTTTGGTAAAATTCGTGTATGGTTATTTTTATGTGCAATATAATATGTACATACACACACATTGACTAAAGTGTTCGAATAGTATATGATATTATACCTGTTGGTACTTGTGTATATAATACGAGTAACGAAATGAAAATCGTTTTATTTCTCGAGAAATTTTTAACATCTTTATTTCGATAAAAATTGTAGCGGACCGAGGAAAGATTATACGATCGTTGAATGATGATTTTTAGGAAGATCGGTTAGTGTTTGGACGTAGAGTTTTCTGATATTCTCTTATTGTCCGAACGTTTCTAACTCCGCGAGATAAATGGGTCGAGGACTGCATCTCGCTGATTTATATATCGTTGAATCTCTTTTCTTGAAAATTTCACGACTCTCATCCGGTGCAACGAAATCTAAATCGTCAGTGACGTCATAAATCCAGGGAATCCAGGATATTATTACAGGAAATCGGTGGATTGCGTCACGCATCCTTCTTTTGCAAGCTAAATACGAATCGAAAACGTCCTAGAAATCGTTGCAACTGAATTATATCAAGGAGACAACGGAAAACGTCGACGGAGAAATTACTGTCGCGTGATAAATAAAGTAGTTGTGAAATCGGTTCGACAATTGCGAAAATAGGATTAAATATGGCTAAACCGAAATGATGGAAAGTGGAATAACGAATAAATTCGAACGAATCGTAAACAAGCGAAAAAGAGCGATTTAACGAATTCGTTCAACAATAACAGAACGTTGAAACGATACCTACTGTAAAATTGAAACTCAAATTTAGCTGTAATTTCATAGCTGTAATTTAGCTCAAAGCTGTTCCCGACTTTCGCTTACTAGTCCCGGTTAGGTTCGTCTTTGTGTCTTTGAGAAATAAACGGGTCGAGGACTGCAGTTTGAAGATTTATACATTGTAGAAACCCACTCAATGAAAATCTGGCGTCCTTTATCCGATGCGACGCTTACTCCAACAATGAAATTTAAAATGTCACGTATCCTGCGATTGAGGAATATGTCATTGATAGAATCTAGATTAAGTTTCTTTTATAAATCGAGAGGAAAGTAAAAGCCGATTATACACTGATAAATGAAAACTAGTCTTTTTACGATCAAACAGAAAAATTCTACAAAGTTATTAGTTAGCAGAAAGAAGACGAATACCACAGCTACCCATAATCTGATGCAATTGCTTGACAAGAACGAAATCGTTTTACTCGAACCGACACGTTTTCGCATAACGGACTAGATGAGAGAATTCGATGATCTGTACCTAAATAAAATTCACCGAAGCGGAATCTTTGTATTTCGCGATGGTAACGCTTATTACGTCAATGAAATCAAAAACGTCGCGAATGTCACGGATCCAGTGAACCAGAAATCGGCTGATCGGAAGTGGCTTTTGGTCGATGACGCGTATCTTTAGTTGGTGAGGTCGGTGAGCAGCAAATCAGAGAGAGAGAGAGAGACCGGTCCGCCTTTCGGGAAGAAAGTAATACGAAAAGAAAAAGAGTCTCAGTGTAGGAGGAAAGCTCCTCCGCGTGATAGAGTCGAATCGCGTCGTCCTTCGTCCTTCGTGCAAGGGTGGCGGCGGCGGTGACGGCCTGTTACTGTGGTGGGGGTGGTGGAGGTGGTAGCGGCGGGGGCGGCGGTATTGGTGGGGGTAGAAAATAAGGGTAGTTTTCAGAAGTGGGGGTGGAGGTTCGTCAGTTTCCGGGTTGTTCCGGAGTGAGTTGAGGGCGTCGTGGGTCGTCGTGGGGGGTAGCGGAGGGAGGGCGAGTAGGAGCCGCGGGCCACGACACGACGAAGCGTCGCGACGTCAGTAGAGCGCCGCGCTATCGACCACCGCCACGAGACACCGTCGTCGTCGTCGTCCTCGTCGTCTTCGTTTTCGTCTTCGTCTTCGTTTTCATCTGTCGTTGTCTTCCTTGTCATCCTTCCTGGTGTTCTCGCGTCGTCGTCATCGTCTCGATTACCCCGTGATTTCGGTGATTTCGGAGAACGACAGCAAGAAACGAGACCAAGAAAAGTTCGAGCGAAACGAAAGAACGAAGGAAATATAGTTGACGAAGAGAAAGTAATCGGTGAGGATCGACACGGCTAACGGAAGATTCGAACCTGTTCGATCTTTCGTGGATCTATCCGGACGGGCCACGAGGATCCCACGACGGCGCGCTGCGTGCACGCGTGTCCGTCGCCAAGTACCCGCCACGTCAAGGTCGTGCCGGCACGGTGCGTGCGTGCGTGAATACATATTTAAACCACCGTCGTCTGACTGCTACGAGCCACCCCGTGTGAGACCCAATGACTGTCCATCCAGGGACCACGGGAGACACATGTTCGTTATAAGGTCAGTGCACGAAATGTACGTGGTGTCTTCGTAGTTACTTCGATAAGCTGAGCTTCTCTCACTTTTCTACTTGATTTCTCACCCGACACCTTACGAGGCAACACTCACGGGACACACTTGCGATCGCGATGTGGATACAATCGAGGATTTGTCACGTACTTTTTACACGGTAACGGATTTTAACTACACGCTTACAATTTCGATGATTTTTAGTAGTGAATATTTCGATGGAAATTTTAATTAAAAAATGTGACTTGAACGATCTGTGTTCGTTGTGCTGATTTTTTGTTGATCGAAATGCCGGTTCATTTACGGTTGCTTCATATTTATGTTACTTGTTACGCAAAAAGAAGCTGTGTCTCTTTCCTTTCTTTCTTTTTTTACATTTTTATTATTCTTATAATTTATAAGGAAATGATTTTTACAAATTTAAAGCTAGCTGTGTGCATTTTTTTAAAAATATAATTCGCACATAATCAAACCATTGATCTATACATTGTGGTAAGTAACAAATTGCTATTGTTGGTACACCTTTACAACTATAACATTCTGTAGAATTATAACTGTATGATAATTTTTTAACTTAAGAATTTTTTCTAATTCTTCAAAGTGCTTACACTTTCGTATCGACTATGAAATCTCCTTTGATTGGAGCAAGGTCGTATCTGTCTCTCAAATAAAAGCATTTCTTAGCGGGGAAATTACATAAAATTAAATTAAAGATGAAATGGACTCGTCTATCCTTCGTTGCATTTTCGCATTCTTATTCCACTGTAGTAATCTTCTCATTTTCTATCCCGTGAAATTAAAAGGTTCCGTCCAAAAGATGTCTTTTCTTGTTTGCTGCGTCGAAAATACGCGCGTGTCAGCGGATTAACGCAATAAGTGGATTGCAACGGAGATTTCCAAGTGCACAGGATTAGTTCCCAAGATGGAGCAATCGGATAGTTGTCGCAACAAATTCGCGACTTGTTTTTACAGAGACAAAAACGTATTCCCTGTTGGGGGTTTTCACGTACTTGTTCAACACATTACCGAGACGGAGAGTTTCGTACGAAAGAAACATCTCGATCCCTTGTGACACATACTTGCACGCGCAATGATGGCTCTTACGGCTCGTGAAGTTTCGTCAAAAGCGAGACCCTTCGCGATATTTCCGAGTCAACGACGTTCTCGCTTGCCCCTCATTTTGTTGTTCTCTAGCCGTACAAAGAGCCATGTAACGCGCGACTTTGCAAGGGGGGTGAATTTCCAAAAGAATCCGTGATCGACGACCCGTTTCTATTTAATCTGCTTCCGTCTTCCGACCCCTACAAACCTAAACCAGTCTTATATAAGAACATTACGCATGAATCGTTCACACATTCACACTGATACATGATACATTCTTTCTTTTTCTATTTTTTTTTTTTTTTTTGCTTCCCTCATATCACATTCTTTTCTAAGTAATAAATTCCTGGATAACACTACATATATTTTCTTCTTTTGTCTTTATTTATTATAATACGATCGATTGTGTTTCATACAAATGCGGAAAAATGTATGCCTTAGATAGAATCAATTTTTTGTATTATATTTTTATGCTGAAGCAAATACATTAAGGGAAGTTTTGACATAGAATCTTCAAGATAGAATTTTCTTTTATCAGAAAGTAGTTTACTATATGGTAGACTAGGATCAGGGATTCTAAACATATTTAAATATATTATAATTATCAATTCAAGTGATTGTATGAAGAAAAATTGCAGTTGAAATGTATACGTACATTCTATATATTTCGGTACCTAAATTAGACACGCGTTAGACATTCACTCTTGGGTGACATGAAAAAGTTTCGACAATTTAGTTCTTGTATTAAGTTCTAAATGAATATAATTTAAATTTCCTAATTTTTAAATACTACTCTTTAAAAATTGCACGTTGCACACGTTTCGAGTACATAGAATCAAATTTTCTCATAAACCAATCAAACTCTTGCGTCACTACGGCGAATCGTAGCGGACGATTCACGAATGCTAATATTTCACAACGAAACGTAAACGTGCATTTATCTTTGACTTCGCCACTTCCAAATAACGCTATCACCCACGTGAAACTCGGTCTACAGGACATCCTCTGCTCCTCCATTACCACCGGAGGGGTTAATGAAATTAGAAAAAAAATACTTCAGCCGATTAAGAATTCAATCTGAATTAAAAGGATTTCGAACCTGCCAAACTTGAAAGGCTGCCAGTGCTTCCGGTCTCTGGGTTAGCGAACTGGGATATATACTTTAGAGTCCGCGTATATTACAGGGTCGAACTAGTTTAGCGAGTTGGACGCGGCCGAAAGCGCGCGCTAGAATACGAAGGAGAAGTGGACGAACAGGGATGGGAAGAAGAGAAGAGAAGGCAAACCTTTCATCGCGTTGAATTTCAAATCGGCGTATCTGCCGAGAGGAATTGGCACAGATCCAATCGCGATTCCTCGCTTACCTGCTTGCGCTCTCTCTGTTTCCTGGATCTTCCTACTTCTTTTTTCTCCCCCATCTGCCCTCCCTCTTTCTTCCTCTCTTTATCTTCTCCCACTCTCCCATTTGTACTTGTACTCACGTCGTATCTTGGAGATGAACAAAACTGGGTCGTTGCAAGCTATAGGATAGTGGGCACACACACAAAGAGAAAGAAAGAGACAGAAAGAGACAGAAAGAGAGAGAAAGAAAAAGCAAGATGCAGAAGAGAGTAACACAGGGGCCTTGACTCGTTCACCCTGAACAGTGTAACCGAGTTCGTGCCGTCGCATCGAGACGCACTTCTTCAGACGTGTGCATTATAATCACGGTTCATTATTACCATGGACACTTCATAAATGTTCGATTACGTGTGTGCAGTGTGCACGTTCGCACGAGCTAAACCGCCCACATTATCGGCGTCCATAGTTGATCGTAAATACTTCCTCGATAATCGATGCACCGCTCTCAACATAGAGCCTCCCTAAAATGTACCTTGTGTATGTAGCTTGTTCGACGGCTTGCACTTTTTTACCGAGATTGACATTTAGTCGACAGGGAGGTCGTTATTTATTTGCAGCTTTGTCGAAAGCAGCGCCTTCACGGCTGCTTCTTTCTTTAAGAAGAGTTTGGAGCTGAACAAAGCTACTAGAATTATAGTTTTTTTTTTTGGACATAATTTGGAAATGTTATTTATAGGTGTGAAAGGTCACTCGGTCATAGATAGTACGATGCTCCCCTTATTCTTGCAATAGGCTATTTCGTGATACGGTATCGCTGTTGATATCGTATTTTGATAACGTTTGGATCGGTTTTAGAATAGTATTTCTGTAGTTTACGGTAATTTTACTTTAAGACACTACATTTTGCTTTTAGGAATGTATTTAATATTGTCGTTGACACTAATCGCATATTGCGTATTCATTTTAACGACGTTATTATATTTAATTGGAACAATTGATATTTTATTATGTAATATTGTTTATCAGTTTTCCATCTGTTTATCTGTAAAAATGTTTTTATGAGTACAGATTCTTTTACGTTATATGCTTTTAACGAACAGCTTTTAGATGTTCCAAGGAAAGCAAGCAGTCGTATATTTTAATTGCAAGACCACGAAACAACTTAGTAAAGGGAAAAAGATATGAAATATCAAAGTAGAGAAGAATTAGAAACGTGTTTCAAAGAAATTCACGAGTCAACACTCTCGCAAGCAATTCTCAATCTTTTTACTTTCCTCGAAATGGAAAATAACACTCCTTCAGCAAAACATCATTATGATTCGGTTATTATTTGTTCCAAGTGTTAGCATGCGCAAATAACGAGTTTTTACGTAGCTAGAGAAGCGTAGAAATGGTACGAAATGACAAAGTATTTTAAAGAACTTTCCTACAAAAATGACGTAAACTCGCGAATACAATAGAGTACGTAAGAGAATACGCAGTATTATATACTCGCAACAAACGTATTTCATCCATTTTATATTCGAATACGATGTACAAAATACCTAGTGCTGTGAAATAAAAAATTTTTTATCTAAATATTTAAAAAATTTTACAATCTGTAATACAAGAGAGAAACTGTGGGAGAAATTGCGAAGACGTTGCGATTCCCTTTTCGAGCTGAAAGTTTCTGTTCGCGAAACCTTTTGCTCCGATACTTTGCTGCCATGTACATACGAATTCCCTATATTGATTTTTACAACGTACAGCTACGTCGTAAAATTCGGCAAAGAATGTAAAGTAACGTGACGTTCGCCCTTTGCGCCCGACTGGGTACCGCGTTTCTATAGCACGCGTCATTGACGGTAGTAAGTTCACCGAATTTAAAGCCCGGGATTCGATGTCGGTCCGCATAAAACAAATGCAAGAAGGATCCGCGTTATATTCATATAGACATCGATATAGAGAAAGCATTCGAGGAGTTTTACCATTGAAAAGTAAGTTTCGCATTCTTTTCGTCACATCGCTAACTTAAAGGAATGTTGCGCGAAGTAGTCTCCAGTGAATTCCAATAATATCGTGAAATATACGAGATAAAGTTTTCAACTATCGATCATTCAGGGACTGGTATAGTTTGGAGTCTTATAGTTCAGTTTCTTAACGTAATATTATCGTATTGTTAAATTATTTATCAAGCAAAGTGTAAAATAATTTAGTTTACGAAGTGTTCTTTTAATATAGAAGATATTCAGGCACTTTTTGTCAAATCATGCTAGTGAAAGTGAAAATAAGAGTAACATAAGATCATAAATGCTGTATATTAAAAAGTAATAAGAAAAGTATGAAGAAATAGGAAATGATTTTATTCGATGACTTTTAGTTTGACAAATGAGCATTCGTTTGATCCATACGAGGCTTGGATTTTTATTTCTGGCGTATTTTAACGAAATAGTTTATCAGAAAAATATTGAGATTTGTTAGGAATGAATGTGAAGAATACTTGAAAATGGAACTGATATAAATGCGAATAATTTACTTTTGCGAATTATCGAATAAAAAACCAGTTCGTTATTACCTGAATTGTTAATCTTCGTTATAACTTTCTTATAAAATATTCATAGGGCAATGTGATGTTTTTTTTTTTACTGATATAATACGAGTATGCTAGCATTGTTGAATCACTCTGTGTATAAATAGACTGACTTTGCCAAGGTAGTAAAAATGGTGCCAATATTTGTTTCATTTATTACTATTCGTTGTAGGAACAAAAATTCCTCTGAATGAAATACTACATAAATTTTTATACTTCCGGTCAATTCTCAAATTCAATAACATCGAGTAACAAGTTTATTCGTCATGATTGAAAAGACCTGGCCAAAAAGTCGTTTAAAAAGAAAAATAATGGATAGTGAGATAGCAAGGGAGCATACAGCGACATTATCTTTTTTGGCTTTCTTTTCTTCTCCAATTTTTCTTCGGGATAACATCACGGAACGAAACTAAGTCACTGGTTTCATTTCTAGCGAAGAAGGACGACCATAAATTAAGTATCAATACCCTCTAGTATTAATATTCTAAAACGCTGAAATTGTTGTGCGATATGTATAAATATTATACATTCTCATATTGTAAACAGTTCGCTTAAACAGACTCGACAAGCAATAAGAGTTTTGCATAAGCTTCTTATTTTTCAAACGAACAATAAGCTTCTTATTTCTATAATTTCGCAATTATTATATTATAATCTGTTCCCCGATTCGATGTTGGAAGCAAGTTCGCTATTATCGAGAACAAAACGAAGCTTATCCCCTTGTAACTTGTTTGTATCGGTCTCGATACGAGAAAGGTGAACGGGACTGATAGTAAAAGACACTGAAAAATTAGCATAGATATTATTATTATCGAGTCCGATATTATTCCGAATTATATTATTCCCATCGTTGACCGACATTTGAAAAATAAACTCCGAGGCGGTGGTTATATATTCGGACAAGCAGGGGTAAACGCCCGATCGAAGTACATATTCAGCGCTTCGTACTATTAACCTCTTTTAGTTCCTTGTATTCATTCCATTAAAGAGCTCTCTCCACTGAATCTTACTGGATAAGCTATATACGGAATATTTTGAATTTATCGAACGATTAAGCTTTATTCAGCCGAGTTACCTGGATTCAAGCAACTTAATTCCTGTAACTTGAATCTCTTTACCTTATTATCGGTATTACATTTAATTTCATGCATTCATTTCGTTAAAAGGATCTTCTCTACTAAATCTTACCAAGTAAGGTACACTGGCTCGTATGAAAGTATTTGAACACTTAACATAGAAAGTCTTTTATGGCTCATGTTGTACGTCTTGTGTAAAACATTCTGAAATTTCATTAGCACCGTAACGAGATACGGCTGCCATGATCGTGTTGGTAAAATTTGGAACAAATCTGAAAATGTATACAGATATAACGTGACATTTATTGCAAACATAAACTTGCTAATAACATAATGTAGTATGAACAGTTGTCTCAAACGTAGAATAGCGTTAAGTACGATCCAACTGAGTATTCAGATTTACTGGTATACTCAAGTATAACAGATAATTGTCTGTCTATTTTTAATCTAATTACATATATTTGTACCAAATATCTTATAATTTCTATAATGTACTTTCTGATTTGTATTAAACTTGCCCAATATAATCAAGTCCTGTAAGAGTAACAATTTCCCATAATACACATAATATACTTATAAAATCTTTTACTAGTGCTGGAATATTTTCGTGATTCTATATACAAAAGTATTTTATTGAGTTTATCGAATAATTAAATTCGCAAAACACACATAGCCGCTTCTACGAGCGCAGTAACTAACAAAATGATATAGTATTCGCGTGTGCACGGACAAACTGGTTGCGTAACGGGGTATCACCATTTTCATTCCGAAACTTGCGACATCTCACGATTTATATATCGACAACGTGAAGTAGTGGGCGTTGTGTACCTGTTTACGTTCCGCGTCGCAGGAATTGTACTGTAAATCATATTCCGGCGTCGCGCGGTCCAGCCCATTGTTTGGTACCAGTATTTAAAGTGCATCCGGTAGGAGCGGGTCAGGTGCCGTTACGAGACGCGTTCGCACTTCTTTGAGCAGGTCGGATATTCTGCACTTTAGATCCCACAATAAAGTCAGTTTACTGCGGCTCATTGAGACGGCTATCGCCTCCCGATTGTTGATCTGTGTTCATCGGCGATCGTAAAACGGTCCTTGACGATCCCTATGGACCGAACCGGCCAATGCGCTTGTCCTGCTATCACTCCCACGAAAGATCATCTATACGGTGCATTCTCAAAGTTGTTTCTCACGTTTTTTACTCCGTTCGAACTTCTGCACGTTTCGTATTAATCTAAGCGGCTTGTTCTCTCTGATCTTTCTTTTTTTTTTAATTATTCTTTTACGTAGTCTAGGAACCTTTTATAAATTAAAAAAGACACAAGCCCAGGATACAATTTATAATATCTGTGGGGTTCTAGTAAATAAATAAACAAGGGTTTGTTTTTAACGTATTATCCTTTTCAGATCGTTTCTTGAGTCTATGTTGCGGAAGAAAGTAGGTTTCGTACGTTTGATATTAATTTTAATTGTTCTCTATTTCTCCTTTGAAATGATTATTTTATTCAATGAATCAATTTTTAGAATTCAAATACTTTAATCCAATTATTTAAGAATTATTAATTCTTTTCAGTTGTGTGTACGTTAGCTGTGAAGTGACATTGCAATTTTACCGAGTAAGTCATAGTCACGTGAAACGTGATAAGAGCAAACAAATCGAAACGTGTTGATTGCCGTACGTACGAGTATTTGCCTTTACTTACATGTACTCCGTTTGCAAATAACGGATCTTATATTTTGAGAAATAATCAAAAGTTTATAGATTATTTTAAACAATTTTATATAAATTACAAAACACTATGTAATTTATATAAAATATTTTCATTTCCATATAAATTTGATATTTCTCTATCCCTTTAAAATCGATACAAAACAGCAATATCAAAACAAATGAAATTCTCTTAATTATCAATCTTTATCCAAATATAATTGTTAGTATAAAATAAAAGTATATAAAATACAATAAAAATCACAATATACATATCGTCCTCTTAATTAAATTTGTTCAAAGCTGTCATCACTGTCTAAGCAATATCAAAAATCCTTTCATCACATTTCTCTCACACTGACTTCATCCTTGCTTTAAAATTAAATACAGTGAAGGAATATTGAATGAATCCGACAAGAATGATTCTGCGAAGTGTCCTCCTCGTAAATTAAACCTACATTCTTTCTAGACAACTGACAGTTTCGCGGTTGAAAATGGACAGGTAGGATAAAAGAGTGGAGACCTTGGAGGGACTGAAGAAGAAGGGGGCCAACCAGCGGCGTTAGCGTAGCGTTAGAAAGTTCGTCTTGGTTGCTGTTTGCTCTAACGCCTTGGCGACTCGTCCGCGGTTATCCAAACGAACGAAAAGCCACTCACGAGAGCACCTGTAGAGCTTGGGCGTTGCTTTTGTTCTTTCAACCTCTATCTTTCTCCCTCTCTTCCTCTCTAGAATCACGGTGGCCCTCTGTTTCTACCTACCTGTTGTGTTACTTACGCCTCGCCGACCGATCATTCGGAACACGGGTCACTTTAAAGGGATTAGCACAATTTTCGACTTGAATTCCGGACGCCTGAAGGCCTGGTCATTCTTAGCCGAGTGAAAATTACGACGCGTCACGGTACCAATGTGAGAAAATAACAGGGCTAACCACGTTTCCAGAAAATCTCCGATACGGTTCATTCGAGTTGCCGACCGCATGATGTACTAATTTTTGCTTATTAGGGTTTTCCTTTACAATATTACCTCGCTAGAGGATAAGATGGAAATGCTATTTTCTTCTTGAAAAATCATACGTGATAAGTGTTGTAGACGTATTTTGATATTTCGTAGAAATGACATAAAACCGAATAAAAATTTCACTACTTCTGTATTTCTTCCTTTAAGAAATTAAGAAATATTTGAGTCTATAATATTTTCAATATATCGTTAATATTTTTTTACTTAGAATTTTCGTTTGTAGTGTTATTGTCCTTTCTATTATTATTAAGATTTTATTTGCAGTTTCAAAAATTATACGTGACAAGATTCTTGAAGTTTCGATGTTTTGTGTAAATTGTGAGATTAAAAAGATTTCGATTACTTGACAGGAGAAAAATGATTTCCGTTACAAAATTGAACGAAATATTTTTATTTTATTTACGTTCCTGATATGTTAAATTTCTATTAGAAATCAGTATTATCGTTATTGCAATTTCATTGGCTTCTGTCTTTTCGCGGATACACAGTTATTTGGCCCGCGAATCGCGCGAAGAACCTGAATATTCACGTTTGAAACGCAACGAGAAATGCCTAGATTTACCGTAACCTACATAGTTTCCTTAACGACCATAGCCACATCGTACAAATTTTCTTATCGTCGTTATTGAAACTTCGCTCGAAATATACCGTCTACTAGAAACTTGGTCAAGATCTCGGTGAAAAGTGGGTCGAGACGAATATTATCCATTCTGATCGTGCTAATTGAACAAACCGCACGTAACCAGGCTACGCGTTGCCAATTCGTCTACGAAAAACTAATATCGAATCCCCTACTCTGGTTGCGATGACTTTTCGTTCGTTCTCTTCGAACTTCTCGAAGCGAGACGAAGTTATAAATTTGTACCTCTGGAAAACAACTGGCAGCAACTTTACTACGTGAGAGAGAAGAGGGACCAACCGCTCCTGCTACACCCTCATCCCTCATCCTGCAGAAACTCGGCTTGGTTACCACGAGCCTGCGACTTCGTAAATGCATCCATGCACACGTATTTTATGGCCAGCTTCCTCGGCTTTCTATCTCTTTCCCCTTTCCCTCTCTACTCTGTCCTTCTCTCGCCTTTCCACCCCCCTTTTCTTCTTTTCTCCGTGCAAACTCTCCGATACTACCACCTACTCGCTATCGCACAAGTATTGGGAGCGTGTCTGAACATCGGGTCCGCGATATTTTCGCAGGATAGATTCCTTTTGAAAATACTTAAAACTTGGACGATTTGTCGTCCGTGTTGGAGTCGAACTCGATAAAGCGCTAGGATCTATCGCGTCGTACTACCGGCCTAGAAAAGAATGGACACGGGAATGGTATACGCCAAGGAACGAGGTGGCCAATCGATGACGGAGACAGTGGTAGTGACGAAGAGATAAAGAAAAGAAGACAGCCGACAGAGGAAAGCGGGGGTGTGTGGGAAGGAGAGGGTGTACGAGTGAAACGATAAGAGGAGAGAAAGAAAGGGTTAAGCTGGATCACTCGTGGAACGAACGAAAACGAACGAGATAGACGAAAGGTGGAATCCAAGGAAAAGAGCGAGAGACGTAGAAGAACTTAATCACATAAAATCCTTAAAGTTCGCCCTGGTGCGACGCGATGCACTTTGATCGTAGAATTTATGTTCGGGGTGCAATGTACCGCCATTATATTCTCTGCTCGTCGGTGCGTGCCGTGGAAAAATTCATCGCGGAGACGCAGAGGCGGATTCGGTTCCCCCATTGATCGGCGTGGTAGGTTGGGACACGAGGAGAGAGTTTGTTTCCTCTCTCCGCTCGTCATAAGAAAATATTATTCTTCCAAGAAAAAGTCGTCGCTCCACCGAACCAAAGATTCCAAGCTTCTACGTATCTGCAGCGGCAGAAAGCTTTTGACTGGATTTTCTGCAAATCGGGTGAGGGTCACTAAACTCTCCTCTCGGACGCCTGAACGATAATTAGGACACCAGAGAGTTAGATACTCGTGTTAATTATTGCGATGGACATTTTGTCTTTGTCTCGATGTACGTTGGTACATCGCTTGGAAATTTACGATTGCTACGGTAATAACGTCGTGGTACGATAAAAACTCGTGTGTTTATTGTCAGGTCTTTTGTCTGGAGCTAATAAACAACAGGTAAAAGAAACACGATGCAATACGAGTTGATTTATTGCTCTTGTAGTAGCTTGCCATTATAACCATGAATGAGATAACGTATTAACACATTTCTCGTTGTTTGCACGAAAATATGTCTTTTTCACGTTATCATTTAACCGTGTGTTATATAAAACTACGTTACTTTTACCGATATCGAGTAGCTTTTTCGTTGTAGGAATTTATTTAAGGAGAAATTTTTAATTGATATACTAGAGTTTCATATGTATATAACGACAGAGTTAAAATTATCGTAAGATCTTCTCTTGTGACAGCGTCAATATAATTGCATAATGAATTTTATTAAACCTACTTTCTTCTTGTATAAGACCACAAGTTAAAGCGGACTGACTAAAATCATTCGATCATCAATTCAACGTTGTAATTAATCGAATCATCGATCTAACTAACAATTTCACAATTAATTGCACGATCCAATTAGACAACGCTATATAATTTCTCTACTAAAATCAGAGGCGTCAAAACACAAATTATCGTAGCGATCACGTATCTGAAAATCGATCGTGAACATTTTCCATGTCGACACGAAAAGAAACTTTACTGGATCATCAAAAAGTTCTTACGATTAGAGTGAACGTGAAAAGTCGATGGAATCGCATAAACTGAGCGTGCTGTGGAATCAGATCGGGTTCTTTTAGAGAACGATCGCATCGACAGCACATAGATACGGATAACGTTCGCTGTAAAGACCGCTTGTCGCGACTTTTTACGATCGGTTGCTATAGTCAGCAAAGACAATGAAAACATCTCGGTAAATCAACAAGAGAGAAGACCGGTAAGGAGATTAGTAGAGCTTACAAGGCATTACGACGGGGACGAGGCGGAAGGAGGCAGGCCACAGTCATCTCAACTTGGAAGCTGCTTGATCTCGCTTTCTTTTTCCTCCTCCTACTTTCTTACCGCTCGTCATCGGTACTCTTGGGACTCTTCTGCTTCTCTCTTTTGCTCTCTTTCTCTCATTTTCTTCCTTTCATCTTCGTCCTTCTCTTACTTTCTTCCTCTTTCTTGAGAGGACTGCTCGCGCGGAGTTAACCACCCGTGAAGCGGCACAATATATCTCGGAGATAATTCGCTTGTTAGGGTCGTACGCCTTTACATTAATCCATCTGCTCGCAGTCTCTCTCGCGACCGCCTCTTTTGCACATGAGCACGATGACGGGGTTCTTTGCGGCGTTGTACTTACCAACGAAAAATTACCATCTCAATTTAGCCGCGACAACATCTATTCCGCTCCTTTGCCATTCCGCCACTTCTTTCATTTCCCACGACTTTATAAAACGTTACCGCGATGTAATAGCACAGTTTTAGTATACGCTCTATTTACGATTTAACCGCTCTTGCATCGTTTGTGCGAAACATTGTTATTTTTGCAATTCAATAAATCAATGTATTTTCTGAGGTTTCTTTCGTCAGATGCCTAAAATCAAATTAGCGAATGGATTATATTCTTCCTTCTTTTAATTCCTCGTCTAATATTAGAATCATCTGCAAATATTTAGTGCGAGAAGGTGCTTAGAAGAGAAGTTTTCAGGTTTGAAATTATCCAATAATTGAATAGAAATAGCCAATAAGTAAAAAGGTAGTCAGTAGATCATATGAACAGCCTCGATACTTCGGTGGTTTACGAAAATGAAAATGTATTTCCTTCGCAATATAAAACTTGAAGCATAGGCTTCTTTCTCGCACACGTAATATAATAAAATGTTTAGATACGAAGACACATTTAATCAACAACAGCAAGTAGACAGAGTATGAAACAAAGAGCTGATCGTTCCTTTCTACACCTAATGTAAAGAGATATATTTTTAGCTCACTCATTAGCTTACTTTCGAAGTAACGTTCAATTTAAAGACCTACGAGATCGTTGCGTTTGTCAAGCATGTTTCGGTCCGACTCACTGTTACGAGTATACCTACGTCAGCGAAATGAAGAGACGCTTTATAGCCCCGCAGGTAATTCGGAACGGTGTGCAAGGCACTTGTCGTCATGTCGATGCTCGCGATACCACCGGCCACCTGTCACTTCGCCTCGATTGATCGGTCCTCGCTTCGCGTCTTGATCTCTCTTCCTCCTTCCTTTGACCACACGTTCGACCTGTCCCCCTCCTTTGATGGTCTATCTTTCGTAAGAAACATTCTCCTCGTCTTCATCGTGCTTGTCCTCTTTATCGTCGTTTCGCTTACACGCGTACGCTCGTCGTGCCCTTACATGCCCATCGTTTCACTACTAATTTGATATACGAGGAACCGCTTTAACTTCGAAACGATCAATTTCGTTTCAACAATGTAATTATAACTTTCAGTATACTTCATAATATTTCGATGTAATTGTAACGGTTTCCGAGCTACATCGTGTCGCCTGGGAGTGTGGCAATGTCTTCATTATATCAAGATGCGTGCTTTTTACGGAGCATACGTTTTCGCTTATCAGATCGTAGGAAGATGTATCGGTTTTAATATTGAATACGCTGAAGGTGTTTGTGCCAGTTTGTACCGTTTGTGATCTTTTATTTATGGAAAAGTAAATAAAACGCGATCGTCGAACATTTAAGGTAGCGAATAATCTGTACAATTCCCTGTATTTGATAGAAAACTGTATTAGATGTTACTATTTTATCGATAGATTTATCAATGGAATTATGGAGTAGCTTATGAATTGAAGCGCATAAAATCCGTTGCTGAAGTAATATATCATTACTAGCTTCTTGCATAATGTAAAACAACTTAATACTGAGTAAAAATAAATGTGCTATGATACATAGAGCAAAATAAACCTTTATATTTACTTATCATCGATTTTTGAGAGAAATATTAAACACAGTTTAACGTATACATAATTGTATTATTTTTAAAAGCAAATCTTTTTTGTCGTTTGGATAGCTGTTGAACTTAATAAAATTTACCTCTAACATTTCTATTCTGCATAGTTAAAGCGGTGAATATGTTTCTCATTCTAAAGCAATGGATTAGGAATTATTTTATAAGCATATGACACAATAATATCTAAATTAGATTGATTACGACTGGAAAATTAATTTTCTTAATTCATACATACAAGCATGGTAAAAAACGCTAATATGTATCGACTTGCTATCCCGAAAATGCATAAGCTATGATTTAGCTGGTTCGTGAACGATCTTTATATGTTTCATAACCGTTTCCATTTCCTGGATATCACAAAGTTGTAACGAACAGCTCTGCTTTAAATATGAAGTTCAGGTTATTAAAATAATGTCCCATTTATCTTAACATAAAGCAAGAAACAACAACAAAAGAAACTAACATTTAACAGACATTGCTCCCGCGATACGTAACTACTAGAGAAGCGCTACCTATTCTGTTCTCCGGTGCAAACGAGTTAAGATATAACGATCGTATTAAGTGGCCAATAATGTGCAAGAACAAGTACTTCAAGTTCGAGCGAAAGTAATCGCCGCACAACAGATAAGGGGTTTACGCTTAAGAGCCGTTGCATAATGACACAGCGATGTTCAAGGCGCCAAATAATAAAATCATTGAAACACCGCTCGATGGAGAACGTGGTTCTCGATAAAATACTTAGGAAAGGGTCCCTGTCTCGCGAAGAGTATCGACGCTGGCCAATCAAGCCGAGGACGAAACAGGCTGCCACCAGGCTTGCCAAGGCAGCTTCTATAATCTGATTGCTCGGTGGCTAATGAGCAATGTCCTCGCATTCCGTTCTCGCCTTTCTTCTCGCCTTTACGCGCAAAGTTACATGTACGCTTGTTTTCAAAATTTTTGAAACATGTCCAAACCTTCTCTTTCTTCCTTTTGTTAGCCAGCAACAGGCGGCTTAATCCGCGTTGAAGAGGAATATGCGCGTGTAGCAACAAATTGGACTGCGAATATCGGTAGCTCGAACTATTCATCAACATCAATATTGGGAGCATCAGCAGCCAGTTACCATTTTATTAATGCGCTCTTTTAAAAGACGCGAGATAGAGTGATGGTGACTCGCCTGGCTTTCGCGTTTCCTTTAGTGAACGGTCGAGCTGTAATCGGATTATACTACTTACGATTACCGATAGCGGAGGCTACTTTCAAACGAGTATTTCTGTTTTCGTCAGTCTGTTTAATGGATATTTTTCAATGTAATTTATACGTTGATACAATATATTACAATTCACTTGTGCATCGATCAATTTTCTTTTTCAATAGGATTGAGATATGTAGTTATTAACATGTGTCCAACTGGTTTATAATATTGACATTGACACAGGACAAGTATAGGTTTTATCTTTTATATTGTAATTGATTTAGATGTGTTCGGTTATATGTACTACATATGAACCGATAAAGTAAAATACATATAATAAACGATGATATAAAATACATATAAACCGTGTCGAGAGGGAATATATCTTTATCTTTACCTCTATAGAAATTTTATACAGCGATAAATATAAATAATATAAATGATAGATTATTGTCTGTAATTATATCTTTAATAATTTCCCCTATTTTCGAAACACTTTATTATAACTTAATGATAATTTAAAACACAAAATCAATAATAACCTAATAACTTTAGAAGATAATATATTTATAATTCGTATTTTCCTCTTATAACGAAGGATGTGCAGAGCGAAATAATTTTTCGAAGAATTCCCTTTCAAAGGTTCAAATTCGCTCAGTAAAAGAAAGAAGAAATATTACTGAGTCTCAATCGTACAAAACGCTTGAAAATCCAAGTATAGCATCGTACATATATACATAGGTATAAGTAGATTTGGAGCAAGTGACAGACGAAAAGCGCGCGAACCTTTTCTCCTGCAGCATGGCGTGGTTGTCCGTATAATTAACCTAAGTCCAAAGACGACGTTATTTGCATGAAACCGTTCGCGCCAACGCATGTAACTGAGCTTAAACGAATCCTAAATGAAACGGTCTAACGATATTAAACCTGTCTGTCAACGGGCTGTCGAGATACGATCGCGGCCGAGGGTCGTAAACGGCCGAGGCGCACCTTTGTAACTTGGCCAACATCGAACGAGTCTCGTCGATTTGTTTTACGAGCCATTTTGCCATGCTTCGCGCCCTCATCGTTCTCTCGTCATCTCGTAATCGCCGTCATCATCATTATCGTCGTGATCTCCCGGTTCCCGTCCGAACTCTCTTTCCTTCGCAACGGCGAAGAGATTGCAAACCTCTTCGAAGGTTCATCCCGCGATCGCAGACAACATCTTTAGTTGGAATCTCTCCTTCGGCGCCGTGTTCTCGATTTACATGTACGATGTAACGCGGAAAATCGTGATTTGCAAGTAGATACCCGCCAGAGGAAAATAAATGATGGTTTTTTTCATGACACGTTCGCTTCACGGCGAGATAAGCGTCTTCAGCTTTTCACCGCGCTCAACTATGTATGCTATCATCCCGTCTATCCTTGCATTAATAATCAGCAGATTCGATTTAATTTAATTCAATCTTCTTTTCGACAAAAAGAAACGAGCAAATGAGGTTGCTTTAGGCGAGGATGTGAATTTTAAGCAGTGGATAAAGGGCAGTTACAAGAGGGCAAAGAGTTATCCGTAATTAATGAAAATTGATTTATCAAAGATATTGTTTCAAATTTTATCGTGTCAATGAAGAAGCTTTGAAACAACCCGAGATTGAAGAAAATCAAAAATTAAAGAGTGGATTTTGAAAACATATGGACGTCACTTGCAACATTTTTTCGATAGTATACTGTGGTATACGATACTAATTGCAAGTAGCCTTAACATTTCGTTTTTCTTTCTTATAACTTTTTAATAATAACAACAACAATATACAGGTAAATTTAAGGTGCCATTTAAAGAGAAATAACGTGGAACGCCCTATATTTTGAAATACGTCTTCATTAACTACTCCCAACTTTGTTTTTAATATTTCACAATTTATATCACGCGAAGATAACACGCTACTGATGAATGACTTTAAATAACGCAATAATTAACACATCAACTTTCTGTTTATAATATATAAGTCTCATATAAATCGTTGACAGAAAGTCAGAGACCTTGATTGGCGTTCGTTAAACGGCGATTAAAAAAACATGGAGCTGCATCGATATCCTATAAACAGAAGCATCTTCTTTGTAAAATCGCGAGGGTAGACGTGGCGAGGATCGCAGTGGCGCCTGATAACATCTGTAAGACGGGAACCGGTACTCGAGTACAAGTTCTTGCAATTTCAACCATAAGAGAAAATGTGGTTAACGTATTGCATCGAAACGGCGGTCTTTAGCGCATCCGCCGAAAAATTATATCAGATTTTCGGCGGTAAAGGTAAAATGTGTTACTTCGAAAGTCGGTGCACGTGCTTCGGAAACTTTCGTGTGAAATACGGACTATGATGGGATGGGTTTCATTAAAATAATTTGTGCAGATATGGATATAAGGGCGTGCGTAATTAACGAGGTTGTCTCTAATGTAATCTGAAAATTATATTTAATGTTGTTGTTTTTTAATGACTTCAATTAACCGAAGTCCATATCGTTTAGTATATAATCATGCTTATATGTAATACTCGTGAACAGTAAATCGTATTATACACAGTTTGAACCGTTATCCTGTATGAATCAAAAATTCTAATGGGTGAATCGTCTTTTTAATATCGTTATATCGTTTTAATAATTCAGATCAATTATCACGTTTCATGTAATATGATTTTTAATTATTCGCACGAAAAATCATTATAGTGGCGCGAAGCAACAAACATCACGCAGTTAAAATGATATAAACAATACGTAGTGCAAATGTATACGCGTGAACGTGCTTCATGGCGAGATTTCGCTGAGTGAGCCAACGATAATAACAATAATGTATATTTATTGCGTACGCTGGTAATGTTGATTATAATAGCAGTAGCGAGTCCTTATAACCATTTCGCATAATGGAATTAGGTTCAGGGTGGTTACCAGGCTCGCTCAATCATCTCAAGGTACTTTCGTATTCTATGTCTTGTCCCTTTTACACACGGAATGATCCACTGGTATTGCTGGTTTCAACTAACGACTAAGTACAACGACGACGCGTTACCTCTTTATTACTATGCCGCGTTAATAGCTCTAGTGCTCTTTTGTGTTCTTTTCTCCCAAAGCATTTTAATGAGTTTAACGTAATTACTCGCGATAACGATTAAGAGACTTACCAATAAGACTTTCGGTTCAGTTTATTTGTATATTTCAAACATAATCACGCATGAAATTGATTGTTTCTTGTGTTTACTTTCCCCGTAATCTCATTAAGAAATATCGATTAATTAGTAAAGTTTTATTTCTGCAGTCTCGACGACGAGAATTAATTAATTAGCAAATAAAGTTGAAAAGCTGCATTAACTGGATTTATATTGGAATTTTGAATACGAAATAATGAGGAATTCTGCTAGTAAAAGCATGCATTTCGAGTACTTAATGTTTATTAGCATATTCATGTTCGCACATTGCGTCATCACTTTTATATGGACAAATAGATAATTAACTAATTTTATGGGCTACCAAATTTCTTTTATGTAACAAAGGAGAAATTATTTCCCATATAGGAATACTATGAAAGTGGTAATATTTAAAAATCGATTTATACAAACAAGAAATATGAAAACATTTTTTGTTAACATTCCCTGTAATAATTTGTGTCATTTAAACATTTAGAATGTTATATGCTAGTAACAGGAACTCCAAAATTCGGCCAATCAACGCCATTATTTCCCTACTAGTTAGCTCGTCTCTTTACGGCTAACTACTTGTGAGCTTGCACAGCGGATCGATGTTTGCGAGAAGACCGAGCGATTTGTAACAATTACGAGCTGATCTGTGAGAACAGATAGTAGCCTGTGGTATGGCAATAACCCTATGTCATTCTGTGCCACAGAGACGAGATTGTAGAGCAGCATGTTGTAGGAGAGCAGAAACGCTTGGTGTCCAGTAATTGTGTTAGCGTGTAACGGTGCCACCCCATTCTCGTCCCTTCCATCGTTATCTCGTCCGTATATCCGCATATAAGCGTGATCGGCTCAGCATCCCGCCGATCGTCCAGACGTTCTCCATCGAAGGATATTTTCTAATCAGTTACAGTGTAGAATTTTGTTATAGAATTCGCGATAAACAGGCGCAACAATGGTAAGGGAGAAGATATCGTCGCAGGGTTGGTTATTTTCTCTCATTATATACTTATTTATTTATAGGACACAGTAGAGCTTTATACGTGCGCCTAGTTAACTTAAGTTCCTAAAAAAAAATAAATTCGGAACACGTACGAAAATATCACTTTTTAAATTACGTTACATCATTAATATCAAATTGTTCTTGGTTATGCAAATTATTATTCAGTGCGTATATAGATTCATTCGTGTATTTACTTTCTAAGAAACTTTATTTACGCGTTGTATAAAACATTTTGAAATTTCATTAACATTGTAATAATACACGACTGTCATGATTATATCGGCCAAGTTTGAAAATAGATATAAAAATTAGAAGATATTTAACATAAGTACACTTATCGTAGAGATCACTGGACCATATTTAAAGCCGTATTTAACATTTATTACGCATCTGTTTCTTGTGTGACAAATTCACATGGACAGAGTTCCACCGAACAGTAAAAAAATATTCGTTTCGCAATACATTTTTGCGCTTCAAGGTTTCAGAAACGTCTGATCGTGGTTTCTATTAAACGAATAACCCGGATATCGGTAAAGATCGACTGTCTTCATAATTTTCCACCACGATACAGCCTTTAACGTTCCACGCTGTAGCTGACAAATACCTCTAACGTTCCACGCTACAACTGTCGTTTGCTCGCAGCAATATTTTCAGAAGACATCCTGAAAACCTTTTCTTCGTCACCAACGGCCTTCGTTACTATTTAAAGCAGGGTCGTAAAACTTCGTTCTTTTGCTTAAGGAAATACAGCATTGCCCGGGTCGTTATCCTTGCAAACAAATGCCAAGGGAGAAAATAAAGAAACGAAGTCATAAGGATATTCATTGTCTGACGGTCGTTGCTGGAAAATCAACTATCACTCGTTAACGGCTGAGGAAAAAGAGAACGAGAACGAGGATGTCGAAAAATTGTGCGAGGAAATTAATACGAGGAGGCGGGGAGGGGAGAACTGCTGCAATTGGGAGAGCGGAACATTTACGAAGTTGTTTCGCGCATTTGACCGCGTCGGGTTTTCTGTCGATTGGAATGTACGATAGGCAGCCAAACTGGTCGCACGCTTCGACGACCGGCGGACTCGTACGGCGTCCTTCGCGATCCTTTCGATCGTTTGCCTTTAATTTCTTTTGGGGGAAACAAGAAAAATTCTTTTTGGTGTGGGTTTGCACGCGTACGGCGACGTTGCCTGCCAGTTTTTCATCGCGGCGACAACTTTATCGGTAACGGTCCCGGCGTATTTCGGCTTGATAGTTGGCATGCGGTAATACCAGGATATTACGATTTCAGACAGATATCCGTGAAACTTCGTTCATGTGTCCTTTTCCTTCGCGCATCGACCTAGCGGCCCCTTCTTTGCTTTCTCTCGCGTCCCTTTTAGGCAACGATGAGTACTCCTTTGGTGCAAGCCGGCACCGAGAGAACCTCTCGCGAACATAATGGACTGAAACACGAAACGTATGCAAACCTGAAATAATACGACACTGAGGGCCCTTCGTTCCGAGATCGTCCCCTTCCACTTTTTCCATATTCCCTCCCTTTCCGCTGCTTCTTCCTCGTCTTCTTATACATCAGTTTCTCCTGGTATCGCGCGTAGCCCTCACCCTCGTCATATTCATCTGTGGGTCCCACCTCCTGTCCAAGAGGTACTCGTAGAACTTGAAACTTAAGACAATGTAATGAGCCGGTCGCTTGCCGAAAAGATCCCCGCGATCTTTCCGAGTTCACCCGAGGTCACCCCTTTTCTCGGCCCGCAGAAATGCGTCACTGGAATTGAATTCAGTTCTATAGACCCTTCGAGTAAAATGCTTTGTCAAATTGAACAAGTAGAGTGGAATATTCCTTGATAAATCTATAACGTCTCGTATGCATACTTTTGAATAAGCTACGGTGGTATCGTCAAGTGTGTGGACGATTTACGAATAATTGGGACGAAGATATTCGTAATCTCTTATTCACGTAGCAATGCTCTTCCAATTATCTTTTTTATTATTGTTAATAACATTAGAATTATCTTTAATATATTATAATGAATATATATAACAAAAAATAAAAAATGTAATTACTAATATACTACGTAATGTAATATGGGAAAATGTTATAATGAGAATAAATGGTAAATAATTATGTTTCTATCGCAATAAAAGTCAATATTAATGTTGTCAAAATTCGTTCAAAAATAAAAAATTAATGTGATTCTAGCCCTAGCGTTGACGTACAAAACAGAGTGTACATCAAATATGAAATATAAAGTATCCGAAGTATATCATTTGTTATTCGGATTTAGTGAGTAAAGCGATCTTCTACCCGGGTTCCGTTTTCTCAGCCGTGTCCATAAAAACATAAATTTGCATAAACATAAAAATCCAATAAAATAAACTTAAAAATATCTTGCTGTTGTATCTCGTATCACAATAAACGAAGCGAAAGAAAGAGTATAATAAGGAATGTAAGTTAGAAAGAAACCGAATAGGAATTTCAATCTTCGAAAGCAGAGAACGCACACGGTTGCGTTCATTTGAAAACATCGCTCGACGTGGATGTCTGCACGAGATTATATTTTTGATACCTTTCCTCATAATTAATATACTTGGCCGTGATTCAAGAGAGAAGGGCAGCGGATATGTGTTCGCATCATCATAACAAGCATATAGAGGAAGACGTTGGCGGCATCTAGTTGGTCAGACAAAGCTGACATTCGTTCACGAGCTGTGAAATTTAATTCAGATCCCTTGAAGGGCTCCCATGGCTGCCAGCCGATGGAACATGGGTTGGTTCGGGGATATACGCGTGCACATACACGTGGCACACATGGTTTTATCGTACGTGTCGCGTGTTTCATGGGGGTTGCTTGTCCAGAGGGGTGGCAGGTCAAACTCCCTAGCTCGTGGACCGACAGTCGGCTCTTCTTACAGCACTTCCGAGATTATAAATTCAATTTCGCCTCATACTATCGTGACATTCACCTCTAGAAGAGATTCTTCTTGTCTTTTATCTTTACATCGTATTTCTTATGGCTGCGAAACGAGAGAAAACGATTTTTAGGTGTTTGATGGATAAGATTCGTTGAAGTTGAATGTTGTTTTTAAACATTTTGTTAATATATGGATGGATGATATTAAGACATAATACGAGTTTTAATTGTAAGACGTTCTTTAGACGTTTGATGGATTACAATAGTTGGAAATGATAGATAAATATAAAAAATTGTTATAGTTATGTACGATTCTTCAATTCAATTTTATGTTAGGTATTTCCTTAAAACATTATAAATATTTTGTGATTGTTAACAAAATTGGGAACAAAATTGAAATATCAAAATTCGACAGATTTAAAATTCGATCATTTTGTATTCAAATAAATAATTATTAAATGTAAACCATATAAATGCAACGAAAGTGAACTTGATATTAGTAACATTTCGTTCGAGAAAGCTATCGATATTAAGCAACCGGCTGAATTGGGACACCAAGTGTTACAACTGTTTCGTGTATCACTGCTATATAATTAATGATGTTTAGTCAAGAATGTCAACATTGACATTGAAGGTGTACAATTTTCTATTTAATAATTCAGTCAATTACGAGGCCGGCAAGCACAATCACGTTGAATTGTTTACAAGAAATAGGACAGAGTTAGCGCCACCGAGTCAAAGAAGGCTTGAAGTAGCTCCAGCTTTCGATAACAGACAAGAGAGCTGATGGCTCGTCACGAAACGTAAGTTTGATGAATCGAATGCGTGAGAAACCGAGCGAGTACCCGTCATGGACCGATGATTAATAGAGGGCGGTGCGATAGCGCTGTCTGTCCTTAAAAAACAAGATTCCTTCATTCTTGCTTCTATACAGCCTTGTGGAGATACACAGTGTCCCATAAGCACCTGACATCTCGAACCTCCCCTAGGATCGTTGGATTGCGAGGCATCGATCATCGAAAATATGTCAGGCATTCTCGATCAGACTCCATTCTCTGACTTGTGTCTCTGTAGACCTTCAACTGGCTTAATATTATCTTACATATCCGAGCTATACACAGAGAAAGAAATAGTAATGTCAAAATATAAACGATATGATACCTTTGCCTTTGTAAAGCTAAAAATTAAATCTGGAGTTAAAGTTATAAAATTAAGTAAAAAAATGAATGCCATTTAATCACATAATTTTCATATAATTTTATAAAGTACATACTCATTGTCACATGATGAACGTTATTACATTATTACGTGAATACATCGTACAAACAAATATTTATATTTATAAAAATTCGTAAATAAATAAACGAATAAATAAGTTTCAAAATTTCATTGCAATTAAAAAAATATATATAGTTTACCAAATTTAATTACTTTCGGACATATAAAATACTTGAAAAAATTAAATAAAATTAAAGATTTCATAAATTCTTAAAAAAAAGAATATAAAAATAAGAGGAGTATTTTATAGTATCTACTTAGTCGTAAATAATCAAGTTACATTTCTTCAACTCCCTTTAATCACGAATGCACGGATGACAATGCTTTAAAGGTGAATGTCCCCGGTTTCTTCGTCACGAAACTCTGTGGCATTTGTCCAGAAGATCTTGACCTCTCTCAATTCGACCCTACCGAAGTCGGGTCAAGCTGTCAGCGGCTGTGTCCTCGCGGGCATATATCGATCTCAATCGGCGCTACGTCGACGCTATCAGGCATCTCGAAGAAGTTATAGGCCGCTGTTGGAGTCAGAATGACTCGAGACAATAGCGCCCATCACCTGCTCCCTCCAAGTATACGCCCTCCTACTCGTCGGATCGTATCTCTGGTATCAGCTTCGACGGCTTCTCTTAATTGGTTGGTGTTGACTTAATGTGTTTCAATATGCCGTTCTGTCAATCAACTCGGCCACTCTTCTTTTTTTTTAACCATATACTTAGCCATTGAAATAGTCATGCTGCGCTCTTATAATTAATCATACTTTATGCAGATTGGCTTTATTAGATTTGTCGTTTATGATAATTTGTAGTATTCTAAACAGGTTACGGTGATATTCAATCAGGTTCCTTTGCAAATCTTTTCGAAATAATTACATTCCTTTTTAAATGTCGATTTATCATAATCTTTTAATATGAAACGATATTGTACATATCGAAAATCTTAATAACGATAACAATCTTTATTTCTGCTTGTCGAAATAAAGAATAAATTGCTGCCACATCGAAAATTTTAATAACATCGTTTATTTTACGAAATCGTAGAAATTTATAAAATATATTAATCATTGAATATGCCTTTGCTTGTTATAAAACTCAAGGACCAAAATATTAGATGTTCACTTGAGAGGAATGACATAAAACCTTGTTGTTCATTTTGAACGCGTTTCAAGCGTAAATTGAGCACCAGTCACAATCGTTCCCCGCAGTGAAATTTGCGTGGTTGAGACGTGCGGTTGAATGCATTTGAATGAACGTTTCTAAATGACGCTCGATTCACTACCTTAAAGAGATAAGACATTACAGAAAAGAGGTCATCGAGTGGAGGTGCAAATTGTACCATTAACATTCCGAAGTGAAATATCTTAAAAGGAGTTGTAGCTCTCGTTCATCGAACCGTGTTCATTTTCATCAAAAAAGATTTATAAAATGAATTTCAATGCAGAAAGTAATTTTAATAATTATTTACGTCATTTAATAATGTTTCTTTTTTACAACAAAGCTCTTTTTCTTCTATTTTCAGATAAAACATTTTTAAATATATCCGTCACAAATGGTAAAGAATTAGAGTTCTTAATCGTTATCCAAAGATACATTCCTTATTATACGTTGCGTTTATTACTTGAATTGTATCAGATTATGCTGATACATCTATCTTTAAGTTCGCCGAACTATTTGTCAATTACTCTGAATCAAATTTTATAAAAACACATCGAATTTTCATATTAAATTAAATCTAATTATCCTGATATATTGCTGAAACTCCGAACACATAATAAATAGAATCACAATAACAAAATTAACGTCGCACCCATTGAGAACTCAGCAGCTAAAATGAAAGCCGATACAGGAAAGCGAAATAGGAATAATCGAAGGGATGAAAGTATAAGACGAGAAGCAAAGGTACGAATGTCACAGTGGGACATATATGAATACCCCGGGGGCTAATCCGCTCCGCAGGACCTCTGATATACGCCATCGTAAACCGCATGAAATTGTGCCACAAGCATTGGCTGATGCCTCCATTAAGAGCCGCTGATGTTATTACTGCCGAGGCTCGCTCTCCATAATTTTTGTTCTCTTTCTTCCAGTTCCCCCAGTTTCGTTTTCTTTCTTTTCCTTCCCTTGTCCTAGAACGCGACTCGGTGTACCTGCTGTATATTTCGTGGCTCGACAGCATCGGGCAACGACTCCCTTTCTTTTTGTTCTCCCGAACGTGGTACGTATCTACCACTCCGGAATCGGTGGATAGGGAGCAACCCGTTCTTCTTTCCTCTCTACCTATTTTTCTGGCTGCCTTGCGCCGCTAACCCTTTCACGGTTTAAATCAATCAGAGATTCCTGAGAAACGATCACAGCCAACTCGACGAGGAACAGCGCGTTTCGTAACAGTTACCCACCAGCAGAATTTACGACGGTATAAAACGATAAAAATTGAAGAAGATTTCATTGACGCGCGGTCACCACATAATTTATTTTATTATGATCCGCCGGAGCGACGATACTCGTGCGGTGGTGAATATGCTTTCTGTGTTTATGAAGCCACGAATCCACCATACGAGTACAAAGAATCGTGAAGGAAGGAGGAAGGCAGAAAACGTGTTATAGATAGTCGATATCTAAATGTGTCAATTAAGCTGGCCCTGACTCGCGTGATCTTTAACCCACGATCGGTGTCGGTACGAGAGGTCTATCTTCTGATTCACGGTCTGTATAAATTTTTTAGGCGTGCAGACTGAGTCGTTTTTTGACTAGATTTGCGACTGGAATGGCACGTCGTAAATTTTAATAAATGTCATATATAAATATTTGATCTTCTTTATACCTACTATATAGAAACTTTGTATTTTATTAGTTTTCACTTCTTTCTTTACATTCGATGCAAGTTTTGGTTGAACGTATGTGACATGGATATGTCGACGATAGGTGCAAGTTATTTGAATCAGAAGGATATTTGAGTGGAGCTAAGTAATTTGCCTTGTAATTCGTCAAATTCGACTACGAACAATTTTTAAAAGACCTACGTTTGAAAATAGACTGACTGTCTATTACGTTAAAGATTAATGATGTTTCATAATGTACAAGTTTAACCGTACAAAGTTCATAAGTGTACGAAGTTCATGACCAATTTTTAGAATGTCGAAGTCTGCCTGACTCGAATAATTATCCTACCTCGCTATATTTTTCCATAGAGGTAGGTTTCGAAAGGCGTGGAATATTTACGATATCACGTTTGACAAGTTTATCTGGTTAACATAAAGGAGCCTTTCGTTTACGATTAGCCACGCAGCGAGAGCACAAATACGAGGATTTCGTCGAGAACATAAAATATTTCCTCGGTCGGTAGTCGATCGAAAATTACGAGTTCCAAAGTCGTTTGTATTCTTAACAATGGTGGTAGGGTTCAAAGGGTGGATTCAACCCTTTTTTTGCGGGGACCTTAACACCCTCTGAAACGGAGGTAGGGGCTTATTATACGAAACCGATCCACCGCGGCGTCCCTTTCAAAAACTTCTTCCTTTTATTAGCTGTATTTCGTTCCTTGTAGCTCCACCACCCTGGCATTCATATGCTAACGCGTCTCATGGGGTTGTCCGTGGGCCTTGTTACCGTACTGATGGTGTTCAAGCATTCGGTGTTGCCTCGTTAACGATACCATAAAAATTGAAATTCATCCCGCGGCTTGAGCACCACTGCACTAAGCGTATGCCAACAGACCTATAAAAATTCAATCCAACCAGTCTTAAAAATAATAACGCGGCGCTAACCTATATGGTATCCCATAACGTGCATCCATATGTCTGCGCGTGTATGAATATCTGGTTGTACCTGGCTAGCGGTTCCTCCGGATCTTCTTCTTTCATTTCGCCATTCTTGTTTCTCCTCAAAAAATTCATTTCTATTCGTGCTGTTGTAATTAACAGGTAATCATTGTGACTTGTATTATAAATTTCAGTTTAAACGCAAGAAGCATGCAGGAAGAAGCCGAATATCCCGTACCTTGTGCTCATTATGATCAGTGTTACGTAATATTTAATCCAGTTAACAATTACCGATTGCAGTTGAAATATTTTGTCGGTCGCGATTAAGGATTCAATGATTGTTCAACGGACGTATAATTACAATTAACAATTGCAGTGGGTTCATTTAATTGTCAACTGGTTTAGAAATTTAATTAGTTACCTAACAGTCAAATTGCATTAAATCAGTTCGTCGAATCAATTTTATATCTTTTATCATACAATTACGGTAGAAAAATGTTCAAGTGCACAACTACTCGATTAAAATTCATGCAATTTCATATTAATCTCACATCCTTCATCGCACGTTATAACTTATACTATACAGAGACGTTCGCAAGAAGTCTTACATAAAACGAAAGGAAGAAAAAGATCAAGTTTGCAGTTTCGCAATAATTTTGGGAGGAAAGATATCCGATTCTCCTCCCTTTTAAGATTTAAATACGAGGTTTCTTCATTTTTCTTTGTGCGCAACGCGCGCGCGATTATTATAATTTCACCACCCCCGTGTTTTACGGAGTACCAAAGCGATCTCTGTATATTGGCCCCGGTGATTTACTGCTAATTATCGTCCCGTGTGAATCCGCTTATATCCTTCGCAGTGAGAATCGGCAAGTGAACGACCGCGGCACGAATAAGACGGGTACGCGCGTCGTTTCGCAAAAATCGACAAGTCGACGTCGTGCGGCGCGCGTTCGTGCCGGGTTACAAGCACTCGAATGTACCTCCGTAGCCAACCGTGCCGGCAAAAAGGGCCTCGCCGCACTCGACGGACCCCTTGCGAACACTAAATTATTGTTCTTGTATCGCGGTGCCAAAATGTTTACAGCCTTTGGCCGCGGAATGTATGCGTACCAACCGAGCGGAACGGGACGCCTGGAAAAAACAGAAAACGAACGGTCACTGGCACACGTTGCTACGGAAAATATGAGGAAACGAAAATTTTAGTACGCTCAGATTATCCAGATCTGTAACTGGCGTTTGCAAATTTAGATTTTTTACAGGTTAACAGTCTAGTTGTTTCTGAATTGTTAAGTAATGTGTTGGTAGGCGAGGAAAAAGCATAATTGTGATTTCTAGAATGTGAGTTCTAGATTCTACGAGTTCAAGTAAATTCATGTTTTCGTGGACGCAATTAAAAATGGAACCTAAGAGATTTGTTTCATTCTCAAACATTTGTTAAATTTTATAGTCGTTTTTCGTCATCGGGTTATTAAATTTCCTGAATTGTCGTAATATGTAGAATTCTATAATTTTATATTTATATAAAGATACAAGGTACTCTTGTTACGTCATTCGTCGATCAATTATTACGTATAATTCTGAGCTTCTGGTTCAGGATGACACCACAAATATTATATCACGCTCACCATAAAATCGCCCAAGTATTTTCAAATATTTTAGCACTTTATGTAAAATCAACATACTTGTACCGCGAAGATAAAATTATTTTAGATTTATTTATGTTATCTGCCCTAAAAAAGATGCCTCTTTAGAACATCGATATGTACATACTTCATAGCTCATGATGTCACTGATAAAATGATTTACCATTAAACCTCACTTTCCTAATGTGCAAATACTTTTAGCTACCACTATGTATGTAGTCATACATTTTGCTCAAACTTGAAATATTTGTTTCACAAACAAATGCAATTGGGTCGAAAATAATCGAAAGAACATAACAGAATTAAATAGTAGATAGCAAATTACTCTGCATTATATATTTTCTTTTCTTTTTCTATGAAATCAGAAAACAATATCAATGGAGTAGCTTAATAAAAGGTAAATAAGAGTGTGATGATAGAGAAGAAAGTAACGAAAGAAATCTATTCTAAAGAAGTAGAACGGGGAGAGGTAAGGATAAAAGTAAACAACATCGAGTACGAAAAAAGAGAAACTAGAAGATTGAGAATAAATATAAGAATATCATAGAACTCAAGGATTCTAGTAAAATAAAATAAATACAGGGGGATGGAGCAAAGAAAAGAAAGTAAAAAGAAAGTAATGTCTGTTCTCGATTAGTTATGACTGCGTTAAAGGAGAGCGCTTTTTCGAGAAAAGCCATGTTCGCGCTTCGTGGTTATTTTTTCCCTTGCTTATTTACGGTCAATAGCCGTGTACTCCTTTTCGCACCGTTCCTCAGCGTTTTTAACAATTGTCGTCCGCCTGCACATTCTCGCGCCCCTTTCGACTTTATCGATTGTAAATTTGTGACATTATTGTCGAATCCGAATGGCTACTGACCATCCCGTTTCACCGCGCAAACTACCGATTTACGATTCTTCTGCGTAGTTCCACAACATTCTGCACATTGTTTTATCATTTTGAAGATGGGATGGAGAAATGTTATTTTAAACCTTGGAAATTGCCTTCCCGCTACATCGTCGTTTCCCTTCGTGTTTTTCTATAAATTTAATACCATACAGTCTTACCAGCACCTAGATTCTGAGATAAAATGTAGCTGATGCGTCAAGACGGAAAATTTAACCTCGGTAAACTTAATGTTTAGTATGCCCATAGCAATCTTCAAATTTTACATGTACATTATTTTATTATCCTATATATTATACTACCCCCTTAATTAAAATGTGCTATTTACTGTGTCGAAACTGAAGAAAACTGCAGTTTTATCATTTTTCTTCTACCATCTTTATTTTCTTCGTTCAATTTCAAACATTTCGTCGTCATTTCGCGACAGCTTGTATAACATCACTTTACGTAAGAGGTAAAAAGAAATGGGGAGCTTCGAATATTCTAAGGTATCTTCAGAAACAGACATTTTAACTAAGGAGAATAAAATACTGAAACTGGCCTCGTATAAAATTGAAGTAGATTTTATTTCACTTTTAATGTTGTAATCACTCCTTATCGAAAGTACAATGAGTCGATATTTGTACTGGTTTATCTATAAAAAGTCGTACATATCCGTTCTTTCTAAATACGCGCAATCTGGGTAGGGACCTGGAAGGACAGAGAAAAAGATTTTTCGATCCCCGTCGAACTGACCCCGCGACCTCGAGGCCCTCAGGGGAAAAAAGGAGCCGACGCGCCACTAAATAAGCGCCACGTACATACGCTGACATACACGTACACGTGCACCATCTTGTCCTCGTGTGTCGCACGCGCGAGCGTAAACAAATACACACATGCGTATATAAGAAATCGTAAAGCGTCGCATCGTATATTATGCTACACCTATGTTTATGGAGGACTCGCGAAACGCGTTACATTCTCAGCTTTCTTTGCCATCATTTTTTCACGATAATAAAACGTCAAAGACGAACTTGAAGTATCGATAGATTAACGCTGTAAAACTAAGGACGATTGATAAATATAGCGAGTGATATCGATATTCCTCTGAAATTGTTCTTCCTCTTCTGTTCTTTCTTTTTCTCTTTTTTTTTTTTTTTTCATTAAATTCAATGCACACCAAGGTATTATATGGTCGGCCTCGACGACCACAGTGGAAAGTTGGAGGAAGGAGCATAAAAGGATATGGGTGGCCATTATAGGCGCCAAAACGTTCAGCCAGTTTTGCTGGTGCTCTTTTTATTGCTCCATCGTAACGGCCATGTTTCAGCATTTTATATAGTAATTAGGCCAGGATCCGCGGATCCGGACCAAATAATACGCATTCAAACGTCTTTATTATGTCGCGGATTAACGCGAGGTAATCACAACGTTCCGTTCGAAACTGCTACAAATTTACTCGTAATAATCGGCCATAATAGACTCTGTTCTTAAAAGGTCCTCCGCGATCGTACTTCCTTCGCGTCTTTTAGCCTGATACAATATGTTACGCGTGTGTGTCCGATTTTGGTATCCGATCACTTAGTCCTTGAGTTTCAGTCCGATGAAAATTTGTTGCTATTTGTGATCACTGTCAATAAAGTGATACGTTACAATATGTAATAAATGTAAATGAAAACTTTGATTTCAGATATGATATGAAATAAGTTAAATATTTATGTGATTTTTATGCTGACTTTGAAAATAAAGGGTATAACATGCTTGTAGTCAACGCGATTCCTTCTCGACTTTTCTTTTTTTAATTATTTATATGAAACTTAGCGAGATTTAAATAGATTGGTGATGAATTATTGCTTATCCCCATAAGAATTTATTTCATTAGAACACATTTTTCTCCTAACATTTGTCGTTATACTTTTATTATTTATTTATATATTTTAATTTATACCATTGATTCAAATTCTTATACAAGGAGTTTAATTATTCCGCCTAAAATTGAACATTGAATTTTAAAATATTGGAACTTACGTGACTCAAATAACCCTATGCTACCGTACATTTCACCTAATCTGTGCTTTCTGTGAATCTTCTAACAAAGTTGCGAGTGTACTTATAAACAAAATTTGATGACAAAACTTTTCGCTCGACCTAGTACATTGTTGCAAGGTTGGATCCCAAAGTGCAAGCTCTCTTATTTCCAAGTTTTGGTTATCTGTTGGAACAGTACCAAAGAATGCACGAACTGAAGAATGCAAATTTCAGCTATCGGGATATCAAGACTGATAAAGCGGATTCTAAATCGGAAACAAGTTCGAAGTTCGGATGAGCTTCGATTCCAGAACGGGGAAAACGGCTGCAGATCACCATGGCGCATAAATGAATCGCATTTGGAGAAAGGCGTGGTCATTGTTTTTTGCGTTTGAAATGGTTCAAAGTTCAGAGGGCGGTTCACGTTCGGCGGTGCATGCAAATTTTGCGTTCGATTCGATGAACAAAGGCACACCTTTGCCTGCTACGTATTGCAGACTGCATAGAGAGTTGCCAGACCAGAAACAATTAAGCTCTCGGTTATCTTCCGCGGCCACGCGGCTCGTCCAAGCTCAGGGGTTCTCATTTACCTTTTTGCATTCTCATATTGTCAAGGTCTTACAGCCTTTTAACACGTGCTCCACACAATATACATCCGGTGAATTATTATTAAAGGGAACATTAATTCCTATGGACAAAGGACTTTCCAGGTTACGCTGACAAAAGTGGGCTACTCTCTAAAGAGGTGTAATTATTTTATTATCCTTATTTTTTGCGCGTAAAGTTGAAAATTATGTACTGATAGCTTTCTATTTAACATGATGAGATAAATCTTATAATTTAATAGAAACACAAGAAAGATCTTTTAATGAGAACTTTTGATATGAATGCGATAATTAATGTAATATATCTATCTCCGAATGATGTAGCATAAGATCTGTAAATGATTTTAGGAATAAACATAGATATTTATAACACATCTGCCGATGGAAAATAGAAATAATGAAATCATTTCGGTTTGGATAAATATCTTTTATTTGTAATATGTAACTGATACTAGAAATTCGCTATTTTCAAAGAAAGTTCGTAAGCGACAAATATTTAAAATCGAATCAATAAGTAGATGCAAGTAAAGTCGTATTTACGAGCTACATTGGTTGATATACAGCTCGCTGTGCTTGCTTCGAGGAAACCGACAAAGACTTTGAACCCTTTCAGTTTGATATACGCGCACATGCTGTTCGTACATATTTATAAGTTAGTCGTGTAGCCGGGAGCTTTTTGTTGCATAGGGGTCCTTCTATAAATTCCATGACGTTATAATCAAATTGTTTGCTCATGCAGGTCTTATGTGTCAACACCTTCTTCATTCCATATTTCATTTTACCTCTGTGAATTAATTATTTAAACACGCTTTCGTTATCCAAATGTCGATATAGTGTAAAGAATACCACCTTACAACCATAATCAACACGTGACGCTGCAGCACATATGCGAATTTTTCGTCAAAATTATTACTTGTTACCAAATGAATGGTCATTATATTCTATATTAGAAGTTAATATTCAGTAATATAATTCAATATTATATAATAAAAACAGTAAAATTAGCCTTTAAATAAATTTAAATAAATAAGATCAATCGTCAATTTTCTATAATGTTGCTTTAAGGGGATATGGCAGAAAGTTTCGCGGAGAAATTTGCAATAAATCTAGGTCAGTAGATAATAAGCTAATCAGTTATCAAGAATCAAATTGGCAATGTAATTATAGTCTCGCGGAATGGATGTGTAACCGATTGTCCGTGCCGCGATCGGAAACGATAGTAATGGTTCGATGATTGAAATCTCGAAGGTGAAGTGAGCTGGGTGCTCCATATAGAAGACGAGTGGCGCGTGGCAAGGGCCCGAGGCATGGTGCAAACCTCGCGTGCCACAAATTGCTTCAGCTCGTCGAGGTTCAGTAGTTACAGGCAAGCCATTCGCACGCTTACTTATTTACTTGCTCGCTTTGGAACGTAGTGATACATCGACTTTACGCCGCGCCGTGCACCAGTACCATGCCGGCATCCTGTTACCCACAGCCTCCCCGTAATAACAGAAACGCGTATTTCTATCAAGCAAATTTACTGTCCGCGATCCGTTTCCTCTATCGTTTCTTTCCCTCGTTTGTCTACGCGCAGCTATTCCGTTGACAGAAGGCAACATCTTTGTTACGTTTCGACTGTCTTTTTGTGCCATAACTGTGCCCCTTTACGACGCAATCTCGGGTATCGATATGCCAAGAATTTGGAAAAAACGACGATCTCTGTGATTTCTTATATGGTTTTATGACTAATGCACGACAACTCTGTAGATAGTATATGATACTATATCTTAATACAGGTTTATGGTATGATATGGTATAGTAAAGGACTATGGTATTATTATAATATTGAAATTATAATTTCGCATATTTATTAATATTTATTATTTTGTATAGACTGAATATATTGCAATCCGTACGAGTAACGATTACATTAGAATATAGATCTAATTATACGAAACCATACCAAATCAAACAGAATCAGATTATGTATATATAAAGGACAAACTTTTTATTACCATTATGAAAATTCCTATTCCCAGCTTTGTACTAAATTATTTTACGAGTATCGTGTAAAAATGAACGTGGAATGTATCAACATCTCTTACTCTCCTAGTATGGTTTATAATAAATACATAAAGTTAAAGTTTATTAAATTGCAAAATTCTTCTTGAATTTACAATAGGAAGATACGAAAGGTGTAATTTCAAAAGTATTAATTATACACTTTTATGAAATGATATAACAACGTAAATACATCTTCGACAGTTTGTTTCGACATATATATAGTTACCATTTGCGATGAAATACTTCTGCTTATCATGAAATAATATGCAATATAAAATAATTAATTTCAACGTTCCCGTTGATTAATTAATTTCAATCATAAAATATTATCGTACATAAATTGTAAAAACATACGTATATTTTTTGACATAATTTATTCTCGTCATAAAGTAATTTATCACATTATTGCTAATTAAAAAAAAAAAACATCTATATCGTACAATATACCAAAACAACTATTGTATATTCCCGTATTCTCTCAACATGATATATTACCTTCCACTCTTATATTTCACTATGATTTCTCGCTCTTTTATGCAAACATATTTTCTTCGTCCATTCGCTTCCTTGCTTAGTATGTGTTCCTTTTTTTCAAAAGAATTCCAGACGAGTTAATTGAGAGGAAAACGGAGGAGAATGTTTTAACGCAGAAGCCACGCGCGTTTTGTCGCTGTGCGGTAGCCTAACAAGCTTCGCAACCCCTTACTATACCTCCTGATTGCCCTTGCTAAGAAACGGTGACCCGTCTGGCCTCGCGCCTAAATTAGGCAATTTACGCGGACTGGCGCTGGCGGATTCAACCGCGTCGCTGTTCCTTTCAGTTGCAAAACCATGCCGGCTATTAGTCGTGCTGGCCGAAAGAAGAAACGACCGCAGCCGCCAGGTTTTATATTCGTCGCCTTGCCGCTCTTCGTATATTAGCCACGCAGAAAAGGCTGGCGTAGGCCTCGCTAATATCTTTCGACGCTCCCCTCTCAATTCAACCAGAATATTTTTCAGCGAGGGGCCGCGAGGGCGTTGAAAGATTTTTAAAGGGTAATTATAATTTCCCAGCATGGTATTTATTTTCGATTTATTGGTCTCAGGATGATTATTAAACGAAGACAATTAACCCTTACAGGATGGAGCATTCTCTTTTTTAATCTCGAAATTCAGAATAGAGATATATTTTTCAGCTTTTACGATGTGTAGGAAAACATAATGCACTGAGATTTCAAGCTAACATCGGTGAAAATAAATTTCTTTGTTAGTTAGACAATTAATCGTTTATTAAGTACGTGAAAATGTAATAGGAATTGTCTCGTTATCTTTGATAATATCGCTTCGAGAAATTCCTATTTGCTAGAAAATTCCTTACCAAGTAAAAAATATGTTGCAATTTGAATTATTAAAATTTTACTAAAATTAATATTAACAATATATCTTATTGAAGGTTATGACTAAAAACTTTCCAGCATGTTTCTTTAAAACAAACATTTAATAGCAATATCTTATCATAATTTGGCTACTATATCAGGCGAATAATAAACAGAATAGAAAAGTAGTGAATTAAAAGTGCAAAATAGCAACATGTTGCGAGGCGGAGGTCTGTTCACAGCTGAGCAAACGGGATGATATGGGGTCCTTTATGTTGGATATCCACGAGTCTCGATCACAGGCTGCTAAACGGTGGTCGAGTTAATCAGATTAGGTCGACAAAATCTGTCTTCTCTTCTTTCGTGGTCATTGCACTTCATCCTGGCTCGATTGTACGTTTCAAAGACCTCTGACGTTCCTGACAATGACCATTTGTTGGGGATCTAGCAATAATGGAGCAGTTGTGAGTCAAAGTAGTATTCTGCGTTTCCTTTCTTCTGTATTCACAGAGTAATCTTTTACGGCTATTTAGTTCTGTGCGCCATTATTTGCGACAACTTCGTAATTTTATTAGCAGTTTAAGGTGTCAGAATATTTACTGGAAATTGCATCAATTGATTTTTAATTTGTATTTATCTTCCTATTTACATTCATCCAGCTTTATGCGATTAAAAAACATTGTACGTGCGAAAATATCGAAGATCTTTGTAGTCCTTTCCTTTGTAGTCTGACAAGATAATAATAGGCAATTTACAGGTGATTATTTTCTATACGAAAATAAGTAAAAGTGTAGAATAAAATTGTTTTGGAAAAAGTGGAGTTTGAATACATTCGGTCAAGAATTAGCTCGGTACACTCGATAAAATTTCCGAAAAGTTCCTGACAAGTTTCCAAACTTAATTTCCTCAAATATGAAACCTTCGTCTCAATTCTATTATTCTCGAGCCGTAGAATTTGTTTGACTTTGCTTGTACCTCAAATTTGGGTACACAGTGTATACATGGTTCATAACGAAAGGGTTAAATAGCAAATAACGATATGAGCAATTTACCATTTATTCGAGGACTAACAACACGTATCGAATAGATTTTGCCTTACGGTTTAATCGCTGGATGTTGATTCACTATTTTACACTAAAGGCGACTCGATGCTTTTTGTGTGATATTTTTCTTGCAAGTTAGCCATTCGTTAATTGATAGATTACAGTTACAGAATTTGAAATTTACGATCTACGTTACCCGAACGATAAATGGCAAAGTCGGTTGGTAATCGTTGCGTAAAAAATTATATTTCGTTCGAGCTAATACATAATACGTCTCGTGACGCTAGAATACACGAGGTGGCACGAAGCAAGGCTTCCTATACAGTCATTGCATCCTTTAACTCAGCATGAGGTACATTGTGATGCATTCGAGGTTTCGTCGTTTACTTTCGCTCTCTTTAAAGGTTGACCTATTCTTGCAGGTCGTGGAATCTGCTTTTCTCTCTCTCGATGAATAGACCAATGTCTAAATGACCATTGAAATGTTCTTCAGCATCGTGCGGCCCTGACGTTTGTTTTCTATCCGGCTTATATTCGAATAGCGGCTTAGGCCCAGCTAGAAGGATTAACAACCGTATGCCTCTTTTACCAAATGGACCGCAAGAAGGCGGAACGAGAAGACGAAATGTCGTCAGTCTTTTCGCTATGCATTGTATTCTCTGTGTGAAAATCCTCCGGTATGCTGACCGAATAGCGTGAACATACGCCAACCATCATGAATCTGTCGCTTGAATCTTTTCTAAGTTTATTTAAGAATATTTGTTTATTTTTAAATAGAATATTTATCGATATTATCGATATCTATTATAGCAATAAAGATATTACAAATTTTATTTTTATTGAATTAGGAAAAAGGTACAGGTTTCATATTCAAAAATGCCTAAATTTCTCGACTATTGGTCGACTACAATTTCACATCATGTTTACAAAATTATTATAGTTTTCATTATTTTTAAGTTTGTTTTCGTTGGTTTATCCCAATTATTGGAAAGTGGAACTACTTCGCTATTGCAATCGTCACTTAAATCGTTATTTTCCAGAATCTCTTCTCTCTTTAAAGTGTTCTTTTAACAAATTAACGAATAAAATTTCGATTTTTTTATCGCGCTCTTCCGTAATTGAAGTATGTAGGGTGTTTCCCGATTTGGGATATCTGGCAGTGACGCAGTTTGGACGTTCAATCCGGTTCGAAGTCCGATTACGCGGTAGCCCGGTGTATTTCACTGAACAGAGCACCAGTTCTTCGTCCTTCTTCGAGTCATATCATGTTTGAGTTGCAATTCTCGCATGTTTCCGCTGGTGTGGCGTCGGTTTACGATCACGGGCCCCTTCTACCACGGACTACCTCGTCTTCTCCATTCGCATTTGCATTTTTATATTTATCTGAAATGAGCGTCGCGCTCTTCCTCGTCCTCGATTGTCATCGGTGGATCGCCGTAGGTCTTGTATACGATAAAAATTCTTCCGTGATGACGCTTGCCAACACCTCGTTGCGTTTAATATCGCGAGAAAGTTTCGACCGCGAAAGTGATTTCGAAGAAATTCTGCTACTTCGAAAGAAGACCAGGAACGGTGACAAATTATTCTAAGGTATGAGAGGTTTAAGAGATGCGACAGATATTTCTGATATCCTTGTTGTCTGGTAGTTACATTCCAAAATGTTCGCAATTCTACAAACACAGAATATCAACGAAAAATGTATCACGTTACAAATTTCTTATTGCTTGTTTTTCATTTGAATTAATGCACTAGCAAATCTTTCCATTAATTTCTGGTAGATATTCAACGTAAAATTACTTTTTGCCTTTTCCTTCGAAGTTTAGCTGATCTCAACTTCGAAAAATGTGCATATTCCTGTGTACATTTTTTACAACATTTTTACAATTTAAAAATATTGACGGAGTAGATTTCAAGCACTAAATTCTATTATATCAAATTGTACATCATATATGCACGTTCTGAAATGAATATTCCACAAACAAACATAAAAAATCCGTCATAAAGAACAGTGCAAGCGATAGGAATAGGTAATACTGGTCTAAGAATTCAACTTTGCAAAATACATACATAAATCTATTTTATTACAATTTAAAAGTTTTGACGGGGTAGTTATCGAGCATTATAAAAAGATAGTACCCTTAGAGACACCCGTTAGCTGGTACTCCCACTCGTATTATTCATAGAAGCGGTGTGTAAGTATACCGTGCATACCGTGCCAGTGTACTCGGAGGTCTCTGCACTCGGCACCGATCGATAATCGATGGAACAAAAAGTTGGAATTTGTTTACAGTTTAGTAACCCAAATCAGAGCGCCGATCCGCCACCCTCTACCATCCTCTTCTCCTTTCGTCGGTACACCCTTCCCCTCCACTCACACACTAACCAGCGACATCGTTTGTTACCAACACGAACGTTCCATTTCCTTCACCGTCATCATCGATACCAACATCATCGCGATTCATGCGTGTCACAGACAGCGACGCCAACAACGGAAGCAAAACCAACACCAACGATAACACGGGATGCCAACGTCAATCCCGGGATCCAGAAGCTTAGAGTAACACGGAACCACACTACTACCATCGTCACACGACATACTGTGTACCATTCGTGCCACTTTATTTTTCCCCACTTTTCCCTTTTGCCGTTTTGTTCTGTCAGACGAGTTTTGCCCATCCTGCAGCCGAATGCATTTGTCAAACGTTGAAACAAATTGGTAGACAAGTCACAAATACCAGCGCGCCGGTTACATCGCGTACTCGCCGAACACGTAAACTGCCTTTGACTAATGTGTTGTTCATCCTCCAACACGACTCATGTACTCCACATTCGACGAATTTTATAACACACTCGCGTCGAATCACCCTCTAAGCTCTTGTTCTCCTCGTCGTATCATCGCTGTTTGTTCCTTTCAAGTTGCAGTTTATGCCCGAGGGAGTTCCATCCTGTTGGTATTTGGATTTATTGATACAGGATTAATTTCTCGAAGGGAGCGCGAATATACATTTTGCTAACTGTGAATTGGATTATTATTCGTTTAGTTTTATAATTTTCAGAAATTTTAAGATTGAATCATCGAATCCTAAGTTGGTATTTTTCCAAACCAACGCCATATAGCGACACGATTTTTGCAAACAATTCTAAGAATTCCTGCAGGCTATGGTAAAAGCTATCAGAAGCGAGAGGTGAGTCTGCTTTTTCTTCGTAACTGCCGTTCGGGAAGATTTAACTGAAATAATATACAGGATGAAAGGAAAGTCAAATATTTCCCTGGGGCAAGATATCAGCCAATTTCATGGGTCCCCGTTTTGTGTGTGGTCTGTGGTTTACCAGAACATTGCTTCTTTCTCCAAAATTAAACACCGTGACTGATCCTTTCTTCCGTCAAAAGAATTTCTCTTGATCTAACTTAATATGACTGAAAAAGAATTGCCTATTCAATTTGATCGACAGGATTTCTTCCAAACAGACGTAGTTATATTCTAATTAATCTATCTTTAATTAAATATCTTTCATCGTTATCACTAATTAAGTAAGTAATACTATATTGGTACATCTCTAATTGAATATTTATTTATTGGTCGAAAATTGTAAACTGCAATCACTGTGCAAGTTTGTTGTATCGCTACCACTAAGCACACAAAGGAATACACGTATAGGGTACACTCTATCGATGGATCAGTGCAGTGCTTACAGCAAAGCGTAGATAGGCGAATGGCTGATGCCTAGATGTTGGATTTTATGACTTATTGACTCTCGTCCGTGTTTACCGGACTCAGTGCGACGGCCATGCGGCGCCAAGCGCCGAGAATGCGGCCACCTTTGCGAGCAAACGTCCGATGGAAACACACACATCCGACCGACTGGCCGATCGATCGATCTCATTCTTCCCCGCTCCGCCTTGTTTTCCGATTTCTTACCACCTTGGATCATTGTTACCAGCCGATCCTTATCAACAATCGATCTGAAAATCTTAATCTTTCTTTGTACCGATGTTGTACTTGGACGATAATCCTGGAATATTACGTCGTAATAGCACTCTGATTCTAGCCGCGACGCGGCAAGTTAAAGGCATTCCTGGAATCTTAACACATGTGCAATCCTTTTCAAGTCGCGCTTCTCTAAATTTTCTTCTTTTTTTACATTTTAATCTCGTTTTAGTGTCGTAGGAAAAGAGCTTTGGATATTTTAAGAAAATCTTTCACATAAATCATTGATATAATGATTTTTATTCGACAATGGGTCAAGGTGTGCATCACTTTTTTTAATGACAATTGCATTATGTTGTGAACTTCGATTCTTACTGTTAGAATATGGGTTATTTACAAAGTCGAAAAATTTGACAGAAATTTGTTTTGCAATGTTATTGCCAGAAAGAAATTATAGCTTGAAAGAAATTAGTTTCTTCGTTCGAAAAATTTGGTCGAGTTTTATCTGCCAGTATTATTGTAATTCGTTATTATATCACTTATATTATTATTTATACCGACATTTCGTACAAGATTGTGACTTTAATCGATTCAGGTGGGATAGATACAATTACCGATAAGCTTTGTGAAAAGCGAATACATATCTGGAATTCCGAAGGTTTTCGTTTTATCGTTTCAAAATAAGATTTTGCGGAGATACGGAAGACATGTGCATATAATGTATTTGAAAAGCAAAGTAGTAGGAAATAATTGTAATATTCATAGACATAATTTGATAGTTCATAATATAGCACGGTGACAGAACGTGCCAAGTGACAAAGCGTGGAAAATTATTAGGCGCCAGATTGGAATTCTAACACTTTGCGATGTGTATTCAATAATACTTTTGAACCTAATTATGTAATTGTTTCTACACCAGAGTAAGAGAAATTAAAAGAGAAAAACTTCTTATCACCGAATGTCAATATTTAAGGGAATCTCATTTAGAGCAAAGGTACTTCGATACAAAAAACTACAATCTTACCTGCTGTGTATTTAGATAAGAATCCTGAGTTGCACTTTCATCCTTAAAAATGACATCACCAAATCGAAATCACTTATTGTGACAAATATTGTCATTGCATTATTGAATTCTAAAATGTTATGTATCTCTCTTGATCTTTGATAAAAAGATATTTAAGAACTCATCGTACAGATAAAGATCCCGAATATCTTTAGTAGTTAATGTTAATTACATGTTACAATTTTCAACACAGGATCTTACAACTTTTTACTTCAGTATTAACGAAAAGATAATACGATACGCATAAAGCATTATTTTCTCTATGGGAAGTTATTAGTTATAGTTATTAATTATATACTATCATATTTTACATTATATAATAACAACAATCTGATCATTATAGAAAAAGGAAGATTGTTCTTGAATCGTGAGTATTAAATTTTCGTGAAGAAATTGTTTTTTCACTACATCGTACATCAAGAAAAATTGTCGATGTTGATGAATATAATCTTTATCAATGATGTTGTAAAGACTGCGCTGAAGGGAAGAATGTCGGAGGAAGAAAACAAGTGGGTGTTTAACAAATAACTGATGGATTCTATTGGCACAATGATTGCAATTGTTATCTGTGATCGACAAACAAGAATGCGCTCTTTTTCCGCGAAAATGAAAGAATGGAATGCTGATCGGTGCCATCTCACCGGAAGGCGCCTTTACTTCAGAATATCATATTCTTTGTATATTGGGCAGAAAGTTTTGAAATATTGAAAGATTATATCTGATATTTTAACACAAATGTCATTTAATTATTTGGACGCATCATTAAATTATTATTATCATGTAACGAATATTTAAAGGAATTAAACGTTGTGTTACCTCTTTTATAATAATATCACGAGTGTGTGACTCGATAGATTATAAAAATTCACGATTGAGCACTTAAAAATACAAAATATATCGTAACTGTAGAAAGCGCGCATGTATCGATTTTTCTTGAGCAACTAATACAAATAACAACGGCTGGGAAATTTTAAATCGTTTTAAAAATAGACGTACCTATGTCCCAGTTTTACCCATACACACAGCCACACAATTTTGACCGAGTTTCCCTTACAATAAATACTTTTGTGTTGATCGGTATTAACTTCTCGTGCAATAAATACTTTTGTGCTTAACTCGTATTAACTTCTTAAAAGCTATCTGATAGGGTTTTACCCAACAAAGGAAATACCATGTGTAAGAGTTTCCTGTTGCTATTTCCTGTAAAATATATTCCGCGATGAAATTCTTTATCGACCTGTAAAGTTATTTCATGAGTTTTTTCATTATATATCTTCAACGAGGGACATCATTTTCTGTTTATAAAATCGACATTGTCCCTTAGTAATATATTTTCCTGATTAGTATTTAATGGCAAGTGAACGAAATGAAATACAACAGCTGAAATTGTATTGGTATTTGTTCTTGGAGTCTTAAATGTCCAATCTTAAAATAACCTCTTATCTGTTCATGAAAATATAAGTAAAATTTAAATTGAAGATAAAAATATTTTTATTTGTTTTAAACATTTCTATTGAAAATCTATTATGAATATTTTATAACATTTAATATACTAAGAAATTTTTATAGATGCGAATAGTAACGATATTCGCAATATTTCTGCATAAAGATAATATGTATTGTGGAAAAAAACATCCACATAATTCTGTATCGTGGATTAATTCGGAATAACATCGGTGATAAGGCTGTTAATCTTAACCATGGCCGATATTATCCGAGCATTGCGTTAATCTATCAGCAGTACGAAACTGTAGGATAGCGTTTGGAGTAATCACTTGAATTGCCGAAGTAAGATACGATAAAAATAATTCAATCTTCGATAAGTACATTTATCTGTAAATAACGGAATAAAATAATTATAAAACAAAATTAAATTATGCAAGTTATTAAATGTAATAAATAAATTATATAATCGTATAAAACATACAGGCACAAAATTACTTTGTGTATGTGAATTAAAATAAATTATCCGTATAACTTCGACTGAAAATATAATGGAGGAAAGATGTTATGGGAGCTAATTTAGGAGTAGGAAAAAAAGCTTAATTTTATCGAAGAACGAAAATAAAACGTAAAGTGCAATTTATCATAAAATATACCGTTAAAGATGGTTCCGATATGTGCTATAAATGAATCATATAACCCAACGATTGCAGTTCATTCATGATCTATATCGCGTTTATAATCACGTATAACGACTACAAACATGACATTTTTCTCGAGTTTTCTTAAGAAAGTACTTACAGTCGATTAACAATAAGCGAAACTACTGCGACGTTGTCGATACGGGGATATCACACGGATATCTTATTGTTAGCGCTAAATACTACGGCGCCACTGTAGAACGCCAGACCTTGGGATATTATTATTCTACAGAAGCAGGAATAGAACCCTTTTTTCTTTTACGAAAAGGAAAACAGTTGCGAAACTTTTATCAGAATTCGACAATCGGCTAGAGATAATTATTGATAATCAAGTTAATCTTGTAGATCACTTTCTAATCTGGCCTTCATTTCCATTGGTGATTCTTCTGAGAATTCCTTGCAACTTTCTTTAAAAAATGTCGCATTTTCCTGATACGTTGGCGCCATGAACAGGAAATCTATGGAAGACAGCTAAAATATCTTCAAGCGATATTTACAGATAATTATCTTGATATTGGTAATATTTTATGTGTTGTATTTTTATATGTAGGGTGTGAAGTAATTCTCTATTGCGATTTGATCACAGATTATATTATTTTTATATTTAATTATAGATTCGATTATAGATTATAGATAGATAAATTCTTCGATTATATTAATAGAGCTATAAGTTTCCATAAAAAATGCCATAAATGTACAATTCGTATCGTCATCTTTACGTCAAACTTAATCATGATCTTAATGTTAACTCACTATAATTCCAATTTTTCATCTTACACAATTGTATTTATACTATACGTAAAATCTATACAACTTTTATTTTCTTGAGCCTTACAAGATACTAACCATCAAATTTTCACGTTTGTTCATTCTCTTCGCGATTCGCCATATGCCTGTTCCATTAGAGAAATGCGAAGTGAGCGTCCGTCCGTGCGGAAGTCGGAAGTCGACTGACAGCTTCTTCCACTTACGTATCGTTCTGGACCGTTCGGTTTTATGGACAGTAAGATCAGGCTGATCCCCAATTAAATGATTCTTAGCTACAGCTTATGCGAGACATCTTGATAAGACGGCTTTGCGCCAGTATTACTTGCGCCAGACGGGTTAGTACTTGGCGCTTGCGTAAAGGGCCGCGTTAAGTCTTTCGATTAGCCGCGCACGTATTCGCGCGTCCCTGTCCCATTGACACGTGGGTTACAGCACGTCGACACGTGGACTTTGTAACCTTCGTTCACCGAACCACGTGGTTCAACCACCTCCGTTCCTCGTCAACGCTTCTCCTTACTTTGTGTTTTCCTACTCCTCTCCTCTTCTTCTTTCTTTTTTATTTGAAAATTAACACATTACGGATGGAGGATGTGAATCGACATCTTTTGTTTCTGAAGCGTCGATGACGGCGGACGACAACTGGATCCATAAATTTGTAAGATAATATACATATGGTAGCGGACAAAAGAAAATTTAAATGTAAGTGGTACAAAAAATATTATAATTTTACAAAACAAAATTGTATTTGACAATAGCAGTGAATAAATACGTGTGCAGTGAGTATTACAGTATATACTCCAGATTAAGTGATTGTCAGCAAATTGTCGTTAAAATTACATTTTCTTAAAAATCTAATATTTACGGCACATGAGAATTAGATGGATTACCATAACGAATAAATTACATTTTTTGCGCAATGAAGATGCTTGGAGTCTTCTTTGGTATATAACAATGAGAAATTCCCTAACTCATTGTTAAACACGTTCGTTCTTGGTAAAGTGAGTACGTATTTCCCGCAAACGAATTAGCGTTATTGCACTATCTTCGATAAGTGAACATTGTTCACTTGGTACTTCGTTCCTTAGAGACATTCGTTGTTATTCGTCATTCTTATTTGTTTAATCTCTTGTTGCTGCCATGATCATTTATTGTTTCCTTTCATTTACGACAATGTTCATACTTAGTGAACTTCGTTATGTGTTTACGCATTAAGTAAAAATTTATTATCTGTTCATCCGCTCGAATAAATTCTCGACACGCGATTGTTTTACTTTTATTATCAGTCTGCAATTTTCATTCGCACGTTTAACTCACGCGTTCACAAATATACGTGTAAATTGTCAATAATCGGTCATCGCTTTCATGGTATAGCATATATTGAAATACTTAACTCTACTGCGTTCTTTATAAAAAGGATTTTATTTTAAATAATAATTGGACAATAGCAAATATTATACGTTGGTGGATCAGGTTTTGAAATTAGGAATACATGTGTAGATATAGTGTGGCAATTTTAAATCTGTTTAATATTATCTATCGTGTAGATGTGCCAACTGTAGCGACTGACTAGTTGATTAAGCCGACTATCCGGCCACTTTTGTAGTCGACGATTGGTCAGTTAAGTTGACTATCCGGCTACTTTTGTAGCCGACGACTAGTCGGCGAGTAGTCGGTAAAAAGAGCTGATTGATCAGCTGTGTTGCTGATAACTTGATAGGGCACAGAAATAAAATTACAATGTTCTATCTTTACCGTCGTTATTATAATTTCAATATTTTTTAATTAGTATTTATTAATAATTAGTATTTATTGAAATAAAGTAAATAAGTACCAATTAACTAGCAGCTTTGGTCACTGTTTCTTAATTTTATCACAACAAAAATCTCTTTAAAACTAAGAAACAGGACGTAATATAATAAACATAACAAACAATATTAAACAATCTTCGTTGCTTTCGTAGTATTAAATAATCATAAATTTAACGCGTTTTGTACAAGTGCTTGAAAATGACCAAAATGACCAAACTAGTCGACCGACTAGTCGGCTTCTTGAGAGTCGATTAATCGGTTAGTCGGCTAGTCGGCCGAAATCTTCGTCGCTACATCTCTAATCTATTGTTTTCGGCCGAGTTTTGTCATGGTTAGATTCTTGTTGAGAAATTCATCGTTGACTTCTACTGTATATAATGCGCTAGAATTTTCTCTCTGTCTTGTTCCAAAAGAACTGGAAACTGAAAGTTCTTTGGTTCGTTGAAACAACGATGAGATTAAAATACAAAAACTCGAGGAGTGCATACTGGTATAGTCAGATTTCTCGAACGGATTCCACTTCTAAGAATCGAATTCACAGAGCGTCGATACGACTTCACCATGAACAGAACAGAGTAAACCACGATACAAAGAAACAGGAAAGTGGAAATCAAAAGAAGAAAGTATGATCACAGAATGGTTATGGGAATTACTGTTAGCGGTATCTTCGTTGGAAACGGAGCACGCGCTCATCCTATCGCGGTTTGGTACCGGTATAGGTGTATCTGCAGACAATAAATAAGTCGCGATAACGAGAGAGTAACGACAGCGGACCTGCAATCTTATCGAAGGCACGCCGATGTCTCGAATTTATTTTCCAATCAGCGGCGGTGTTTCTATTATATGTACGATTGCCGCTCTCGCACATAGTCATGCATGCGAGTAAAATCACGCGTGTGTAAGTACGTATGCATTTAGCGACATTGCGATTTAAAGCGCGCTTCAATGTGACTCTGATATCACTTATTATGTACTCTCGTTGCTTCAAGGAAGGAAAACGATGAAATGGATTTAATGCCTAAACCATTAACGTGAATTTAAACACACGTTACAAATTATTAGAATTAGTTGATTCTGAATGGAGTGATAAATTATGTGAAAGTACATGTGAACTGTGAAAAATATTATTTATAATCTAATTAATTACGAATTTTTTAAACTAATAGCGGTCAATTGCAAAAATATTAAAATAAAGTGTTCATATATATTATAGTCTAAACGTTATAATTCATGAGCGATATATTATTTTAGAGTACTTTTACTCTTCATTCGAAATCGAGATATAAACGAATCATTTTATATTTTACACATTTTATACATTTTATATATTATTTAAACTATCGTAAAAATATCGTAATAAGTAACAAATTGTTTGCAACAAAATAATTTCTTATCGTTTCCGTATTTTAATTCTTCTAAAGTATATACTTACACCACGAGATACTACACATGTATCTGATCCTTGGCAGACTTTAAATTGTCCCGTGTTATTTCCGTGTACTTTTCAATCCACGGTTCAGTGATTGACGGCGAAGAAGCTGGCAAGAGCAACGAAAGAGGGCTCCTTGAATGGAAATCTTGTGAAACTCTCCGCGCTTTCTGCGAACAGAAAATTCATTCACACATACGCGTCGGTTTGAACAACAAGAGAACAGTCCGCCACTTATCGAGGCGCCGTCCTAAGGCGTCTATTACCTGTTTGCAAATATTACCTTCGTAGTTTAGAACGTTTCCTTGACGACGTTCCTGCATCGTTTCACTTCCCGACTCGCGTTTCATCTTGCATTCCTATCGGTTATGGCTTCTTTAAAATCTTATAGAGGTACTTCTTCATTCAATTTTACGCTCGATGAAAAGTTCAAATTTGATCCAAAATATTATTACACATAATTCGATACGTTTTTACGATTAGATAAGTGAATTTTCGTGTTAATTATATTATCATCTAAAATCTTCGATCGATACGGAATTAAAACAGAAGGGTATCTTTATGTATATATCTATAATTGGTAAATAAGTCTTCTAAAATTAATGGTAATATTATTAATAAATGCTATATATAAATTTATATATTCGTATATATATATATATAAATTTATAGAATATTTCGATGCACGAAGAAGACTAGAAATACTGCCAGCACTGTAGATTTTATTGTAAGATATCATATTTTTGAAAAAGAGAGAAATTTCGAAATTTGTCTTTTATCACTTCTTAATCTAGAATTTAGAATGAAGCTTCCTATATTTAATTTAAAAGAAGATGATAAATTCATATTTTGATGACACACGATGATCATCTATTTAGGAATAAGATGTTTAACAATAAGATGTTTAGCGTGGTCAAAAATTCTATGTTTAAATTGACGAAAATAATTGATCGAGATGTATAGAAATAGTCGTAGGTACGCAATTTGCGTACAATTGGATTTGCATAGTCGATGATGAACGATGCGAAAAATTTGAGCACCACTGGGAAGGCCACACATGCAGTATTATTGTTGCAGAGTGGATCTCTCGTCTCAGAGGACAAGCTGTTGTTGTAAAGGCGCGAATGTTATTGCAGCAGAAAGTTGTGGTGTCACAAAGCTGCGGTGGGTCTCGCGGCATTCCGTCCGTTGTGTGTATCACCTAAAGATATCGTCACTGGCAAATACGTCTCTTTCAGGTCCCAGAAAAATCACTACCAATCCATCTGTAAATTTACCGTGAGAGGCACCATAACGTGACAACTTGTAACATTCGATGCACATTCTTGCGCTTATAGGAGCTCGAGTTTCACGCGCAGCATCCTAAAAGGTATTACCAAGGATCGAGCCGGGCGTTGATTATCAGCTTCACTGTCCTTTTATGCCTACATCTACGTCTTCATTTTCTCATCGCTGGCACGAAACTAATCGTTAACTTTTATTGGATCCGATGTTTCTTGGATGGATGCTAAGTCGACTTTGAAGGATTTGTTGCTACTTCTATAGTTAATTTAACGACCGCGAACGTATTTCAATGCAATTTCTAGTACACACAAATTTCTCGCCTTACTTACGTTCGGATAAATTGGAATATTAACTGCAGAGACAGGATAATATTCTCAAATGACAAAATTGCAATTGTAAAATTTATAAACGAAGATTATAAGTGAAAATGCGTCAATTATATTTTTTTATAGAAGAGCAATTTTAAAATTCAATACACTGCTCATCAATTCTATATCAAAACTGTTTTCTTATTTAACTTTCAGTTTAAGTATATACACAACGTTTAAAAAATATAAATAACACGTAATATCATATCTTTCCCATGCGATATCAAGACCGCATACATATATACATACATATACCACGTTTTGACGCAGAATCGGTTCTACCAGTGAATTCATAGATTACCCAGCCGATTCGTTCGGAATACATCACCAGGAACGTGTGATCGCGGGTTTGAGATTCTTGACAAATTTTAAGATTGACGCAGGAATGTCCGAAATCGTTGGTAATAATTCGAGGAGCCGTGGAGGACCACACAGGATCGAGGATGAATCCTTGGAGGGTCCTGACTTCTGAGATGAAGGTATACGTATACCTCGTGGCACGTTACGATGAAATAAAACGTGAACGTACCTGGTATGCCTCCATCCACTTTCAAAATCCTCTCGTGGATCCTGCGGGACATCCTCAGCCGCATCGTTACGTTAATGGGACGGACTATTATTTAATTCCACCAAATTGCCGGTCGGCCTCCGAAACAGGCGTAAAACCTCTTAAAAATTGCCGCAGGACCTTCTTACTCCCGAATTCTACGAAAACGAATTTAAACGAATACAAATGAATACAAAGTTCAATACTGTTTTCAACCAATAACGCAGATCGTTATCACGCTAATTTATATAGTCGATTAAAAATATTGGATACGCCACCACTTCCCGTTTCATTTCAAACTTATCGAGTCTTGTGATAAGTTAATTGAGTGATCGTATTACATATATCCAATTAATTAATACAAGTCACAAAGATCTATATATAAAGCGGATGTCTTTCTTATCGTAGGCAAAGGCTAGAATTTAAAAAAGCGATGTCTTTAAGATTCAATCTTAAATGATAGCTATTATAAAGTAATTCTATCTTGAATTCCGATCATTATCTCGTACTAAAGCTATTCATCTAGCTGTTAGGGGAAATTGCATCTTATATTATCTAAACTTGTGTAATTAGTGATATATGTATAATATTTGATTTGAAACCTGGCGTTATACATATACAGTGACTGGTATTAATATCCATGCACGATAATATGCGGAATATTTTATTATTGCTTATATAGTTGACTGTTTTCTAATATATTAAAACAGATATTGTAGTTTGCAGAAATATATATAAATTATTTAATGCACGTACCTTCTCGAAATAAAAAAAAAATAAATTTCACAAAGTGTCCCAATAATAATGCTCATGAATATTAAAATGTTTATAAGAATTAGCTAGAAAAATAATCATATGTTAACCATTTATTTTCTCTTTCTAATAAGATCAAAGAGTAACCGAAACTATTGTAAAAGATTCGTGTTTAGGGCATTCTGGTCATTTATCCGGAGAAAGGAAGGAACGTACAGTGCGTAGATATTGCGTAGCTGGCTTACATATGCGCGGGAGTTGAATTACGTGGTGTCGCGCGAGAGTAAAGAAAGAGAAGAAAGGAGAAAACGTATTAAAAGGATATAAGAGAGCGGGCCGCGACCGCAAACTGATTAAATGCGGTTTACTCAGGCTATGCTGCTACGCCACAGGGCTCGGTACCGGCCTGTAAGCTACACGAGCTGAAAGAAACTCCTTGTGACTTATGTACTTGTGATATACAATGTACTGTATTCTTTACGGTCACTTGGGTCATCTTATGATCTTTTTCTTCAATCAGATTTCTGCGTACATTTGTATTCCATTTCTATGATTGCTATCATCTGGTTTTAATCGTTATTATCGAAACTATGTACATCACTCGAAATGTATAAATTATCATGTTAAAAGTGTAAACTTGAAACTTTTAAGATCCAGAAATATACAACAATATTAGTTTTATATTAAATGGTAAGGCGTATTAATGTCTGATAATTTATGTGTCTTATGATTAAACACTGGAATTATCAAACTCGTTAGAACAACGAGTTTCTCACAATCATATCTTTTGTTTCTGCATTTACTAAAAATACACGGTGCCTCGAAAATGCTACGTCGACCGGAGATGATTTGTTATACAAAAGTAAATCGGAAATGTAGAGTGAGAATTTTTGAAACGATGCTTCGTTATCAAGAAAATCAATGATGAAGTTTCGTCAAGTACGAGTGCACTTAAGAGATAACGACAGTCGGTTGAAGCAGTTTCTGCGCACTCAGGTACTCTATTTAGTGATACAAACCGAATGAAGATGATTTTCTGTACAAAGGAAGCCGGAAATTTAATACCCGTGCACTTGAAAAGTAACGAAAGTCAACTAGACGGAACTTCAAAGTTGATGTTCTCGGAAATGAAGTCTTGTATTGACAATTGTCAGTCTACGTTTTCCACTTACTTTGTACGGAGAATCAGCTCCATTCGGCTTGTATCACCGAACAGAGTGCCTAAATGCGCAGAAACCCATTTAACCGATTTTCGATATCCCTTAAATGCATGCGTATTTGATGAAATTTCATCGTAGATTTCCTCGCAACCGAATACTTGTTTCACAAATTGTCACTCTACATTTTCCATTTACTTTTTCCTAGGAAATCCTTCCCTTTCAGCTTGTATCACGATTTTGGGTACACCCTATATACAAGTGCTGTTAAGAAATTAACATTTATTGAGATAGAAACATGATTGTATATACCTACTTATTTTTGTTATGACTAATGTTACATATCGTACATATTGTATAATTTAATTGGATTAAAATACAAAATGTTTTATTAATCGAGAATAAAGTTGCCGAATAATATATGTAATAAACGTAATCTTCATTTGGAAGAGAAAAGAATTTCGTAAATAACGAAATTAGTTGAATTGTATCTAGCAGACTAACGTATCTGAAGTATACGGATTTCCTAAATCACATTATCATAGTAATTGAAATTTTCGTGATTAAAACAATCAATGTAATCAGGACGTTCCAAATGATAGCAATTCTGTATTAGATTAAGTTGGTAGTCTTTCAGTAAATTCAAAAAAATTAATATTAAAATTGATTTATGAATAAAGGAATTCAATATTAAATTATATTATAATAACTGTGATAATAATTATATAGTATAATATTATTCAATAGAAAATTCTTATATTAATCGTAATTAATTATATAATTCTTAGAAATTCCATAGTGAATAGTTTTTAATCTGCCAAATCTCACAAAGATAAACCAACTTATCTGATTAAGTCTCTTATTCGTCCATGTATGTTTTTACATTAGAAAAGTATTTTAACCTTCAAGACCGAATATTTAGTCATTTAATGATATTGATAGGAAAACAAATATATTAAAATGGAAAATTAAGAATACAAGAAAAACACGTTAACAATTAGTTATATATTCAGCTAGTAGTTATTAGTATGAATAATACATTTTATTGTTAGTCTTTTTTCAATTTAAATTAGTGTTTACTTATTAGCAAATGTATAGGAAAATACATGTGCTATGTATGAAACATTAATTTTATAGGCAGTATTTTCTCGAGAAATTTGGTTTCCTTGATAAACAACAATAAATCGTAGAAAGAAGATAGATTTAATCAATATCGGCTGATATTTCAAATTTTACCGTAAACGTTTATCAAAGAATAAAAAGTGATCATTACCCTCCTTCGTGATTCGAATACTCAATGTTGAAGGACGTAGCTTATGCACATAACTTATGTAATGTCACGTGTCAACAAGAATCTTAGCGAATTATAATTGATATACATTTGCACTCGTGATTTTTCTTTTTTTAGCTGAGAAACGTGTGCGTGTAATCTTATTTATTTTTATTGTTTAACATTCAGAATATTTTTTTTTTCAGTATACATAAATTATTTTAATTCAATATTATACTATACTATTGGTAATTCTAGAGTTTAACATTTCTCTTTATAAAACTATGATTTTATTGATACGGTGTTAATTTTCAATCGTTTTATCTTCGGCTACATGAGTAAATGATAACAATTGATACAAATGAATACATGAAAACAATTGAAAAATTCTATACTTTATCAATTACTTTTATACTATCCTAACGAAAATTTCAGAATAAAGGTTCATTTATATTAATCGATGAACATAATCGTATATTTTTAATATATTTTATTAAAATATAGTGATTGAAATACAATAGTTATGGTAAAGGCGTCAGATCCAACAAAGGAAAATGGAAATCGTGCTTCAGTTGTAGGAAGAAAAATTTGTCGACAAAAAGAGAAGACGAAAAATGAATTTGTGCTAGTGTGAAATCTTGCAGTTTGGTCGTTCGATGGAGACTTCGTGTAGTGAGAAGGGTATTTCTTTGTAGAACGTAAATGGAATTGGAGTTTCACGACCCGGTAGGCGTCTCGGTTCCACCTGATAAGCGAGACAGAGGTTCTGTTGCATTGTACGATGACATAAACCGTCGCAGGACTCAGGTATTTTAGTCAGCTATTTTCGTAAATTTGACCTGCACTTGGCACCGGCATTTGTCACCTTCGATAATTAAATGTGCACCCAAATTTTTCCTTATTCCCGGGTAAGCGTCGGCTTCTGACCATTTTTTTCTTGGAGCCGACGTCTCATCTTCAGCAGTAAGCTAACTGCTTGTTCCGTTCCTTCTGGGGCAACTCGAAAACGGTGTAACGTGTAGCATGACAACAGTGGGTCAGATAGTCAAGATAAAGAATCGTGTCTCTCCAGGATCAAACGTACCGATCTTCAGGAACGTACTATTACATACTCGCCAACGTTTGCCAAAGTTATTTGAAAATAACAAACATTCCATTTAGCTTTTTACTTAGTACTATCGATAAACTGTTTAGGTTTACATAACAGTTTTTTTTCGTCGCTAGGAGAAGAGATCGAGATTTCACGCAAGATTTACATAGACAGAAACGGGCAAATGCCGGTAGAACTGTGTCAATATGGTACGGCCCTGCGAGGTGCCAAACTCTCTCACACAACAGTCCTTTTTCCGTGAACGGAAAATTAGACCATTCAGAATACGATTTGGCGACAACGAGTCGGAACTCTAATAAGACCCGGAGAAACCTTGGCTCCGCTGTCTTCCATGAATTTCGAGTGACAATCTCTTTTCAAACAGTTCGGGGTATCGACAGAAATTAATTAACGACCCTCCGGGCAAATATTGTCCTTCTCAGATCACAATTATCTTTCATCTCTTAAAAAGTTGGGGATACTATTAGAAATTATTAGGAATTTAATTCTTTTCTAAATGACGAATTAACTTATCTACTCTGTGGAATGCAACTAAAAATAGTGTCATCAAAGCGATATTTACAACAGAAGACGTAGATTTACTAAATTTGCTTAAACATACAAAGCTGAATTCTTATGTTAGATCGTGTCTCACTACTATCTGGATCACAGACTATCGCATTTCTTACGCATAAGCAAAGTATAACTGCCAACGCACACATACGAAAACTAGGAAAATGGAAAGAGTCTTTGCATCGGAATGCGATGAATCTAGACTTCGCATAATACACTGTGTCTCATGACTGTAAATATATGAAACCACTCAAAAGCTTTCAATCTTTATATTTCGTGTTATACATTTTTAGATGTTAACTCGATAACAAAAGAACGAAGTACACCGTGTTTGACATCGTATTTAGAAAGAATTTTCCCTTTTCTTCTACAAAAAGGATAGATCACGTTGACTAAAAATAAAAAAAGAAAAACAGAAGAACATTGATACATACAATGAATAACTATTTAAAGCATACAATAACTATTAAAAATACTCCTATTGAATATTGAAGCTATCTTCGATTTCTGTCAAGCTTTGCTATTACGATCATGACATTCTGCTATCATAGCAGCGCTAATGAAATTTCAAAATGTCTCATATAACGCACATAATATATTCGCAGCGTGTGTCTACGAGTGTTCGAATAGTTTCGTAAGTTTACGTAAGAAATACAAATTTTAGATTGGTTTCATGAGATGTATTCAGTACTTATGTATCTGGCATACGCGAAATGTTCGCTCGCACAATGTAATTCTCCATCACTAGCGACGCAGCGAACGACTCCACGAAACGAGCGTAATCCGCCAACTTTCTGTCTGACATTCTGGCGATCACAAGCGTGTTGCTGATAATCACTGGTCAATTGATAATTAATTATCTCGTTGGTGAGCATGCGTTCGGCGAGACGTGAGTCGGTACGGTTTGCAAGCCAGTACCTCATTCTCGGCCGGGCGAGATGAGCCAGCTCTCCAACCAATCCGACTTTCTTCCACGATCGTGATCACCTTTGTTCTTCTTCGAAACTCTTCGAACCAGTCGAACGTTCATCGTGAGAATACTGTAACTTTAACATTTATCGAAGTATATTAAAAGAACTGTGCCGTTGACTCTCTCGAGAAAACAAACTTCGAACTGGCTGGACATTGCGTAAGAGCCGCGCGTCATCCTCGGTATGGTTGATTCAACACAAAGAAGAAGACGGTGTATAGGTGCGTGCCGTAATTTATATCGTGTGGCCGTCATCTTCGCTGCGAAATAAAAATAATAAGTAACGACGGAATATGAAAGAATCCAATCGATAGGATGCGTGTGGTTACGTTGTTTATGCCATTGATGTGAATTCTCACGTACGATACATTGATCTGTCGATTGATTCGTATGTTTGATCCGAATAAACGAGTTAAATGTTGGAATGTTTAAATTGTCACGTAAATTGTCGCGTAAATTGTCACGCAGTATGCAGTATAATACATAAATATTTACATCCAAATTGGAGTCGAATAAAGAAAAAACGACACGAAATAAATGTGTCGATAAAGCTGTGAAATTGATTAATCGTGCCGAAATTTTTGCAATTGAGCAAAGCAAATGAAAGGAAAACAATATTACGAACATAATTACGAAGAAAGACTATTACACGAACAATGGATATGTTCGATGTGTTGCTTTTACTCGATGTATTGAAGCAAATATACATTTATCGATAAAAGGATATCGATTATTGTTTCCGACGAGAATACAAGGCAAATAAAGGAACTGCGAACGATACGCCTCCTGCGTGGACTTAAATCGAAATCATTCAACAACGATCGATCCCCCAAACCTCGAGAAAAGTGCTACTCCTTACTTCTTTTTGTTCACTCAACTTCCGGAGGGTTCAAACCGACTTTGATGCTAAAGCAACGCCAACAGCTTTTTTAACGAATTTACCTTCTTACCTTGCAGAATAGAACAATATCGATAGGGTTGCAAGGATACCCGTAACCCATAGGGTCTATGGGCAGCCAGGAAAGATGTGAAGACTAAGAGGGAGAGAAAAAGGGGTAGGAGGTGAAAAGAAGGGAAAGAGAGTTAAACAGAAAGAAAAAGAGAGAGAGAAAGATTGTTGGGAGGGGGTAGTAACACAGCGAGAGAGAGAGAGAGGGGGGTAAAGTAAGAGCGATGGAGGGGCAGCCTCGTGTACGCAACGAGTGGAGGGGTAGCACGAGAGGGGTGGGGGTACGGACTAGGCAAGCAACGGCAGCAGGGCAGCGGCCAGGTAAGCGAAGAGCGAACACTAGTGGGGCTGACTCGCGCGCCTCCGAGCCTCCGGGACTCTCACAAGTTGTATATCGTCGTGCTACGCGTTCTACGGTCGTGTTGTTGCGCTGCCACCGTCGCCGCTACGTCGTAGTTGTGCTCGTGCAGTGACAACGCGCCGTCGTGCTTCTACGTGTTGATCGTCAACGATCTAACATCGAACGTATTGCCAACAAAATTCCAGCTAAAGAACGCAACCGACCATCGACCTCTCTTTGCCGCCTCTTCTTTTCGTTCTTTTGTTTTTTATCGCATACACGAGAAAAGCAAGAAGAAGTTTGAGGAGAGACGCAGGTTGACCATATACCCGAGGACACCTCGCTCCGAAAGGAGTTCTCTCTCACTCTCTCTCTCTCTCTCTTTCCTCGGAGCTTTTTACCGTTCACCCTCGTCGCATCGTAACACGCCACTTTGGGTGAGCGCCAGAGATCCCCAGCAACGCACCGACTGCTCAGTCACGACGATGTTGGCGCAAATCCAAGTGCGCCCAGTGGTTTCCTGCTACCTGCGCCGCGCTGGGGTTCTTACCGTTTTCGCCGTTTTCAATTCGATCTTGTAACAAACACGGTGAGAAAGTGCGAGTTTAAGGATCAACGGTTTCAGGGGTTGAACGATCGTGAACACGATCTTGCTGAAGTGTCCGATGCGATTGAGGAGTTTGATTGGTTACATGTTCGTTTGCTCGATCGGTGGTGGCTGCGAGGGAATCGAACGCCGCCACGGCGCAGTGTTTACATGTAGCAGTGCGCGAAGTAATCGAAGGTGCACGAACGGTTTTCACTCGGCTTCTTCCGCGAATTATTCAAGTTTTAGCCGCTTTTTATTCAGTTCGCCTGTTCAAAAGTGTAATGTGTGAATCTGTTAGTTCGCGATCTGGTTCGACTTAATGACGGATACATCTGGCACATTGGCCGATCATCGAACGAGGCAAGAGAGTAACATTGTTGCGGTGTTCGCGAGATAGTGTAAGAGAGATTCGATCAGTGAAGTCGACGGGAGAAGTAATCGTGAAAAGTATCGTCAAGAGAAGAAAATCGCATAATAAGAAGTCGCTGAATGCAAGGATTTTGAAAGTAGCTCCAGAAGGCCAGCCCGACGCGATGCGTCGACGCTGCTGACGCAACGCGCCTGGATGCGTCTCACTTTAAGCACGTGAGTGATCCGATTTCCTTAATTTTGAACAAGTTGAAATAAGAGAAAGAAAAAAATAGCGGCGATTGAAATTTGAGTGAAGACGTTTTGATTTTACCTCGAAGCGATCCCGCTGGATCGTTCGAGGATCCGATTTTTCTTCCATCTGAATTGTTTAGCGTGCAATCGGGATAAAAATGGTTCGAAAGCGATTGGGTAAAAGAACGATCTCGGCATGTCCGCCACGATATTCGGATACTTGAATGTTCGTTCCTGTGGCTCGTGATTTACACGTGCGCGTTTTAGTTGTTTGTTTCGATATCCATTGTCGATCACCCTATTCTCTATAGTCGGTGGTAGCCGTGGTGCGATAGTTGTGTTGCTGTTGGTGGTAGTGGTCGCGAGTGCGCACGCGACGACCGGTGGTGAATGATCCTGACTCCGGGCTGACAAAGGTTTTCGTATACGAATACTGGGATGACGTCCGCTTCGGATTACGCGCTCTCTTTACGATCTCGTCAATCTACATCGTCTAACGCGGAACCAAATGTAAGTGTTTTAGCAAGCACGTACAGCATGTATCTTGAAATATGCTCTACCGCGTATTTCGTTAAATTCTATCTCCTTTATCTTGTTATCTTTATGGTTACGCGACGATGAATGGAACCATTTTTTTGCTCGTTCGAAAGCGAACATCTTTAGACATTTGCGCGAGGAACGCGTTTAACGCCAGAGGGAACTTGGTCGAGCTGTGTATGCTTGGATAACGGTACTTTAGCTGGCAGGGGGTGAAGTGTTAGGAACTAGTGATACAGTCTACAAACCATGCAAATAGACGTGTAACGTGGAACTAATATTTCCCGTTCTACGACACGCATTGAGAAAGTGAAGTTATATAAAACGAGACTTTATGTCGTGTTAGATGTGAGCTCTTATAAAGATTGCACTGCGTTTCATAGATGATGCACTGTTCGTATTTTTTGAACATTCTATGAGTATGGTGTTAGTGATCGAAACCTGTTAAATGTTTCATGATTGGAATTTCGTCTTACTTTAACGAAACTCGCAATACTTTTAATTTAACTAATTGAAAGTTGGGGTTGAAGTTAAATTATAGGAAATTTTATGACGCGTTTATATCTTCCAGTTAGATCCAAAATACGCTAGTTGTGAAATTTTGTTATTAATTAAAAATTATTAATCCTAATTTTATCCGAAAAGAAATGAAAACAGATATTTTCTTGCAATATCGTAATTTTCTTAGATTACCATATTCCCGATGCATAATATTACACTTTTCTAAATAAGTGAATTGTTTATAATTCCGATATTTACTCTATGAAAGAATCTTATCTAAATATCGATTTTTAAAGAATATTCAAATAAAAAAAAATTGTTTATCATGATACTCATTTATTTATTTTTCGGCAGATGGTATTCATACGTATCTAGAGATTTTCAAATCTTTGATACAATGCCACTTCAATAAGATATTTATTTTGAAGCCATCGATCTGTCACGTGTTCTAATCTCCCATTCTCCAAGATATCGTACAAGTCTTCTAAGAACAAGCGTAAGTTTAGTTTTACGTGACCGACGCGACGGATAAAAGCGTACAATCCGTAGATCCTCGATCGGATGCAACCTATGAAGATGATGGAATTCTGTTACTTTGGTGGTTATCAAAAGCGATGAATTGTCAGTTGAAAAATCAAACGATACGTCGACGATAAGCCAACATATTTTAGATAAGCGAAACGCGCAATTAAAATGCTTTCTGAATGAGACTCGTTCGATTAACCAACGATCGCATAGACTATCCGGCTCTCACGCTCGTTACTGTTCTACTTTCTTCTATATTTCTCCCTTCTTATCTCTTTCTTGCTCTATCTTCCTCCGTTTCCGACATCTCGACTAATCTTCGATTGCTGCAAACCGTTTTGAACTTTCTTTCTTCTTCTTTCTTCTGGAATGATAAATCAAAAACCCGCTTGCTGTAACAGTTCTCTTTTGTCCGGTAAGATAGCATGTATAGTTAGCTTTGTGCAATTCCTTATCGAGATTCTGATTTTTTACGGTCAATTCAATTTCACTTATCTGTAAAATCAGTAATAATAAAACAAAAATTCAAAAACATTTGTGTGATACAGTTTTGTAAAATAATTACAATAGCTTAGTTACGTACATTTATTAGTCGCCATACATAGTGTCTAATAGAATCGTAGTTATTACTTCAAGTATAGAAATAAATTAATTTACTTCTCTAATTCATCATTTAGTTGACACGTGAAAATGAGAATACTTAATTTTTATTTACGTATCCTATAAATTATGATAATCGATAATACTGCATAATTATTGTCGTAATTTTTTAAAAATATATATTTCTTTTCATATTGATAAAGAACTATTATTTAATTTTTTAAAGCATTTGAGATAAATACAGAAGAATATCTTAAATAAATATTTGAAAGGAAATGGTATTGCGACAATTTGCTAATCTTTCTTTTTAATGTTATCTATTTTGCTATTAGAAGAGAATTGGTCATTGACCACCGTATAATATAAATCTGTCTGATATTTGGCCAACGCCATATTCTCTAGCAATAGGTGGTCAAATGTTATTTTTACACATATTGAACACATGTTTTGATAACGTAATCAGTCTCCACCTCGTGTATGTCGACGATAACAAACCGGTCAATTACATTTGCTTCCAATTACCCTGCGTTATTTTTAATGGCTCTTTCGATATATTATATTTCTAGCAGGATAGCAAACGCTTACGGTTAAAATCAAACGAGCGTTAAAATCAAGCGTGCGCTCGATCTAATACGATCGATGTAAAAGGAAATGCTAGATTAATTTCAAAACATCCAACTCTTACGAAATTTTCCTCGTCTACCGATCTGAATGGTGAAAATGTTTGACGAATATGACGTGATGAACGTAATGAAGCTCAATTCACGCTACAAACACGCGAACGTTTCAAATCCTGGCGACACATGTGCTAAGATGAATAACAAGCGAACACAAGAAAGATTTTAGCGGACGTAAATCCGGTTGTATTGATCGATGATGCACTTCGATCCATTATTGACGTGCGTCGCAAGAATACGTGAAGTGCAACGCTTTAAACCTTGTTCTGCAGTATTGTGAATAGTTTCGTCAATTGCATAACACATAGCATTGATGTTGATGTTATGCACGCAGAATTTACATTGTGACCTTTCTAAGTAGGTAAAAAGTGAAACAGTAGTATTAGGAAGTATAGTTATAACGATTGTCGATTGAGTTTGTAAATATAAAGTAAATTTGTATATTGAATTTTAAACGAATTTTTTCTTTACTTCTTCCAAAATATGTTTTATTTGTTTAAGGTTAGTATTTGTGGTATATTATCAAAAGATTATAACATCCAGTAATTATATAGTATTATATATCTATTATCACAATGGCAAGTATAAAAGTATAATATTCTCAGAAAGTATGATTAAGTCACAGATATAAAGTTTCAATTGAAATATAGTATGAACTAAGATCTCAATCACGATTGATAGAATTGGAGGTCTTAGCATTTTCTTTCTTTCCGATAGAGTATATCGAATAGTAGCCTATACCGATACAAGTACGAGGGCAATCCAATCAGGGAAAACAAGGTCGCGGTAACGATATTATCCGCCTCGTGTCACGGATTGATATCGAATACTATAGCGGTAAGGCTTCGTCAAATAGATTTGAACATTGTGAGCATATAGCGTGCCAACATTCCCTTCAAATTTTCAGAATCAGTAGAACCTCGATATCACGACGCAAAATACATAACAATTGCAATATGAAAATAATATTATCCAAGTGACCTCGTACTCAGATTGCTATTGCGTCTATATTAATATCAATTAATAATTTTATAAACAGGCTATGAATATTTATCCACTTAATGAAAACTTAAATTATATTTCATGAAAATATACGGAATTTACATGAGATAAAAGTACAAAAATGACCAAAGTAAAACACTCGTTTCTATGTCTTAAAATTCTATTTACGCTTTATTTCTTTAGTCTCGTATAAACTTATGAAGATATGTATTTATAGTTATACCTGTTTAATTTAGTCATAAATTATATGTTCCCTACGGCGTAGCAGGTACAAAAAACAGCGCAAAAACTACTGCAAAAAATTTACCACAATTAGTAAAACATTGTCAGACGATCGTTTAATTTCAGTGACGAATAATCTGGTGAGAAAGAAAATGTGAACAATCGAAACCCGAGAAGGCCCATAAACGATTCTTTTTTCTTTTTCTCTCGAAATCTGTATCTTTTCGATTTAATAAGTTCCTAATTCACTTAGGTGTCATTTAGGTAGAAATACCAAAGAGTAGTGTCTCTCGGTCTGTGATTAGAATGGAAAGTGGCGAGTAAAAGATTTTCTAAACCTATTCGGTGCTCTAATAGAAGATCCATTACCTTTATCGTCGTTTCAACCTCCGACTCGAAGTCAAGCACTTTGCTGCTTCTTACTCGGTTAGGAAAGGCACGAGAGTACAGGACTGATTTTCTGAGAAATCGACCGGCAATTTCTTATCAGTAATTTGGTCAATTACCAGGTTCGATAATGTGCTAAGTAAAGGTTCTCGTTTATGGGTAGTGGTATTTCTCTTTTCGTAGCAGGTGTACGAATAAGTAACTTCAGCTAAGTTATCTACTTGGAGACATTAAACGTGTAGAAGCAGTCATCCGATCAAGCTATTGCCAAGCTATTACAGGCTCCATTGGTTTCTGTCATCCCTTCTTCGATACCTTAGAATTCCAAATATTTCGTCTTATACTCGATTACCAAAAAACGTGTCGATGTATCCGAGTTATCTAATAAATAGGGATAAGATGGTTTCAATTTATACGTAACTTTAGTTTCTTTCAATGTTTCGTTTTTTTAATTCATTTATTAGGTTGGTGAATATAAAATGTAATTTTTTCGAAGTTTGAATTTGATGAATATTCATTAAATTTTATATTAAATTTTATCAAACTATATTAGAGAAGAAGAAATTTATTATGAATCACGTTGTTTAGTGTTCATGGAAATCCCGAAATGTCATTATTAGTGATCGTGAATAATGAAGACATATAATGAAAATAATAATAAATTTAAGAGAAACGATATGAAAATTGTTGAAAAGAAATTTGGCATTTGAGAAAAGGTAAAGTTATCCTCTATCAGGCAGCTTTTTGATGCACAAAATCATTTTAAGAGAAACTGTAAATGAATGGAAATGTAAGAATTTTTATATTCTATATTTTATTTGATGATTCATTTTCTCAAATATCTACCTATTGGACATTACTTTAAATAAATTAACAAGAACAAGAATTCTAACAAAGACCTAACATCATCGTTGTTTAATAGGAATTTCCGTAACGCTGTTTGAAAGAGTACGACCACGTAACAAACACGGTATGAAAGTAACTTAACGCGCCGCGCCGTGCGTATCGCGCGTACTCATTCTCCCTTCATGCACATAAGCACGCGTTTCTAGACTACACGGGGGAGCGTTTGAAAGAGTGACACGGCCAAACGCATACGTTCAGGTTGTAGATTTCAATACCGCAAACGATAGCACGTGCAATGCCTTGGGCTGAGATCAGCGAATATAAAGAGCTTATAACTAGCAAGAAGGTCATCTATTCATCCAATGATTTAGTCAAACAAATTTAGAGATTTAATGTATACTCAATAATCTGCATAAAATTTCAAACAAAATTGTTCGCACAAGTGATTATTTCAAAATAGCTTTGATCGAAAATTTACGAACTTTATAATCATATAAATTAGAATCACATTTATAAACAAATACATATTATGGTTTTACAAACAGAATGACGATATATCCAAAAAATTGTCAATTTTGAAGTATATACAAAAATCAACTTTAAAAGTAAATTATTTCTTAAAACGAATATGTAATTATTTTACCTAATAAAATTATGCTTTATAGGAAGTATTTCAAAGTTCAAAGAGTGTTTCTTTTTCTAATAATAAACAATATATATATAAACGATATTTTATTAAAAATCCTCATGACGCAAGGACTGTTATCTAGATTATAAAAGAAACAGATCTTTTTACCGTCAAATGACCGAGTTACTAATAATCTTCTATTTCAAGCCTCGTATTTCAAATAGACTTACTCATAATACTATCATTTTTGGCAAGCACTCTTATAGAAAATCAACGATACGTACTTAATTGACAAATCCACAGTCTTAGATAATCACAGATTACGACATGCTTCGAATAATGTAGAAATCACTGGAAACGGTATTTCGACAATTCACACTTAATCTGACATTCCAATCGCCACGTTAAGATTTTAATAAATCCACATACATATTTGTCCTAGATACGTCTGTTCAAGGGATAAGAGATAGTCCGAATATTTTGATAATTATTATCTGAAGATTTCGCAATTAACAACAACGGTGACGCAATATTCGATGAGAAACGAGCAAGCGAGCAATCGATTGTTCACAGTGTTTAAGTTATTCGCGCATGGTTCACGGTGTGGCAATCGGCGCCAGGGCTCTCGCGTCAGATTGAGCTTCGACCTCGAGGCAAACGTCGGCAGCGGGCTCCCGCCACTGTGTGCTAGCGGCTGAATGCTACCAGTGCTACCAGGTAGCAGTGCATAAGGCAAGGTAGTGCGCTGGCTCAGGGTATTTCTACATTCGGTGTTCGTTACGGGGCGTACAAGTCGAATCGGTGTAAGGTAACGGCTAATCCTTCGAAATTACGCGCACGGTTTCCAACAGCTGCTGGTGCCGCTTTCGCGGGAGGAAGACTAACTAGCGGGTACAAGGTGGTACTCTTATTTTTCCCAACGAGCCACTTGGGCGGTCGACTGGCTTGTACTACGTGTATTTACTTTCACCCGTATGTTATACTTGGATTCATCGTTTCACGCTATATTTCCTTTTTCATAGGTTCTTGCTTACAGATCTCTATAACTTCTGCTTCTGCTCCTTCTCTAAGCAAGGTTGATATTTATGGATAGTGTCGTTAAATCTGTCCAATGTTAGCTCTCTTGGTATATATAACGTATACATTCAATATACACATATATGTTTCGTACAGTGTAAATTTCGTTATTACACAGACTATGGCTTATTATGATGTAAATTAAAAATTGGAAATAGAGATTGAATTCATTCTATGTTTTTTTAAAATGGAACAGGTAATGAGAAATAACAATAATGTTTGTCAAGAAACAAGTTAATATAATGTTCATTTTCTGCGTACAATAATATTGTGATTAATCACAAAATAAAAAGAATATTTAACATTATATAGAATATTCTAAATATTGTATTTGAAACTTGAGTTTTTCAAATGTCCGGCAATGCACTTGTCAATTTGAGTCTCTATTCTATACTAGGCAAAAAATACCGAATAGAAAGTTGTTACCCTACTTCAAAGGTTTATTTAAATATTCATAATCCAAATGTTCCATAAATCAAGCCTGAAACTCCAACACGCTTACCTACGCTGCACATTTCAAAGGATTCTAACTAAACCACTAAAGGACAGCAGAAATCGAGTTAAAGGATGATAATATCACACAGGCCAAAGATCGTTTCTCGTATAGAAAGTATCTCAAACATAATGAAACGTAATTTACTTGGAGCAAACGTCCGATGTAATGTGGCGCAAAGCGCGTTATCGAATGGGAAAATAAATCTCGGAATATGAAAGCAAGGGAGAGAACGATCGATGCATTCGGTGGAATCGCCGGGGGCACAAAAGACGCAGAGAAGAGCAGCCAGCCCTCAGCTTACAAAGCTCACAATACGGTTTTCTGGTTAACAATCGCGATCTACGTTGATGGATCTCGAACGATACGAACCGGAAACGGGAAAACCACGGGCAAATGACGCGAGTACGATTGCCGCGTCCATTCGAATCTTTCCATTTTTTCGCTTGTTATTAGCCAGAGTCGGCAGAGACGAGCCAAAATGCGGCCATTTCTGACGGTCGTTAACCGAACGTCGAGGCCGCATTGAGATCGGGCTATTGCACTTTTAATGTCGCCTCCCTGGGAAATATCCAAGATTTTCGCCGCAAAGAAGCATATGGAGAAGCTGGTGCTCGAGTTCGTATAAAGTATAAAAGATGTAAGAGAAGGAGGGAGAATACGGGCGCTTAGGTTCGCACGGGCGACCGTGCGTCGTTCCCACCCTCGCGAAATAATGGGGACCGTTCGTTCGCCTTTTCTGCCCACGCGCTCGCGTGGCAGGACTCATTGTTCTCCGATAGACGACAGGGAAATACGTAAAGCACTTCTCGCGATCGATTATGCGACACCCTTTTTTCCACGTGTCTCGTGGAACAGCTCGTCTGCCGCTGTCGCGTCCATCTCACGCGCAAAAAACTTTCGCACGAGTTCTACGAGCCGATATTTTCTGTTTCTTTATTGCATCGTATATCGATTTCGTATACCCGTAGACCATTCTTCACGGGATTTTATTACTCTATCGAGAATTTATGCTGGTCTTGAATTGAGTGAGAAAGATTTATATAGTCTGATTTTGATCAGTGAAGAATCTATACCTTTATTTTGTGTTTGGATTTTATTTTACAACGAAGGAACTTGTTATACAGTTGACTATATAAGCTGAAAAATCAGTTAAAGAATAACAGATTAATTTAAAATTCAGGAAAATAAAATTATTGTATAAATTTCTTTCGCTGGTATTAAATTTAATATTCTTAAAGAATAATAGGCACGATCAAGTTATATATGTATAGATCTGTTACGTCTATAAATTTTATGCAGTAATATTACATGTCTTTTTCATTGTAAGTTTAAAAACTTAATTTTGCTTGCATTTTAAGTTCACCCATTAAAATTGGTATGGAATCGTAGAAATATCCTTGTTTGTCATATTGGTTATTGAAAATGTTACGTACATAAAAGATACGGGTACGTGTACATAAGTAAGTGTTTGGATACCTATCAGAGTGGAAAATTTTGAATAAAGTGGATGTGTATCGTCCCTCAAGGAGTTACGATTGTTTTCATTTGGCTATTGCAAAAAATAATAAAATACTTCACAAAAATGCCAAAGAACAGATATCTTAACTTGCTACAAATCCATAAATTATGCATTATGAATTACGAGAAAACAATAAATGCACAACATTTTTTGTTCTATATTATTTAATTGAATTATGTCTGATCGATTTTGTTCTTTAAAAAAGACCATAAAATTCGACAGATTAGGTTTCATGTTTCTACAAAGATGCATTGTTGAGAAAGGCATGTTTGTAGAAGAAAGACACTTTTGGGACAACCTTATATAATAAGTGTACATAATAACTATACGTAATGACGACATATATGAAGATAACCCAGAAATACATGAAGAAATCACCAAAAGATAAGGATTTTATAACTTTTTCACAGCAGAATTCCACTAGAAAAATTATAAATTAAATTATAGCTATTAATTGAAGTTCTATAATAAAATAATAAATAATAAATTCTTATTTGACGGCTAAAAATCAACATGAGCAAAAATATTTAGCATTTAATGAAGCGGTTTCAAAATTACATATAAAGTATGTATGTTAAGAGTACATTGCTGTTCAAACAAAAAGGTCGAGTTTCTAAAAACGAAATATTTTAATACCGGTGTATAAGATTGCTTAATTATAGCTTAAACATGTATAAAATTGCATTCTATAGATTTTATTATACCTGTACCGAGAAGATATCGCGTATAATCTAATAAATTATCTTCCTGCCAGTATATCGTGATCTACGGACACGCCTTGCATCTTTAATAACCGATTGATGCGCCGTGCTACTTCCAGGAAGGGATACATTGACTGACTGATTCATCAGATTCCTTGTGTGTTCTTTTCGTCGCCAAATTATTCTTAAAACCTTTCGCATGCTGCGTTTCAAGGATTCCCCTTTTTGTCCTCTCAATTTTTTAAATTCTTTCGCATAATTTTATTTTCCATTATTACTTGTAAATTAATCTAATCGTACTTTTCGATTATTAATTACGAGTTTACCTAATTGAACTAAAATAAATTATTCTTTTCCGAAATATTTTTAGATGGCTAAAATTCATATTACATGCGGTCGTTAACTATTGTGCGTATATAAAGAAATTGATTCTGGTAAATCGTTGAAAAGAATACCAAAACGAGTTAAAGACACATACCGATATGATAGTCGTGCATATAAATCATATGCAAGAAGAACAGAAGGAAGACAAGTACATAGTAATTGCCTGACGCGGTGGTTCAATTAAAAAGTCAATCAGCCCATTCCATGGACGAGAGCAAGAAGAGCCGGCAAGAGAGAAACCAGAGATTACCTCTGTGATACGTTACACCTTTCGCTGGTAATCTGAATAACCAGTGTGTGATTTACAAATAGTATCACATTACGAAGGAAGATTATATGCTCTTGTACAAAGATGTCTGTAATTAAAAGATTCACTGTTGCTTTAATAAGCGAAAGTATTTAGTTAAATCGTTTATTTCTTGTATATCTTTTCTTGATATTTATAAACATGGATTGGTCGATCGTTATAGATTTGCTCTAATATTAACCTGTTAACAACCAACCCGGAGAGGACACATTAACTCGCCATTCAGGTTGCCAAACACTGGGATATAATATTTTTATTAAGAATCCCCTATTTCTTGTATAGTTTTCTTGTCTTTAATAATTCTAGATTAACCAAATCAATCCAAATAAGTGATATCAAATTTTTTAATTATTTACATATTTTATATAAAAATCGATAACTCTAGTTATTCAATTAGCTTTTAATTCCGTGGTCATAAAAGATTCTTGCCATATGACGACTCGGTTAACAGATTATCATTTTGTACGATATCTCAATTAATAAGACGTATACGAAAGGTTGTCATAAAGCTAGATTTATACGTTGAAATAAACTAAGACCAGCTACGAATCGTTTATTGCTGTACAAAACGGTGCCGATAGCCTAGATAAAAAGTCGATGATGAGACCATCATTTCGGTTGGAGGAATAACGAGCTAGACCACTCGTAAAAGATTTAGTTGGTGAATGTTCATATGTACCCTGTTCCTCGAGATAGGCCTGGGTATAATCCTCGAGAGACAGCTGTTTCCCCCGAAACGGCGTAAATCTCTCTTTCTCTGGTGGTCGGTATCGTTAATGATCGTGTAAATCACAATGAACGGCCAAGTAGCACGAACGGGACGGGGAGTCGTGGATCCACTCGATGAATCGACTACCACCATGCATGCCAACCTTCTATAAGGGTAGAGAACAGGACATGAAAGTCGGCCCCCATGTCCTCGTTACTATGCCTGACGTCACTGGGATCTCAGGACCCTCTAACGAGTGTCTTCTGCAGCGACTGCCCTGCCAGCAATTAATTTTTATGTCGTGAAAGTTTAATGGGATGCCAAGAGTGATGACAGCCATGTCGAAGATGAAATAAGAAGGTCGGCGGAGCCAAGATTAGCGGTTAATTTTTTAATATATGATATCGTAAAGCTCTTGACATTTTGCACAGATTTTCGTTATTTTTTAGCGAATCATAAGCATATCATTTCCTACGTTTCGTATAATTCTTATATTATTCTTTGAAAAACGTTATATTATTTCTGATGGTTTGGAGTGGTTTCCATTAATCTTCCGGTGCACTTGCTGGTTTAATATAAAATTAAATAGATAAAGATGTTTCCTTGTTTATTTATTTATATATCAAACTCTTTTCGAACGCGTTTAATACGCGATAGTGAAGCTTCAACATTCTGAAGCTCTTTCTATATCTGTTTCAGGTATTTCTTTTCTTCTAGTTCACTCTAATCTTCCACTAGGCGAATATATTTCTTGTATCTATATATAATTGTGTGGGGCTTAGTTATCGAAGTGTTCGCTATCGTCGAGAGACATGAAATTGTAACAATAGATTATATCAGTGTTTCTCTTGAAGTGTCCATATCGATACCTTGATATCAACGTTGACGCACTGATCACAACGTTCTGAGTGGGTGTGTATGTGTGTGTATTTAGCTAGTAATTTTTCAAGATTGGTAGAAGGACTTAAAGTTTATATTGATATCTTTCTATCTATAAAAGTTTTTGGCAAATTTCATTTGCCGTTTATTTTTTATTTTTACATTATTGTAATATATATATATATATATATATATATATATATATATATATATATATATCGTACAGTTTCATTAATTTTAACAATTCGGGAGATAAAGCACTTTGAATAACTAAACAATTTAATTCTATTTACAGCATTAATAGAAAGTTTGAAGCATGTTAGGATTTCAAAAGATCGCAGCACATCAGGATTTTGAAGGAAATAATGACTTCCTTAAACGCAATAAAAATATTTTCATAATATTCTCATTTTTCTGAAAAATGTACGAAAAAAGTTCGTTTTATCCAAAAAGCAAAGGATGCACCGTACTCTTGCAGAATAAATATTTATTCATTATAATTATGATCCTGCTTCTATAACTGATATTTCGCATTGAACAACAGTTTATAATAAAGCACCATTTACTCTAGCGTCTTTTAGTAAAAATTTGCATATCTACTGTTCTCGTTTCCTCCATCGCTTCCATTGAAACTAGTGAGAATTATTACTCAAGATGTAACAGTTTCCCATTATGGAAAATTCTGTTTACAGATTGAACTTAGCAAGTCGATCGTCGTTCTCTAACGTTCTTTCTACAGCGAATTCTCATCTCTAGAACGTCGGCCATCGACTTCAGTTTAGTTTAGAGTTTTAGAGTATTGCCTCCATCGTCGTTCACCTCTTGCCCCTTTCATCCCCTTCTGGCCGTTGGCTCTCGTCGAGAAAACGTAGTAACCTGAGTCCAAGGGACACTTCCAGTTTTCGTAAGTTTCCGGGCGCCACTATTGCCGCCGTTCAGAAAACTTTATTCCGCTGACTTGTCGCGAGTTCCCCGTGTCTTGTTTTGTCCGGGTTCGCCCCGGCTTTTGCTTCCTACCTCTGCAATCCCTTGTCGGCCGTCGAACCCAGAATCCTCGTCACGTAACTCGTTGAAGAACGGTGCTACCGGAATAAAAATTCCAGTTGTCCGAGCTGGTGCTGCTACTGCTATCGCCTTCTTGAGTACCGCAGAAACGCAAAAGAAAATTCTTCGAGACAGATTTTACGATCGAACAATGTTAACCGAGGATGTCAATGCGTGTTTCAAAGAGGAGTTTCTTTGCTACGAGATTTTACGCTGTGTTCCTACTTTCTACGTTTCTATGATTTCGAAAGTTTTTGTCCTAGTTAATATGGAATTGTCAGTTGTTTTCGCAATGATATTTTAAAATTCTGAATGGCTTTTTGCATTCTCAGGACGTTTTTAAAGTACTTCCTCTATACAAGAATGTTTCATATCGAAATTTCATATAAACGTAAGAGTAGAAAGTAATCTGGTGGCATCAAGTCCGGGGATCGTGGCGATCATAAAGATTGTCCACCAGAACTAATCCACCGATTGTGTAGTGGACAAGTTTTACAATTCGCTCGAAGTATTGAAAGACAGCTAAAAACATTTCTTATCAAAGGCACAATATTTCTCGCCATTTTTTAAATTTTACGTAGAAGACTTATTAATTAACAATCGTAACGAATGGTATCAACTTGACAGAATAATCAATAATGAATATTTTCTTTATGCAAGTAATGACGATTTCACATCTATTGCGTGTATCAATGTAAGAATGTATTTTTCATTAAAATCTGAAGAAAAAAGAAAAGTAAAATGTAAGCGTCCCTTTAATAATTCTCAATAACCGATGACTTTCTAATAACTTCACGGGTGAGATAATTGCGCACAGGTTTGCTAAATAGAGAAGCGCTGTACAATTCTCGATAATATTGATAGGAATGAATTCAAATTAAAATTTCCGAAAATTTAAAAGATTTTTTAAATTTAATGATTAAATAAGGTAAAAATTTAGGGGTTTTCGATTTTCTAGAACTGCGAGGACCTTCTTAATTTGCATAGTAAACACAAACTTCACAATATATAGGTAAAGATAAAATTAAGAAGGAAAGTGGGAAAAATTTTGCGATGTAGGCTCGCGTTGATATCAGAAATCGTCTGGGTTGGAAATACGATGCAGATACGATAACAAGGCAAGTGTGTTATCGTACTCGTTTGGTGGTAAAGGCGAGTATCGCATCGGTCAGCTACATTGAACTGCTGTTGCTGCTGTTATAAGCTTTGCATCCAGTGCTGCTGGAGCCACACCACGTGATTGGAATGGCGCGTTTACAATGACGATCTCGTTGAGACGGGTCAGTGATCGAGAAGCTAAATATTTAAAGGAAGATTGATGTCTGAATTCATTCCTATCAATATTATCGAGAATTGTACAGCGCTTCTCTATTTAGCAAACCTGTGCGCAATTATCTCACCCGTGAAGTTATTAGAAAGTCATCGGTTATTGAGAATTATTAAAGGGACGCTTACATTTTACTTTTCTTTTTTCTTCGGATTTTAATGAAAAATACATTCTTACATTGATACACGGAATAGATGTGAAATCGTCATTACTTGCATAAAGAAAATATACATTAAATAATAAAAATTTCCAAACGTTATAAATAGTATCTCTGGAAAATTTGTCAGCTGTAGCAGCAAAAATAACAATCGATGAACTTACACATCACTAACAATAAAAAATCGAAGGTACTTTGAGGCCGAGGTAGTTCGAAGTAAAGCGAAGACCAAACCGTGGCATTCGAGCCACGGATATCGACTTACAGAGCCGTCGACCCCTCACAATGTTTTAAAAAATTCATGAGTTTGCGTCTATTGAATTAGTCTCTACCAACGATCCCTTATCGACTACAAGTAGTCCACAATACCACTTAAAACCTGAACATGTGCATCGTATACATGCGTGCAATTAAAAAATGTGCTCATAATATCTACGTGCACGTTATATTTTTCGCCTTAAAGTATCCCGCTTCTACAAATCTTTTACTTTTTGAAGATTTAATTCATCAAATACAATGATATACGTGTAGGATTTAAACGACAATAGTGTAAAGTAATGTTCATATTCGCATAACTGTTAGGGAGATAGCAGTATTGTAAATATCATGTGGAAAGATAACAGGGGGTATTACTACCAGACAGCCTGGCTGTAATTTTTAAGACGTTGGCAAGAGTATTTGTGGAACTGTTGTTTCAGTTATCACATTCTAATACAGATTCACACAGATTTAACTTCAAGTGTATTATTTCGCCTTCTTTTACATTCTATTCTATCTCGCTGGTTTTTGAACATCAATTTTTAATTTAACAATAGAGGAGTATAGTTTGCAGAGAATATATTTGTTAAGTTTTCCTATGTATATTCACCAATGTATATCGCAAAATATAATAGAATATAAGGAAATACGAAAGAGACGAATTACTTAAAAAATGAATAATAAAATGGCAAACAAGTAAAAAGACAAGGAGTTTGAAATTTAAGCCTAAGAATAATTAAATGGAAATAAAATGGCTTTTAAATTGTACTGTACTCGGTACACTGTAATGTGTGTTTCTTCTACTCAATATTACATCACTTTTTGATGAAAAATCTGCTACCTGTATCTACTAAGACGATCGACAATGATTATAGAACTATATTTTACTGTTATTTCAACTTTGATCAAAATGTACTATAGACTATTATTCGAGATCTCCATACAATTATCTTGTTGAAACCTATTAAGAAAGATGTTTACCAGGCTTATGTAATTTACCTATGGATGAACCGAGCATGATATTTCTCATTGAAATTGGAAATGCTCTGGGTTACGGTACTTTGGTTCGTACCTTGTTCGTTGCACCTCGATTCCAGGACACCGCCAACGATGACGATCGAAGTATCTAGTCTTGGAAACTCTTGGATACTTGACGTGCACGGTCCCCTGAGTTTCGAGTGTGCTTCACGGCATTCTTCGTGGGAAAACCAAACAAACATCTTGAGTTCACGACGCGGGCGGCCTCGACTTGTAGTTATAGAGTGCCTCTGAAGTATCTACGGTGTATCATCTGCTATACCCATACATATCGATGGACATTAATTGAACGTGGACAGGTTGGATCATAGAAAGTTCAACTTTTTTAATCAAACGTTATGTACAATAACAGTTATGAAGAAATCTTAAGTATCGACAAAAATTCCTATGAGTTCATATTTTTAATCGATACAATTTTTATAAATATGTTTTTATCAAACATAAAATTATCAAAATGGAAGATATTCCATATATGTAGATTTCTAGAAGTATTAAAATAAACTGTGACTAGTTAACGAGCACATGCACCATGATTTGCAAGACATGGTAATCACGTTAATTACTCGATTAATAGATAAATGTCACGTAGAGCTTGCAAAAGAAAAATAGAAGGAAAAAGCGTTAACTAGAAGAACCAGTGACATCGTACGGTTGCAGGAGTATGAGTGTTAAATGATTGTGTAGGATCATCTACGCAGAAAGACCACCTATGATGAGGTTCCCGTGTTTGTGTTTCCACGCCAACATGTTCGGTAAATTCGAGGTTACATTTTGGAGATATTCGTGGGCCTGTTGTTCGCTTGGATTAATAGCCCGATCGATTAGGGTCGGGAGAAAGATCTCGCGCCTTCGTTTCGCGCGTGATCAACTCTAATGGGCCGTTATTTCGAACTCACTATAGCACAACTGCGCATTCGATCAAGCAGTAATAATCCTAATAACGATGTGTCGAGGCTATAACTGATAATCGTAAAACTGCTATTGCCTATCAAAACTGAATAATTGCCTACCTATTGATCGGAAATTAAGCATATTAATTGAAACAAGTCGAACTATTGACGTTGTTATTACTAAACAGTAACAATAATTATGACTAAGTATACGATGAGGAAGATTTAATCGTGACATAAATGAAAGAACGCGCACGATATTTGACGATAAGCAGCCTGTAAATTGAAACAGCATTTTCTAAATATATTATCGATATATAAATAACCTATGTACATTATGCATGCAGGGTAACAAAAATTAAGTATATGAATATGTAAATTTAAGTTCATAAATTTGGGATTTTTCGTAAGAACGTTATCGCTATTTTATGATTTCATCGTTATGAAGCTATTGTAATTTCAAAAGCAAAGTTGAAATGTAACACAGGTATTGCAGTTGACAAATATTCAACGAAATCAAATACGCACAGTTCAATTAAATATACGATGAAGTTACATTCTATAGCTAAACATTCGCTGAAATGTTATGTTGTCGAGTAATAACGCAATTATACATTTCTATCTTCGATTATAAACATTTATATCATATCGTTCGTTATTTCATGTTATCACTTCTATATTTCACTTTATCATATTCTATATTAATGTTATTGATCTTATTAAAAACCGTAAGTAAGCTCGTTAAAGTGGAAAAACTATATGCTCCGAATGGATCACGATATAAAAGAAATATATTTAAAAGGAACATCGCGATAAAGAAACTTTAGAACTCTCATTGTCGAAGGAATTATCGAAAATTACAAATTATTTTAAGGCAAAGGAATATTGCGGTTTACTGTCTGCGACGTCTCATCGGTTAAAGTATCGAAAAAGAATATTTCACAATACCTTACGCACGATCGAACAGTTTTTCGTGCGAGATTATGCTTAATGGGCTGTTATTTCGCACGAACCAGATTGCAATTACATATTCAATCAGAGAATAATAACTCCCGCAACAATATATCAGTACTGCAACTGATAATCATAGTGTTCCATCGGCAGTGAAAATTGTTGCAGCGAGTGCGGTTCGGTATCGGTGTAACGTCCACCGGAATTGCCACGCGTGACGATCAACTCGTTATTTATGCGGCCGATGCCGCCTTTCCTCGTTCCACATCACGCTTCTTCATATATCTTCTCCGTCGGCGACCCTACTCTTTTTCCGAACGTGACAACGAAAGCTGATCTTCGAAATTCGTCGAACGTTTCCAACGAATTCCAAGCTTTCTTCGCTGTGAACTATAATGTAGAAATTGATGTCGAACTTGGACAATGGATAATCATGAATACCACAGAAGTGTTTTATTTCTTCTGGTGGTAATACATTGTTTTATACGACAAGATTACTGAAATTGATTAAATTCAGACACAAGTAGAACGACATATCTATCGTATGTCAAGGTATAGATCATTGCAAATATTGTTATATTTCTTTAAAAAGTGTTACAAACGCGTAATAATTGGCTAAAAATATACAATTTAAAAACATACTTCGTGAGAAATAATGGAATGATATGAGACTAAAAAGCGCCAACACGTCGATTACAAAAAGAGTACTTCACAATGGACTTATATCGTCACGTGTTTGATTAATGCGAAGCAATTAAATAACACCACGTGTACATACGTAGCATAAACTTTTCACCTATAGTGGGAGTATTCGGTGTTATGGTTGTACCTTTCACGGTTTTAATTTGGATCAAGCATCAACAATGTTATTAGGTAACGAATAATTATATTCTATTAGCAATTATATTTTAGAAATTCATGCAGTATTTTATACTTCGATAAAATAGTTTCGAAATAACTACATATGTCTCATAAAGCGTATTTTATTCTACTTAAAGGGTACTATATTTTGTTTTCCTTGTTTTATTTTAGATTTTTATATGAATAAATTTAATTGTTTCTTCATAAATCTAGGTACTCGTTATACAATCGTTTGCTATTATTAACTTTTGCTAATAAATATATTTATAACATTATAGATTCGTTAAAGAAATTTAGCTTGGAAGGTGCTACTTACAAAGACAAACTCATTGATTTGAGTGCTAAAATGTTTGAGAAAACTAGCTATTTTTAATATAATTAAGTAATATGATAATCAGTTTTAAAAATAATATAATACGCAAGGCAAACTAAAAAAAGAAAAAAATATGATGAAAATTATCTCTACAAAGAATTTCACGGTCTCAATCAATGGTCATAATTTTGTTAAATTACTTGTGTTAAAGTACTTGTCTCAAACTCTACTATCTTATCTCTTTTTCTGTTTTAAATTCTACATTCCTCAACGACATACGCATGTGTTTTATATTCAAGTAAATCGTAAAGTAATTCAAACCAGAAGAAATAAAATCCAAAAGACGACTAGTAATACAAACAATTTTAGAAATGTCAATAAAACAATTGTTACGCAATTAGCGGATTATGGATACTTCGTTTACTCGATCCATCGATCATTTAGATTATCTCGCATTTATCTTGTTATATGTTTAGATCGAAGCGCTTAAAATATTGATCAGTCTTGAAGGAATTATGTTTATGAACTTATCATTAAGACGGTCCAGCGTCTTTTTCTGCGAAGTCACATACCATGCTTCCGTCATATTCTTATGTAAAATCTAGCTCGCCGCTATTTTTACGACAATGTCGATACTATAGAAGGGTCACTGTTTCGCAAATGACATGTTGCTAACGATTCGCTTAACAGAAGGGTTCCGATCGATATGCACTATATCAACTACCTTGCGGGCAGGCGGCATCCAAAGTGAATGTAATTGCCGGATATTTTCTGCTGATCACACTTTGCATATCTTACGAGCCGATATTTATGTCGGAATTATGTTCGGAATGTTAATGTGCCTCTCGGCTCTGCCTTTGCCTCTCTTTCGGTTTGCTCTCACCGCTCAATTTTTGCTATCGATACTTTGAAATAGGGCGTATTCCATCGGTTCGAGCTCCTTCCCACCAATTCGATAGTAAACGTAATTTTCTTACGCATCTGAGTATTCATTTGCGGTGTCACGTTGTTCGCATTGTAAAAGCAAATTTAGTACGTACACTACCTTGTGCTCTACGTACATAAAATCGACTGATTTTCTTGGAATCGACCCTCGTGTGACATGGTACTCCCATTATTCTTCGACATTACACGACTGTTACTTTCCACTCTTTACCTTTGCTGACTTTTGCTGCAAAGAACTAAGAATGTAATCACTGATTCACGTGAAGCGTATACAGTTCAGTCACTTACGTTACTACGAACTTATGTTTGTAACATTCTTTGTTACAGAGGTACGAGGTACGAGATGCAACACGACATAAAATCTAATTAGAAACATTGCAAAATCGAATAGTTAAACCTACTGAAAACGAAGAGGGATGAATTATCAAGTTATTGTTATAATTTCACTCTACTGCATCTCGAGTTCCATTTTTGTATAATAAAATATTCTGTATATAACTATGCTGGTTCTATATTATCTTCTACGAAAGTTAAAAGTAGTTAAAATCTACGACGTCAATTACATCTTTGGATCTTACCGATTGCTTCCATTTTTATCTACGTATTTTACATGAAAATATTCTTTTTATTCGTAAAGTGCTATTAATATAGTGTACTTGTGCTTATCATATCGATTATAGTATGTAAGAATTGGAAAGTTTTAGATAATTTAATACAATAATTATGAAACGCAATGTACAGGTAAATATGAAGAAAAGTAAATCTCTAGAACAAATGTACAGCAATTAATGTTATTCTTAGCTAGAAAATTGATTATCGTCATTAATAAGCCAGAGGGACACAAGAATTTTCCGACAATAATATGATGCTTGATAGGTTACCGATAACGATAAGATAGATGTTAGCGTAAAAAAATAGTTCGTACAGTGTCACGCGTTCCGAATCGTATCATTGGAAGTAACTGGCAGATATCAAGGGTTGCTCGCAAGCGAAATCCACCGAACCTTTTTTACCCTTTCCGTCAAGCTGTTCTCCTTGGTAAAGAGACTTAATGTCTCCTTAATGGCCACGATAAAGCACAGTGATATACCTTTCGTGTCAGCGTAACGGACTGCACCTATACGTTTATACGTAACACTTTTGCGTGTACGTATATAATTCATGCCTTATACCAAAGTAAATTCATCCATGGATTGAAAAGTAAAGGCTGTAGGATATTGAGAATAATTGCTGTTCAAGATAGGCCGGTTACGCGTACAAGAACGATTAAATATTGATCATTTACGAATATATTGTATCATTCTGTTCGCGAGTTTCTCCTCCGTGTTTTGAAACATTGAACGTAATAAATTTCAATCGTCCGTGCATTCATTTCCCTTGATAAATTTCCATAAAAAGTATTTTAAAGTTCGTTATTAATCGCCGAAAATTTTTATGGCACCAATAAATTCGTTTGAAATTCGAGGGTTTATACCGTTAAGACTAATTGTTACTGTGATAAATGATACGTAATTAAATGTATATTTTTAATATATCGTACGGTGGAATGGGTTCGTGTCACTTGCTTACCCTTTGTAAATTAAAATAATGCTTCTCTATTAATATTGCATATTAAATTTATAATAAATAATTGCATTGAAAATTACAGTATGATTATTTTTACATATTAATTGTCATTATGTATTATTAAACTATACAATTTTTTTATTACAAGATATCAATGATATTTGGGAAAGATAAATAAATGTTAATTGTTAAAAATTTTTTTATACATACTGTAAATGATTTTAAAAGAAAGTTATTATTAATCGTTATTAAAAAATATTGTTATTATATTAGTCAACATATTAATATTACATGTTCCAGTGTTGATTTTTAAATGGCAGTTTTCTATCAGTCAGACGATAATCGACCTATCATCGAACAGGTGAAGCTTACTTGTCTTTTATTAGTCACGATAGCAGTCTCGATAAAACTTTAGCTACGCGTTTGGATAACCGGTATAGCTAATTGTATGACGCTTACATAACGGTCGATCGATGACCGCACGATTTTGCAAAGACAACTCGACTGAATTTAGGATAACATCTTTTCACCATTCGCTTTTATCTAGCTATCACTTTAAATCCATTTTACGATTCTAGCTCCGTTTTTACAGTTTTTCTCTTTTAACTTTTCCATTTGTTTCCATTTTTGTTCATTTATTTCTTTGTTTCGTGTACGATTCACACCCACACAAGACATATAGAAGACGTACAGAAGACATACAGCCATGTATTATCAGATTAGATTACCGACTGTGAATACAATGGCGTCTATACGTCGCAGAAAATGAAAATAACGCACAGTTCTAAATTGATGTTTGTTGAACAGTTTGAAAATTTTCTTTTATGAAAATACGAAGTTTCTCAAACATTATGATAAACGTAATTAGACAGACATATAAATTATAATTACAAGAAAATGGCAAATGTTGCAAGTTATAAATCCATAAAAATTGCCTTTTAAAGTACTGTGTTATTATTATCTGATGTGTTTCTCCGAAAACAATTTAAAATTTAAGCGATCTGTCTAAAAATTTAATTGACAGTAATTAAATTTGTATTATTACATAAGTGGGACCCAGAAAATTGCTTAACTGCCGCTTGCATGTTTTATTTCGGTGAAAGAGAAGCAACGATCCGGTTTTGCAGTGAATCATGTCCTTTGAAACTAGGCTATACAACTTCTGGAAATTTACTGGTCATTAAGGCCGCTCTATTTTGCACGAGGCAGAAAAGGAAAATATGCTTATCTACGTAAGTTTTTCTTATTTGCAGTTACATCACTGGCGCTATTGTTTTACAAGACTCTATGTACGTGAAATCGCGCAATTGTTCTTATTCCTTTGATATTTTTACCAGTATGAAGTGCATCTTTAGCAGATATCACGATAAGATGTTGACCTTTTCCAACAAACTGTATATCTGCGATTAGTTTTTGTTTGTATTGTAACGACAGTCCAGCGTAGTTTTCACGTAAAAAATCACTTCGAACTCTTTCGATATCCAATTGTTCCGTTATTCAGCGATTTTTGATACAAGAGAAATGACATAATAAAAATGAAAAATACCGATGTAACTGCGGTTTCGATGGCTCTCCGCGTCTCTATCCGCGCTGCAGCACACTCTCGTATAGTGGCCGTCGGACGGTAAATATTTTTGGCGCCAACTTTTTCCGCAAAGGCCTGTTAGCATTGCGCGAAGGCTGTGCGAGCTCGTATGCCCTCCTGAGTGCGTCTACGTGCGTGTCGCTCGAGCTTCACGATTATTGACCAAAGGCATTATCGCCAGAAGAACGTATAATATGTCGTTGCAGCACGAGGACGGTTTGCTCTCGTTGCTCCGCTCCATTAACGAAACCATAGGTCTTCGCGTATGAATAACTTATTCATACAATACGTTTCGAAAAAATGACACTCGGTTACGATATTCAACGAATAAATTTGTAATAATTATTCACCTATTTTATATTTCTCGGTTTCAAACATCCACGATGGTTATTAGATGACGTATTTGTGATTGTGTTAGTTGTGATCATGTTTGTAAGAGTACGTTGCTCTTTGTTTCGGTTCTCTTAGTTTATACTTGATTGTTTAAGAAATTCGAAATCAAGATATCGACAAAGGTGGGCTTATCGTGTTCTGCTCATGCTCTTGTTCTTTGTTTCTTACATTTTTGTGTTATTGGCTAATTGCTAAAATATATAGATATTCTATCTGTATATTATTTTTTGAAATGCTATAAACGAATAATAGCTATTTAATGAACTTTGCATTTACATTCCTACGAACATTAGATCTATAAATTTCATAACCAAAGTCCTGAACCACATGTGACTCATGAAAATTCCAATAAAAACAGGGCGTTTTTTAAGACGCAAAATCACGCGTGACGATAAAATCTGTCACACGCTGTATGATCGATCAGTAGCAATTAATGCTGTTCCACAATCATTCCTGTCCCAGTATGACTTATTAACCAGCGAATTGACTAAAGAAAAAGTCAACGGCACATTCTTGTCTCTGAACCATGTAGAGAAATCTTTATCACAGCTGTGATCAATCAACAACGATTAAAATGATATTAATTATGAAAAAGATAATTATCAGTATCATATAACATAAAGATAATCAAGTTGCACGTGGTGCACGGCAGGATGCCATTAAAGTACCGTAAACAATAATCTTCGTGCATGCTTAGCTTGCATTTGGTAGCAATCTAATTTAACCTCGCTTTGAGCGAAGATAAGATCGAACGATCGTATACTTGCAATGCAAGTATTTGTCGGACACGACAAGGTGCAGCACGTGCTTTCGTGGAGTGCAATATGTTTCTCACGCATACATACGAAAGCTCAAATTGGGTTAATAACTTTCGAACGAACACCAACGAACTATATGTCGTAAGTGCACGGTCTTGAAACCCTTGACTGACGTTCTTCTCGACCAAATTTTACCGCACGTCCCTCAGAGAAAACCGATCGAAACACGAAGAGAGTCGCATTCCACGAATACAAGCCGCCAACTACAAGTGCTCTGCAAACAAGGTAAATGTATTTATAGAGGGAACACGAAGCACATCTTTTCTGTTCTCTTTGCTTCTCCCCTTGTCAACGTCTAGACTTGCGATCACCGCGCCTCGAGTCTTTGTTATTCACTGGTCGTTTCGAAAGAACCATAGTTTCCTCTTTGCATTTCCGCTTTCCCTGTCCCGAACGTTACAGTGAGTTGGTTTTCGATAGATTTCAATCTCGCCGCTGTCTTCAGATTTCTGATTTCAGTGCTGTTTGAATACGAGAACAATCGTCCAGGTGCATTTCATTTTTGAAGAGCTTGAATTTATGATTCGTGAATGCAAAGGCAGGGTGAAGACGAGTGAGATGTTGAAAAATATCTCTTAGTTTCGTGTAGCCTAGAATTAATATTATTGCTGAATTTGAATGCAATGTATTACAACAATTTATCTAGTCTTAAATTGTTCGAAATATAACACGTTCGGTGAGGAGAATACAAATTAATAGGACTAATTGTGGGGAACGTAAGAGACGGTAATTTATACGAGAATGAATTTCACTGTTCTACTTTTGATCGATCTTGTTCGATATCGACTCTGTCGTAATTATCCGCGAACATTGGACTGATCGCGATATTCCATTCAGTCAGTAAACATTGTCATAAAGGTAGCATGTATATTGCATAATTTCCATTGAAAGCAGTCGCAAGTTTAGCACCACGATTTATTGCAGGATGAGCTCGAGACGTAATAGTGACCAGTGAAATGTCTAAATATATTAAAGCCGTAAGTTTATCGACACTTCTGTAACATCTGTCGACACTTTCATTCGTCTCTGCAGCATTGCAATATTCGTTGTCAGCATTGACAATATATGGAATTAAATACGAATTAAGTAGCAACCTAATGTGTATCGTTCATTGGCACATCAGTATTGGCACATCATATACTATTCTGTATCATTTTAAGTATCATTTAGTAGCATCTTCATATAATTAGAAAAATTTGACATTATGGAAATGAAATGTAAAACGTGAAAGATATGTTTCATTGGAAAACAATGATATGTATCGATAGTGTTTATAGCCACTGTATATAATACAGTCATAAATTATACATTTCACAATGATAATTAATTAAATAAAGACATATAGTATCTACAATTTGGATAATGAAGTTGCATAAAGCAGATTAGATGTTTGTAACTAACTTGCAGCATTTAAAAATGCATCGATCATATTATCAGGGAAGGATCTAAATAGAATTTGTATTCTAACACAATGGTTCACATATTTCGTCGCACACGCTCGAACCCGGAATCGTTGATGGATGCACGCGAGTCACGCGAGGATTTCTGTGAATCCTTGTTTCGTGCACGGGCAAAGCTTTCTCCTAATTTGCATTTCGACGACGTCGGCGGCGACGACTACGATGGCGATCACACCGATATTTGCTCTGACGATTAGACCGCGGCCAATCGTTCGCTTGTTTCTCTTTACGAAGGAATTCGAACCGTATATACCAGGAAAACATTGATTGGGTCGTTGTGCCGTGGTTGCCGGCTAGATTAGCGGGTAAAGGCGATAAAAAGCAGCAGGAGCTACGGCGTACAAGAACAAGTACGCGGGTGTCATTCGAGATTGATTTTGTAAGAGCGCCGGTTTTAACGTGGAATTTTAATCGATCGTTACGAAACGCGCAGCCCGCTTCACTATGATCCGGGAAAATTTTTATTGGACGAGCAAGGTAGTTTACCCATCGTTCTTGAGAGATCTTTCACATTTGCTTGGTTTTAATTAAGATATCTCCTTGTACATCAAGGTGGAAACTTTACAAGAAATTTATACAATTCCAATGATTAATAAATTCTTAAATCTCTGTCGCTCTCTGTGTCGAAATGTTTGTTCAAAATACTATGCTCCGGGCGAAGAACCTTTTTAAATTGGAAAAGTTGTTTAAAATATCCGAAGGCTACTGAGTGTGAAATGTTTTGGCAAATCGAACTTTCCATTTTTTATCGGAGAATGATTTTAAAATGCGATATTCTCTATTGTCTAAACTGCTTCTTTCGTTTTATTAAAAAAAAATCAGAATTCATCGAACAAGAATTAGACTGACATATTACATATATATATGATACTAGAATAAAAATTGACTTCAAAACCATTGATATTCAGCGAGAAACGTAATAATAGAATTTTGTTGAGGTTATCAAGGCGTATATACATGCAGCAGGAGCTTCGTTTTCATTAATTCGATTTGCAATCAATTGATGGAAACGCGTCCGTCTATCAAGCCGGTAAATCGAGGCGATCAATTACGAGCGTTCCATTTAATTCAGGTCAACGAATAGTTAACGCAATTACGCCGCGACTCTTCTGACAGATATCTAATGGCATAGTTAAAGTCCTTGACACGGAAGCGTAGAAATATTTCATCGGCTCGTGTAATCATCGATGTCTAAGCCTACAGAATTCCAAGGATGCCTTGTCCTAAGTGCATCGCCCACACGGGGATATCGTACATGGTCCTGTTTGGTCGTTTCTCGTAGCAATAGCGACGAGGAGAAAAAACGTGCCGTCGGAGATGTCAGAAGAAGAGAACGATGCGAGAAATCTCGAAGAAACAGGGGAACGAGACGAAGGCGCAACGACGACATGGCCAAAAGAAGACTTTCGAGACGAGCTGGGCGGGGCGCGTTGCACTCAAAACAAATAACCTAGAACGTCTCAATCCCGTCTAGTAGTAGACAGTCTCCTCTCTTGCTTGCGATCGTTCATCCCCCGTAGATACTCATTCGCGAGGATGATCCTGTTCGTACACACACGATATCCATCTAGGTATCTACTTCGACGAAAGGTCGAAATCGCTGTAAATTATTGCTTGGTGGACATGTAGCGTTTAGCCGTGGATAATTGATTGCTCGTAGCTAGAACCTGGTGAGAAGAGAGGTTCCTCTCTACAAGCTCACCCCTCGAGGTATAAATTATAATTGAATTAGCCTGAGCTCTTAATTAGTCGGTTCGGGTGGACCCTCGACCCGTTCAGACGACGCACGCACAATTACATTTCGCTCCGGTGGTCGCGGTTCCTTTCTCTGATGTTTTCTTCTTCCTACTTGCTCCCCTCTGCCTCTCGTGTGCGCGTTCTTTCTTCCTTTTACCTCCGCTTTGTCTGTGTCGTATGAGTTACCTGCGTACCGCTCACCTCCTGCGAGCTAATTTACAACGGGGGCGTCGCTATTGCGTGTCTGACGCACGTCAGCTTTTTTGCTCGTTTCGCACTTTTTTCGCACTCGACCGAGCTCCAAGTTCTCCGTTGTTCTCACAGTGTCGTACAACAATTGCCTTTATTCGCGGACCTCCTGATCTCTTTCTGCCACGGTTTTCATCTTTTTCTCCGCTCGTAACGTTGACCTTCTAGATTCTAGAGCATTTGCGGTTTCGTCAGCGCATTAGCTGTTTGCCGTGCTTTCTGCACGCATCAACGTGACGCGTTACTTTGTTCTCGTAGGGAAGAGAGAAAGTGGAGAGAAGAGAGGGGCAGAGACGTTTTGACGACGTGTTTCTCCACTGAAAAAAATTCTTTGTTATAATAAAAATATGAAAAGCATTCTGAATACTATTATAGGAGTAAAGGAAAGTTAAATCCAATTCTCGATATTTATACAGAACCATCGTGTTTCGAGTTTCATTTCAATTCAAACATTTCGATTCTTGCACTCTAAAAATTGTCATCCTGCGATCGTTCAACAACTTCAGTATACTTTTATCAATTTCTTGAAAATAAGGGTTTTATCAGGAGACAAGAAGCGAGAAGTAGAGTTAAAATGATACAACCTAAAATGAAGTTACCCAGTTTTTAATCTAATCCATACTTGCGAATCGTTTACAACCCAACGATAACACTCGAACACGCAATAAGAATAACGTTTTGATAGTCTTCCAGCAAAAGCAAATATCGATGACTGTTCGCAAAGGTTCAAAACACACGTAAAATAATATGAAAAGATGTTTGAGAAAAACACGAGGCAGGTAGGAAGGAGTTTGCGTCATCAATGACTCTCCTACTAAAACCGCGAATGCACAATCGGTAAGGCATGCAATTAATGCGATATCGATCCGAATCGCGTTACACAGCCAGCGAGCACAGTTGCCATTACGTTGGCAATCTCTTTTCCAACTCGAGTTCGGGCTCGATCGTAACTCCGCCTTTTATCGGAGGAGCTTCGTTTCCGCCGGCGCGTGCAAAACAAACGGCGACGCTTCGCTGGTACGCGAGTCGCGTCCACAACCCTTTTCCCCCCATGCTTCGCCTCCCCCCGCCGCAAGTTTTCGCCGTTTCTTTCTTCTTTCCCTTCTTTTCCCTCACATTTTTATTTTCTCCTTCGTCCTTTCGTTTACTCGGTACAGTTGCTACGACGTATCTACTTTCCACGCTCGTAAAGCAGACGTTTATTATCGCGCGTGTCTCGCGATAAGCGTTCCTCTCTTGATGCTAGTGCTCTTTCTCCAGCCCTCGTTGTCCGCTTGCACGTCGCCAGAACAAGGAGTTCCATTCCTGAAACTTCCGTTTGCGCGCGTGCACATACTCGGAGTCTCTTCGAGCTTTCACGCAAGAACTCGCACAATGTGACATCATAAACGTTGTTATCGTCCCCCGCACTCGGATTGCTGATGTCGTCAAAACATCGTCCGTGATTTAACACGAATTCTACCACGTAATTAAATATGCTTATAAAGTGAGTATTCTTTGTCAAATTTGAACATTATATAATTTCATATCAATAATAGTAATAACAACGTAATGTTTAATCAACGATTGAAAGTAGTACATTTATATACGCGCTTTTATCTTTACAGACTTAGTTATTTTCTCGTTTTCTCTCGAAAGTAATCCTTCGTGATATTAGATTTCCATGGAAAATAAAAATGGAGCACAAACGGGAAAATTTCAGTATGTATTTTCGCCTGCTCAAATTTAGTTAGCAATTAGCGATTAGATTATAATAAAAAGAAACATCGCATTCGATGTATTCGTTTGTTGGTTTTACCAATTAGACCTTCGATTATTTCCATTTTATTAGAACATTATTGAAAAGAATACACCAATCGTCTAGTTGTCTAAAGACTTATTAAAATACGCTATTAAAATCACGCAACATCGAATCGTAAAAATATAAATTTATTCTTGATTTGGGAACACTGCCGTGATATAAATAATCGACTTAACCTTCGTCCTTTAGCGGTTTCCATAATTCCTTATTTCGTCAGAGCGACTCTTGGCATTCTAATTTTATCGCGTGTCGTACGCGCGAAGGATGTCTTCTGTCCTTAGGAGTTAGGCCCTCTAGAAATTTGGCTCGTTAATTCAGGCTAGTAGACACGCGACCGCGGATAATTAATTTCTAGTTTCATCGAGATCGCATCGTGACCGCACGTAGCGCCAGGCTGCGTTTACCATATAGCTAGAAACGATGACCGGTCTTAAGGCCGTACATCTTGCCCCTTCTTCTTTCTTTTTTACTTCGTCGAACAGAGAAAGAGAGTCCAACAGAGAAGGAGATACGAGGCTCTTGCTTTTTCGACGTCCAATAAACGGAGTAAGAGAGCACGACGAAGGGATAGAAAGAGAAGGGAGAAAGGGTGTCCCACAGGGCTAAGAATAGCAGGCGGTAGCCGTTCGGCCGATGCAAATTTCGAGCCCGAAAACATTCACGATGTATAATTCATCGTGCGGACTGGCTGGCGTCTGCCTACACGCGATACTACGCGTGCTCTCGTGACAATGACACAATGTTTGCGGTTATCGGAGGGTGTGTACCGATACGCTTGTACAACTACTCGCATATATATCCGGGATATAGCATGCGAAAGCTCGGACAAGGTTCGACCATGTACGTACAAATTTGTCGATACCCCAGGATTTTCGGATTAGTCTACTTAATAGGGAGCTTCGTGTAGAATTATACGAGGGTTGGTAAACATTTTACGTACATCCCCTTTGAACGCTTTAACGATTGTTTAGATAGCGCTTTCATCGTGATCGTTTATAATTCACCGTAGAATTTTGGTTATTAGGAACAATGGTAAGATAATTGAATAACTTTGTTTTTATACGATAGAGGACCATTTATTTTCGACCATTTTATTGAAAGTTATCAAACGTTTGTTTTTATACGATAGAGGACCATTTATTTTCGACCATTTCATTGAAAATTATCAAACATTAGTATTAAAACTTTTGAATAAGAATATAAATTGAGTAAATTATCAAACCTTATAGGACTGTTTTGTGATATAATGGACAAATTTTTTGTCTTCAGATTCTTTCATTTTTGAAGTATCTTTAAATCAGTCAGCGTTATCTTCTTGTAATTCCATAAAAAGGTTAGTATCCAAGTGTTGTTTCTAATTATTATTTCATGATCAATTTGTATCAATTTTTCGGTAAAATCCACATACTGTTATCAGAGATCGATTACAGTACCGGTACTGTAACTAGGTTAGCATTAAACAGTTCCAGATCAAATTGCAAGAGCAAAGTAAATCGAAATGACACATTTATCATGGATGGCGTTTCACACAGTTTCCTCGATTCGATTCTAATATCTTGTCAGATATCATGGCTTCCTTTCGAAACCGGTGCATTCGTAAATTCGTCGACTGTGCAAAAAAGATTCGAAGATAGACCGTTCTAGAGAACCAATCGAGGTCTCTAATGGCTTAAGTTTTCTCGTACGCGATGGGAGCTTCCGAAGAGGAGAAACGAGGATCATAGGAGGGTGAATTCGGTCGAAGGTTAGAAGGAGACAGTGCTTGCGAGCTTGAAGATGACGATGAACCGCGTTCGGAATCCCGGTGTCGATCGTTGAACCTGAACAAACGGAGCAATCGGCGATACGGCTCGTAAAGTCGTAAAAACAAAAGTACCTCGACCGAGCGACTCCTGGTATTTGTGTAGGTACCTAGTTTGCACACTAGTTTGATAGAATATGAGAACATGGTACTGTGCTCACAAATACGAATAAAAATGCACGTAAGTTGCAAGCTCCTCCAAAAACTGTGTATGTGAACTATGCCAGTTAAAATATCTCTATTTTATCTAGAATGAATGTAACGAATTCACACCGGCAAAATTCGTGACTTTGAACTGTTTGTTTCTTTTTAAAAAACCTTTTACATATTTCATACATTGGGTAGTTTTTGTTTTTCTTGTTATTTAAATATTTATGTACGAGTATAATAGCACTGTTCCATATAGAGTAAATAAAAGTATTAATATTGTAAACGAGAAGTTTCAGATTCCATTAATATTGAAAAGTTCGCTAAATAAAAATCATTTAATGTACTTATCACTTAAGAACTTCAGAAATTCTGTAAGTATATAACTTGTAATGTTATTTTACCATAAAATCATTTAAAAAGGTACGATCTTGCATTTAACAAGTTTCTTAATATTATTTATGCAATTGGTATTACCTCAGACAGGTTTTGACACACGTAACTATTTGCATAAGGAATTTTCAAAATACACCACTCATATGTACAGTATACAGTTATAATAGCGAAGTTACAGAACGGTGAAAGTGGCGAAGTCTGGCTAGTGCGTCTGACTAGTGCGGCCGTTATCTACTTGTATTCATTTTCGAAGCTTGCCTTACGAACGAAATAAAACGATTTAATAATTTTGCGCATGATATCTATTTTCAGTGGAACGTACGTCTTTTAGATATAGCATCTTAATGAATTCAACAAATTTTACTTAAAAGCGGCAAATTTATTCGTTGCATCAAAAAGATCTGTTCAGGACTTTTCGATACGGAGACAAACTGTTTTTATTGAGAAAAAATTCTTTCCTCGTTTATTGATGTTTCTTTATTTACGCGGAATTTCCATCTCGATGATGACGATGTGGCTCAATTAGCAAGTACAAAGTCTCTTTGCAATGCTTTCAAGAGACTTGATCGTCAACTATTTTTGACATACCGTGAAGGAATTAATAAGATGACAGAAAGACATCGTGTTTTAGCACTTTTTTTTCTCTCGAAACGAATAAACAAGTATTGTAATTGACAAAAATTGTGAAATCTATTTACAGAATTCGGGAAATTATATAACTCAAATATTGAAAATGTCTCGTATCTTGAATTGGTTACTCGAGTTTCATTGTGTTCTTTTGTGATTCAAAGAAGATGGGCCTTGTCGAGATCCCCTTAGGGAATAAAGGCATGTTTGCGAGTCGATAAAAAGGTCTCAAAAGGGTTGTTTTTCTGTTTCGACTACCCACGCACCCTCGAGCTACTAAAGCTAATTAAGAAGTATGCTGGACCACCAACGTCGTTTCCTAATTCATTCTTTAGTATACAAATTAGACAAATATCTATAACCTTTTTTACGTCATATCGATATAACAGTTTCTTCATTTAAATTATTATTAATTGGAAAGAATCATAATATTATCATTATTACCGTTAGTATTTTCCAATCATTACGTTCAACTATAGTATTCAATACAAGAATATAATTCGATACTTTGATATAGTTATTATTTGTAATATTACGGAAATATTATATCAGACCACCTAGGCGCTGTTAAATCATTCTTAAGCTATCAAGACTATCAGCGGTAATTAGCAATAGTAGATACCTCCAATTGGATACCGCGTTCTTGATGGCTGTGTTTCCTGATTGGATATCACTCGGCCATGACGAAGTCCCTCCTGCTTCGAGAGAGGACCGTTCGCCTTACTCGACGCACATACTACATACATCCGTCTCTGAACTGGTTCTACTCTAAGAACAGCCTTCCAATTTCTCTTTTTTTCCCTCTCTTGGCTTGTCGCTATCGTTACTCAGTGCAAATCACCCGCTAATTACGTCTAAAATGGTGCGCATAAATTGGTTATGGAAGGAAAACGATCAAAGATGAAGGACAGTAAGTAGACTCTTAAATGCGTGTTATAATTTGATCAAGTTATATGAATTATATATAGATGTTTATGGACTGTGTTAATATCTGTAGAATTTTAAATGTTAATAGTCATTGTGCATTGAAAAATAATGTATCTCAATGTTAATGCCAATGTTTTTGAAACGAATATTCCTTTTATTTATTAGCTATTGGTATTTTTTAAAATCTTCTCTCTACATTACGTTCTTTTTTAACAGAAATTATCCATCACAGAGTTGTAGAAACAATTCATATTTAATCGTAACTTGGGCAAAAGTAGTTTCGAGAAAACAAGCGAATAACAATTAATATTTGACGCTATTAGGATGTATTTTTTACGAAATAGCACCTTAATTTTTATATTGCAATTAGAGAAGAGTAGAACAAGGAAGGACAATAAGTGAATTTTGTGGTTATCGACGGCGCTTCTTGCGATGAAGTCATTAAAACCCGGTAGTTTCGGTCTTTCATTTCACGCTACTTTCAAATCGATCTTGTGCTCTCAATTGTTCCGATACACTTAACACCGTGCAAATCTTTAAAAGTCGTGATTTTACTAATTGCTAAAACTTCTCTTATCTCCTTAATCGATATTTTTTATATTGTAACGCCCAGTTTTAAATTATTGAATCTAATTGGGTTCTAATAATGTATATACAATTAATTTTTGAATAAAAGCATAGATACGTAAGTATAGCATAATTACTTGAAACAAACAGAGTAATCGATTATTTCCTTCTACAAGTACTTTTTCAACTTGCATAACAAATTATCATTATATATCATAATTATCTGATTACAAAATAAGAATTTAAAATGTATCGAATTACTCCTTTTACATGAAACTGCTAATTTTTGGTTTTGAATTATTATCGTTTACTTGTAAATTAATAATGTATGAAATTACACGTTGCAAAACTGAATTGATTCTGATTATAAATATGAACGCAAATGTAAATAATACATACATATCTAAATACACACGGTTTTCAAATGTTAGATTGCAGTTTCTTATATTATTTTAGGCTCATAATTGAAAACGTCTTATAATTCCAAAATTAATAATATTTGGACTCATGTTTATTAAGACTCGTTTGCTTGTCTGATGCGTATTTGCTACATACTCCTTAAGCTTGACCTCAACTTCCTGGAACACTCTGTACATTACAACTTCATTTAAACATCTATACATTACATACCTATTTGGGAATTTTTCATTAATGTTATTTTCAGCAAAATTTTAATATTTGTTAATTTCTCTAAAATATAGTTGACATAATTGTATCTGTTATTGTTGCAAGATAATATTGGCTATGTGAGAGTGAGATATTGTGAAACGTAATGATGGGTGTTGCCGAATGAAATTATTAATAGTTATCATTTACGACTAAGAACTGTCGAGAACAACATCGATGAACGACTGATAACAATTCCATATCATAACCCTTTTCTGGGGTAAGTAAACATTCGGCCATATTGGTCACGTTGTGCAACGTCAGCATCGAACGATGCGCGTTAAGTCATTCACGTAACGCTCCTTTTCTTCTTGAGCTCCGTTCCACGCGACCGATCTCCATGAAATTCCTAAAAATGATTACACAAATTCCATCGTCCACTTTGCGAGCTTATCTCCACGTACTCCCACGCTTCTGTTATCGGTAATCCTTAAACGTTCGTTACGTCGCGTCACATGAATGCTTTTCTTACCGCGTAAGCGATCCGAAAATAATATTTTGCCGGTGTATGGAATTTAAGATGTGCGTTTTTTTAGCACGTATTAATACACAATACGTAGGAGCAATCTTATTACACATGTAGGTAATTATCTTTAATGAAATACTCGGCAATCGATATAAATTTCTTTAAACATCTCTTTCATATCTTCTTCAACAAAAGTTTTCCAACTCGAGTGTGACATTTTTTAGAGCACAAAACTGAACATAATCGGTCATACGTGCCAACAATCCGAAGATATAAATTTCTTTCGTATTTTCTCATTAAAGATATTTGAATTTGAATATGGTGTTTCTTTACGTAAAAATAAAATTCAATTCCGTATACATCCGACGATATGATCAATAAATTTTCGTTCTTTGATCAATAAATGTAGATAACAATGTTGTAAGAAATTTATACAAAGTATCTTCATGCGAAGTATGTAATGTTTGCTTTAACTCAAGGCCTATTAAGCACGTTGATTTTAAACGTCGAACCTGATGTCAGAACTAAGAGCGATTTCGACGGCAAAGAAATAATTATTTTCAAGATTCTTCCTTGGTATTTTATTACAATTTGCACCGAATAATATTTTGCTAAAAATACTTCGTATAACCTACTTCAATAAAGAATCCAAACAAATTAGAATTCACGATTATAATATATAAGAGTTGCAAGCAGAAGCATAGATCCTAGAACATTAAGATGAAAATCCTTCAAAACACGCTTCCCAGGCGAAGATCATAGGACGATCCTCCATCAGCTCGCTGATTAAATTTTCTTTCCAGAAGAATTTGCTAAGTGTCGAATCGATAATCAAGCGAAGTTTGGTTCGTTGGCTCGGGTTGCCAGGAGAGTGCCCTAAAAGTGCACCGGCTCTTGTGCGGATTCGCCGGCTCCCAGTTTCGTATGACTAACTCCACTGACTCATCGTGAACATTACGTACGAGAAGGAATTGTGGCTTTCTCGACATTGATTTTGTCGAAGAAACTATCCGCGACGTCGCGTCGCGTCGCTCAATTTCCTACGGTTCACGCGATCCAACCCAATCCTCGTCGTTTTTTCTTCTCTCCCTTTGGTCGATTCGACGTTCGAAAACAAAAAAAAAAAAAAAAAGAGAAAGAAAAAGAGAAGAAAAGAGACACGTTGGTTCGAGAAACGACGGCTGTCTTTCGCCAATTGTGTGAACATTTCGTGAAGACACGTAGGACGAAGGCAAATAATGGTAACCACGTTGTTTGGGCCGGTCGTAACGGTAAAAAAATGGAAAGGCCAGGAGAAGAGCAGTTGTCTTCGTGTCGTCAGAGCGTACGAAGCGTCCAGATAGTGCGAGGGTTCGGAGAAAAGACGGAGAGAGTTAAGTGATGGTGGGTGGGCGAGATGGTTATTTAAATGCCCATAGAGTCCATTAGAGATTACAGGTCGAACAACAAATGCCCGCGCGGATGAGCCAGAACGAACGGCGATACTTTCCGAGATAAAACTTCCTTTTTACCATGGCCGATGTAAACGGCTTCCACTTTCAGCCGCGGACAATGTTTCGATGATTGGCACGGTATTGTTGCTTCTGTTCACAATGAAATTCACGATGTTACGTGACACGATAAATAACCAGATATCCGCGAGAGCGCGAACGGAGATTGCGTTTCTCCTGTTGAAAGGGAAGATTCAATGAAACGTTTGATACGATAACGACTATTTGACAGTTTTTATTTCTTGGCAAAAAGTTTTTGAAGGATGAAAATTAGAATGTGGAGGATATTGAAGGAACTATGTTCAAGTAAAGCGGGAATATATACTTACATTATGTATCATTCTTAATTTGGACAATTCGGTTAATTTGTAATAACTGTATTTGAATGTGTACAAATTAACGATAATATTTAATAATATTTAATAATTAATGGTAATAACTTTTTCCTAACCAGCAGATCATAAATTTCAGTTATCTATAAACAAACATAGATAATTTGTAAGTCGGAGTAAGAGACTATTTAATTTGTAGTATTTGCTTCATTTGCATTGTTCATTCTCCTCCTCGGTTATTTGTACTTCATTCACTGTCGCACATAGATTAATTCGTTGAGAAGCGAGTCTACTTTCCTCCAGATAAGAAAGAGTAGTATTAACGAATACCTTCGAAACGCTCTACGTGATCTTCGGAGTAAACAATGGGGTCGATGTACGAGATGAATCGCGTTTACCTCGAGACATTATTCCCTTTCGTTCCATTTGCGTGAATAAATCAGTGAACCACTTAGTCTGCTAAGGATTTTCGTATAATTTTAGATCTTTCTCTGTAAATACTCAGAGTGCCAACACAAAGAACACCGGTTCAAAGCTAATGAAAGAGAAACATATTCATGAAAATATGGTCATGTTTACTGAAATTAATATCCAGCATTTGTTTTTCATTCCTTTACTTGTAATTCCCTTGTTTGCTTTGACACAAACACGTTGTTGTATCGTTAATTTTTACTAGAACTTATAACAGGTCTATCTGTTTATGTATTACGTATTATTCAAAGAAATAGATAGTTTTGCAAGAAAACAGAGATTCAAGGAATATATTTTACGAAAAATTAATACTAATCTAACAAAATTCTCCGAAAAATTGTTATGCATGCTATCGAAAATGATAATTAAAAAATCCGTAAAATTTCTTCTACGATATAAAAGTAAATTGAAACTATACTTTAAATAATAAATAATATTAATAATAGCATTTTATTCTAATTACTACTTAATAATAGGGATTACACAGTCATTCTCAATCATTACGGATATTATGAATGGAATAAGCAGATACGTACAAACTATACGTTTAACATGTTATATAATGCATTCATAAATATAACTATGAAGATATGTGTTGAATTAAACATAGTGAATGATCAGAATTCCTTAACATCGACATGTATTTACGTTCTTGAATCGTTGACGTCATCTGGCGACGTTTCGTGCCCCTTTGTCGCAATCGTAGATGAATCATATTCACACTAACCGGCTAATGAGTTCAAGCGATATGCCATTGCACGAATTGCTCCACTTTTTTTAGTTACATGAGTGATATAACACTGACTTCATTGTTTCTAGGTGAATAACACAAAAACTATTCATAATAACACATATTATTTTACTCTGCAAAAGTTAGACCGTTACCTTCCTGTTTATATCCTTTTGTGCATAAATGAAATATATTTATTAAAGCAATTAAATAGTCAGACTGAGGATATTCATATAAATTCATATTTCTATAAACATAAGCATTCATATTTTTACAAATATGAATAAATCCACAATCCTGTAATTAAAAAATATGCTATTGATAATCAAAATAATCTAAATTGTACAGCTAATAAGACTCAATTAACTGTACGTAAATAATACAAGAAAAAACAACATTCTCATTTATGTATGTATATATATTCTCACCATTATATAACGTATCATACCGGTATGTTACACACAGATACACATAGAAACTTTAATAGAACGTAAACCACAAGCTCAAGTTTAGATTTCGATGGGGAAGAGTGCTAGGCGCTGGCCTATCTAAAGATATTGTCATGTTCGAAATTCCCAGACGTTGGTCACGGTGAACGCGAACGAAGAAGGCCACCGGCAGAGGTTATCGGCGACGAAATGAATTCCTAAAACTCAATTAACCGTAGCCTTCTTAACCGGCTTAACGAACGAGACGAGCCGAGTAATGAATGATCCCGCAGGATGCACCTTGTTTAGTAGTTTTGGTTCGTAACCGGTCAAGCCGAGAGGACGAATCTCTCGAACACGATATCCGCCCTAAGAGCCTTCGGGCTATCCAACCCTTTTAAGTAGACCTAAGTAAAACGCCAGGAATGCGGGGAACAACTCGATGGTGCTTGATCGACAGGGTAAGCGATCCGTTTTCTCGGTGATTCATCGCCGGCTATTTCTGGTGACACCAGCCATGAAAAAATATACGCCCGTAGATTAAGAGAAGCGACACGTGAGAATTACATAGCCGATGAAACTATGCCTTTGATTGTTTGGGAAACAAAACGATCTTTGATATCGCAGGTGTTGAAACTGTGAATTCGGTGAAAGTTTTGAGGTTTCAGATTCTTACGAAACGGTTTAATATCCTCGACATGATGGTTGATAATGAAAAAGAGAAGCTAGGATCTCGATATTTCGAACGAATGCGTGAATTTTGTGAATTTAGAATTTTAATTAACATCAGATGGAAACCAAAAGTTTCGTCATTTTTTAATATTAGTTATACAAATGAATTCCGTTCCTTTTTTTGGAGAAATATTTTATCATTCATTTATTTGTTTTCCTTTTGCATCGGTTCTTGTTCAGTCAAATAACAGGAAATTGTTTCCTGGCTCGCTTAAACTTGTCAAAAAACTTTCTTGCTGAATTCGAGCAGAGTTTTCATTCGCAGTCAGAAAGATCAAAATTAACACTCCGAGGTCTCCGATACCATTTGTCATGAATTTTATTCGTTATCGCTCCTTTACTCCAAGCAAAACAATGATAAAATAGATAAAAACTATACTAAGTATAATGACGCGCAAATACAATACATTTTACAAACACCGTATATCACGTACACTATAATAAATTAATAAATATAAAAATAAGATGAATTTACGTTTTAACTGAATAATTAATATGAAATATTGAAAATTATTTCCCATGTAACCAATAGATTAATAATATATACTAAAATATTAACGTTATATCATTCCCTCTATTATCATAGGTATCGAATCGTTGTTTTTCTATCGGTGATCGAAGAAAAAGAGAAAAGGGAGTGACGAGGAGCGTGTCAGAATGAATGTGACGCCGGCGGAACGTCGCGGCTTCGTAGCAAAAACCACGTCGTGTACTCTTCTCGCGTGTCTCTTCTTCTTGTTCATCTTCTTCTCCTTCTCCTCTTCTTTCCTCGTATTCCTCTCTCTTTCCCGTCTGCTCCAGGTTGACTTCTCGACCGTGGAACACTTGACGCACGAGGACGGTCCTCTATGTAACGTTCCAGGATGCGTTCAGTCGTTGCTCGTCTCCTTAGCCGTTCCACGTAAGCCGTTCGTCGGGCGACGTCGACGGCTACTATCTGCCACTTCACGTTGCCACCAGTCTCCAGTCACGAGTGTTCTCGTCGTGCAACGGAAAATGGTTGGTTCAATCAACGAGATAATTTGCATGCCGCGCGTACGCGCCACGGAAAAAAGCCTCCGTGATTGAGTTCTACGCAACCTGGCGTCTTATGTTACTAGTACGGCCCTCTTGTGCAATAATAATTTACAAACTAATAGTATTAGTATATATCGAGAAGTTAGAAGTTGCAGGTTGCAGATTCTTTTTTCACAATTTTATCATATTTCGTTATGATTGAATAATGTGTAATTTGCTTCTAAAATACATATCATAGGAGTTATTATTATATTAAATCACAAGTTATCTGCTAACTTGTAACTTGTAACTTGTCGATTTACTGAAATTATTAGGTGGTAAATTATCGTGCAAAAGGAAGATCTCGATGATGAATTTCGTGACGCTTCTGGTGAAAAAGTGGACGAGTTGACAGCATTTTTCATTTTTCGTGGAAAAATTCGTTCGTTTCTGAAAATTGAGTTTTCGTGCGAACTAGACGAATGAACGTTACGAAATTGGATAGACGAATCTGGTGTACGTGTAGTTTTTGTGGAAAAATGACAAAGATCTCTTCGCGGATGTAATATATACGTAGAAAGTTGATGTCATATAAATTCTAAATAAGTCATCTAGTAACATAATGAGATTAGTCATCTCTCATAACAGTGGTTATTCCTGTATCTTAGTGATACATACAAATTTGTGTGTTATCTATCGCGGGTAGAATGTCTAATGCCGTTGAACGTGTAATAATTTGCCAATTGCTCTATTCAAAAGCAGCAATTTACAAGTTATAACTTTTGTTCTACGAAAAATTTCTTTATTATACTAAAATTTTTTAGTAGAATTTCAGTTATTTTATTATCAAAGTTGTTATCTGTTATGTAAGATTTTATTAGCGATAATTCGTAACTTGGAAAAGTGTAAAGTGGGCTAAATATTAATTCAATTATGAAAGAAGATTCTATATAATATCTAAATTAAAATGGATCTTCATAGAAGATAATAATTGCCTAATTATTTTTAATTATAATTAGCGTGTTACCAGTGCTTCGAAGTACTAAATATTGCTTGCTTTCTCGATACTGTGATATTCAAATGCTAATCAATACAACAAGCACCAATCGTGGACAGGAACATTTTATGGTAAAGCGGTAAAGAGTGTCGAAGGTATTAAGTCCCATTTGAGCTAAGAGATAGGGTTTTACGACTACTATGACAAGTTCAAGCGATAACGCGTTAGTCTGTTAACGCGAGACTACCTTTGGGAAATACAGCTACATAATCACGAAATTCTGCTGTAATATGACTTTTAGATAAGTTAACATGCTTGCATGTTATGCATATTATTTTTCCAGACATATACGAAATAATACAAATCAAAATTAGAAAATAACTTAAAATATTGTCGAATTAAAATACTGTATTAAGATATCATATTAAATTAAAATGAACGAAACATCCAGCGAATAGAACACTGAATATTCGCAATAACAATATCTCTCTGAAAATATCTCGTTGCAAATTATTTCAACTTAGCTATCTGGCCAATTTTACGGTCGGTTGAATACATTCACATATTGATCAAATGTCACGGAATCGAAAATTGACTTATCTGTCATGTTTCTGCGCGTAGACGCAAATTGCCAATGATACGTATCGGGTCACAAATTGAGTTTGTAGAATGATTTGTGGTAGGCTTTTAGCAGTGGAATTTATAGACGTTCGATCGCGCGTATTACTCGCCGACGTTATACGAACCGCTGCCGATACGGTGGCGTAAAGATCGGTCACGACAATTTACCGGTGCCGTCGGAAATTCATTGACACTCGTGATTTGTCGCAACTTACCACGCTTATTTAAGAAATATTCCCGGGTTTGCCATTGTCGACGCAACACCAGGTGACTTTTTCGTGGGTCGAATGTTTGGCGGCGCATTCATACGAGCCGGCTCGTGCTCGGGTCACTAGGAAGGCAGTAAATTTGATGGTTTCTTCAATGGAGACGTCCGTGTTTTTCTTCGGTTTTCCATAACGATAGAAACCTTCGAAGTGATCAATTTGTCATGTGGAAAATACGTGCCATTGGAGGGCATGATATGAAAGCATCGATACGGAAGATTTTGCCAATTTTAAAATAATTTAAGGAATTTGTTCAAGTAACGCATATTTTTCTCTTGGTTATCGATATGGAATGATGATAATTAATTTGAAATTGAAATTTGGTACCTAATTACTCAGCCATTTGGCAATGAGCAAGATTCTTTTTTTTTACAATTTAACTAACAATCTTTAACTCTTTCGTAACGTTAAGGATGACACCAAACATCAAATTCTACATGCATTATCGATATCCTCGTATAGATGCAACGTATATTCAATTCACGTGTTATCCTGGCAAAGTTCATTAAGTAACGTCGGGGCGAGGAACATCGTCTCAGAAGAATGACCACCAAGACGACGCTGTTTGTCAGGATGGATGAAAGAATCGTCATCCACGACATCGACGCGGGGCATTTAGCCGACAGGCGGTGTCCAGCTGAGAGCCATCGGCGTCGGGTCGGTAGCCGCGTTTTTCATCGACGAGTCGGGGCCTATTCAAGTGTTGGCAGTTTTTCACGCGGCAGGCGACAAATATCCCCACTAAAATCCCCCTTTAGATGAGTCCCCACGTGGCCGAGGATGTCATGCCGGATTGTACCCTCGGCAGCATTCATCGTGCTGATCTCGCGTCGGTGACAGCAAACCGCGCAACCGACTTGTGTCTCTTTTCCGGATCCTGAATCGCAATCATCTAAGTCTAGTCAAAGTTCCTGCGCGATACACGGAACGAAACTAAAAGTGATACGTACAACTAAACGCAAGTGATTCGCAACGTGTGTATAAATTTTCTTTCGAATTCGACTTTTAATAATTCGTTCTCGATCATCCTTTACTAAGTTACTACGAAGTGACTTTTCAATGTTCTAGTCGTAACTGTCGATTCTAGTCATCGTTGCAAAATTTGGTGACCTAGTCCATTCGATTTAATCTTGTAAAGAAGAACAGTCAACCACTTGTTTAGCAACGACCCAAAGATACGAACAGTTTTACCTCAAACCTATTTCAGTGTTTGTTCATTACGTCAGCATTTACGAGACGATTGACATCGATATGACATAATCCCGATTAATCCGGGCAAATTCATAGGGAATCTCGATACGTTAACACTTATAGAAGAATTCGTTTAAACGTCGCCGAATTTATATACCTTTTATGAATCAGTTGCGCGAGCATTCAATATCTGCGACTTTACGAAGATTTGTCGAGTGACGTACTGTTGTCGTGCTTTTTTAGGATTTCCGATTAAAAGCATTCCGAACGTTTAACAATAAACGTTTAGTGTGTCATTAACCGGACGAACGTATCCTACTGTGTGTGAAATTTATTGGTCGTAAATCGTGTCAGCTTCTTCATAAATCTAATAAAAAGTTAGATGATCAGTGATCTCTTGAATAGACGATTAAAAGAAAATAATTCAGTCTTTGAGTCGGATCAGTGTCACGATTCTTCTTACTTAGTGCATGGATTGAGATGACACTTCAGAGTGGTGACGCGCAGATATGTTTAAGGCGATTTGGTGAGTTATGACAGATTTAACGACGTATTCAAGTAAGGTAGGAAATATTGTCCGTAACCAAACATTACTTCTGTCGGATTAATAATCCCTTTTGTGTGGCTAATAACCTGTTTTTGTAAAATATATTAGTTACACGAAACTACATAAGAATTTGATATGGACAAGAGTTTATCATGTTTATAGGTTGTAATTGTAATTAAATAGAATTTTAATTGTATTGAATTTCTAAAAAAATTAAGACAGGAATATTGCAACATACGAGATACATATATTTTCAGTAAAATCTCTCATATACTTATTAATGATATATATCAAAATTAAATTTAAATCACAAATCACTCTACACTTTTTTAACTGAAAATTTATTTTAAAAATCCGACAACTGAGTTTTCAAATTATGATTGGAAATAAATGATCTTGAAGATACTACAATTAAAAATGATAAACAACTGTTAAAACCGTTTTTCTGATACGATAATTTAATAATGAATTGATAGATATCGCAAACGGAAATTACTCTTGTGGGAAAAAAAATATACAAATAATTAGAGATCGAAGGCGTTATTGAAATATTATCGAACAAAAGTACTTAAATGCATGCTTTGAATCTTGTGACGTACGTCATGGAAGTCTTCGTAATGGCGGAATCGCCCTGAAGACCCACCTTTGCGTTCGGCCTCGGTGACTCCTTCTCGTCAATACTAGAAATACTGGAAATACTGGATTTTTCACGGAGAGCATGCTGCTGTTTATTGCAACTGGTGCCACATAGTCTACGCTGTTAGAAATTTTCCTTCTTAACATCCTTTCCCTCCTTCCTCGTGTCTACCAATGAAACACCGCGGTTTTAACATTTTCTCCGTTACGTAATGACTGGTAAGAAATTTCAATATTAATGCATCCCACACCTTACAATGTGACAGATACCATCGTACCAAAGTATAGTAAAATATATTCTTCTATTCATCTTGATCCATGGCCGTTAACAAGATGGTTAACCTGCGCTGTCAGCGAAACGTTACCGTGGCTAGCTTTACAATTATGCGAGCCAATATCACGATAAATAGAAAACTTACAGATATTTCAAATAGAGAATGAGCAGTATACAATGTGTAAGTTCGAAAAATATCATTGTTACATGAATAATTCGTAATATAAAATTGTAGGGAGTCGTTGTGACTTTTAAAAATTGTGTAGACTATGGAAATTTCAAAGAGCAATGCAAACATGATCGTTAGTCCTCAATGTTCATTCATATCATATTCATTCATACTTAGAACGAAACATCGTTTTCTTCCATTGACAATTGAATTTATAAAGTACGAATTTCGTAAGTGGAGGAATTTCGTTTGGCTTCAAATTTTCGTCACTTTTATTCTCATTCTTTGAATCGATTTCTGTTTTGCTGTCGTATGTATTATTCGATAATAAGGATGCCATTATGTACATGTTACCGTCTCTGCACATTTTTGATGCATCATTCATTTATGTATATCATTATATTTATCGTATAAATATCGTTTTAAAAATACACTCGATATATCTTCATGATTTTCCATAACTCTAATTCATTTTCGACGTTTGTGTATGAAACGCACATTTTATATTCGATGAGCTACTCGTACAATTTCCGCAGTGATGGTGGTAGTGCAATTAAACCACGAAACTTGAGTCGACAACATTTGCTATACCACACTGCACATTATAACTTGATGTATGTATATCGTTCCGAATGCTCGATGATAAATGCATGAAAGCATCGTATAAATTTTATGCTACAATCGAACCGTGTATCTTCTTTGTCTCAATGCAAAGAGTCTCAATAAATACGTATTTATATATGTAAATGTATAATGTTTTTCAATTACATTCCGTATGATATAAAGCTTTTGAAGTTGACATTGTCATACGCTGTAAAATATTGTGCATTGCATTCAAAGATATTATTATATTTAAAAACAGAGCTTATTTTTTTGGTGAAGCGTGTCAAAATATTATGAATAATGTATGACAAGATCGTAATCGTAACTTTTCTTTGTAACGATCAAATGTTTATTAAATATAGCATAGGCCGTATATGTTGGCAAAGCTATAAATTAATTTTAGATAAAGATAAATGACATGTGAAATTCTGATAGCAATTTTTCCATAACAAATTTTTATAGTATACAGTGTTCATGTCAAATTCAACTTAATTTTATATGTAATTATTACTCGAGATAAAAATTTGGGACCCATTCTATATTTGTAGCGCTCTAAAGTGCAAGGGAACTATTTTCAAATCCTACATTATACAAAAAAGAAATAGAAATCAGACATATCATGACGCAGTTAAAAATAAAAAATAGTACTATATATAAAATTGTTCATGATACAAAGCAGATACCAAAGTATCGTTGTTAAGTTCAGTAACTTCAACTTCAATGATATCAGAATTAAAAAGATATGAATATCGATTCGAATAATTCTTATTTATAAAAATCTGATCGATTATACGTATTTAACAATATCAAATTCATTTTTCAATTCTAATTTACGAATCACCAAAACGAAAAAAAAAAAAAAAAACAGTCAAGATATATAACGAAAAACCTAGCAGTCAGAATCGTGCATCACATTTATCTTCATCCAAAATGAATTTACAAGTTTTTGACAAAAACCAACGTGCAATTTCCAATCTCGTAATGCACAAATAACAACACCGCCGCGTTTCTCCCTTACACGCTAGCGAACACAATCGAAAAGTATCTAAGTTTCCGAGAAAATGAAATTACATCGTGTCGAGAAGTAACAGTTCCCAGACAGTTCGATAGAAGGGTTTACTATCGTTTTCTACGAAGATTCAGTTGACGTGGGCAAAATAAAGTAAACGGTTTAAGAGCATTGGCGCGGCAAACGGAATTCCTCGGCAGTGCATCGCAGCGCATTCGAACGAGGTAGGCGGGATGATGCGAACGAAAGGAACGGTTTGGTCCACCCCGCGGCTCCATCGGCGAGCCAATAACCCAGGAGAATTAAAGTGAACGGGTAATGAACGTTCGCGACGTCATTGCTGCCGCGCGCCGGTGTTGCTGGTCACCTGTGTTCTGTAACACGAGATGCATTCACATTACGCAACGAGTTGCAGCGGCTCACCACATGTATCTCGTACGCAACTGGGTTATTATTTACAACCCGTAGCGCTCTTCGCCGTTACTTTTAATATCCACGTTTCCCGATTTCCTATTTTCGTAATTCACAAACCCACGACATTGATAGGATAAAGGTAACAATGTTGCTACGGTGTTTTGATTGAACAGCAGAACTAACGAGGCTGTTGCGAATGCAGAATTTTTCAGGACAATGATCAACGAGAAAGTTTATAGACCGTGGAAAGTGAAATCAACTTCTTCACTATATAAAACGATAACGCGACCGTTGATGCGAAATTATAGCTTCCGGGTGATCGTATGTTTACTCTGTTCTTCAGATTTACGTACGAGTAGACAAAATGTCGAGAATGATAGGTATAAAAGTTATTACGTGTAATCAGTATATTTTTGTAGTTTCCTATAAGCGCATAAATATCCGTAGTTTAATAATAATATAATAACTGTTTTTACATATTATATTTTTCTTCGGTATTTTCTACGATTCTAATTTCATTTATTCTTCAAGCTCCTAATTCGTCTAAATAATTGCACATACCATCGCTATTTATTTTCTTTTTTCTAGATTTTATTAAGTAAAGTATAAGTATGAAGATATGATGGTTATCATTTTCATTCTGATATTATCAGAACAAGCGTGGAAACAAGGAGAATAATTATAGCTTTCACAAGCAATATGTGATTTGCTACAATCTTTTTTATCATGTACAAGATATAATTACAATTGTTTAGAACTATCTGTTGAGAAAATAAATATTCTTCCAGTTGAGAAATTTACAATCTCTCCAGTCCGGAAATCATTGGCACTTTAAAAGAAAACATTTACGGAAACTTCTAATCTGATTAGCTGCGATAATAATTTATTGTAAGAGATACAATATATTTTTTGTTAAACACAAACTAAAGAAGAAAAATGACGCGAAACAATATAATGGCAGTAACTCTGTCACCTGAAGAAATATTATTTATTTTGGAAAGAGTACAGAATCTTACACAGACTACAATCTGTTCGACGTAATTTGGTGCTACCGCTAATTTTCTCATATACGTTTTCCTTATCTGTCAGAAACGATCCACGGCTTCCTATGCTTTCAATTTGTACTGCTACTAATAGTAACCTCCGTCGGTTAGGAGTCTACTCCATAATCACGCGAAATTTATTTGCATACCATAAATCATACGGAGATCGCGAACGATTAGGTTGCGTGCCACAAATTGAAATATTGAAAATGTAACAGCATCAGCAAATGCCTGCCAGTCGTGAAATTATTTCTCTTTACTTATGTCTTTATATTCAGCACACGTAGATTAAATGGTTTTTATTTATCTCGCGTTTCAGGCAGAAAGAACAATAATCAATGTGAATGTTCTTCTTTGTTGCAGGTTACCACAGCTTGCCGTTTTAGCGAAGATTTTGTGCCTCCTGATGGTGAGTGACATTTTCTACATTAAACTACTATTATGTGTACAGAATATTAAATAACTCTTTAATAAATAATGACATAATCTTCGAGTTGAATGCTCTCAAACATTCACAACGTTGCTGGAAACAGAAAATAAATTTTTTTGATATAACTGTGAAGCAGAAAGCATATTAACTATAGAAAAGTTCATATACCACGCAAATCTATATTTTTCATTTATTTACATGTTAACTTGATTTAACTGAAAAACTAAAAAAATGTAGATTTATGATACTCGTAAAAGAATACATTCAAATATTAAAGATATTAATAGTCGATAACTTAAATTATGCTGTGCAATTATACTGTTCTCATTCTTAATCTCGCATTTATTATGTTATCGTAAAATTTTACAGACTTGTCCGCTTGTACTTCAATCCGATAAAAGAGACAAATATATAAATCAACACAAAATTATACTTTACATTTATGCTAGAAGACGTTAGATACTAACTTACGTCTAGAATCACTTTGAAATATGACATTATTAATAGAGCTATCAATATTCCAGGCATAAAAATCTCCACGATGGAAATACGAATCCCAAATGATATATATCTCTTGTATTATCTATGTATCCAGGAGAGATACGACCGTTCCAGTTCTCCACAATTACATTCAAAAAAGAATTCCAGCTGCCTGAAGTGTTTTCGCGTTATGTTCATAGTTTAAGGGAAATACTGCTGCCCCAGATACGTTGCCTCTAACGAGCCGTGTAAAATTTGAACGAGGGCTTTGGCCACGTTCTTGCGGAATCCGTAAACTTGCATACTTATTCGATGGATACAAAAGCGGATACGTGCCAGCTCTTTGTGTATGAACGGTGACTAGGTCAGATCGGAGATACTCGTTGCACGAAGAGGCCGAGTTTCGACAGGATTGCATGTTAAAAATCGTTCTAGGACTTTGAAAATCGATGATTACGTTCACGTGCATTTTGCCTAGTACAGATTAATAATTGTTTCTACAGTCCGTTACGAAAGTCTACATACACGTCGAGTTTTCTATATTTGCCTTATTTATTGAGGAAAAAAGGGACAAATTAGAAATTCACTTTTTAACGGAGTCGCGTACACGTAAATATCAGCACAAAATGATTTTGAATTTGCTCAGTATATTAATGGATTTCCTGGAATGAATTGATACTTCTTCCTGAATACGTTTTTTTAATATGTGTAAAAAATTCTGTGAATTTTTAAAATACGTGTTCACATAATATAAACTTTGATGCTATAAATATCACGCTAGAACTAACATTTTCATTACAATATATTAGATTTAAAAATTGTATGTGGACTTTTGCAAGTGACTGTATGTAATCAGTGGTACGCCTTCGAAGAAGTCAATTTATGGTCATTTGCAGTTCTCCTTGTCGATTCCAATTTCTTTTTTCATTGAATGTCGTGCATGATTGAGTGTTCGTCCTTGTATAAACCGTCGAACTATACGATTCAACGCCTTGCACATTTTTTAGCCGGAACACGTAAAAGTATTTACCTTGCAATTTGGGTCCCCATTTCGCACGAAACGAGGCTATCTACATCTATTCTCGTTTTAATGGTCTCTTTCTAAGTTCGAGTAGTACGTTAAAGTATGCAGTAAACTTTTCTTTCGACGTTTCTATGTTCCAGCTTCCGTACTTGAACTTTGTCCATTACTTCAACTTTGAAGCTTACTATCGTTAGTTCAAGCTTTCGTGTACGTTAACTTCGATAAACTTGATTGCATCGTTAATTGAGCTAGTCGAGAACGATTAATGGCTTTCGATAAAACGTGAACGAGCCGAATAATTATCGAAATAATCTTCGAAAAGTGATTTCCTATCTCCTGACTAATTAATGTTCCTCTCTTTATAATTATTTTAAAACGATAGTGACTGAAACTTTGTTTTTTATAATTTATTAGAATATGCATTTTTTATTACTTAAAATTACAACGATTCAGTACAGTAAACGTAACACACGTGAATACAACGGTTATCTATAAATATAGGAGATCATAAGTAAATTAAAATTTATTGAATTGTTTCCTATTACCTACCGGATGAATCATATTTCATTAACATGCTTCAATTTTTCCTACTTCATTATTAAGTAGCATAGTAAATCAATATGTAACTTAAATATAATAACTTCAATTGTGTGAGAAACGAACGTTGCACATTCTGCTTTAGCGCGAATTATGATCTACGATCGATGAAAGACATCAAGAACGATACAGGACGATAGCTACGATAGAATTGTTATGGACAGAATCGAATTTAAACGAAGTTTATGTGTCTCCAGTAGCGGTTGCGAGTAGCGAGCGCGATAAATGGTTTGTCCAATAAGTAATTAAACGAGTACGCGTCGATAAATTTAGATATTTCTTAGTGAAATGGTTCTCGAGTAAATCGAAATTAATACAAATGAATAACTATAACCTCGACGATGCAACAGTTATGTGAGAATTTAATGAACAACCAACGCGTAAAATTGCCAAGACGTTTCATTTGCGTTTAGAATTGTTCCCTCGCGTAATTCTTAAAAGACTTTTACAACAACCGCAATACAACATACGTTCGTCGTAATGGTGACGTGGAATTAACTAGAAAATTGAGAGTTTATCGTTAGAATATATAATACTGCATTGCGGCTACGTGAAAATGCAATGGTCGCGTGCAGCAACCTCGTTGTTAGAAAAACTGTTAACCACAGCCGTATGTTTAACGTTTAAAAGATACGAAAGCAACGGGTTTATAGTGGTTAGTCTTATCCATACTTTCAACCGTGGTCAGTCTCCAAGAGAAATTGAAACAGTATAACTTCTCATCGTAAGGTTCGGGTAATATGTAAAAGTTATTGACTAATTTTAACAGATTAGCATGTATAATCATAAATTAATATTTTTTATTACGCTCAGGAGTTTTTTATGTCTCTCGCCGTTTATACGCGTGTGTCAACGAAGAGATTTAAGTCGGCTCCATTAAAATTTCTGATGAGATACCTTTTTCACAAGTTAACCGAAAAATAATATGCATGTAAATTTACTTGCAATAAATATCACGAAATAATCATTCAGAGATATTTTCTACTTTATAAAATATGTATATATACAGATACGAATTTTATTTTTAAGCGAACGTATTGTGAAAATTAAGTATACCATTTTACGTAATTAACATTATTTTTATATTTAGGCCAAAAGAGAAGTACTTTATGATACTTTAACTGTACAAAGCACCTACTTGGCCTGACAAGATCTGTAGTCTTGCCATCATAACGTTGTTACGGCGCCATTCTTGGAATAAAAGAAGTGTCAGATTCTACGACCATTAATGGACAGCTCGTGTTCGCTCGTTAACAAATCTTGTCGGTATTCATCTTTTGTGGTCTCTGCTGTAACGACGTTCCTCTGTCTTTCTTCGATGCCTTGTGCATTTTTATTCTCACGAATGAACCGCAAAAAGGTTCCGCGTGAACGACTCAACGAATGATTCGATGCCATGATATGTGAATCTGTCGTAAAAATGTTCTTGCCCGCAGTCGTGAAGGAATTGCGACGTCTTTAACGTTTTCATGTTCGGTCGTCGAACTGGAAACATCCTTTGTAAATTCCTGTCTGTTATTTTATCCTTTTCAAAATATGTACTAAAAATTGATTGTCTATTTTAACGATGCTGCTGCCATTTATCACTTCTTGAATAACAAGTAGCGATGGTCAGTCTTGCGACGATACACCGATTTACATTCACTACCGTTTACAAATATTTGGACACTTTCAAATTGACGCAAATACGCAACAATTATATTTCAAATATTCTAATTCTCTAGACGACTAACAAAGTTCTTTGTTTCTTTTATGACAGAAAAGAATGACGCAAAAATATTTAATAAAATGATTATTCTATAAATGATTTCTTTAATTTCTTTTTTAAATAAAGCTGCGACAACTTCTTTGACATACCCTGTACATATAAAATAGAGATGAGGAGTATGTATAACGAAGTTGTTCTAAGAATTTAATGAACTTTCTACTCACATTTAGATACACGAATATAAAAACGAAATTCATACTGTAGTAAAGTTACTTACAATTATGTTACCAATATATGAAATAATTTTCGGACATTATTTCTTAGTAAGAATTAATTATCGGTTTTTACTTCCATCGAATTGATTAATAAAGTTTTATATTTCTAAATAGAAATGTCTGATTTCTTTTGTCGGTTCGAACGTGTAACTTCTTCATGAATTTTCTTTATTAAGATGGACAAGAATTCCGATAACGTACTCGTTATAATTTACGATTGGTTTTGCAGAGATTTAGACCGGTACAAAATTGTTTGTCGGTTGCAGGTGGTGATGTGCGGGGCGGTGCCGGCGATGGTGCGCTCCGTGAGTCTCTATTCGACTTGCAGCAGCGGCAATGTTACCGTAACTGGCCGCACGATCAAGGCCCTGGGACGCGATGATCATAATGCCCCTTACCGTAAGTAAGATTTTAATGAATCATGCTACTTTGCCAGAAGATCAATTGTCTTACACTTTAAACATTCGACTCATTCTACGAATCTTCTTTTCATTTTATCGTCTGAGAAACGATAAATTTATTACACCTGAATAGAGTAGTGAGCATATAATTAAGAAAAGTCTTTATGCCATATTTAATTTCATTTAGTTTTTTAATCACAAATTAAACTAAATTAAGTTGAATTTGGTACAATGATTTTCTTCTATTTGATAGCTTTGATTACATCGAATTTACTATATAGAAATTTTCTCTATTTATTTATTCCTTTCAAGTTGAATTTGGTATACAAATTTTCTCTATTTATATGTTCTATTCCTTTAATTGTATTCATAAGGATATGAGTAGACACTGCGACTTTGCGTAGACACCTGCAATCTACTAGTCAATAGTTTCTTAAAACCAGACCTAAATAAATCTTTAACTTCGTATTTGTAATGTCATATCATATCGTGGAGACAATAATTTTAGCTGTTACGCTAATAGTCGATCTACATTTACGGTTTAGTAAATCAATGTGTCCATTGAAAGAATAATAATCGCAGTCGAAGCGTATCAGCAACATGTATATGCTAACTAAGATGATAAACTAGTGAAAGGCATGTAGAATTGGAAGTCTTATTCATGGATCGATCGAGTATAATAAAATTTATCGTTAACGATTGGAAACGAGAGCAGTCACGCGACACCAGCATTTAAACGGCTTTCGAATAAATTCATCGTCGCAACGTGTGCAGTCATTGTACACAGGATAGGTCGATTGGTTAATTGAATCGAATCGTACAGTCGGCTGACACGAGGCACTCGGCCGTGACGTTATCTCTTCCGATCGATAGTTCTCTAGACCAATGAGGATTCCGAACGATAGATTAATAGTAGATACTCTTACGAAGAAATAAAAGTCTAAAGCTGGAGCAGTAAAGATCTGAATTTATAGGGATTCTTATCGATCGACCTAAGGTCAGGGCCTTATCTCGTTCGCTTTCGCTACCAAGCGCCATCGTGGGTCCCATCCGATCTCCGCTTTTATCTTTACGAACTAATAACCGAACTCGATTTCCGCGAAGTATGTTAACCTACACCAAAGGAAAAGCCACGAAACCAAGTTAAAGCAAAGCGGTCGCTTTGCCTCGTTTTGTCGCGATTGTTTTCGACTAGACGCTATCTATCTCGTCGTTGGTTCTATCCAGAAGAGTTCCTTTTTATGGTTATTTATTAGGACTATCGTCGTGTCCGTACCACAGTTCATGGTCATTCCCCTAGGAATCCAGTTTAAGATATTAGTAGCAGCTAGAGAGAAAAATTTGTAGTCTTAATACCGCAACGATTCCTTACGAAGGAAATTTATCGTTCCTTGCTTATCGGGATGCATGGACGAGTAATTTCACGACTAATTATTCCAAAATCGTATCATATCGTAAATGTGTTAAGAACGAAAATAATTAATAACTTGCAGTGACGAAGAAAGCAGTTTGTTGGAATAGAATGAAAAATTTTAGAACAATTTACTCGAAGCTTGTATCCAAATTATGTATTCAAATCCAGAAACAGTTGAATCCTTAATTTGGTCGCTTAGAATTTGTATATAATTGTATTATAAATTAGTTTTTCAAATCTCTTTAGTTTGGTTTTATAATTCTTAGAAAAGTAGTGGAAACAAACAACTATTCGTATTATTCCATTGATTACCGTATAATTATTCGAATAAATAGAGAGAATAATTTGTTAAGCATGAGGAATAATTATGCGGATAAAATATTCCCCTACAATGAATTTACTAGATCAATTATCTTAAATGAATATTTATTCGAAAACATTCGAATACTTCCCAACTCTGCAACAGAGGCACAGTCGTAATCACCGTTGCGAATATGATTTCGCGGTATCTTGGAATTTCTAAAGGTATTCGAAGGCACGAACAAGCTGTCCGCCCTATCCGCGGCGTGAGCGCGAGGCGGCTCCTTTTCTGACTCTCAGAAACGAAGTAGGGGAGAAAAGGAAGGTCTGAAAGGAGGGAAGAAGGCTTGTGCAAACAGAGGAGCCAGTTTTCGCGCCGCACGCTGCGCCGCGTCTGCACCTCCCCGAGATCCATCACCTTCGTCCACCTCTTCCTTCTTTTTCCACCTCTTTCGTCTCCTGCTGCCACCGCTGCCGTTGCTGCCGTTGCTGCTGCACTGCCTCCACCTTTTCCTTCTGTTACTCCGTATCTCCTACCTCTCTCGGCACTTTACTCTCGACAACGAGCCTCTCCGGACCGACGATTACTCAAGCTCCATTCGTGAAATGAACCGACTCGACTCGCGCTGCACGAGAGTTTCAGACACCGTGAGAGCGACCTTGAAGCTTTGGACTTTAACTGCCGGCTAGCGGCTTCGCGAATTCCTCCTGCGTCGGCGGATACGAAAGATAATTAACCTCGCGTGGAAAATTGCTTCTTTGCATACTTGCCGCTAATTAGGTACCTCGGTTTTGAGAATATTGCATCGTTTTGTAAGTTGGATAATTATGAGGAATAGTTTATGAGTGGCTATCGCTGTCTCTGTAGCTTCCTTATTTATGAATAAATCGATGAATAAAGATCTATTTTATGTAAAAATTTTATTTCAAAATATCTGTGAAACTTGAATTAGAGTATGAAAATACCCATCGTTAGCAAAGTACGAGAATTTCCTGAAACTAGTTTCAGTGCTTTCCAACAAATTGATTTAAATACTGATTTAAGTAAAATAATAATATAATTGAAGATGCGATAACGTAATTAAAGTTGCAGATAAAAAATGGCAAATTGATATGAATTTATCACTTGATTTCATATTTCTAATACCTAGTAAGTATTTGATACGTAACATATCTGTTCAATGAACCAACAACTATATTCAAAACGATAATTACAATCAACGATAGACACTAACCGTATACTGAAAACGCGTAATCTACGCGTGTCAAATATAATTCGATAATAACTATTATCGGCGTTAAGACAAATAATAATTACTAACTCGTTATTATCCGATTGAAAAGCAGAGTGACATTCCCCGATCCGTATAATAGTCGTAATTACATCGATCTCCATAACATTTTTATCACATTAAACAACCTTAATCGGCCTACGAACTCCAATTTTCTTAAATGACTAGCAGCATCTCCAACAGTTACGATATCTTTCACGAAGTGAAACTTTGAAACGAAGAAGAAATGTACGAGAATGGAAAGAGAAAATGAACTCTATTGGAAAACGAAGAAAGAGAGATAACAACCGCAGCGGCGTTCGTTCAGGTTGGAATTTAATTATTCTAGTCGTGGAGAGCTGTGATTATCGCGTCAGTCGAGCAAATCAGGGTTTCACCTGTCATAGTTTTGACCAGCACTGGGACAACCGGTATCTATATGTATTCTTCTCATTTGCGTGCCGTTGTAATCTCGTGCGTTCACGGCGGATGCTTCTGGCCGAGGAGGACGATCCCGTGTATCGGCCAATCGTGCGTTTAGGTGTTAACGACAGGAACGCTATTATACGTGCCAGGCTTATAACAAGAACCGCGGTTATAACCGCGTTTTTTCCTTCTTTTGCACTTTTTTCCTCTGCTTACGCGGTCGGTACCGGCCTGCTCGCTTTCGCGTCATATTATAGCTTTCATAACGCCGACGCCGCGAAATTGTGGCGCTGCAGTGGTTCTCAAGCAATTATTTATCTCGTGAAAAAATATCGAAATTTTTCTTAATCGATTTTCAATTTTGTCGATACCTTAGAATTTTCGTATGTTTTGTTTCTTTTGTATTTTATGATTGGTTATAATGGCAGAATTTCTTTGTAACAAACGAAAGATATTTTCGATGGACGAAGATTCGGGGGTACAAGGGTTCCTATAGAAAAAAGCTATTAGTTGCGAACCTATAACGAACAGAGAATCGGTTCCTGTATCGCGAAGAGCACGTAGAAGTAATATATGGGATCCATTCTTCTTTCCTTCTGTCTCGCTCTTTCCCACTTATGCGCTGGGCCCATCCTACCAGTTATTATCGGCGGTAATCGTGCCTAAAAGCCGGTGCCCGCTTTTGATTAAAATTGGCTTTTAATTCATTTGGCAGCCTCTAATCTCGTGGCGGCTCCGATCAGAGGAAACGAGAGTAAGGGAGAAGGGGATACTTGGAGAACGGAAGACAGAGGTTCGAAGCGAAACGCAACATTTACTTGCTGCTTCTTCAACCCTCTGCCTGATCGCCTTATATGATATTATATGTATATCGGGCTTAAGATTATAAACTATCGATTGTATAGATGGTTATTTTTATAAATTTTCTTTATTATTTAAATAAACCCATTTGTTTAATGGATTATATTTTATATACTTTTATATTGTTTCATTATTACCTAAATAGGAGGATTTTAATATAACACAATTGAAAACAACTTACTAGATTCAAAGATGAAAGTCAGGGAAGTTTTATGTCAATATAATTATTACGATAAATAATATTTTAATATTTTCAATATTTTAGTATTATAACGAGCAATGTTTCGAAACATTATTTAAAAAATTAAAAATCTCAAAATATCAATGAAAATTGATTGACTTTTGTAACATTTCTTGCAATACAACTCTATATCTATTATATCTAGGTACGTGTATATAAAATCGTTAATAATGACTACACCTTTCCCGTCTCTTTATTTCTATAAATTATCAATAATATTATTATTAAATATTTTCACAATAATTTTTATTTCTCGCGTTCTCCATTTTCAATTTTCATGAATAAATTCTTTAACTATACATCAGAAATAATATTCGATACGTACGAAGAAAAGAACTACTTATGATAGAACTGAACGTTCAATGCCACCCATATCTTCGCACAATTTCCTCGGAACTACGAGATATGCTTCGAGTTGCACGCGAAACTTGGTTGACAAGCTTTCAAGGAGAAGAGAGATTACTTAGCAGTTGGTTAGACAAAACATTGCAATCAGTGTGTCGGTGACGCCTGTCTCGAGTCATCGTACGTCTGGCAAGTTACTAACAAACGCATACAGTCGTCACTGTCCCGAGGAACGTTGCGCCGCGCCAGAACGATCTCACTTCCCTTATTTGATAACGATAAGCATCATATCAAAACGAACCGTCGAAGTTTCGTCGCCGATTGCTTCGATGGCGACTAGGTATCGGAAGTATAGGAGTTTGGTAATGGCTAACTGGAACGAGCAAACAGCATACACATATCGTCTCCGGAGTTAGTGGTATTAGTGTCAGGTTGTTATCGTCATACTTTTCTCCGCTGCTACCACGCAGGTACATACACATCGTGTTTCATATTGGAAAGCGGACGTCGCAGAACGGAACAGGGGGAAAAATTCTGGCGATAGTTTCAAACTTGTTTTGCCGTACTTGTGACGGAACTTTATCGCTGATAATGCCCATTATATTTCCGTATTCGTCGATTTCACGAAACTATTTTTAACTGGCAGTTCGGGTAATTTCCGATTCGATAGCGGCTTAAACGATGCTTAATGTAATACATTTTCGTGAAACTTTTTATCAAGTTCGAAGAAAACAACGATATTCAGCTTTATTATGAGCCGTTGATAACATTATTTCGATATTTTTATGGCCCTGGTAACAAATTGAACAATTCAATCACCTTTAGAACGTTGGATATTAAATTTGTTCTGTTTCGCGAGTCAAGTGATATTGTTAAATAAACTGGCGTAAATTATGTACTTTTTATCAACCGTTATTTATTATTATTTTATTTTATTATTATTTTATATTTATTTTTCAAATTAATTCTAAATTTTATCATTATAATCACGATAATTTTGTCTCATTACGATCGTAATGAAGTTTCAAAAAATTTCCTATAACACACATAAGATATCGATAAAAATGTTTCATAGTAAACGTTCAAATGCTTTCGAGAATTACTGTATTTAATTCTTAATTGAATTATCATTATTCGTTAATTATCACAAATATAATATATTAATGTTACCGAGCAAACTTAACTTATAAACGTTAATCACGGAGAGAAGAATTTTCGTCTACCTAGATAAGGTAAATTTAGTAGCTGAGAAAAGAACAAATTGACCCGCTGACTAAGAGGGATGTTGTCGCGATAGACGTCTGCTGAAAGGTGAATTCAATTAATTAAGAAAAGTGGCACAATTAATTGGCGCGGAGTATAGAGCACGGTAGGTTTGCCGGAGAACAGTCTCCGATTAAGTCCTCTCGTGCTTTTTCTGGTTCCTGAAGACTGGTAGGAGGCGGTGAGAGAAAACGAAATGTAAAAGGAAAACGAAGGAGGGAAAGAGAGGCGAGCTAGTAGGGAGAAAGAAGGACTTTACGAGGCAGTTCGGGGACATTCTTGATTTCGATGTTGGGAAGGCACCCGACGAGAACCACTTGAATTTAACGAGGCTCCAGCAAATGGGCCACCCTGCAGACTTACCTCCTTCCTTTTCTCTACGTATGATGCTTATACCCATTCTCATATGGCCCGCAAACAAAGAAGCCAGAAAAACTCATAATCATGACATCATATTTTATATCGTCAAGCGTCTATCAATTAAAGAAACCCCGTCTCATAACGGCAGCGAAAATTTATTATTTTTGACGTCGGGAAATTAAGCTAATGCGGGTAAATCATATGAACTTTCTTTTTGTATGAACATATTTTGATTTGGGAAATATTAGACTGTAATTTAGATTTTTTATCTTTAGAGAATGATTCAAAAATATTGATCAAACGTTTGATAACTATTAACCCCAACTAGTAACATTTTTAAAACGAAGCAACCTTTTCTAAAAATTATAAGACTCAACCTATAATTTCAACCGAGTTGGTAATAATAATTTATTATAATGGTTAACGCTGCTGCAAACAATTAATTAAGAAAAATAGACAAGATATTTCTCATATATCTTCGAATTTAACTAAATTCCTATATCGATGTCTATCATTGACTTCATCAACTTCGAATAGCGATGTGTATCTTGCTTCGTTCTTTCCATTCATTCGTTATAAAACTTTTCTTAACAGTTATCAAGCATACACTTAGTTCCTGTTTAATTCCTGCTAAAATGTTTGTGAAAACAGTTTCCATCTACATTATTACTGTGAACTAAGCAAGGTGCACAACCCCATTACATACATTCTTGAAAGTTGCACTTCTTCTTCTTTCAAGATGTAGACTCTCGCCTATACTTACTACTACTAATATCTAAAAGAAGAAATAAATAAAACTAACAATTTCAAATATTAATTCTCTACATTTTGTATACCAGTTATATTTACTATACAACCATTTCATAAGCCTGAATATTATACAAATGTCTAATAAATATTATAAATATCGAATGTACAAAATTACTACTTCTGCCTTACAAAATATCTTCTTCTTTTCAAAAATACTCTCATGTGATCGATTCGTATAAATTTCTTCAAGTTATCGTGTTACATTCCACAAATATGAAGATAACGACAAGAACTCAGGCAATTATTATTTTTTCAATTCATGGAACACTTTATTCTAGAAACATTGTTATACCTAACAATAGCATAGTATACTGTAAAAAAAAGGTCCTGGGGAATATATCAGGTAGTGAAATCTCTCTGAAGGTGCACAAATAAAATAATCCCGTTACTAGCACGATATTCGTGGTACAGCCGTTTCACAAGCACTCTGTTCTTCCAAATGGTAAGCTCGAAAGCGTCGGTTGTGCACCTGTAAGCCAGCCCTTTTTTCTTTTCTTTGGTTATCCGGAACAAAGGACGCCTACTTCTCGGGTCGGCAGAATTTCGTAATAGCTGGTGCGAAAGAAAAAGGGAGACACGCCGTTGCAGCAAGCATAGCGCAACGTGCACGGTTCGGGGTCGAGGCACGACAGGACCCGCTAAGTGGCAAAGTACACACCGGTCGGTCTGTGCCTCCTTCATTAGCACCAACTAGCCTCGGCGGCAAGCTTAGCCAACCTTTTCTTCCTTTCTCAGTGCCGAAGAGTGCCTGGAAGAGGGTCTCTGAGCATCGATGTAGGTACAACTCGCGCTATAAACCTCGACGAGGTCTCTTCTCGGAAATATGCCAGCTCGCATACCGAACGCACAAAACGGTTTACCTCCTGTATCCTGCGGTTTGTCCCCGATAACTAATGCCTTCGCCTGATTTTATAAACTCCATTAGTTTTCCTTAGGTTACTCGTTTGCCTCTTCAACGCGACGTCGTTCACGAGATTAGCGCGAGATAGTTTTAACTGAATCTTTTGGAAATTCATAATTCGTTAATAAGCTACTGTTTCATTTTATATTTAAGATGTGCAGATATTGAATTGCGGAGATGAGTAGTTTAACGCTAGAACTGCCAACGAACAATGATATGAAAAGTATATAGAAGTATATAGAAAAAAGTTTTTATTTATACATTTTAAAGAAAATTATTCGAATCTTCGAAAGTATACGGTTGTAAATCTATAGTTTCCAAATGAATAGTTAGTTATCTCGTGATTTTGAAGTGATTCTAGGGATTTGCAAAACGAATTACATTATATGTAACTCATGCTCATCGATCGAAAATTTATATTAACTTATTAATTCATAGTCATATTCATCAGTTTGTATTGTGCAATTTATTCAGTTTGATAATTGAATTGGTCTTTGCGTTTAATGTTACAGAAAAACTTACGACTCAGTCCGAGGACTTCAGTAGGAAGTTGTACATCTTCGCGGAGAAAAGCCAGCGATACATTTGCTTCAACAAGCGATGGAAACCCATCGGCCTGGTAATTACTTGCCTACCAATTAGTAGACATATTTCATCAACGTGAAAGAGCGAGTAAATTTATAGGCATTAGTAAATGCACCGGATTGTACGGTTCGGACGTTTATATTCATCGCTTATATTATCGCTTTACCAGTGGCTACCTAGAAAACATCTTCGCTAAAAGTGTAATTTGCGAGTGAAAATATGAATGATTTCAGTCATTAATATATTGCTGGTAGTTAGAATACAACGGTTTTTGCCCTTATTATCTTATAAGATTATTAACAAAGTATATTTATAGCAAGACTCCATAACTCTGTTCGTTTTAGAAGAAAATTTTAACGAGTGCTCGATTAAATGAATTCCTCTACACTAAATTTAAAATAAGTAAACACCTATTATGTGAATTTCAATCATACACGTGAACTGTTTCTCTTCTCTCTGATAAATTGAAATAAATGAAATTCTAGTATAGATTATTATTCAGAAGTAGCTAAATACTTGCCTATTTTTTTACAACATATATATATCCGAACCACAAGAATACTTTACTTATTGCAAACATAATATATTCATAAATGACGTCTAAAAGTGTTCAAATATATTCGCAAGCCTGTGTATGGCGTCAGAAATACAAGTATGAAAAGACTCTATTATTTTGTTTCTAGCCTAAGAAGCAAAAGGGTCCCATGTGTCAGTTCTACGAGGACTACAACGGCTCGTATCTGACATACAGAAGCGTCGTAGATAGCTCGCGGTATCTGGGCTTTAATAAGTTTGGCAAACCGATGAAGAACCACCGTGGTCGACAGGAGTGCTTCAATTTCATCAAGTACAATCCTCACGCCGACATCGATCACCACAACAGCTTGGTGAACGCGGACATGGGCGGAATGGACCCACGGGATCCTTACGTGGTATCGAGGAAGCCGTCGCCCGTGATGAGGGCCACGAAGAACTCCCTGTTGCAGGCCGACAGTACGAGGGAGATCGTTCATACGACGCATCGTTATCGACACCCGAATCGAAGTTGGAAGCGTCCCGGCGAGAAGGTCTCCGCACCGCGAAGACGGCTCGAGAGTCCTCTCTTCGAGGCCAACAAGTATTGAGCCGCGCACTGGCTCGCCGATCAAGACTGCCTCATTTACACCTGTGAGAACCTGAGATCAGACTGCCAAATACGCTGGTGGAACGTACGGTCGAGATTTCAGGAACCCACTACGCGGCACCACGTGAAACGCGGCTCGAAGCACGCGCCTCGATTGATCGCAACGAACAAAGCTAAGCTCGCCTCGTGTGTCTCCTGCTCGCTTGCGTACAACAATTTGTCGACCAACCGCAATTTCGCTGCACAGAAGAGACGAGCAACAACGAAAAATTGTTTGCAAGACACGAGCGTACCAACTTGCAGGATGACAGTCTTGTTGGCTAGAGCTTTCGTTATGCGTCGTTAAATTCCATTTCACACTTGCCCCGACTGAATCCTTTCAGGCAAGTATGCACGATATCATAATTTCTCCCCCCTTTCGTTCCATCGCTAAATTTTTGATACGATTAGTTGGCAGTCGTCCGTCAACGACGTACTGTTTCTTTCATTTTCATCGATTATCGATCGTTCTCGTTGTCTCGTTTAATAACCCAAAGTTCCGCGTACGAAACTATACGAGAAGTAGCTAAAGTTTCGAAGAAAAATTAAAAAAAAAAAAAGAAAAAAGAAAAAAAATGCGAATTCGTCGGAAAGTCTAGGATCAGTCGATTTAGCGATGGATGAATATGTTGCGCGCGATCGGCCTAAATCGTTGCGCAATCGGATAGCTACCGTGCTTCAAGCGCTGTCACAAACCGCAATAGATGCGCGGAGAGATGCACGAACAGCATACGTCTATGGAATTATTTTCTTCGGTATAAATTTCGAACTTAAACGATTCTACGATCTCGTGATTACACGTCGAGTGTACGTAGGTTGGATTTAATAAAAGGCGATCGGGTTTAATCGAAAATAAATCGAAAGTGAATCGCGTTGATTAGCCGTAACGTTTCTCTCGATGTCGATCGTCGGAATTTAATGGAACGATAATTATACTTTCGGATTGCGTGTTTATTCGTGACGATGGAATTTGTTCAGGAAGGAAATATTTCCGGTATAGAGACGCGCTGAAAAGGTGTAACTCTCTGGCGTGCTCGCGCAGTAGAGCTCACGCTGCGCAAGACTCTCTCGCTCGCTGTGCTAATTACGCCGCCTAATGTAGCGTGCGTGCGTGCATGCGTGCCTGCCTGCCTGCGTGTATGAATAATGTGTGCGTGCGTGCGTGCTCGCGACGTACACGCAGTTCTCACCGTCGCGTTGATGTCGAAGCTCGCGTTGCGGTCGTTTTCGAATCGCTACTTTATCAACGGCTGCTCCATTCACCTGACCGTTTTTTACCTTTTATTCTAATCGATATTATTTATACAAAAGAAAAATATAAAAAAAGCAGAAGATATACACGCGTGCGTGAAAGTCGACTACTCGGAACGCACACACATACACACAAACGAACAGAGAGACTTTCTTAAACAAAGAATCGGTATACAGTAATTTCAGGAGAGCAATATACGCGATAGTGTATATATATTTTTCGTAAACTCTATTCAGAAAACAGTCGTTGGACAACGTAATGGACAAATAATAACAGGATCTCTGAGTATTTTATACATGTATTTGAAATAATGAATATGATTATTACTTTCGATGTGATTTTCATCGCGTCGAACGGGTGTAATTCATACAGAAAATCTATTTTCTGATAGGAATGAGAGTGAAAATAATTACTGAGAGTATCGGCTTAAACTGCGTGTTCGTGTACGAGCTTAAATATTTGTGTGCATTTTGGCGTGCGTACGTATTTGCCTCTGAACGCGTGTGATTGCGTGTAATATATTATATGATCGTTAATGAAGTTAATCCTTAGGACGCTATTGCAGACTGTATTACTAGGTTAGGTACACGAGTATATGATGCGGTGGCGACTCGACGAAAAGAATCAAAGGGTAGCGTTCCTCGGCCTTGTGAGAATTCTTTCCGTGTAGCTTTACCTCCTGTGTGCTTTTCTAAATCGGTGACAACCGCTCGTGTACACCGTAATTTAAAGTACGAAATAAAGTCGCATGGAGCCATCCCTGATTCATTCGTTTTCGCAGATTCGCCACGTGAGGAGCGTCTGCCCCTTTTTTCCCAAAAAGAACTCGCTCCCTAGGTAGCTTATTTATTGAAATCATGTTTAGATACTACGAAAACCAAACCGCCCGAGAACACCTTTTCCTCGTATATGTACGGAAATGTGCGCTGCTCTCTCTTATTTTACTTATCGCCAATTTCATGGCTTTTTCGTTTTTTTCATTATCGTTCATGAATTTTCGTACGATGTCATCATTTTATTCATTCCTCTTTTTCTTCTTGGAGAACGCGTTTTAATACTTCAAGATAAATTAATCGAAATCGGTTTATTTGTTATTGTATAATATGTAGAATATTATCTTTTGTTTAGCGGACGTGTGACGTTTCAATGCAATTTCTTTTTTATTTGACGTAAATAATTATGGAAACGATATTTCTATTCATATTCACGATATTTTAAGTAATCATATTCGATATCATTCTCATTGTTGTACTTATTTTCTTCTCACCTTCTATCTTTACGTTATCAGTCTTAAATCCGAAAATACTCAATACCTGATTAGTTAATTTCATTTTCGTACGAGTGGCAGTGCGTAGAGGCCCTATTTCCACCCCGAATGGTGTTTGTACGTGTCGCTAAAAAGAAAAAAAAAGTAGACAGCAAATTGTTCGTAGAAATGCCACGCTCCGTTTGATGAATTGAAAATGTAACTGAAAATAAACACGTGAAATTACTTTATCAGTTGCGTTTTCTCTGATGCCTTTCTCATAGCTTTTCTTATCGATCAAGTTTATTGCGCCATTAATTTTATTGTATTGTATTTCGAAGCAACGAAAATATGGTAACAATAAAATTAGGAAAATGCTATTTCTACATCGTTTTGTTTCACAGTTTCATCTATCGGTGCGTGGCGCGTGCAAGCTAAGTACGATAAAATTTCGCGCGCGAAACAGAATAAAAAATGCCAGCTGTTGACCATTAAGGAAGAAAGAAAAAAAAATAAATATTGTATTGTAATATGATATTGTAACTCCACCAGTAAAAATTAACCTACTCGTTTTGTATGTGTAAGCGTAGCGTCACGTAACACTGCGTCGAGAATCACGGCGATGTTTGCAGCAATTAGAAGCGGTACTAAAAGAACGGATATTTACGCGTGAAAATTTCTTCTATTCCTGTTCTATTACATCGAACAGCAAGCAAAGAATCGACGAACATTGCGGGAAAGCGTGTAACGATTCTCGACGAGCGTACTTCCTTAGAATCATCAGTTTGCTCGATGTCAAGTCACTTGGCATTTAGTTTTTATATTACGAAACTTCACACATTTTTTCTACGATCATATTTCGATATTTCGGAGCGACACGAGTATCTAGTTGCGTTTAGCATTTTAAGAAGCAATTTAAGAAAAGAAAACAAGTAGTATTTTTAACGACGCGAAAATAGCACAAAAAAACATTCGTCGAGTTTCCTGTCGTTGACGCGTGCCTTGACCTCGAGCACCGAAGCGACCTATCAATCCCTCCTTTGTTTCTTTTTTTTTTTTTTTTTTACTTTCTCACAATCTACAAACGCGAACGGCAAATAAGGATATAAAGAAACGAATGAAACACGAGAGATGAATCTGACTACCCTATAGATAGATAGTATATATAATGAATAAAGAAAAAAAAAGGTAAAGTATAAATATATATATGGAAGATGATGTGTATGTAAGATATTTAATACTGATTTGTCTTAAGCACACCGCGATGATCGATTGCGATGAAACGATGATAATAATTATTACGATGATTGTTGTATAACGAACGACGACGACGATGATGATGATAATGTTATTCTACATTGTAATTCGCGTTGTAATATAGAGACCCACCTGTTACCCACTAAAATCGATGTGTCGATGTATCCCGGACGTGCTTCGCTCGTACACGCGTCGAGGAAAATCGGAAATTGCGTTTCCATGGGCGGTGGACGTTGGACATGGGCCAATAAGTCACGAACTCAGATTTTTCTATGAGAAAGACCGAACAAGGCCATTATCTGGTCGATGTCCAACGACCTCCGGCATCTGAGCTAAACGAAATCGTTTTTGAACCGTTTACGATTCTCAGTATTAATCGTATCGAGAATGCTGGTTCCGTTGTAAAGCAGCTCGTTACTACGAGTGCAGCACGCCTGGAGCAACTAGCAATAATATAACATTCCAACTTAAATCGCGTACGTACTGCGAATTCTAATAATGTGTGCCGCCGTACGAGAGAGAAAAAAACACTGTCAAATACACGCTCATACACTGCTACATACTTGTGGTATTTATTTCAGTTATACCTCATCCTTCGTTACTATTCATAATAGAACTATGCTTTACTATTACGTAAAGGTACTACGCTTAGCCACAAATCAATTAAACAATAATAAAAGAGATAGAAAAATTTATATGCATTTTATTAGGTTTTTAAGCTTCTTTGTTACCTTTCTAAATATTATTTCTAAAATAAAATGCGTTACATGTTAGTTCGAATATATTTTATATCTATATTATTTAGAATATGCTGTCTTTTTTTACTTATATTAGATATTGTATGGAATTTATTAATACTTTACTCTTTTTTAACATATTAATAATTATAACAACTGATTACTCATAGTACAGTTTAGGACAAGAAAATGCTATTTTCATTTAGTCAGTATCAATAAAAACATTTGAACAAAGTTGCACATACAGTGCAAGCAGAAATGATTAGTAGTAATAGTAATTACTCATACGAGATTGAACGAAGCAGTGTTAAAGGAGCGGCTGTTAAACCAGTCGATAGTGATAAAGTCGTTATCGTTTGATTTATGTCAACGAGTTATGCAAAGTGAATAAATTTATTACAAAATAATTTCTGCCAAAGATTTATTCTCCGGTAATTTAATACTGGTAATTAAGCAACCCTTCAGTCTTAAACGTCTGTATAAAGAAAGGAAAAATAAATGATTTATAACCGTTTATATGGTAACGAGTTGTGAAATATAAACTGAATACGCGAGCAATCTACGATTGGAAGGGAATATTAAGTCTAAACAAGCATTCATCAAAACTTCAATAAATATAGAGTAATTCAGCAAACATTTCTATATAAAAATTCAGTTCATCTTGTATTTCAATTTCGATATGTGATAATTAACGTTATCATTTGAAGAGGATTTTTCGTTCGTTTGTAAAAAATAATTTCTTTAAAAGACTGATCATATGTTATATAAGAGTTCCCTTATTTATACAATAAATTGTGTGTATAGTATATGAGATACTTTTAATAATTTCTATCATATATAAGTGTTATCTGCAAATAAAAATCGTATAGTTACTTAAACAACATCTTAAAAATCACTCTGATCTATACAAATATGTATAAACACACTTGAAGTAAACGTGGATCACATAAAATATTTTATTTTAGCGTTATTTAATGTTCATTAGCAAAATGCATTTGAATGTTAGGTCCCCTATTTGAGCATTGATTTTTTGCTATCGAGATATGAAAACGTTCGGCTATTTAAAATTCAATGGAAATAATACCGTAATTAAACAACGACCAGCTTTTATGAATATTATACAATTCATGGAAGATTTCATTGAATATTTTAGTCTTCCTGAGAATGGATTTGCCAGGGTCCAGAAGTACTTGTATGTCCGTCGATGCGCAAATCCGCTCAAATCACTCGAGGCCGAAAGCCAAAATCAAACAACTCGTGGCGATCAGATCGGATCGGGACCATTGGATTCTCTGTTTACTGCGATGGTTCTGAAGGTATTACGTTCTTCTATATACAAAGAAGGGCGGAAGGTGTAGATACAAGACTCACTCCCGCTGCCACTCCAACTCCGACCGTTGATTTCCTTGGAACTAGACTCTGAAGGGCTTCTTAAATAATGTCCAAAAATCCTCTTGGCTGTATACCTCCCCCTTTTTCTCCCTACCACGGGGATATCGAAGGAGAGAGATCGAAATACGAAGAATTGGTAGTACAAAAACGAGACGGAGAATAACCAAAAAAAAAAACGAGTGGGTCCCCCAATTTCGATCCCTCGTAACAGCTCGTTGACACCCCCTTTTCTTACACAGACCGGCCGACTCGAATAAGCACCCCTTCCAACTTCCTTCTTAACGCTCTCGAGTGTTTGATCTAGAAATCACGCGTCTGGGAATCAACGAAGCCGTTAAGTTTCACCCCCTTTTCTCTTCCTCTTCCTACCCCTTTCTGTCCTTCTTTCAGTCACCTCGGTTCACTATGCGTTCCCCTTAGTCCCGTATAGATTCACGCGCCACTGCCTCGGCATATGTCCCCCGTACCCTGCGTTCCCGCATCTAGATCCTAAGATTACCTTCTTCGTCGTTGGACGTTTTTGAGCTCCGCCACCGGAAACTTTATCTTACGGGATAATACCTGCTTTGCGATCCGCTTTCGCCCAGACGATCTAGTGTCTTTTACCTCGGGGACCAGATTCACGTGAAACCTATACTCGGACAGATGGTATCAACCACGAAAAATACTAGATTTGTGTCGTACGACTGCTCGCGTCAAGTTCATCACATATTTCTATGGAGATCTTTATTAGATGATCTTGTGGTAAATCTTAGGCACGCTACGCCATAGCCATGGTTTTTAGAGAGCGAGAAAACGCAAACGTTCCTAAGCGATGAAGAAATATTTAATGTTATTAATAATGTTCAGTTCTGCCCAACATCTGCCATCTATGAACGTCTTTAATTCCCAGTAAAAATTCTTGCATTTCGATTTAAAATTTTAGTTTGGGAAAACTGCTGTTACTGGAAAAATACAAAAGTCTAAGGAATATTTCAGAGTATTTATGCAATAAGTTTCAAATATGTTGAAAACAAGATAGAAAACGTTCGATATTCTCCATCATGCGCTTCAATATTCACCTTATACGTAACAAAAATTTGAAAAATTATGTTAAAAGATACCCTACATATCGCGAAATTAAATATTAATAAAAGCGAAAAGAGTTTCTAAGTTTAAGAGTCTACTTGATATTTGTATGAAGTTAAGAGATTCACGAACGCGCGGAAAAAATAACCGTGACGCTGGCGGTATGTCCGCGAACGAAAAAGGCCGAAAAGGTCCTGTGCGGCCTCCAATTAAGATCTCTCAATTAGCGTATCTTATCTTGCAGTTTCTTATCTGTCGGCCTGGTTGGGACAGGTTCCCGCGCGTTTCTCTTGGTGGCGGCTGCAGCTAACTGGCGTCAGCGGTGCACGTTTCTCGATCAAGGGGCCAGCTCGAATCGAGAATAGCCGGTCTATTTCTCGGCCGTTGCTTCACCTGCGTGCACACGCGTGCTTTGTGGTCCACAGCAATGCCGCCCTCGTTAAATCGAGTACGGACGTCCAGAGAATATTAAGTCAGCGATCAATGCGATCATTAGAGGAGATCCTCTCTTGATCTTTATCCCTGCTCGCTATATACCAGATACAAGACCATACTATTTCGAAAGGAAGTTTCATAGGGGAACAGTGCAATTAGGACTGAACTCAATTTTTACTCTTTGCGGACATCGATCGGTCCTGATATATTTCGAACGTCCTCTAAAATGAATATGATAGATCGATGAAAACAGATTGGATAGATTGGTTTTATCTTATCGGGGCATTATTATTTAATTCAATTTTTAATAGTGATGAGATACTGTAAATTGTAAGTACAGAAATTTTTGTTGATTTTGATGAATTCGTATGTTATTCGTTTTTCATATTCTCGTTGATAATTTTTCAAGTATAATTTTAAGAGTATAAATGTGTCGAGGGTTCCGAAGAAGGTTTTCTGGTTGTATCATGCAAAAGATATGAATTTCGAAGTTTCTATGAATAAATATAAATACTACATTTGACATATTTTGATTATCCGAAATATTCCTTTTTATTGAAATGCTATGCGGTCGTTTCTATTTACAAATTTTTAAAATGTCGTTTTTCCTGCTATCCTGTGACATAATGCGGGCAGTCACAATGAAACCATTAGTCGCTGAATTAGGTACGGTTTGGCTATTCACGCTTGACTACAATACAATCCTATAACTGGCAACAAGATCAGCTATCCACAAAGCAAGTAAAATGCTTGAAAGAAAGTAAGCATAAGAACGAAAATGGTAAAAAAAATCCATCTTTGCGCGACATAGATAGATACGTACTTTACTATACACATTGTAAAGTTAAAATTAAAATAATATTAAATTGCATATATATGTTAATAACAGATTTCCATAAAGAGTTTCGCTCAATTAAGAATAAGATTAATCCATCCCATACTTATACGCATTTGCACATTATTCAAAATACATAAATCTATTATGAAATACCGAATAAAACATATGTTAAATTGAAGCTAAAAGACTTACACCACCGTGCAGGAAAGGCAATGCATTTTGAATGCTTGTGTCACAGGATGTTGGAAACAGCTTTCCCTAAAATCCATATTATAATGAAAAGTCGGCGTGGCTTGACCAACGTGGTTGCTTTCACTACAATGAGAAGTTCACCTTCGTAAACATTAAAACGGGCAGCCCACAGTATTCTGACCACCGCCGCCTTCTTCTTTAATCGTGGATGAATTTATGTGCGAACATTCTGGGTGGTCACACTGCCATTGGAAAAATTTCAAGGGAATTTCGTGTAGATTTTTCGCGCGTTACCCCGCCCCACGACATCCCTTGCAGTTGCGTGTGACGGTAGCGCCAGGTGTACTTTCACTGGATTTTCACCCTCGAAATCGTTTGAACGAGCGACCTCCCAATTCTCTACGAAGCCAACGGAAACGATTGTTACCACCGCGTGAGACTCTTTTTTAGTCCATCGATATAAATTTCCCATGTCGTTAACTGTCCCAGATTAATGGATCGATTACACGACTTCCTGTCTCGTTAAGTAAGTCATTATTGATACCGCGAAACGCTTCAATTGTTGCTTGTATACTTCTAACTTCATAATAAAAGTTTCTGATTTAATAATGATTATCAAACGCGATTATTGACCGTCGAGTGTTAAAAATTTAATCGCTGATTGTACTGTGATTTGATTTCTGAGAGTTTGTGCTTTGGGGAAGGAGCATTTTCGAAGAATTCGCGAAAGATATTTTTCGTTAGGAAACGAAAACACATCGAATGATCAAAGAGCTTTTTATTAACAGATTCTATCGGGCAATTATTCTTATAATAGTTTCATAGCGATAAGTAATAAGTATAATTATATCTTATATTCTCTTTTATAAAATCATATAATCTTTTGAGACTTTGTATACTTTGCCAATCACCGGGTTAATTATTCAATTTTTATACCGTAATTACACAGTTCAGTTTAAACGCTCTCAGTTCCTCTAATTAATTCTTCTCCTTAATTGATACTGAGTTAATTGCTATAATTAACAGCAAATGAAATCAGTTTTTTTTCATTTCGTTGAGCTCATAGAACGTTTATTGATTTTGCGTGTGGTCGACTAGAGGCTATGAATAAATCTTAGAGAATCGTTGGAATCTTGCGTCACTGGGTCGTCTTAATTGGACTAACCGTGAGTACATATACACGCACATAAATTCTGCTCTTTCGGTGATCGTCTTTATCGGGTCGTTATTTGTAACGGCTGCTACTTCGTAACCGGAAATGTCGCCGATCCTAAATGGTTGCACCACGAAACGAAAGTTCAGAGACGAAGAAAAGTACAAAAAGAACGAGAGGTAGGAACGAAGGAGCAAAAAGCAAGAAGATAAATAGCGAATGAGATAGAAAAAAAGGAGGGAACAGGAGAAGGAAAAGAAAAAACGACAGGAAAAGAAAAGAAAAATCTGATAGCTTCAAACGAAGCGCATCGACGAGAACATTGACTTCCAGTTAAAGGCTGATTCGTTGAATTCGATAACATTATCGTGTCTACGAGTCGCTATGTGTCACGGCAGTAATGGTCTGCAAGTCTGCACGTACATTATTTGATTGAAGCAAAATTAATGGCTATTTATTAATCCTGTCAGTTTATTGGAATTTGTCTAATTCAATTTTCTGAAATTGAATTAGTAGTAGCTGAAATTGCGGTTTATATTTGTCAATAAGTTGTTTACAGTGAATTTATTAGAAATTTTATTATATACATATATAGCATTTTCTGACATTTATGTGCATTTTAATATGCTTATTTATGAAAATTGAAATTTTCAATTTTGGGTGTAAGTTTTATTATTTTTAATATCTGTTAGATACCAACGATACTGCATGGCAATAATAATAAATAATTCGATTGTGCGATAACACGAACATCTCTGTAATATTTTTATTTGTAAATTACGCACAATTTTGGATGCGGATAATACAAATTTATTCAAATGTATAACATAGAAGAACAGATAATTTTCGAGTCGAGAAGACTACAATATAATCTAACGTTCTGATGAATAGTGATAACAATTTATTGCTGAACCTTCAAAGATTTACGATTGCTTCATGTAATGGACATACTTTCAGTTCATACGACACGATAACATACGAAGGCTTCGTTATTTCTTATATAACGACCGCATAATTCGTTGATTACTATCACAAAAAATGCTTGAGATATTTGTCATGACGGACAATTACTGGGCACAATAATGGAAAAACCAGTAAATCACAGAGTTCTGCGTCATTAATCTGGACTATAGGTAGATATTAGTGTACCATAATTCTTGATATTCCAAAAAAATATATGAACTATTAAATAGAAGTATCTTTTAAAGGATCAATATAAAAAGCATGGTGTATTAATATGATTGTTTGAGAATTTCCTTATTTTTTTCAAGCAAAGAATTTGTTACTAATCAAACTACTACTGTGATGCAAGTCACATAATAATGGAAGTTTATGATAAATGTGTATTCGTTTTTCGTTATTTAGAAATCAAAAATAAATTGATTTTTCGAAATTGTGCTTTTCTAAAATGTAATGAATGATACGTATTATACTTTACTGTTATTAAACATGTTTTATCAAATATACGTATTAATACTTTTTAAAGAACATTAATATCCAAAATATCACGAACCTTAAATTGCCGATACTATTAATTTATTTCGGCATTGTCATTATCAAAAAAATATAAAATCACGAAAATTTGTCATAAAGTTCCTCGATACTTTGCAAACCATTCCCGGTTTTAAAATTAAAAATCACATACAATATTGGGCGATGTACACTATAAAATTATCATAAGATGATAAATAGTAAAAATAAAGCCAGATTCTAGGTAACGTATTGCACCGCGCATACTGATGTATGTAATTCCCTTTACGCTAATTCGCCCATTCGTCTTGTCGTCGTTTTATTGTCAGTAGAACGTAAATGTAATTTCACGGAGGTAACCTCTTGGACGTGACACGAGCAATCGTTGCGAGACTCTCCATTGCTGCTCGCACAGTAGAGACAGGTAATTGTGCGCCAGTTTACGAGGACGATAAGTTAGCCCCGCACAAAAACTAATACCCGGCAAATAACAGGCATTACTTATACTTACACGGGCATACGGGCACCATGTCAGGCCCCTGGGCCAAGAAAGGCACAGCCGATATTGCATTACTGCACCATGATATATGCTTTCGTTCATTTTACACCTCTGCCTACCACCTTCCTACCGTACGCATGGTCGACTAGCGCGTGTGTACGCGGCTTAACGCGCACAGTAGGGGAGGAAAACGCAGAGATGTACAAAGGAAAAAGGTATGACGGAGAACTTTCACGGTTCGAACTTCTGCATGTGAAAAATTTCAAGTTGATCAATCTGTATTCGAGGATTTCCAAGCAGTTTTGCTTCGACGAATATATGTATCTAGCAATAAGGATATGTATTTCGTTATTTAGTTGATTGCACATTAATAATTGGGAATGTTAAATAATTTAAATGCACATGGAAATATTAAATCAGGACAATATAGTGAAGAATAAAAGAAAGAATACGTAGATAGGAATTAGTATTTTAAGTAACGATAAGTCTGTGATAACTAGACTGCGGATTTTTATGCATTTGTAGGAAATTTAAAGATGCAAAATGTACAGAATGCACATACGTAGGTTATGATAATTTTCTTCAAATATATTAGAATTATTAAAATAGTAATATTTTGACTTTCGAATGGATAGGTGGCACAAGCGGAATCGTAACAGATCAAAGAATCTAGTGAGTGCCAGGAAACCTCCTACTAGTCTCGTTCGACTTCTCCCATATTTTTGCAAGTCACTTTGAACGAAGGTAGAAGCGTTATTCGAAGACATTCTCTACCGAAACGAATAATGAAACAATCTTGTGATCCTTATCTCATAGACGTCGGTTTTCTTTGTTCTTCTCTTTCTAAAAAGTATCCGCGCAACGCTCTTTGAAAAGTACCATTTTATTATTATTGTCAGGAGGTTAAGATAAAAAACTATGATGGAAAAGGTTCCTTAAGTACGATTACAGTCATAATGTAATAATGTAAAAACTTATACACAAATAACGAAAGTAATATCTGTATACGTGATTGTCTATAAATACGCCTACAGTGTGTTTGAAAAATAACCTGATTTTTACATACATTCTTTTCTATTTACTCAAATTGCTGGAAAATACAGCTGCACATTCTCTTTATTTTTTATTGTACATAATATAAAGCCTCTACTATCTCTATCATTTATGGAACAGTTTAATAATACCAATAACGTTCGTAGCTAATTTCAGTTTCAATTTTCCCGAAATAGTTAAATATTCAAGAATACCATATCTGAATCGTGGATCAACCGGACCTTTCATCAAGTGACATGTACACGAAGTAGGGCGTAAAATCACGAACTAACCGTAACTCAGTCATACGTTGAACCCGCAAAATGAGCGTAAATCTATGGACGTTACTACCAAGGTGCTTCATGCCGGGAGTTCTTTTTAATTATTCACCCCCCATATATTTTTTACGTGGATCACGATGCATCGGCATGCTACACGCACGCAAATCCCTTTCGCGACCAGATCAATTGAGAATGCTATTATAAATATTCATCACCCTCGTTATATTTACCCTTCCGTCATTTTGCAGCAATACATAATACCAGTAACGCATAGCGTATGGTTTCCCTTTGTTACGTTCCACAGAAACCTTGTTTGAGAGCTCTGTAACGCTCTCGAAAACACACACCGAAGGTAAGTACTTCAACCAGAGAGTCGTATGGAATTTAATTCAATCCCCTTGCATTCAGCTCATGTAGCTGTATAATTTTTCTACATGCTGAATGCGCAAGGTATTTGTATACTTATCTGTCTTTTTGTTATTAACGCATGTTATTCGTGCTATTATTTTTACTACTTATTATTACTTTCAAGTTTCTGTAGGAAATATTAATAATATTAATTACTAATAACATTTGACTGAAACGATTGTGAATGTTTCAGTAGTATAAAATCACGTGTATCGCGTGTAGTAATACTTGTTTAACTTAGGTAGCCTTTTACGGTCTCCCACAGGTAAATGATTAATGACGTGAAATCAGGCGTTCTTGCAGGCCAAAGTATTGGTTTCTTTGTATTTAGCACTTTTTGTTGCAATTTTTTAATAAAGTTTTTTACGACCTATATTTACACGCCTTTTTAAAACTATTTATAGCCACGGCACGTACTGACGAAGTTCAATCTGAAAAATCCGGGACGCGCCTATGTGGAATATTCTATGGACTATTTTCGATATTAATAATCACGAAAAAGATTTTTCTCTTTTCATGAATCACGTATACTTAAAATCAATGATTTTAGAGATTATAACATACTGCGTCTTAATTATTTTGAAAATAATATGAAGGTAAGTATCTAATAAATATTCAATATGTAAATTATACATAAACATTAAACTGTCCTTGCAATGAATTCTCACATAAATGCAGAGCAACTTATTACGATCCGATGAAAGAATATTTTTATATCAAAAGTCATTGTATAAAATATCTAAACCATATCCTAAATAAATACCTACTACAATATTATAAATAAGATATAATTTTCTATCGATCGCTATAGAAATACACGACAATCTCCCACGTGTCATACAATATCGAACTTCATAAAACTATAAGAATTTGTAAAACCATCAATCAATACGTATTCTAGCTTATAAAAGCAAATCAGTGATTGGTAAAGAAATACCCCATAAAATATCGAGGTAAAACGAATGAATGTGTGGAATGCCGGTAGTCGTATCACAGAAGCGAATGTTGTCGTAAGAGACCTCCGCGATCGTGGAAGCCGGGGAACCACGAAGATTTATAGGAAAGGGAGAAATATCGATTAAGATCGATCGATCAAGTGATTAAGACGTAAACTCGTTAGGCGGTGTAGATAAACGAAGAACTTGTCGTTTTTTCGAGCTTGCCACGTTCCAAGTCCATGGCCACCGTGATGCATTCGTTTTCGTTCGCCAATATCTGTTAAGAAGAGGATTGCCAACGCATAATTTATTGGCATTCCGCGCGAGCGCAATGTTTATTGGCGGTTTTAATGCATTTCACGGGCAACGCACAGTTCCATTGCTTATCTCTGGCCTACCTTTTAAACGTATACTTCTTCGATGAATAATTCAAACACCCACCTCGTGAACACCAATCTCATTCTCAGATGTTCCTTCTTACATCTTCCACGTTATACTTTTCTATTATTATATACATTTTTATACACGCTTTCTCCTATTTCTCTGCCTTTTTCTTATCTCCTTTAATCTCCTTTTATCTTCTTTTAATTGTCTCCTTTCTTATCTCAGGATTAAATTATATGCTTCTGGTATTATTATTTTCATGTATTAGAATAATTTCGGTTTATACATATTTATTATCATTAATGTATGTGAAATAGCGAAATATAAAATGCTTACAGTATATTACTTTCATTCATTATGCGTTATGCAATGTTATAATGTGATAATGTGTCAACGTCTAACAAAACCAAGCGTCTGAACGAAACCTATATAGATCTCCAAATACGATTAATCATATTTGCCCGTCGGTCTTTCCGTGCTTAACTGGTGTACCTTAAATTAAGCAATTACATATTGTGGCATTATTAAATTTAACGACCGCTGTAAATCAAGCGTTCAAGGACAAGGGGTAATAAATCTATCTAAAATATATTTTGATGACGTACTCGTTAAATCCTGCGCGTCTTCCAATTGCATTACCTTAAAGAACCATCCAATTACGCGGAGCGTAAGATAGCAGTACAAATCATCGCGCGATTGACGTAAAAGCCACTGTGATATTAGGAGTAGGCACGGTGTCGCTAGTATTATCCACCATGTTCATTCTTTTCTTATTTATGGAAGAATGGTGTTTCGTTACGGATTGCATAACGACGTGTGGTACAGTCCTCGTTAATGCTCAGCACGTCGTCCTATTCGGTACCGATTTTATAAATAATCGCAGCCACGTGGGCCGTTGGACCAGGACCAGTCACACCTAGGAGAATAAATAACAATGGTGTCCCATTGAATTCGATCCCCTCCCTGGTTACTCCGGCCCAGCTTGTCCGTTTTCTGCTCGTGGGTGTGAGGTCTTCGAAGGTGCACCATTGGCAGCGAATTCTTTCGCCAAGAAGCATCGTTCGTTTCACCGGTGTTCTCTCTGTTCCCCTTTCTGGTCGAGACCCGCGTCATTTCCAGTGAAAACTGCCCGTCTTTCCCTCGTTAAGTTAATTTGCTTCTGGCTACGGGCCAACTGGACAAGAATCTTCTTCCAGAAACTTCTCCGCGAGTTTCTTGAATTTCCTTAAATTAAGAACTCGTCTTCCAATAAAGGAATTCAATTTCGCGCTCTCGATCTTCCATTCCTCTTCACGTGCGAAAGAGTAGTCTTCTATTTATGGCAATGCATCGAAGTTCTGCCCAGTTCTATTACTGTAAACTGTAACACTTTTTTACATATAATGGTCATGTCTATTATAGAGATTCGTAGAAATTGATAAGTAAAATTTAGTTCACGCGATAGCCTTCTTCGAAGCACTATTGATTTTCTACATTTTTTCCAGGAATTAAAGTATTTCGAAATCTACCTTTCTCTGATGAAATAAATTTATTCTATTCTCATGCATTTACTCATTTAAATTTTGTATCATACGTATCTGTTGATTCTATAAGGAAATAGCATGTACCGTTTTCGATCAGAAATATTGTAATAAAATTTATTAAGGAAAATTGATTAAATTACATATACATATACATTCAGGAGGAATTCAGAATATACAAAATATCCGAAATAAATTGTTTTCAAGGTAAAACAAATTTATATTTATATAAACTTTCCTTCCTTTAGTTATGTTCGTAAAAATACGAATTTTATCATTCTTAATAAACGTCATCAATTTTCTTATATTTCTATTCGTATAATATTTATTGCAAGGAAATATCGTAATATGAAATACACATTTATATGTATAAGTCATTCTTATGACTTTATAGTCCACAATTTATCATTTATCGTATTTATTAAAATATTCATACAACCAATCACCATAGTACCAAGCCGTATTCTTCATTCAGTATCATCATATGTAATACACTTATCGGAAACGAATTACAGAGTTAATAAATAATATCGTATCTTCGATAGAGCATATGTAAAGAAATAGAAAGCAAAATCTATGGACCGAATATGACATGGTAGAGAGGAGGCGGCTACTCTTTTATTATAGCACGTATGTAGAATATGCGGGAGCGTATCAGCGAATAGCAAGTACAGAGAATTCTATTACCGTTTAGAACGTGGCAGATGGAAGCTCGCCAGTCCGGAATTCGCGATAACAGGGAAGATACAAAAAGAGCGTTCTCTCTCTAAGTTGTATAGGTGAGGAGATAGGTGCGAATATAGGTACATATATATACACCTGTATTCACCTGCGGAGGGAGTCTGCCAGACTGGCGCTTGATAAGCGGTTGTCGAGCGATAAGAGAGAGCGATACACGAGGGTAACGTACTCTGTTTGCGTATGCGCCACAGCCCATTTCATACAGAGAATTTTCGTTGCGAATATAATGTGCAATGATATCGTATTCGCCGGATATACCGCCGATAAGCAGAAAGGGGATTTCCATGATGCGCGTGATATCTGTCGCAAGGTGGGCCGTTATCGTCTTTTATATTTTCTGCTTTTATCTCGGAATATTGAGTAATTTAACAATCTGACAAAGATTCGTTTCTGCTCCATCCCAATTGTTGAAATCTTGCAAAATTTATAGAGATATAGAGGTAAGGGAAACTTACTCATGGATATTGAAATAGCGAAGATTTTAATTGAAAAGTAAGAGTTAGCAATAGTTAAATATACTTCCATGTACTGAGTTACTGAGTTTGACACTTAAATAATATAATAATATTTTAATTCTAGAAATAATATTCTAATTAATTTTTTTATAAATTTGTATGCTTATTGATGTATTGCGATATAGCATAGTATTTATTAGCTTACTCTTTATCCCTCTACTTTTTGAAGTATCACAAAATCTACGTTGATATAATGCAAATTTTCTTAATAATGACGTAAAATTCGATTAAAAATTGATTCGTACTAAGAAGGAAGATACGCTAGTTAAATGCAAAATCTAAAAGTTAACGAAACTAAAAAGTTAACTCTTTTCTACGATGTACCAGTCGCTTAAAATGGTTCTGTGCCGATAAAAAATAAGAGAAAGTAAGGAAAAGGCAATCAGAAAGAGGAGAAATGAGGCCGAGGAGAGGATGGAACCTAAAGTGGTCACGGCGAAATACTCTCGGTGGAGTCCAGTACTATAGTGGTTGGTTAGTAAGCGTGGGAGTAGATGTAGCGAGATTACGCCTGGATTCTCTGAGTCGCGTGGCCTTCTCCCTTCTCCTCTCTGTTAATCTGACAACCATCTCTCTCCTTCTCTGCCGTAACCCTTTTCATTTCTCGGTGCACATTCCGTCTCCCTCAATTTCTCTTCCTCCTATCCGTTTCTCTGTCTTTTTATACCGTATTCGTTTTTTTTCGGTCTTACAGTCTCTCCGACCCTATCTTCCCTTCTTCCACCTTTGTCCCTTTCCCTTTCTTTTTCTTACACCGTTTCATACCTACTACCGCGGCTCGCGTACCTTCTCGCGACGTTGCCCACCATCTCGCGAGCATAAAATACAGTCAGGAATTTTAATAAGCCCGCCATTGTGCCGTGCGGTCCCGGTTCCCACAGATTATTTCGACCCGGCTTAAGACCACTCGCGTTTCGGGTGTAAACGGAACTTTACGGTGCAACGCAACCACCCGCGGTTTTACGCGCTCTCAGGAGTTAGTTAGATTGTCGCAGAATTTTACGACGAGTCAAAAATTTCTCGTTGTAGATTTTCCCTGCGATTACATCAACCGTTTAAATATTAAGGAAATTAATCCGTAACTGACGGTTAGTTTGTAAACCGTCGCTTAGTGATATCTGTAGAATGAAACAAGCCTGTTACCTAGTAATATATTTCATTTGGAAAATGCGCGTGAATTCTTCCTTGGAATTGGATGTTCAACGTGCGAAACTCGTGCGAAGTAAAATTATGCTTAGTATAGAAATCTCTATTGTTTCCTAAATTATTCCTTCTTCGTTTTGGAATCTAAAAAATATAACTCTACAACATAACTATCTAGATACGTAGGAAGAAAGATATGGAAATGATAGTTTTGTAAAATTACAATATAAGACCAAGGTTTTTGACAAACCATACAAATGTGCAGTTTGTAAACCATACAATACGTGTTTTTGAGTATTTTGTATATATACTAAGTAATACTATATGCTCTAACGAAATGCGAAAAATAAAATGTAAAAAGGTGTATCAGTTTTGTTGAGCGATTTCACACGCGTATAGCATATAAAAATTAATTCTATGTTCAAATTTCTATCAAACAGAAGAATCGTATCTTGTGACTCAATCGGAGACTTCATTTAAATCCGGGACTTCTGTGAACATTTTTAAAAAGATAATTTTATAAAACTAATTCATAATTTCGCGTCACTTCGATAGAATAATCGAACAAATGAAATGAACGAAATGAGAAAGGCAATCTCTGAAATGGTTATTTCGTTTAGGTTTATTTTAATTTGCCGAATGCTTTTATCGTATTACCGTTTTATCATGGCGACGAGCGCAAAAAAGGGACGCGAGACTGAACGCGGCGCGTCTGTAGCCGATTCTCCTCTCTCGTTAACAGGCCCACGTTAATGTCAAGTTGGATAGGAAGGAGAAGGCAGTTATGCCATTCCGGAAATGCTGGAATGCCGTTGTGGCGCCAGAACCGTATATCGGCACACGACGAACCGCAAATCAATTTGCACGTCCCCTTCAACCACACCACGCCTCGTCACGTCGTTTCCTCGCAAGATTGAAATCGACGACTACGAGACGGAACCGAGCCGGCTAGTGCTGTCATCGTGATCGCACTTGCACGATGAATAGACCTATACCGGAAGACATATGTGGAACAATCTATGTCACATGGAATTGTAATATATAAAGAAAGACAAATTTTAACCTTTGTCGAAACAAATATTGACGACTAATTTCAGAAAATACGTAGAAAATTAATATGCTATTGTGATAAGCTGTTAGCATCATAAAAATAAATTACTTTGTGTTAACATACGTTGACAAATATATCTTACATGTTATTAAAGTATATATTCAACGTATGAAGGAAAATAACTTCGCCGAATATCGCTGAGTATTTTGTGTAATTTAAAACAAATGCTATTTATAACACTTTTTCTACTTATAACTGTTTTAAAGATATATAATTTCATCTGCTTATTAAATTAAATATACCGTTATCGCGTGCAATTAAAATAACTGAACTAAAGTCAAAATGGTATCCGTAATTGATAAAGTTGTAGAGATATTTTATAGATCGGTATTGTTTCGTTTTATCCGATACAGCGTTCAATTACGCTGAGCAGTGACAACGTTACAAATGATTAATGAAACCGATAAAATTACGCGCATTATCGTCGTCATCCGGGAAGCGATGCATCTGTGGTCCGCATGCTGGATGACAAACCCATTCGACGACAAGTGATAATTGCTTTTTTCATCGGGCATGATTTAAGGAAACGACAGTGAGACCGTGGGTGGTGATTCAGAGGGATGCAGCTGGTCCTGGGGCTTCTGGAATTTCGGACGGAGTTCGTTCGCGTCCATCGATCTCGCCGTTTTGCCTCTTGAATCATCCGAGACAGTAGCTATCGGCAGGAGCCAGGGTCCAACATGAAACAGAAGCACCGTTTCTTCGAATGGGGTTGAGAGAAAAAGGAAGAGCGAGGGCGGATACAAAGTCTGTAAAGAGCAAAATGGAAGGCTCAAATGATTAACCTGCGGCGCCGTAAGAGATCGTAAAGCCCGAGGGCTCGTGATGGGCCTATTCGCCATCAGCCAGGTTTCTCTTCGTCCAACAATCGCCATTAACCAGAACTTTCTTCGTTCAACAGCCTTTGTTCCGATTCTATCTTGGTAGATGTTTCGGTTGGGAGCCGCTGTAGCCAACTGTATCATATTAGTGGCAGTAATTACAAATCATTGGAGAAACTGGAACTGGCCAACCAGCCTTCTCGTCCCATCACACTGGCTTCGTAAAGCTGATTTCTTCTCGTACTTTTGCTTCTCTTCGTATCTCTTCGCTGGAGCTCGCGAATATTTTGTCATCGTATGTATTAATTTTGGGGATTGACGATTACCAGTGGAGAAGCATGTGATTCGAAATTGAACAGTGCTATTAATTTCCAGATCTTGCTTCTGTATACTTCAATTTCTGTTAAATTTTTTAGTCTTTTTAATATTTTTAATTATTTCGCAAAAATATTTGAATGATTAGTATCATTTGTTTGTCTATTATACGTGCATATACCGTATACTTATAAGTATTAGTATACACATTTCCTTTCTTATTTGTATAAATTGTTTCATTGCGTCTATTCACATCTTGCTTCATAAGACGTTTCTGCTCTTAATTGACATTTTATCGCTGATTTTAAAAGTAGACTATATTTACATTATGATCGAGAATGTAGATTTATGTCTTTTTGAAATCCATTTAGTAAGAGACGTTAAGTCACACTTTTTCAATATTGATACAAAGTGAGGAAACATCGATTGCGTTAATTATGCTTTTCCTTCCTGTATTGTAAGGAACAGATTCTTTCATTTCCAGTGACTAAGAACGATTAAGATTATTCATATGGCGTTACGTTAGAGAATGAAAAATTAGTAATAAATTGGAATCAATGTAAAATTCCACATGCTTTCAAGAAATAACTTACCATCGTTCCGGATTTCTCACGCGATTAAGGACGTAATATCTAAGCAGCGCTAATTACCTAATAATTTTAATTCCATCACGAAATATATACTATATTTATTCGAGCTTTTAAGGAACACTTATTTATATTCAATCAGTGTCTATGTTATGGATTTAAGAACTAGTACGCAGCTTACTTCCTAAAACGAATATGAATAATAAAACCATAATCTTATCGTAAACACTGCGCGTAAGAAAAACGAGTTATCTGCCCCGCGTCTACCCAATACCAACCGAACCATCGGATAGATTTGACTTTCTAATTTCGATGGGCAACTATCTTTATGCGTTGAATTGCTTGTTTTCTCCGTTAAAGGAATAGGCAGATACAAGTGAATGTATTTGCAAATAGATTTAGAAACAAGTATGGACTTTGAGAAAAATCGTTAAACATCGAATTCTTTGACAATTTCCTATACAACAAAGTATAAATATTGCTTCCTGTTTACATGTAAACGATCAATTTAATCAATCGTACTTTTGAACACACAAAAGATGTGAAAATAAATAAAGATTCCTTACATTTCTGATATATCTATTGATTACGTTACGATCAAAATGTTTACTTTTTCGTACAATTTTTATTCGATAGGAACATGAACATCCCATGTGTTTTATGTTTTTAATGCTTCTTGTTTATCATTAATATCATCCTAAATCTAGTTTCTGTTTCCAAAGAATGTTGAAGTTTAGTATCTGCAATATATCCTTCGTACCTTTTATGGAGTTCTATCGACGTCGAAACATTGAATGTTTTCCCAATGTTTTGGAGCGATGTTTCATTCGAGGCTGCTTGTACAATACATGCTGGAAGTTTACTATTCCTCGGACACGAAATTCCATACAGATTTGGTGAGACATACTTTGTCTCAAGTCGTAAATAAAGTCTGATGTACATGAAATCCCACCTTAGAAGGGCACGTCGTAATTTATATTTTGTATTCGTATGTATTAATTTGTGAACAATGCTATCGTCTGCTTGATTGTATTTGAAACTTTCTCCAAAGTCAAAGTAAAAGTTGAGTGTATCGTCACATACATTCATGAAGTTTTTTGGAGAAGAATTATAGGTAATGATTAGAATAACAAGACATACAACATTACTGGATTATCAATTAAATTGAAATATTGTTGTAAGATTTGTATACCGCGTGAGAATGGTTATTGGAGCGAGCTCGGCAATCTACAATACGAAATTATTATTACGATAAATTCAGTACCTCGAAGCAAATTAAGCTCTTGTAAGTGAAATGTTTATGTATAAAATTTGCTCGTAAATAAGAAGACTTTCTTTTTTTGGGACTGCTTCAGTTCAGTGAGAAAGCTAAAAACGAAGCAGGATTTATTCGATACACCCTGTGGAATCAATTGTATCATCCAATTATTTTGCTTGTTCGCTGCTACCCACGTGGGTCGCGTTTTTCTCCGCGGAAGCACAAATCGCAGAACGTATTACATTCATTTGGCGATTCAACGGATAAAAATATCTTTCAATATTTGGATATTCCTCGATGATAGAATTGTTAAATCTTAGAAACAATTGTATTAACAAATCGAATATCAATCAATAATGAAACTATTTAGTCGTTGAAAAAGTCGTATCCGATATGTGTGAATTATCTTGATGAATATCATCTGACGTTTAAATGAAACTAAGTGTACTTAAAAGATTTCACATGCATCGATCTAACACATTTGAAGTAATCGTGTATTTGAGGGAGATAATTATTCGTCTTAGAGTTGAGATAGAATCGACTGTAGATATTTCCGAACACCAGAAAGTAAGCAAAACTGACACCTTTCTCGTTCCGTGGTCAACGTAACCTCGTGATTGAGAGTTCTACCGAATTTGGTAAGGACGAGGACCGACCACCACGTAGAAGATCCGAAATGGCCAGTCGCGGCACAGGGCCGTTATCGAGACCCGCTTCTCGAAGAAGCGTCTAACAGAGAAACCCGCGAGAAAAGAAAACAAGACGTATCTCACGATCCGTAAGAACTAAGGCAGAACGATATACCGGGTGTCGTATACCATTAAATAACGGAATAAGATAAAACACACAACCGACAGAGGCTATATACGAACATATATACTGTCGGCAATAAATATTAGCATATCTCGATAGATATATTTGTACTAAATATCGATATATTTAGCTTAAATTGAATGGTTTTCCCTGTTTTTATCTTCTAATTATTTTATCACAAATCTATTATTTAATCGTATTACATATTATGCACGTTTTCTAACGTAAAATGCTAAACAAAGTAAAATCTGTTATAATTTCTCAGTATGCGTAACCAGTAGGTACCAGTAGGTGTCCTAATACTTCTGACCGGCAATGTACGACGAAGATACAGCGTATCCGCGTGGGAAGATAGCGTCGCAGGTAGGACGGTCGAATTGGTACGTATCGATAGGCCAAGATTCGAGACAAGATCCTGGCGTCGATACGGCCGGATGTACCATACCGAGGGCCCATTAATACGACGTGGTACCGTCTCATAAATACGGTGGCCGATACGAAAAATCACCAACGGCTAACGGCAGAGATGCGAGCCGGTAAATCAATCCCCTTTTCAGCCTCCGGTCACGCTCCCCGATACAAATAGACCGCATTTGTCAGGCTTCACAGAGAAAGAAACGCTTCATCTTTGTTGCCACCGCGGAAAACCGATCGTGCGAGCAACGAAGCTTTCGGTTCCGACGTGACGTTCAATCACTTGCCCCGGCCGTTCTTACGTTCCATCGCTGGATCATATCGCGGGACAATAAAAGCTCCGTTGCCTTTGGTATTTCCTGATTTTTTCTCGATGGAATTTTTCTCGCGGAAAGTTTGAATCGCGATGTTTTGGAAGTATATACCCGTGAGCATGTTAGTTATTCGTAACTAGAGGACGGTACATTAAATAAGTTTATGCAGAGTGTGCCAAGAACTTTGAATATCTTGAACATCTTCGTTATTTTTAGAAATCAGACGATTGCAATGTTGGATCGATGCAAATGAGTACCGCGTCGAGCACCTCTTATCATGTAAGACTTGAGCAGCTTCTGGAAAGCAGAAGATGTTTAAGCATAGGCTATTCTACCAGGAATGAATGAAGTTGAAAATAGAAATGAATCTACTAAGAATTCTACAGTATGCTATCTTTAAGTAGTAGAAGTGACTTTGAGATCTTCGAAAATCTTCCACCTGCAAAATGTTATGTAATGTAATGATAATATTTTTGATTGCTAAAGTTATCGAGATATCTTATGATATGTATGTACACGTTTCTATAAAAGTAAATATGTACGTATATGTGTAACATAAATACTACGAAATAGAAAGTATACGGGAAACAGCTGTAAATGGATTAATTTTTTTTCGTTCTTTCATAAAGGGAAGCTCTATTTCGTACAAAGTAAATATTATGTTATTGATAATAATAATTTATAAATTTATACGTGTTCAGAATAAATCTATAAATTCAACTTATCCATAGATGGAAATTTATGCGAGCAAGTTTTATTCTACATACACAATCACTTTCTACTCTGTTGTAAAATCACCCTGACACTCCCTGTATGTGTACTGTATACGTGTGTATATCGTATTCAAACGAACGTCTTGGAACACGCTTTATAGTGCCGCGATTTATCGTGGAGACGCGACCCGACACACAATCCGTTGTTTGCTCTACTAATTACAACGAAAAGCCATGTCTCGAAACGAAGCTAATTCAAGGTTAATTTACCGTTGTATTTGAACGTATTATTAGATACATATGTGCTGTGTCCAACGATCACGAGCATAGAGCCTATAGCAAGCGCGAAACATTGCTCAACCACTTGAACTTAGAACTCTAAATCTTACTCTGCCATGGTAAGTACATATTGCACATTAGTACTTACGTACATATGTACGTCGAAGGAGATCACGCGAGCAAGACTACGTGTCGTTCAACTCGTAATTACGATTTGTTTTTACGATGACAACTATGTGTGTTTATGCAAAGCTTCTAATCCATGGGGATTCAAAACGACAATATCTTTGCAGATAAGCATAACATACGAGAGTATACGCTCTTCCATGTTAAAATACATTGGCATCGTTCCAACTCCTGTTAAAGACTATATAATCTATTGGCTACCTGCAAACAAATTGGCCACCATGTATAACACGTAGTCGACGATTAGTGGATTAAAGAAACTGTCGAAACCATCTTTCTTTTTCTTTTATTGTCTTGGTATTAATATTGTATGTTATGTATTGTATGGAGCTGTAACAAGTTCTTTTGCTAAATATTGAAATGTCTTTAAAGAGCGGTTGAGAAACTTTTCGAAGAATTTTCTTTTATCGTACAAATTAGACGTTTCTTTTGTTGCTTTGTTGCGTTTCTTGATTGCTAAAAACGCCTACGCGTGAAGGGATACAAGTAAAGGCAGTTGTCTTTCCTTTTTCAGACACTGAATGATTAGTTTCTATTGTGTATTATAATATCGTCTATGCAAGTTTTGTCACTAATAGATTAAATTGCATTTTTACAACCAGTGAGTATAATGGCCGTTGTATGCAATTTTAAAAACCTATTCAATCGTAATTCTCTTAGCTATTGTGATACCGAGGATATAACGCCTTCATTAATTAGGTATAGCGTAGCCTGTTCCAATTTCGAGCACGGAATCATCAATCTAGAGGTTCTAACGTCAATCGCTAACATTCGTTTGAATTTTTTTTGAAATTCATATTTTTACATAGATATTTAATTCTTGGAAGAATTTTTTTACAAGAATCAGTAGAAAAATGTTAAGATTATTATGTATTCAATATAATCGTTCAAATACGACTCGAAAGATTTCACATTTCAGAAATATCAGACGAGATATTTTGATAAGAATAAAGTCAGATGTGTGTCCGAACTTTTATCGCGAAAGAATTTAATCGCAAAAGTGTGACAATTTGAACACGTCTGATTTGATGTATCGAAGGATCATAATGATCAAAATCGTAAAGATTCGATTATCAGCGATTTTCTAATCGCGAAGATTACTTACGTTCTATATGTTACGATTTCGAACGCCTCGACTTATAAAGATTTTATCTGTTTCAAATCATTTTTTTTTTTTTTCATTTTTTATTTCAACTGTATGCAAAAGTTCAACTGGTAATCAATTTGTAAAAGATACACAGAATATTTATTCGCAAAGATGCAATTTGGAAGATATCTTTGTTTTCTCATTATGAAACATACTGTATCAACAATTAATAAATATTGCTCATCATAGATCTTTATAAAATATAATAATAGATATTTTCGGAAAGAGTTTAATCGTCATTTAATATAATATATTGATCATAACATAAATCTACGATTAAAATGAAATTGTTATTGATAAAGATTTCTGTTTTTATCTCTTTCGCTCGTTCATCAAATCGAAGTAAATCCGCAAGAGAAAAAGCTTGGACACAGTCTCTAATTTATTAATCATAGAATACACTGGAAAATAGTTTGTTGTAATTAATACTTAGCTGTCGTCCTTACTGTTATTGCTATTCTTATTTACAACAAACTTAAATCAGATATCTTTATGTATGCAAAAGTTCAACTGGTAATCAATTTGTAAAAGATACACAAAATATTTATTCGCAAGGATGCAATTTGGAAGATGTCTTTGTATAAAGTTTTTTTTACTTTGACACTAAATTTAAACCCAAATTTGTCCCCAATTTTTTTAAAATTTCCTATATATTCTAAACAATTTTTCGGTACAAACAGACAGGATAATTTGTTGCATGTTGACAGTAATAATGAAGACACTCAGTCAGAGAGTGGCTGTAAGTCACGTGTAAAAATCTATTGCAAATAAACGAACAAACGTAAAAGAACTGACGTAATAGGTGGAATACATTACTCTTCTTTGAGTAAATTTGTGCGAAGAATGTTACGTAGACAGCGACAACTGTTATCCTATGATTTCGATAATTATCCCACTAACGATGTGATTATCTTTCATTATCTCAATTTATTAGTCCAATAATATCAACTAATTTTGTAACGCAACGATGGAAGCATTTGTTTATCCAATTAACAATTGCGTTTTTTATATAACGATCGAACGGAAATAAAGTAAGAATTTTCAACAGATTGGGTAATTATAGCGTTGTTTCCTTGAGTTGCTGCTAATAAACAAAGTTAATATCTAAACTATCGTTTGTATCATCGATAATCCAATAAACATTTCTCGCGTAACAGTAATTTTAACGTTATATAACGTTAACTTGTTGGAAAATATCAAGATATCTAACATATTTTTATTTAAGCCATTCGAAGCCATTTAAAAACACACTCAAAGATATAAATATTATCATTTTAAGGATAATATTTATTTAGGAAATCAAATCAAAACACCGCTCGTGTGTTTAACTTTCACCTGTTTGGCAACTTGTTTAAAATTCTTCAATCTCCCGTATTTATTAAACACAACTCTCTCAGCAATTTTGGTATACATAAGTGGTAAATAAAAACGAAGATATAATTCACTTATAAATACCATTTACCCGCCTTTTAAATCCATAACGTGATAACTGCTGAAAGTCCATAAAGTTCGAACGATAAATGATGTAAGTGGTAAAATGAACAGAAATGTTTTACTTTCGTTTCTATCAGAAATCTATGCTTTCCACACTTACGTTATTTATCATTGCAGCTCTTCGATTAATTTTCTACTTCATTTTCTACTTCAATTCGCATCTTTTTATTGCGAACCAATTTCCTGAAAACCTTATCTCCCTTAATTGCATTAGACTCGTAGCAAGACCAACGGCAAGAACTTTAATTGCGTGAACTGTTGAACGAACTAACACGTCCCTCAACGAGCTCAGACAAACGGAGTTCCAGTGTATGGTAAATTCCAGGGAGGCAGGGTAATTTCGAGAAAAAGTTGGCCTCGAAGAATAATTGATTTCTGATCCATGGTGGAAAGAAAGAGGTCGCGTAACCGGCTGCACGTAATTATAGCCCAACATAGCATCTAGTTTCTCGAAAGAAGGCGTCCCGCCTAGGAGGAAGTTGTGTTTCGCGCTGCCGGACGCGACGCGACGCGACGAGAGGAAAGGAACGAAACTCGCGGTAAAACGATGTGTGAGGTCTCTTCCACATCCACGTGTGCCTACCGAAACCGCCGCTTTGTTTCGGATTAAGGAACCGCCCAAATCCGTATTGCGTTACGCGGTCGAGGCACGTATAATCACTCTGAAACGTAAAACCAAATTAACGCGGATTCTGGCCACTCACTTGCCTGTCACACGGCTATCGTCGTTGGATTTCTTTATCCAATCGTCTCTTTATCATCCGACCTACGTTCCTCCCTTCGTTATTTCATCATTTCTCTTGCATATACTCGCTTGTAAGTGTGGTGGTTATACGAAATATTGGTATGCCACTGTATTTATTACAGCTGGGATTTTCATGCATTTTTATATGGAAGTTAAATTTAAACCTAAATTGAAAATATATATAGGGTGTATATAATATGCAGAAATATATATAAAGCAGTCGAAGTAAGATATTCGTCATGATTTTTAGTAGGTGAGACAAATCTCCATTTAGAGTTTATTTCGTTATCGTGTTCTGATCGTGATTCTGTTTCGTTACGTGTATCTATAAAAATGTAAATTCGCAGAAAAGTCTGCGATCGACTTGCAACACTTACATATTAATCGATTAATTACATCGAAGTATATTAAATTTTGTTTCGCTTGGTTATTAGTACTCTCGTATAAAATTTCATACTGTGAAAATGAAATACAGTATATGATGGAAGATGCTTCATTGAAAAATAATAGCGTGTACCAATACTGTTTGTAGACGTTACATTGTATATCCTTTATTGATGAAATTTACTTTCACAATATTACTGAGTCGTTTCATCGTACAAGTTGCATCTCTAACATGTCGGAAGCTTGACAGGAAATTAATGAAAATCATTGTGAGTTTAATCGTGCTTTCTCATCTACAGACTATATTTTCTATCTAATATTTATCGATTGATTGGCGATTTAGAACCTGGGCAGAATTTAGAATGATACATCGACAGGTTCGTAGTAAAAATAAATAGGAATATGAATATAATTATGTCCATATCTCGGTAAAAGTTCAGAACTTGTTATTTATGATATAAATAATTTGTCAAAAATATGCAATTACATAATTGGGTTATAAACGTATTTTTAATCGCTGCAAAAATAAAATATTCGAGACACGTCGTTTGATAATTTTATCAAGCACGCTACACCCTTGGACAAAAAGATAGCACATGTGTGCTATCATTAATTTCTCATAGATAGAGTCCGAATTTCCCAAGTTTGACGAATGGCATATAAACAGTACCTTGTAGTAATAAGGTATATGAGCTTGAAACTGTATCTTCGCTATTCCTCTTGTATTTATCAACAATGATTGTGAAATCCGGTCGGCGAAATGATAGCACACCAAGCATTTTGTTTCCATTCCTTAGTATTTCTGTGTATTCTGAGTGGTGTAGACGTAGTGAAAAGTAGAAGAATTTCATTAGAAACCTTACAAATTTCGATTCAAACAATGGGACGTGGAAAACAGCTAAATAGTGAAGAGATTCAAACAGTTTTGAAATTAAAGAAAGAAAACTTTACTATTTCTAAAATTGCAAAAGTTCTCAGTAGAAGTCGGAAAGTCATTTATAATTTACTGAAAGATGTAAATAATTATGGAACAAAAAAAAGCAGTGGGAGACCTTCCGCGATTAGTACTCGTGAAAAACGTGCAATTTTACGTGCCGCGTCAAATTCGCTTCTCACGTCACGTGAAATTGCAGAAAAAGTTGGCGTAAAAACTAATCCTCGGAATGTCAGACGTGTACTACAACAATCCGCGCACATAAAGCGGATGAAATTAAAACGAAGACCAGCTCTAAAGCAGATTCACAAGGAGCATCGATTATATTTTGCAAAAGAACATATACGGTGGAACAAGAAGTGGAGGAAAGTTATATTTACAGATAAAAAAAGATTTAATTTAGATGGCCCAGATGGATTCAATTTTTACTATCATGATGTAAGAAAAAAAAAATTGTCACAAATACGGCGTCAAATGGGTGGAGGTAGCATTATGCTTTGGGCAGGTATTGGGTATAACGGAAAGACTGATTTAATATCAATTCGCAGCAAGATGAATGCTATAACCTATCGTAATTTGATACAAAATCAAATTGCAAAGTACGCAACACATATTGCGAGACAAGATTTTATTTTTCAGCAAGATAATGCTGCAGTTCACACCGCTAAGGTTGTGAAAGAATATTTTTCAACAGAAAATATTGCAGTTTTGGACTGGCCTGCATGCTCCCCCGATTTAAACATAATCGAAAACTGTTGGAGTAAATTAAGCAATGCCGTTTATAGAGAAAATAGGCAATTTGAAAGTATTAATCAGTTAAAAAAGTGCCTTGAAGAGGAATGGAGAAATATATCGCTGGATTATATTAGAAAACTATATCGTTCTTTGCCGAAACGAATGCTGGAGGTGGTGGAGAATAAGGGAGGATCCACACATTATTAAATTTTAAAAGGTTTTTTATTTTTGTACAATTTAGTAGATAATAAACACTACAACTTTTGAAAGTGTGCTATCATTTCGCCGACCGGATTTCACAATCATTGTTGATAAATACAAGAGGAATAGCGAAGATACAGTTTCAAGCTCATATACCTTATTACTACAAGGTACTGTTTATATGCCATTCGTCAAACTTGGGAAATTCGGACTCTATCTATGAGAAATTAATGATAGCACACATGTGCTATCTTTTTGTCCAAGGGTGTATATCTTCAAATCTCAATGGATTACTTAGCTTTCTATCTTTTTTTATTGTGGCTCGTTGTTATATGTATACTGTGTGCTTTGTTACAGGATACTTGTAGAATAGCCCAGAGATTTATCTAATAAATGTTATTTTTTCAAAATTTGCAATTTATACTATTATTTATTATTAGGTACTGTCGACCATTAGGTAGCTTTCACGTTTATTCAGTATGGATTTATTTTCGCTTAATGTGTTCAAAGTATAGAATATCCATCAATTAATTACGTTAATTGAACAATTTATATTACAGTTAAACGTGAAATCCATTTCAACACCTAAGAAACAAACACTTGAGAATATTTCGATTTGTCGATGATAAGAACGTAAAAAGTTTTCTTAATTGAGGTAGATAAAATCAATGCGATATTAAGCAAAACATTTGATTGAAATTTAATTGCAACGAAGAACCGTTTTGATACAATTTTATGTAAATGTTCCGTGTTTGTGTAAGTTTTGTAATATTACAGCAGAGATGTAGCTGTCAAAGAAATCACGTTAATATAGCATGATAAATTATAAAATTATATAAATATAAATTATAAACGTACTATATAAATATAAATATATATATAATATAATATAAATATATATACGTACACATTGTTGAAAAATTCACTGATACATAAACCAATAATATTATGTAATTATTAGGCATAGAAAATATCCTTTACTTTAAATGTAGCTAATTTATTGCCTTCTAGCATGTTTATAGCATCAAGATATAATTTTGAAAATAAATGAATCATCTCAATAATGCTCCTGCAGCAATGGAATTCTGACAACATCACATTGACCTACATAATTAATTGGTGGGAATGCTGAGACACAAGTCATGATATTGTAGTAAAATAAATAATATATATCGTAGTAAAGATAGTGTCAATAATTATTAAATGTAATATCAGATTTAAAAAAGTTGATTTTGAAAAATATTCATTTTAAATAAGTGACATCTTGGTAATCGTGCGAAGCGTGAGATCCGGAAACAAGACAAGTTACATCTCATTGTATAAAGTGTTAGTCTGCTCTGTAATGATAAATAAACATATCATTATTGTAATTCAAGGAATTCAGAGAATACGTGTTATCTGGAAATCGGTACTTTGGTATTTCCCTCTTGCATCCGGGTACATAGGTCCCAAAATATCTTCTCCCTCAATTTAAAAAATAAACAGTTTATTTACACTGAATTTTTACCTCAGTAATGCGTAAAAGTATTAGCACACAGTAGGTTCTGTTTTAAAATTCCACGTAAATCCATAAAGCTTGGAATTCTTTACCTAATATTTTCTTTTACTTCGTGTAACTTTTAAGCCTAAGATTTAAACAGGTTATAATTCATGATCATAAACAGTTAAATACAGTAAATAATAATTGCAATTAACAGCTGTAAAATCGATAATAAAATCAATTCTAGAATAAACATGATACTAAAAGAATAATGACTCGAAGAAGCAACGTAAGAACTGATATAACAATAATCGAAATCTAATGTTAGAAATATTGGCTCCTTATAACATTTTCTTTTTCTTCATGTAACTTTTAAGCCTAAGATTTAGACATGTTATAATTCATGATCATAAACAGTTAAATACAGTAAATAATAATTGCAATTAACAGTTGTAAAATTGGTACTAGAATCAATTCTAGAACTGATATAACAATAATCGAAATCTAATGTTAGAAATATTTATTTAGAATAATAAATCGATGTAATACCCTATGTTCAAAACCTTATCTATGACATTTATATATGTAAAGTTTAAAATTGGAAATTTGTGCAAATAAGAAACCTTGATGAGAATCTTTTGTAAGAGAATCCGATCTACGTTATTTTAATAAATTTGCCGTAAATAAATTTCAAATGGATTCAAAACCTATATTTCGATGTATTTAATAAAGATCAAATAAGGAATTATTTTTGTATAAATATACATAGGAGCGTGCAAGAAATGTTCATATAGTATCATTCTTGTTCAAAGATATATATGAAATTTCATATATATTGTTAGAATTTAATCTTCAAGTTAAGATTAATAATCTTTGAAAGACACAATATTTGTGTTGAAATAATATTCAGTGATGCTTATTAAACAAAACTACAGAACCTGATGTATATAAGCGAGTGATATAATTAACAACGTATAGAAGAATTGTTGATTGTTGGCCAGTTACTCTCAGACTAGACGTAGGTAGTGACCCATGATCCCTTAAATATTTTGAGGTCCACTCTCTATACAGTAATGAGTATGACCTGTGTAAGTGTCCTGCTCAAATGCCTGTGTGAGTGCCCGTGTAAGAGTATTGTAGCTATGCGTGAAATATCGTTGTATTCCAACATATATACATATATTTCAATAAATTTTTTAATAAATAAATTTCAAATGGATTCAAAACCTATACTTCGATGTATTTAATAAAGATCAAATAAGGAATTATTTTTGTATAAATATATATAGGAGCGTGCAAGAAATGTTCATATAGTATCATTCTTGTTCAAAGATATACATGAAATTTCATATATATACATATATATACGTTAGATCGATCGCAGGCGAATGTCTTGCGAACGAATTCTTGACACAATGTTATGCGAGAATAACGTTCTTATTAACGAGCCATTTCACGGTTAATTTGTCGTAATTGCCAGGGAAGCGCATTGCGTTTGTTGCGCGAACAGCGGCCCGATTTGACGGCTCGGTATGATTTACGCGCTGGAGATAAAGAGTCTTCGATTAAAGCGCGCCTCCTATCCCGAGGGCGTATTGAGGCGTTTATAATGCAATTACGTTTCGTTTCTGTCCTGACCTTTCCCCGCGGCCTTCTGTGACCAACATTTCCTCTTATCGTGTCATTCGGAACGGGCAACTTTATTGCTCTGCCACGAATCGATGCGTATTACATGCAACTTTTCACGCGCCGACACCACGTTGCAACGAATACGATTAGCAGAACTACTGCATTGAGTTAACGAGGAATTAATGAATTCTATGAAAATTTCTCCTTCGAAGCGATGAATTATGAAAGAACCAAGAAGGAATAAATTAATCTCAACGAAGGGTCCGATCACATTCTTCGCTTCGATCAAATTTATTGCGAAATTTTTAATGAAATACATAAATAAATTATAGGACTGAAATGAAAGGAATTATTAACGTAATATCCTATATTGTTATATATAGAGATACGGAACTTATATCCTTAATCCTACCTCGAAGGTTCTTAAAAAATCATTAGCATACAAGTGGAACGGGATGTCATGCATATTAATAATTCTTAACGATTCTTAATATGTATTTTGTTTCTTCTTTTTTTACATTCTTAGATATTTTAGGTAGGTTCTTCCACGGTTTTTTAAAAAAAGTTGTCTAACGATAGAAGAATATGATTCGTTCAGAAATTATTTAAAGGATCAGGATTAAAAATCTATTTATCTATATTGCGCAATTTGCTTTACTGCTTTGGTTTAGCAATAGCGTAGATCGGTGTAACTTTTTAAATTTATTTCATTGCCAAATATGTTAAAGAATATTCGTGTATGTCATCAAATCGTTACAGTTACGTAACATCTTCAATATTTGAAACATTTTGATTTAAAATAATGTTGTGTTTTGGTACCAATAAAATAATATGAATAATCGGTATATACGTTGTAAAAGCAATGCACTGATTTGGATCAAAAGTATTGAAAGTAATTGTATAAATAAGTAATAATTAAAGATAATGTAAGAGGAAATGGAAATCTTAATATAGAACTACATTCCCCTTTATTTTATATGTATATCATTTTCTTGAAACACGATGTTATACAGAATTTATTTTATTTATAGCAGTTATTAAAACAAAATCGTAATGTTTTTACAGCTGTTAAAAAGCTTTGCTATCTACTGATCATTTGGAAACCTCTAATTTAATAGCTGCTAACACAGATTTCTTCATACCCTTCATACAACATATATTGTATTATCTACGATCGATAACATTCATATCATTGACCTGGTGATTGACCATTGATCTGATGACCTAACCATTGACCAACAGACAAGATACGGAACATTGATTAAATCATTCACTATGGCTTGTCTGTACTTGAATGTCACGTCTATTCCTGTGTCTCAACTATATACATGTATATGTATATCACGTGTAAGTATTGTAGAGATTTCTTTTATCGACGTCATTGATCTCCAGTAGTTGAATTTGTGAAAACATGCATACTTCGCAATTACAGTTTACTATAAAGTTCGAAGAACGTATACATTAGAATATCAATGTAAACTTGTTTCTTATACGTTGCAATTTTATCCAGTGTACTTATATTAAAATTGGGATGCATACTACAATAATAATAGAAAATTTTTTATTATTATAAAATATAATAATAAGTGATAATGAAACATTTGATAATTATATATTTATATAACTAAAATATATTTTGCAAAAAAATATTTGCCAGGTGTGGGGTTCGAACCCACGCTCCCAATCGGGAACCAGAACTTAAGTCTGGCGCCTTAGACCGCTCGGCCAACCTGGCGAGTTGATACACAGTTTTTTCATTATGAAACATACTGTATCAACAATTAATAAATATTGCTCATAATAGATCTTTATGAAATATAATAATAGATACTTTCGGAAAGAGTTTAATGGTCATTTAATATAATATATTGATCATAACATAAATCTACGATTAAAATGAAACTGTTATTGATAAAGATTTCTGTTTTTTTCTTTTTCGCTCGTTCATCAAATCGAAGTAAATCCGCAAGAGAAAAAGCTTAGACACGATTTCTAATTTATTAATCATGGAATACACTGGAAAATAGTTTATTGTAATTAATACTTAGCTGTTGTTCTTACTGTCATTGCTATTCTTATTTACAACAAACTTAAATCAAATATCTTTATTTCTCATTTATGAGCTTATGTCAATCTCGTTTTGTAACTCCTTTACATTGCTTTTTGAGAAACTCTACTATTTCTGATGACTTGAGATGGCTTTCATTAGTCTTCTAGTCCACTTTCTTACATTGATAAGTTAACAATAGCTATTTTTTAAGTACATGATTTTGAATTGACGAATCTCCAAATAAATAGCAGTTCTATCTCATTTCAATAATTTCTAACACACATACAGTGGCGTGAAGAAGGTTTCAGAACTTCTCTTCGTGTTACGATAGATAAAGAGATATACACAGTACATATATCATGATCTGTAGATCTTTTCTATGATAACATATCTGTCATAAATTGTAGTGTTTTGCCTCTTTCTTTTACAAGGAATTACTAAAGAACAAATATTAATATTCGTGCTTTTTTTGTTTTTCGTATTTCTCCAATTGTAACAATAAAAATGATTTATATTATACTTCCACTGTGTAGTAGAAAATCAGATTGTATCATAAGTCAAATAGAACTGATGCTATGGCATCGTTTTCAATATGCCATCTTCTTGAACTTGCTAAGAAATCTTTTTATCATAAGTACTTTGTATGATAAGCTACACTTAATATTTAATTGATAAAATCGTACGTAAAAGAGCTCTTTACGTACCTAAATGTTCTTTATTTTTATTCTAACATAAAGGGAAATTCCGAAAGCTTCTTCACGCCACTGTATACTGTATAAGAGGAATAATCCAAAATAGCAAGGAAACACATGTAAGAAGAAGACCGAAGTGCGGTATTAAAAGCAAAGTATAAAGTAGTACAGACTATATAACGACAAGCATAGAGAGAAACATGAAGTGAACAAAAAGCATAGGTATTATAAAAATAAGGAAGAATTGTTTGAAACATGTAAACGTGACAAAAATAATAAAAGATATGGTTCTGATATAAAATAAATCACAATGTATTTTCTATCTTATACGAATATATTAAAATATATTTTTACGCTCATAATTCACGATAGTTTAATTAAGCTTCCACATTTTGAAGCTCTTCTCATACTTGTTTTACAAACATCACATACTATTATTATTGCCATCATATTATAAGTGTTGCAGAGAAAAGGAAACTCAATAGCACAGAATAAGGATTACCGGTAATCAGCAGATGGTAATATTCTCTTCCATCGATAGAAGCACAATACATTGAAAGAGTAGCGTTATTGGGGCTCACAAACAGAATTCAAATGGAGCCGACTCGGCGGAAAAGCAGATCTTATCGTAGTGAACTGTCAGGGGTGCATCACCGGATTGCTCCTATCCCTGCCGGCTCCCAACGGTCCCGGTTCATCCCCTTTGACGCCCGACTCAAATTCTACCCCGATATCGCTCTGACGCAAAAGAGCATACGCAGTAACGCGTCAACATACTTCTCGAACCTTCGTAATTGCTATTAATGTGAAAAACGAAACGAAATACGAATTCCTATAAGTTCTAACCGTATCTTCTATTTATTTCTGTTAGAAGATATTTATGTCCTGCGAGAAATATTCATGGTTTACATGCGTATCAATTTTTAAACCTAATGATCTTGAATTATACGGGTGAACATGATTGTGTGATGAGTATAAATTTGTATAAATTTGTTCATATTACTTGAAAATTATTTAGATTCGTATTCATTTTGAATTTTTTTATTATTATTAAGCCTTGTAAAAGAAAATAATTTTACCATAAATACGGATACTTCATCTTTCTATCTTGAATTTACTTAGAACGAGGAAAATTGTTACAGAATTTCCATAAAATTACTCCTTTTGTTTCCCTCTCTCTTTCTTTTCTGAGTGATCCCTCTCTTTTTAGATTCCAATTAGATCGAGCGCGACATGCCTCGTATAGAATTTTATGGGATCGCACGTGCCAAAAAAAAAAAAAAAGTAAGCTGACTGCTCGTGGTGGATTGGTGGGTAGCAAGAACCGCGCTTGTTTGTATCAGAGGATCGAAACAGCTAAGCGAGAAAGCCTATTAGTGTACTGAAATATAAAATGTACAACATAAAGGCACTTCAGCGTTCAACGCTGTTAAATTCTGCTTTATTTCTCACTTATTCAAACGGTCCAATAGCAACGTTAATAATTAATTTAGAAACAGAAAACACTAATTATCGAAACAATAGACATAAAATGAGAAGATTGAGAAAATGATTTGCAGTTGTATTAATAATTAATCATCGAGCGTGCCGAGTGCGCCGAGTGTCGCTATATCGCACAGGAAATAATGGCAAACTGACGGATCCTCGATGAAAGAACGTGTTTTCGTAGGGGTTGGCACGGAAAGAAATATTGCAAGAAGAACGATTTCGTATTGTATCCACGTTGTAACGTTTGCAATGGGACACGTGGCTGCCATACCGCGTGCCACGTGTCGACCAATCTAAATCTAATAACACAAACAGCTTTACAATAACGCGCGCCGTACGCGCTACCGTTTGCTGGCCGAGGTAACAGGACACCATGTGAACTAATCGGACCGAAGTGGTCCTCGAGATCCTGTTTCGCTATTTGTTGATCCCGACGTGGTTTCTCCTGGGAGCTATGCCGTTGAAGCAAAAGATGCTCGCGGCGATTAAGTTGTTATTTCCATGTAATACGATAATTATTATTAGATTGCTGATACTGATGCAATTCTATTATTTGCGAATAGAACGTAGATGGAAGTTTACTTCGCGAAATTAATTTTCACAAGATTTGATAAACGATTGGAAAAATTGCGAAGGGAATTAAGCTTCCAAAATATGAAATAAATACGACTTTTTAAAGTGGACAATTTCATACAATGTACGAAATTTAAAGTTGTAAATCAATTAAACATAAGAATAATGTTACTACATAAAATATTAATATTAACTCAGTCAATGGAATAAAAATTGTAATCATTAGACAAATATATTATTTTATAAAAATACACAATATTTTTTGTGTGTTTCAAAGATAATATTTCATCATAGGTTTATCAGAAAATTTACTATATTAAAAGTAATAACAATGTGATTACTTGCTTGTTATTTTTAATAGTTGCTACTATTTATAAAACTCCACACTAAATTCGCTAAATTAAATCAACGTAAGGGGAGTCACAAATAAATTTCGTATGTTTGATTTTAATTCTCAAAAATGTAAGTTTAATTTATTTTAATATACATCGACGAGTGTTTGTACGCGCGTATACATGCTCATGTGCGTTCGCATGCGTACAAGAACGACGCGCCATGTAAAAGATGACATTGTGTGATCGAACGAAAGTGATAATTAATATTATAATCATAAGATCACAAGATCACAGAGCGTTTGTGGCTCCGGGACAAAGAACGCGTCTTCCACAATGGAAGTCAGCTTGTTGAGTCGATATGCAAAAAGGAACTTTTTACAATAATAACTTTTAACGATTTTCGCTCCAGAAGAAACAAACGATAAAATTTATGCTTGTAAATTGCTGCAAAATCTGAACTAATTGGAGATTTCAATTCTGCAACGGTACATGCTTCGTATACTTTCGTGAGATTCGTTTTCTGTGAGTGAAATTAGTTTTGGGCCGGCTTATCGAACGATTCAAATCAACTATACGTTTCTATACAATTGCTACGGACGAATCCAATTTTTAACGTTATTTCCTAATTCATATCGTTATCCGTGATTTTCCCTTCAGACATTCTAATCACCGTTTCCTTCTTTCTTCTTTTTTCATGAATACGAATCAGTATAAATGTACACGTTGGAAGAAACAAGTTTTCTTTTTTACCGATAGTAGAAATATCCATGGAAAACAGCTGGGAGTATTTATTTATTTATCATTATGATCACGCAGTCGATTTGCCCGTTAAAAGATTGGATCGCCAGCGTATTAATCAATATGAATAAAGCTATGACGCTCTACGATTATTTACATCTATGTATAATAATTTTCGCCCTACAATCACGTTAATATCGTTTCGTTGGATTCCTGGAAATAGTTTTTATCTTTTTGTACATCGCAACAATATTTACAAGGAAATTTACAAATTACAAGTTAGATGTTACGCTACCTAGCCGATATTGGTTAGTCTCTTAAAACGTACGGGTAGGAAGATAAAATTTCAAACTCGAAAATGCTTTCTAAAACTATGATGTCTGTTATTCAGTGATAAGCGATATGTCCGTCTAGTGGTGTCAGTTTTATTTCCTAGACCCTCGTTAGCCTCTTTGCTTGCTTTGATATAAAATTGCTCAGCACCCTGTGAACGTCCCCGCCTGCGTATACTATTGCCTCTTCTGTAACTCTCGAACAACTAGGCGTTTATATCGTTAGAAACATCGTACTACAAAGTTGAAGAAAAACACCTTGAAAATACTTTGTCGTAAGTTTTAGAACTTTTTTAATAATTTCGTATACGAGAGGAGACGCAGGGCAAAGGAGGTACTCGACTCTATCGATAAGAGTGATCTTTTCGTATCGAGATAGCTAGATTAAAAATAGCGATATCGGAGACACGAAAAGAGAATAGTCATTCGGCTGCTTTTCAGAAATGCTAATCAATCCTCCAAATTGCCATTTAATTTTACATTCTATGACAGAATAGAAAACTCGATCCTCGAAACACTGATAAGATCGATTAATTATTTAAACTAGTAGTAAATTCGATTACTAGAACAGCACGTTACGATTCGTTTAAATAATTATGGTTTTACTTACTAAATAGCAATTTGAACGAGTTTCAGTTCCTTTTGTTAAAATAAATATCAAATCAATTCGTTCTAAAATACAATTTTACGATAAATAATTAGATATATAAAAGAAATAATTTATTCGTAAATTTATTCGATATTTCTTAACAAAGAAACGGATGTATTCGATTTCATTCTCTAAAAATTGTATTATACATGTGAACCGAACGACTATATCAGTAGATGAAGAAAACACCCCTATGTGCTTCGATATGTATCATTCCTTAACTTATTCGATCATCGTTAATGATAAAACGTTATCGATTTTTGTTTGCTCTGGTTTCGATATATTCTCACACTAAAACTGAATTCATCGCTCAGCTCCGACGAAAATCATTACACAAATGCTTTTCTGCGACGGTTTCTTCTTCCGTTACGCGGCAACTGGAGAAAAGGTAAAGTGCGTGAATCGAGAGGACCGGTTTCGATTCAAGAAAGCCATTGTCAATCGCGAATACGATGATTATCAGAATATGCAAATTCGTTGAAATCCTGTGCATCGATGGATGTCGCTTTCGTGAACATATAGCCCCTCGATATTTTCGTCGGAGCTTACATCTCGTAACACTATTTGCCGTTCGACGAGAGCAATGGACTGGCGGCGTTTGAATATCCTTGACTGCAGGTGGGCAACATAAATGGATTCATGTTGAATGGTGAACCGACCACTTCTCCTAGTCCTGCAACATACCCACTGTCGGTTATATGTTAGTGTCATTCACTATAGCTTACAAGTTAAGAAGTAATTAATGAACTGGCGATTCGAAAACACGTCCCTTTTAAATTGTTTTAACATTACTATAAATGAGAATGTTTAACCGAAGCGCAATTATATATGTTTAAGAAAAATTGAATCGAAAACATATACGGTCAGTCGCAAGAGATTATGTGCTTACACTCCATTAAAAAACAATAAAAAGTTGGATTATAATATTTGAATATAGAAAGAGATTTCTCTTGTATTAAATTCTTTATATTTGTTCAGCGTGTTTTTCACGTTATTTTAAAATTACGCCTAAAGAATGTGTTCATTCGTTCGATTAAAATTTCTTTATTTATCCTCTTGCGCTTAGCAACGAAAATGGAGTTGATTAAAAACGGAGACAGATCAATGCGAGATCGGATAAGGGGAAGCACACTTTACTCTATGAAATCGTAATATGAAGTGCGTTCTGCAATCACCAGTTCAAACAAAATAAATTGAATTATACTAGTATAGTTATTTAATTGTTTCTAGTGCTTGTAGTACTCTAGTACTTTACTATGTGTAGATAAATAAAATAGTAAAAAGTTCAAGGACAGTAGCAATATAAATACGTAGAAATAAAATTGTAATTTAAATGTAAGAGATAATAGGAGTAAATGTAGAGTAATTTTTTCATGCATATCTCTATTTATATAAATTTGATATCTGCACACTCTAATTGTAACATATATGTATCACAGGGTTTAATAAACAGGAGTAATTTTATATCGATGACTAGTGCTCATTACAAGATGAAGAATTATATTTGGAACTTTGTGCTATGTCGCGTCGTTTGGACACGTGCCAACAAAACGACCGCTCTAACGATGCCAACGTTCATTGGTTAAGTGGCTTTCTTAACAATCGACAGCAATAAACGATATTATAACGTTTCGCCTACGAGGGTACTCGTGTATCACGATAATAATAAAGCTACGCGAAGCGTTTCACGCCTTTAGCAAATAATTTCATTTTGTAAATTTGTTTTAAAGTATAGAACAATAAATATCGAACAATATAAAATTTAACACGAAGCGACCTTGAGAAAATTCTAGTCACTCTTATAATTTAGTACAATAATTTTAAAATTGATCGTGAAATAATTTTAAAATTGATTAAATATTTGAAAAATTGCATAAAAAATTTCAAAGGCCACATAGATTACATCCGAGTCATTATTTAGTGTCAAACATCAAAAATTCAAAGTAAAGATTCAGCTGAATATCCAAACATAATACATCTCATAATAGCGATACATACAGAGGCAACTGAGACGTAATATCCAATTTAATGAAATCAAGGACGGGATGGGGATTATCAACTATTCATAAATGAACGTGTGTGTACATACATCCTCGAGTCTCGTCTCTCGTGCATGTTTCTCATAATTCTTTAATCGCAGTGCATAGGGTGGTTGTGATGGTGATGATGGTGGTTGTGATGGTGGACGGTTAGCGGTTACTGGGCGGCTGTGGCGAGGTGGTGCTGTGTGGACCAGTGCGGTGGGACTGAGGTGGTCGGTGGTCGTACTACGGGGGCGAACGCACTCCCATCCCCGGACGTATAGAAAATGCCATACTGTTCGTGCGCTAAAACGAAAATTTCACATAAGGGAAAATCATAAAGTGCGTGCGCCAGAACCATACGTATACGTAACAAGCGCATGCGTGCCATAGTTTTACGTGTACACAAATTCACACACAACATGCATATTAAATTACAGGTCAAAATGTATCGGGAAGGTACTTTTGTTAACTTTCTTTTCATTCGACCGGAATAAAATAGAATTTTCCATCACTCTCTTAGGACAGACATACATTTCGAATTGTCGAGAAGTTACAAAAATCATGAAGCGGAATCGGCAGGATTAAGTAAATAAAATTGGAAAATACAGAGATAAGGTTGATATTATCGAATGAGATTTACTTACGCGATGTATAAAGGGTCGGGCTACCAGTGTACGGATTGGCTACCGAGTAACTTCCGTTTGTGCTGTGACTGTGAGGTGTGCTAGCAGAACTTCCGCAATAACCACCACCGGTCACGACTCCACGTGGACTCGCGCTACTGCTTTGCCTATAGGCGTCGGCGCTACCACCGACGCTTCCTCCGACGCTACCACCACCGCCACCTCCGCCTGCAGCACCAGCTCCTGTCGTCACGGAACTACCGTCTAGAAATAGAAACCTGCCCGTCAGACGAACTCGTCAGTATTTCATTATTCTGTTCATAGCGTCTTGCCTATTACACCCGAACGAGGAGGAGATGACGTATAACGGCGGATAAGCGCGTTTATTTCGAGCTAATTTTAAGTTTCTTATCGGTTATTAATATCGAAGCAGTTAGAGTCAATTCAATCGTTCTGTTGTACTTTGTATAATATGTATAATATTATATGAAAGACGCTATTTAGACGTAGAGAAGTGTTATATATGTTTCTATTTTGATGCTGTTTGTAGAAGAAGCTGAAGAAAAGAAGAAGAACAAGTTTAAAGCTAAAGAAATAAATTGGCTTTGCGCGTCAGTACTCGACTAATTGTTTAACAAATGATGTTTGGTCAAGTTATACATCGAATATTAAATGCGCAGAACTGGTTATACAAGTTCAATGAAACAAATAAAATTCGCGTTTGAGATCCCGCGTGGAACGATGCAATAACTCATTATATGTATTTATTAAGAGATATTTTAATTTTGAATATGTTGTTGACCATATATATATATATATATATAGACAATATTAACTTCCGCAACAGATGCTATTTGTAATTAGCGTGACACGGTATCTTGCACCGCAATCGTTTCGCGTTTCTAATTGTTATAATGACTGTGTTATCGTGTGATCTAGACATAGAATATCGCTATAATACTTACCGTCTGTCCATTTCGCCGCGCTACCGTTTTCCTGTACCGTCACTGCAAGTTGTCCTGTGTACGAGTTGAATGCTGTTGCCGAACTAGATGTTGGTGGTGCAGGTGGATGGCCCGATCCTGGACTTCTAGGTGCTCCCGTAATTCCAGCGTTCCCGCTTCTCGGCATACTGTATAAGGCTTCTGCAAGATCCGCCGCCCTTTTTAATATGATTTCTTTTGGTAATTTTTCAGGATCTCCTGGATGTCGTGGAATAAGTTTCTGTAACCTTTGGAAGCCGTAGTCGATCGTGGGTTCGTTTAACGCTGAAAAATGTGTAAAACTTTACTTTAGTAATAATATGTAGGGTCATATACGTAATTATGGCTTGTGCATTTATTTGTACCAATCTCTATTAATTTCCAAGTTTTCTGGAAAAAGGGCTCAGGAGTCCAAACAGTAAATCGAATAAATTACGTCGGAAGCTTCAGAACTACAGAACTTTATTTCTTTATGTTTATAAAATAAATCATAATAATCCATTATACTTCTAGGAAATATTCTGTCTATAGACCCTTTGTTCAGAAAGCCCTTCAGTTATCTTTCGCCTTCTACGTATTGCTTGTAGTATCCAAAATATGTATAAATATACATATGAGATATAAAATTTAATTATCATTCCTACATACATTGGAATATAAGTTACAGGAATCTCTTATCTACATAAGGTATACAGTTCTTATACTCACAAACATAAACAAATCTACCAGGTGCTCCTTTACAGAATTGTTTAGTTTTGTAGGATAACGTAACTTCAACGACGCCTGGTATCTGTCGTGGTGGAGTTTGTACTCTAATTGCGTTTGGTGTAATTAGCTGGAAGAAAAAAATGAATATGAAGCAAGATGCGTATATATGTATAGTGTAAGATATACATATATGTAATGTACAACTTTCGCTTTGAAAACCAAATCTTGATATTTAGTTCATTTACAAATTTTTTCTGTTCCAATTATCTTTGTTAAAACATAAAATTGTACATACCTCACTCCAAACCAACATCGACCCAAAAACGACTTGAAGTCCGTCGAAGAAGTTCTCTCCAATAATTATTACCGTGGATCCACCGGATGTCCAGCCTTCGTTTGGTGATATCGCTTTTATGCACGGTGTTTGAAGAGGTACAGGTGTATAGAGACCTGATTTTGCGGATACACAATATTATTAGCTTAGCATATTGACATAATGATTACGTTTCGCTTTAAAATATCAATATAATAACATTTATTGTTTTTCCTTAACGAATATCCTATAACTTTTTGTATAGTTATACCTATATCATACATGTACAAACGACGCTGTTAAAGTTATTGTGACTTTGTAAAATTTGAAGTTAATTCCAGCGAAATATTGCTTTAAATTACACCTTTCAGCAGCGCCAGTGAAAATTGTATGCAATGTTAATATCTTAACATTATAGTATGATTAGCCATTTACATTTGTATGCTTGTAGGGTTGCGCCATAGAATTATTCTAAGCATTAACATTCTAACTATGTATGACCTAATTTACCCTAAAATAGATTTTATGAAATGTATATACATATCAAATTTCTGTATACGATAGAATCAAAATGCAAAATATATACATATATCAAGACGAATATTGTAGACTTGTACGTATTTATGTCGAATTTGAAAATGTAAAAATGCACAAAATGTACACGGGTAATAAAAAAGAAAACATATAAAGCTTCTAAAATATAGCGTTCTTTACAATATTTAATAGGATTGATAAAATCTCTTTACATAAATAAAAGTGTAAAACAGTGTAATTATTACATGCTGTACGAGAACAAATGGTTTGTTAACTTATAAACCGAAGTGTAATATTGGTCTCATATTTGAAATCACGAAAACAATAAGAAATGATATACAAGAATGAAAAACTTGTAATAATGGAAGTTGAAAAATTACTCGAATACCTCCGATCGCACGGAGTAAGCTGAGACAGTTAGTTAGGGGGTGGGATACGGAAAATTATCTGAATATTCTGTTTATTCGGTGGAGGCCGCGTGGTAGATATATTTCCCGTGGCAGCGTGGCAAGGAGAAAGAGTAAGAGAAAGAGAAAGGGGAGGAAGCGGACAGGAGAAAGAGGCTGAGGGCTGGAGTGGCCGGAGAAGGGTTGTAACAAGAAGGAAAGGAGAGGGGGGCGATCGGGCCGCTGGTGTCTCTGCTTGGAATTTATAACCCAATGATATCATTTTGTACCCCAGCGAAGCCAAGCCACCCCCGGTACCAACCCTGGCAGAGCGGAGCCACGGCAGAGTGGCTGACATCATGGTATATTGCTCCCAGTGATGCTCAAACAGTTTCCACCTCGAGTGCTTACGCTTATGTATAAATCTTAAAAGGTTTAGAAGATCTTGACAGTGGACATGGTGTGTGTGATCTTAAAAAGTTAAAGATTGTATTCCAGAAACTGTTTACATTTTGGAAATTTAATAATAACGATACGATTATTCCTATCGACTATTAAATATTAATAAAAAAGATTAAAATTATTCGTATCTATTGTAGGTGAAGATATTAATCGGAATTCTTATATTGCAATGTCTTGCACGTTTATACCGTCTGTTTGTAATAAAGTGGAAGAAAATTTAAGTACTTGAGGACAGTACAGCGTTAAAGAGTAGCAGTTTCCGTGTAAATGGAGATTCTTGAATGGGACAAAGGTATTTATTACGTTCAATGTATAAGAAAGTCGTTAAACAGAGTCAGCGACGTTGGCAACCACCCTGCTAGAGAATTGTCGGGTGCGATGGCATGGGGTGGAAGAGTAGGAAGAGGTAGAGTGGTAAGAGGTAGAGGAGGGTTGAAAAGAGGGATTCTGTGGAGGAGGCCGGAACAAGCGTACCAACCCGGAATAAATAAAATCCCCCGTGCCACTAGCGAGTGGTAAGGGATGCTACTCTTACTACTCCTTCCTACTCTCTCGAATTCCTCTTTTACCACGAAACCATGGCCAAAGTCGAAGACTCGTTGTACTCCAACACATTCGGCCCGATTCTCTCTGATCACTGTGAGATCGCGCGATAACTTCGTTTACCCTGATAAAGACCCGAGAACTTCTGCAGAAAGAAATTGCTTTCACTTTCACCGCGAACGGCGTCATTAAGCCGATGTTTTATGGCCAAACTGCTTTCTCTTTACCTAGGCGACTCGCATAATTCATGCTCCTTAATTATCGTTTATATCTTTATAAATAGAACCACGCAAACATATATATTGTAATATTTAATTAAATTTCATTGAGAAACGAACTTTCCATGGTGTAATTAGAGAAAATACGATATTAACAAATGGACTGCGGATGCTTATGTATTTATGGAAAATTTAAAATTGTAATGAACTGAATTGAATGATGTTAGTTAGAGTTACTTCAGTGAAATGAAACGTAATTCCAACATTGGCGTAAGTAGATTTGGTAAACACTATCTTAGTGTTGCAGCTTTGACAGATCTAAACTCCGATTCCTAAAACGGATAGGAAAATTCGATTGTAGTTACGAGCTGTTTTTTTGTCCGTTTCCTCTTTCTCTCCGATTTTGTCCTTTCAGCGTATCTTCTCCTTTTGTCTCATCGGTATGCCTGTTTCAGCGTTTTGGGAGTTGCTCGCTAGGGAATTTGGAAAGAGTGCTAGCGGTATAGCGTCACAGCAGTTGCGAAAGCTGAGAGGATGAGATAGCATAAACTTAGAATTCACAAACCAACACCTCGCAGCAACCACTGCTAAAAGAGAGAAAGAGAAAGTGGGGAGAAAAGGAAGAAAAGAGAGGTCAATCCCGAGTTTCCTCTCCTTCTTTGTTCCCTTTTGTTCCTGTTCTACTTGTGTCTTTCCGCTTGATGGCAGCCAGCCCGGCAAAAAAAGAAACGAAAAGATACGGTAGGGTGGAAAGAAAGCTTGAAACCTGTGGAGAGGAGCGAGAAGAGAAACGGAGGAAATAAGAGCAATGGAGAAAGCACAGAGAGAAACGTGGTGGATCCCTCGTTTTCCCGCATCCCATTGATTTACATCTTGTCTTGGCGCAGCAAGGAAGAAAGGTTGGAAGAAGAAAGCTAGGAGAAGAGCAGAACGCGCGTAGTCAAGGGGTGGCCGCACGATATCAGCCGTTTGTATGCGCGACCGACGCCAAACTTTGCTGAATTGCCCTATGACTCCTTATATCCTATCCTCCGAGCATGCCCCTCCCTCTCCTCTTACGATTCCACCCTCTACTATGGCTCTCGAGTCGTTATACCGATCTCGAAGAAACCAACTCACCCCGCTACTATACCCTTCCCTTTCATTCGAGAATTCCGTAAGGAAGGGAAACGCTGCTCGAACGCCCAGGATCTTCCAATTGTAAATGACGACTATAAATCGGTCGAAGAACTATCGTAAGATTACGTGTACGCGATTAATTGCGTGTCTCGTGTGCAATTTAATTCACTGTCATCTTATTTACATGTTTTATTTAAAGCAACATTTGATAAATATTCATAGTTTGCAGGAATATTACTAGAAATTGTAATATTAATATTTAACGTTATTTGGATTCACATAATGTTACAAACCCTTCATATACTTGTATTATTTCTAGGCATATTACATTTTTTATAATCGTTATAAATGAATTCTGTGATAAATCATGCATTGCCATTAATCATAATGTATTCGTAAAAGAATGAAATATATGAAATGATTGATCGTAAGTATTTAAGATGTCACCGCGATAAAGACGGATCGTTACAAAAGCTTTGCTTAAACTCGATTGTCAGCGTTATATTATTTTAATTACGTATTGCAAGTGCAATCACTTTCGTAACTGCATGTCATTACCATCTTTGTATAATATTACAGTAAATTAATAGCGTTCTGTATCGTACGAAATGCGACCTTAAAATTACATTTCTGTCGCATTTGGTTAGTAAAAGTCTATTTCTAATACGATGCTTTCACGCATCATTTACTTTACAATCGTAGTTTATGGTACTCACTGTTGTATTCACCAGGATCACTGGGATCCAATCGTTTCGTTCTACGTCCGTGTTTGCTGTTGTTGTGGACGAACATGTTGTCCGAGACGGCCAGTAGCGGTCCCTCTACTCCTACTTGCGTGGAAATGACCACCTGTTACGTTGAAATTCGTTGATATAAGATTTTAGTTTAAAAAAATTAGTAAAATTATAAACGTATATTTTCAATTCCATAAAATAATCCAAATTAATGAGACAGAGATATTACATTTCTAAGATAATTTCGAATCTTACATCAAGATGAAAAATTTTTCTTGTTATTAAAAGAGGTCAAATTATCAACATTAATTTTTCTATCACAGATTAAAGAATTTCAACATCGCATTTAATTTTCATATCGTTTTTAGATTTGCAATAATAAATATATAAATAAAAATAGATATGGAAGTTCTAGTTTCACATCATAATACAGATAAATTTATTGTCTCTGGTATAGTTTAAAACATGTTAAGCCATCGTCAAATAGAACACAAAAGGGCGTGTATACAGAAACTATGTCGTACAACACGTTGCGTAATTTTATTTACGTATTATGTAAGTACAGTGCATGTATATGTTAATCATATCTCTTGCGAACAAGCAATGTAACCTGATTTACTACATTGCATTATGTGTATTCGCCATGCATTCCGTGACTCTCGTGACCCCCTATTTGCACGTATGATAGATACTATCGTACAAATGTATGAATATAATCTCATTAAAGCTGAGCCTTGGAATATGGTTGTCTCGTATAAGCAACCTAGAGCATTGTAAATACTATTAAATATTTTTTCTTATTTAAATATTGCGTACTAATAAAAGGAAAATTCATTCTCATTAATTATAAAATTATCTTTTTTTAAAATAAATTTCTAAAATATTAGTTCGAGAATCTTTACAAATATAATTATATAATAATTCTATTGATATGTGATGTGAATAATGTAACTTTATTGGTGACGTATGTATATTTCTTTCACTTCCATAATATAGAGAGCATACTTTTGCAAATAGAAGTTTAGACAAATTGAAACAAATCACGTGGTTAACCTCGAGTTTGTTGGATGCAAACAAGAGAACGATGATTTTCGGGAGAAAGTAGAAAGAACGTTTATAAAATCGACTGGGCGGTTGGTAAATGCCTGAAGTTTTGTCCTTCCGCAACTTCTCAACTTTCTTGGCTAGTTGGCTGTGGTACCTAGCGCGTAACGTCGTGCAAACTTAGCTAGCACAAGGGTGAGTATAACCTGACTGCCCTTCGCCAAAGAAATTTTCAAGGAAACGGAAGGAGTACTGCTAAAATTTTAATTCGCTACGTCAAGTAATATGCAATTTCTAAACAAATTCGGTGAAATAATAAGTACTTTAACTTTGGTTTACCTTCAAGTGGTCGAATACAAAAATGAGATCATGAAGAATTTAAAGACAAGGTTTGGAAATTATATAAAAAAATATACACTGATATTATATAAAAAATAAATCATATTAAAATTATCATAGGTGAAATATATTATACATTGCTTTTAGAATTTTCAATTTTTTTTCTTATGTATATTTTTTTTATCGATATAATTGAGATCATCGGCAGTTTTTCAAGTCAAACAGATTAATTATACTAATTGACCGGAGGAACGAAGATGAGAACAGGAAAAATCTGTCGGAATAGCATGCCGGCGTATCGTTGTATAGTACGCCTAGAAATGCGTAGCTTCTACTTGGAAGCATTCTTTTTTAATTTCGAAAAAGAAAAGAAGAAGTTGGTCGAGGAGACAGCAATTTCCCGATGGTCGGCCATCGTCGGAAGTTGAGATCCCCATCCAAGAGACGTAATCCAAGGGGTTGGCAATTAGCTCAGCGCGGCATCAACCAACCCACCCCCGTATCCGTTCACCCCTTCCACCCCCACCTCCGTATAACGGTCTCTCCTACTCACCGACAGCCGTATCTCGCCACCCCGTCCGTATCCATTTCCACAGACAAAAGGTAGAATTAAAAAATAAATTACCAAAAACTTTGCGCTCTGTCTTTTCGCCTTCTTCCATTGGTTCCGTTCGCCTTATCGCACGATTGTTACGTTCCCTTTCTGTTCAGCCACTTTGTAATCGAATAAAAGAGATTCGAGACGCGGAAGAAAATCTAACTGTTCACTAATTTCTTTCTCACTCGGATGCTTCACTGCTTCTGGGATTTTTAATGTACACGTTACTTAACAGTAATGAAATTACGAGTTTTTATTTTTAGATAATGTTTAGGATTGATTCTATCTGTGGTTTACTTGTGGTTTATATGTGAAACTCACGTACAATTAATAGATTATTGTTATAAAAGTTTATGCTACACTAAGATATGAAAATTAAGTTATTGGCGATTAAAGTATAAGACTTGTACCAATGAAATCAAAATGAAAGATATATAAGAAAATACATAATGCAAAGAAGACATTTCTATCCATACGTTCTACAAAAAAAATCATTCAAATTCCTGAAGATACACTGTTATATATTCATCAAATTTTTATCAAAAATTACAAATTTGACATTTTGACCAAGCTGGCAATTTTTTCTTCTTAAACGTTTCAATTAGCAAAAATTGATACGTTAACTTACTTGGAAGCGTCTCATATCACGTGGATTGCCAGCATTCTTAAGGCAGTTCTGGTTGCACTTGAGGAAGAACTTGAGGAAGAATCTGAAAGCAGAGGGGACCGGAGTTAAACGGTTGACAAGGTGCTTAACGCTCTTCGACGCCGAGAACTTAATTAGAACGCGAACTTGGCTGGAAAGTAAGTCTGAATATTGCATAAGCCAATCGTAAGCCCTGTTCTACTCGCCTCTATTATTCAGCATTTCTCTAGATTAAACCCCCAACCACGTGTTCTTCGACCTTTAGGACCGTACGGCATTGTATACTATGCCAACGTACGTGGCTACTGCGCCACTCTACCCAAAATGTCAGATCGTGTATTTTTATAAAAATATATTTTCTTGTAAATCAGTGTAAAAGCTTCGTTTTCGTTCTAAAATACAAAAACATATATAGCGTGTAATTGCAACATATTTCTCATCACCAGAATCAACGAATGTGTATTAAAGATACGAATGATTCGAAGAATAATGAATTATAAAATAATATTAATCTTAAAGTACATGAACAAGACGATGGTAACATACGGCTTCCAAAAGAAATTTAAAAAAACTCACAGAACAAAAAGCAAATTTTAAGGCAAAAAGCCGACGGTTCAATTTTCATGAATTATGTAGACTGTAGGGGGAATATTGAATTTGAGAAAATTTTTGTAGATGCGGGAATACTCGTGTTTGCATTGGCGAGAGTGAAAGGCAAAAGAAGAATTCGCTGAAGAGACAGAAAGAACGAAATACGGAATATATTTGTGTTGGTAGACTGAGATAGATCGAGAGAGAGTGGAGAAAACTCGTAGGAAACAATCAGGAGGACCGAGACGATGAAGAGTTCGACGGATGAAGGGGTAGTTTTCTGGGTGGCTGGTAGGCCTGTCCTCCCGTGGGACACCATTGTTATCCCCCTACGGACTGCGTCTATACGATCCGGGACTCCATCGAAAAATCAAACGCATACCTTCTAGTAGTGACGCCCGCTTTTTTCTTTCTCGTTTGCGCGAATCGTCCAAGCGAAACTGTAGGAGGAACTCGTCTGATTTCACTTCGTCGCCTCGATTCCTATCGATACCACGTTCCTTTCCTGTTCCTTTGTCTACGCTATTTTCCGTGTTCTATACACGTTAAGAGATAAACAGAGGAACGAAAGACTGCATAGAACACAGTAAATGTCGGTTCGTTTAATTTTATGGACGCTGGAAGGAATAAAATCGTTTAGGTGTTGTGTTATATACGCGTGATCCATCGTCCTTATCGTTGCGTTGATTTATCTCGTGCCACGTCTCATCGTCTCTCGCGTCACCGTCCTTTTTATTTCCCATAAAATTGAGAGAAAATAGAGCAACGGTAATAATAGTATAAATAACGTCTAGTATACAAGTTAATGAAGTCGGTAAACTACGTTGAAACACGCTTCTTCGTAAGTAATCATAATAGTGTAAACTTATCTTTTATTACACTTATTAAATTCTATTAACGCCGTTTTGTAACATCTTGTATATATTACTTGCTAACTTTTATAAAACTCATCTCTCTTCGTAATCTTTTCACTATAATCTAAAATAATTTGCGATTATTTCAGATACGTTTGTATATATACTACGTTATATACTCCAAAATGTCTATTGAAATTAGTGTGTAGTTCGAACAGCAAGGTTCTATTTGTAGATATATCATCGTGCCGTACTAACAGAGCCGTCAATTCATTCCTCTTTGCGATATCGCACGCGCGCAGATAACGACAGCGTGAGCGCGCATTACACGTGGTCGGATTATCTAAACGACACTTTTATCGTCGGTTGCATGATCCAGAGCAAGTTGTCAACCGAGTGGAACGTTTGGCACGGAATCCATATAGTTGGAAAAGTGAAAAGTAAAAACGAAAACCGATCGGGAGATAGCCCTTGTTCGCGTAGTGAGTACGGAAGGGAAGGACTGCTGGCTGGATATAAAGAGAAAAGGCGGAGGAAGAACGGGAAGGGACGATATACAGAAAGAGAAAGGGAAAGAAACGTATCGATCTCCTGCTTCATGCTTTTCGTATCTATCCGTATTCATGGACTATGCTCTAGGTTCGTGTTAACGGTTACGTTCGGCCGCTCTTAGAACGCCGAGCGAATTTAATTTCGTTTACTCTTAGAGGACGTTAAGATCTTATCGAGATGCTGGATGGGTATTCAAAGCATTGTACTTTACCTTATCATCGTTGTGGATCTTGCTCTAAACACGACGTCTCTGTCGTGCCTGAGGCGCGGAAAACGACGACGCTTTCTAGTCTTTTGCAGATACGAATCCTATCGACCATACCTGTGTATACCTACGTTCCTGTAAAAGCGACGTGAAAACGTCTAGCGTGTTAACGTTTTTAGCGGCAAGGAGGATGACCAAGCAAGTTGTTTCGACCACGAGTGTTCTATTTTTCTTGTAGCTTGTAGTAATTGTTTGTTTATCGATTTATTAAATATTATATACAATATTTTCTTTCTTCAAGAGTCTAGCGATGAGAAGTACAATCAATCATATTTTAAACATGACTAATAGATGTTAAGTCGTATTATGGTTAGTGAAAGAAATATAAAGAGGTTTACGACTCTTTAGGGAATTCTATGCAGTAGAAGTGGAACGCAAGTAGACTAACACTTCATAATTAATTTTGTAGGTTGTGTACACGATCCTTTTTGCATAGTATTTATAGTTTTACATATATATTGATATTGACTATAAAATATATATTGATACATTGGCGATGAAAGTTATTTCTAACAATGTTTTTACTCTTCTTTTAGTGGTTTTCTGTTCTTTTTTTATATAAATATAATGCTAATAATTCTAATCGTGATGTCTTATGTTCTTAATATTTTAGTTTGAATATTTATACTTATAATAAATTTAGTAATGAAATTTTCTCATTTCCTTTTTTAGCAGAAACTTTATATTCCAATAAATGAAAAAGATATCGAAGAAATAAAAATTATTCTTCTAAAAATTTGGTGTAATGACTTCTTATTGTATAGAATATACTCATACGTAACACTAATCATTCGCGACACCCTACGGTTCGTATTGACGTCTATCCATCCCTCCATTCTTTTTCCTTTTTAGAGTCGTTTTCTTCCACGCTATCCTCGGAGTATTGGCTGTTAGGAGCTAATGGATTGCGTTACCGACTGATTCAAATGCGAACTGGATTTCATTCTAAGCTCGATGGGGCGACAGTATCGACGATGTTGTAACGCGAACACGAGCAAGAAGGGTGGAAAGGCCAGTTTCTTACAGGGGCTCAAACTCGATTTCGATCATCTATTAGATTTTTCTCCTTCAGCGATGCTTTCCGCGAGCTTGCGCCAGTTTTCGCGATAAAACCTATTCTGGATCGTCGCTTAACACAGCCGGGAGGTGTATTTTACGTCGTTGAAACGTTTGATGGAGTTAAAGATCGTTTGTATCAACAGTGAAGATTTATATACTCTACAACAAATCACTTTACAAAATATATATATTCCTTAAAATACCCGAATGTCAAAATTTTACAATTTAATACATATTAGAAATTGTTATTGCTCGCTTGATCTTTAAAACATATATTGTTCGAAGACGAAGTATAATATAATATAACGAATTCTTAAAGATAGAACAAAATTTGTCAGCCCAAATCCTTCTAAAAAATTTAGTTTAAGGAACATTAAAAAATGTAATACTTTTAATGAGTAAAAACTCTTAACGTTAATACGCTCAGAAGTGGGATGATCAGTATCGTCTGAACGTAAATATTGTAGTTTCGTAATTAAAATGTTTTGTCAGTGAATGCGAGGAACGGATCGGTTGATTCTTGCTGTATTGGTCGTTGTTCGGTTGCTAACGAATTGACACGGAATAAAATATACAGAGGCCGACCAATTGAGAAATCATTCCCAACCTACCTTCCGATCTGTAGCATACCTTTCCGTTGCCTCTGCTAAAATGAAAATAAAACGCAGCAACGCGCAGCGGAAAGCGGAGGGTTGTATGCGATGGGGAGAAGGGGAGACAGAATGGCAACGGCGTGTAGCGAGAAACGTGCACCGTTCGCTGTTTCCAGTTTTACAGTATACAACTTCGCAACGTCGGGATGGATGAACGAACGAGCCAGAAAAAATAAACGACGTCAATGAAAAAAAAAGAGCTAAATATTGGAGGTTCGCGGTGAGAGGGAGAGGGAAAATGAAAGGAAGAGAGAGGCCAGGTAAACAGAACCGAATGAATTCAATCAAACCTTGCAGTAAATCATCGGCACTTGTGCAGCGGTTTGTTAATATTTCCCGTGTACCAATTAGCGATTTTTCTCACTATATTGAAGAGGATGCTTCTCTCTCGAAGAAAGTAATTTGTGTGGAAATATTTTCGAACCGAAAGATGTTTCGTGATATGTATTTATCGAAATGTAAGGGTGGAAAAATATGAGGGTTACTAATATTGGACGATTTTGTTATTATAAAAATAATATAGAACTGTAAACGCAATCTAATTAACGAAATATTCATTAAAATACATTTTGTTTTTATTATACTTTTATGTAATTTTGTATTAATCGTGTTGCTTTATTATTAAAGCGTAAGATATGAAATTTGAATTTCTCACAACGTACATGTAATTATTTTGCGACTTATTTACACGTTATCAACACGTACACGGGTGCTAAGGCGAAAGTAGATGCCTTCTGATCTACTAAATATATTTCGACCAAGGGTGAATGGATATAGGGGGCTTACTTGGGGACTTACGCGTAATAGTTCCAAATAGGGTAGCATTACGCGTATCAGAAATCCATTTCCTCCTACGTTGGAAAATCTTTAATCATGTTTTCGGCTCCCTAAGTATATCCCCTTTTTTGTTACCATAGAGGAGCGAATAACGTAATGTCAGGTCAGCGCGAAATTCAAGAATGTCACGTTTAATTCGCTCTCTCTGTTATTTCATTTCCTTTTTATTTTATAGCGAAGATAGTAAATAATATTGCAAATTCTTACTTGATCCATTAAAGATTGTGTATAATAAATAGATTAATTTAAACGATTTCTACATCAAATAATTAAAAATTCATTTTGTAAAAAAATACAAGATATTACATTGTTAACAATATTAATAAATATCTTGTTAACCATCGTTTTGAATGATTTTTGTAATTACAAATTTCTATTTCTTCAAATTACAATTGTTATTTGCGAAATATGTTATTAAACGCTTCCTCTAAGGAAAAACATATCGATGAAAATAAATTATTTTAGACGTTAATGGAAAATTCTACTGTGAGAACCTCTAAGTCTCAGAGGAATATCGGTAAGAAATTCTGTCTGTTCAGTGGAATAGGAGGCGTGTTCGATAGAGTACTAATCACCTATCCAAACGACAAACCTCTACTCAGCAGTCGTATTAACAATGTATCTCGGTTCTAGGTACTCCTTAGGGATATCTTCATTACGTTCATTGTTACTAAGCTTTAAGAGAATTCACAATCTCATTATGGTACTAGATATTAGTTATCAGACTGTTGGTCCATTGAATCTGATCAGTCTTATACGTAATCCGTCAAATAATGTACAATAAAATAAAGCGTACGGATGAGAAATATGGCTTGTACCCATTGAAAAAGATGTTTTCATATTGTGGTTCAGCTTGACAAGATATAGGTCAATTGTGAAAATTGCGGTCTTACAATGAATATAGCTATTAAATATGAGAATCAATATCATGTTTGTAATTTTTGAAAGCAATCTCATCTTATGTGATAATAATAATAATAATAATGAGTTCACTGAATATCCTATTTAACATGTTCATACTACTCTGGCTTCATATCACTAACATTAAAACTTTTAGGTAAAGAAGTTTATTTTTGAAAATGGAAGAAAATTTTCTAATTAAAATCCATAGATGTAAAAGCAGGAATACCTAAGAATTAAATCGAAGTAGCATTTAAGTTCGTTCGTAATCCAGATAAACTGATTTCATATGGGTATTTCCTTCTTGAACATTTTCGTATTATTTCTGATGCTACATCGATGATATTAATAATAAAGAAAAACATTCAACGATAAACTACAAGATACAAGATAAAAGGAAAGGCCTAAAGGAAAGAAACGCATTTCCATTATTAAAACACAGAAACGTATACACGTAGACACATAGATAGTACGTAACAATTTGCTATTTCTCTCTGAAAAGATACAGTGGTACACCGTTCGATCGGGTATATTATTTTAGTAAGAAAACGCCCGGGAGTAATCGCAAGTGCATAATGCAGACGCGCAGAACGTCAATTAGTAAGAATGTATACGGAGGTCCGTAAGGCATAGGAAACCACCTAGAGCTGTATACCTTGCATACACCTTAACTGGGGTTAGTAAGGGGTTAGTAAGGTATCAGGGGATGCTTAATGTTTAACTAGCCTCCATTACGCCCCCTGCATTGGTCTTCTTGAAACCCTCTCCCCCTTTGCATCGCCGTCATCCAGCATCCACCGACTCGTTCCTTCAGATCCTCTCTACAGGAAGTATTACAGATAGGAAACAGCTAAGAAGGATCATATGTAAGCTATCGGTTAAATTAGGAAATTATTGCCTATCAATGAAAAGTTTATTTATACAGGTCATTTACTGATTTTATATCGTCACCGATATAACTGTTTTGACTATAAAGTTATTGATATAAGTACGAGTTTATAGTATAGAATTTGATTTTCCTTTTTTTTTTTTTTTTTTTTTTTTTAAGGATACGTACGTACAGTTATTCGGGCAAATATTTGAATACTTGACATAGAAAATTTGTGTAGATATATTATATGCATTATATAAAAGTTTCAAAATTTCGTTGGTGCTGCAATAATATACACTATCAAACTTATATTGGTGAATTTTGAAGTGATTCCGAATAATAGTTACAAAACAGATACGTGTCGAAAGTGTGTATATTGAATATACTCTTTAACATACAATAATCTGTTCGTTCATAATAATTATATAAGTAATCTAAATGATCATCCTCTTAACTTCATCCTGGCATTATGTACATAATCGATTCCTTAACCATATTCTGTTAAGTATCAGATATTAAACATCACCGAAATAGTAAACGTATTACGTTTTATCAAGTAGAGTATTCTACTGGACGTCACGGTGAAACGAACATTAATTTAATTTACAGAAAAGTCAACATTTCAGACAAGCTGAGAAAATAATGTGACCTGACGTGTGAGCAGCATAGGACAGCTAACCGGTCCTTATGATATCGCTGTTTAATTTTCTCTTACCAGAATGTCGACGTAAATAGGAGCCAGACTGAGAGTGCAAGTAGAATAAATTTACGCTCGAGCAGACAAGAAGTTATGAATGTCCTTAGATGCCTTCAGCCACGCTTTTTCTACACTAAATATTCAAAACGTACCACGTGATATCGATGAAAACGTTACTTTTTACAACCGGTTTTAAGTATCTTGTACATTTTACGAAATTCTGAAATTTTAAACTGTTAGATAGTGATGCTTGTGAAGAACATTGTTCAATTGATGGTGGTACCATATAGATTTTTTTATAGATTTTAAAAATATACCACAAAACTTACAAAAATATTTCTAAAAGAATGCTATTGGTAATTAATTTAGGAACTAGATCTATTTTTGTGAAAAACAGTCGAGGAACTTCAAGCGAGAATTTTCATGACTTTATCTATTAAAATATTTTTAAGTGAATCGATATATACAATAAAAAAAATATATATATAACTTCGTTATTATTCGTTCGTAACGAGGAAGATACTTGTCAAGTTTATCAACCTTTTAAATAATAATGGATGCTACTAGTCGAAAGCTACACTTATAACATAGTGGAGTCGATATTATAAAATATGATTATTTAATTAACCGATTCTACAAAAAGTGTTATCACAAAGTTCACAACTTTATGATACTAATTAGATATAATTAAATATAATCATAATAATTATATCTATATTTATATAGATATAAATAGGTTAGATAAAAATTAGATATAATTCTTCTGCAATGTAATTACAGACATCCTCGTAAAAGTTATGCAATATGATGAATATCCTGTTCAAAAACAGAAATATAAGATATTAGAATATCCTTTTGTTTCTCTGAAGAAAAACGAAGACGTACAATGGTTCCCTTTGATGTGAATTCTTAACATTTTTTATTGAATATTACGAATTTTATGTACTTTTCTGATTCGTATAAAAAGGTTTATATCGTTCTATGTTCAATTAAATAGCGTTCCTTATAAGATTTCGAGTTCATGAGAAAAAGTATATTCGTCCGTCTTGTTGAAACATGGTTACGAAGCCAAACACGGCTGTTAATCGGCAGTCCCGATGTATTTTGTATTGGGACGGTCGTTTTCGTGTTTACAAAAGGAAATCAGGAGCCCGGCAATGTGTAAAGAGGGTATCTTAACCGAATTCCTGTCAGTAGTAAGAGAGAGTTCCGTTTACCTAAGTCCTAAGATGGGAGAAGCTAAGGCTATTCGGCAGGTACTACCAAGGTACTGCATAATTCATACGTAAGTAATACGTCTTACTAACTAGCATATCCCGAGCTAACGTACCCTGTCGTGGTTCTATGTTGTGTAGCCCATCCTCCCTCCTTGCTCCTTGTGCGTTTCACAGTCCCCTCGTCACGACAGCGAGATATCCCTAATGGCAGTCTATCATATTAGCTACAAGACGGCTTGAGAGGCCGGCTGCTGTAACTAGATTTGCTTTGCACCTATGGTACATCAACTGACGATTTACTATCTATCGCATAGCTACTGTTACATAATACGAATGTTAACACTAGTCACGTAAGTGACGTGACTGTTATGGAATTCACAATGCGGTTTAATGTAAAGTTCTACTCTGCGTATATCGTGATTTCATCGAATTACGTTATCCTTAAAACGTATTCAATGAAAAGGAATTGCGTATCCGATGTAATTGTCTCCTTTATGCTTTTTCAATTGATCGTATAAATTTATAGAGATAATAAGGAAGGAATCGTATAAAAGTACCAAATAATCTAATTTAACATCGGATGTAAAAATATACAATAAATAATTGAATAGTTGAAAAGTTTATAGAATTTGTAGATTATTGTATGTAATTCTTTTGTTACGTCATATAGTAGTAAAAATATGGTTTCCTTCAATTCAATCCAAATAGATTGAAAAGTTTTTTATTTAAAAATTTCAATTATAAAATTTTTGTTATTGCAATTTAATTAGCTACAGAAAGCATTATCAGTTTCTATAATTTCCACCCTTTGCAGATACGACTGTCCGAATGTTCCCACTGAGTAGAGGGCTAGCCGAAAATTGTTGAATTATGTCGTAATGCCTTAGGCGTACGCTGTCCGAGCAAGGCACGAGTCATTTCCATAAACGCATCAGAACCTCCACCAGCGTAAACTAACTTACCGCCGACGACGATTCATACACGAACGTACGAGTGTGTCCGCGATTTATTAATGTCTGCATTTAGATACGGAGCCCCTGAGGGCTCGATGGGGATGGTTGGGACCCTCTCAAGTTGCTACTGTCAAATATCGACAAAAACGACCGTAAGTCGCGCATGCTCCAGCACACGTGTGTTCTTACCAAAGATAAAAATGTCACGCAAACCAAAAACATCCTGTACCGTGTGTTTCTAACAAGAAGAATTTCATGAACAGTATTTCTACGCCTCTTTAATAATCCTAAGTCATGAACGAAGTGTTGTAATTTTATATTATATTCATACTCTTTTAAATATAATCAGATCGATATATTTTTAATAATTTAAACAAATTTATTATGTCTATACCTTACTCAGAGAAAGTCTTCACAAGTCAGACTGTATTTGTATCTCCATAAATTATTCAAGTTTCCATAAATCAAATTGTATTTATGAAAATGGAGATATGGGAAAATGGGAGAAACGGCCAGTCAACTTCAATAACCATATAAAATTCATTACTGATAAACGATTTAGCGATACGTGTCTGGGTAAAGTAACACAGTGCTGTAGGTTTTCCGGAAGCTCGCTTAATCTCGGTTAACCTTGTTGCACGGTCATGGAGTTCGTCGTCGAAACAGCGAGGGGTAGGGGCTGAGGAAAGGGCTAAAATGTGATTTTAATATTCGCGGCCCCTTTGAGGAAACTCACGACTCTTCCTTAACAGGCTTACGGAGGGTACCCTGAACCTTGTCTACTCCCTCCCACGAGAACGGCATCCCGCTTTGAGAGGCACACCTAGTTTCAAACTCGGTAAAATCTGCAACTCTGTCTCGCTTGAGAACTTCTCTTTACCTTCCTTCGTTGACATTCAACCATTCTGATTTTATTGGATGCTTCGTACCAGCCGCTTGTTACGTTGCTTTTTTATGTACATATACATCTTCACGTTCGTGTTTTTAGACATAAAACGTTTACAAACTTATTACGAGCAAGATTAACTGAAAATTGGATATAGAATAAAATCGCTACTATTCTCAGCGAAAACTCTCATCCTGAGCTCTCTTTCAATTAGATTTGTATTTCTGATGAAGAAGACAAGTATGAATATTTCTAAACTTGTTCTTTTAACAAGTTCTAAGCTAATTCTAAGCTAATTCTAAATTGTCAGGATAAATACACCGAATTATCAAATTGCCGGAAATGAAAGCTACAATCTATTGATTTCACAGCATGATAAAAATGTCCGTCAGTGTCACGAGCTACAAATCAATTTTAATCTTCTGCAGAATTTATTGGATCCAATATAATGGTTCTAAAATCTTGATACTGAGAAAAATTCTGTAACATAATTCTGATTAGTCTAATGCAACGAGTAGTTGTTATACTAATTAAAAAAATATTTTAGAAATTTGCAACTACAACGTACTCTCTATCATAAGTCGTATATACTTGCAAATATACATGTATTCACACATGTTTGCACTAACACCCTTGCAAAAGAAGGAATCTCGTGATGAAGGTTGTAAACCCTTCTGGCTCGGATCGAGATAAGGTCCCTGTGTATCCCGCGGACGATGGTTCACCGCGTTCCTTTGAAAACGATCGTTCTAACGAACGGGTACGTGGGTCAAAATCGCGCGCGACCGGAATAAACGAATTTTCAGAACGGAAGATGAGAGGGTGAAAAAAAAAAAAGGTAAACGACACGAAAGAGAAGACTTCTAGGTTATCGTCGACAGAGAAGTTTGGGAGGTTAGCAGTCGCCATGCTAGCAGGACATGGAAGCACGCAGGACACGACGCCGTGGCGGGCCGTACAGGGGTTGCCATGGTGATCTCATGGGGAGGGCATTCGCCCTCTCTCACCCTCACCCGACGAAGATAATGCCGCCTGCCTGCCTGCCTGCCTTTCTACCGATGTTGCTACCAACTGCCGCGATATCAGAAGCTCTGGCAATAAAGCAAACGTCCATGCTCGCACGGAAGTTTACGAGAGACCCGGTTTTCGAGTCGCGCGATTACGAGGCGACAACCTGCTCGATACTTCGTCTTTGTCTTCCAGACTGAAATTTCCTTCGGCGTTTCCGCATTCGAGAAATCACTTCTCCGTATCACGGCGACAAACGCCACGCCAGTAAATAACCCATGATTTGAAATTATGGATTTAACTTGGAAATGTTATTCTTATCGATAAAAATTCAATGTGGAATTTTAATATTTCATATTAATCCTTGAAGGCTGTCGTGAGTAAAATTTCATCGCACACGTGAATTTCATTTTAATATTATTGTTCTGTAATAATAACGTTATGGTGTTAACTGTAATCACTAAAGATGATAACAGTTTTATTTTCCATGTAGTAGAAAATTCATATTGATTCAGTAGAAAAATCGTACTACAGAACATCTAATTGCATTTATTCGGTTGTAAGGTAAAAAGATCAACTACGATTTCATCCCTGACGATATTGACGTTATTATACTGTAAATTAGGAAATAAATATACTATTTAAATTTCATAATTCATACATATTTAGGAAAAATTGAATAATTTCATATCATCGTCATAATCTTTTCTCCGTGGAGGGTCTATACGAGGTTTATTTTCTACATATTCTACTATAAATCTGCTATTTCACTCGCATCTCACTTTATAATTTTTCATTTTCACTTTCTTAATTATGAAATATTAAGGAGACGATACTTTTAAGCGTTCAAATATGTGATTAAATTCAAGCTCTAAATATCTTGACTTACATCACTATGATTTCTAGCTCTCCATATATGCCTTCCAATGTCAATCTACATAAAGTAATATTTGGTAGACTTCTCCAATAAATGTAACGAGTAACTATCGCAATACTTATAGCCGGCAATGATGGACATGATAAAAATGAAGTTAAAAACACGGTGGGAACGACTGTTCGAATAATTTAATGTAACGAGTTAATAGATAATTTGAATTACACTTAAACTTGAGCAGAAGCTGCAGTAACTTTCTTCGCTCTTGCTGCCGCCTGGTCGAACATTAAAACGTACGGGACACGGATGCTTCGACAAAGTGTCGTCGTATTTTTGGTTTACAGCGTCTGAAGGTTGCCGAGGAGAGACGTGGAATCGAGAGGAAGAAGGAGGCGGTCGGCGGTGTGAGGGAATACCTGAGCGCTTCAACGATTACGGGGGTGGAAAGTGGGTGGTTTGGTGGATACGGGGAGTGATACCAGTCCCAAAGGTGTCGTTACAATTAGACAGCGCTGCCAACTGCTACGGCCTCAACCGCTAAATAACTTACCGGTGCTGACAACCCGACCGCACACTGTTACCGCTCATTCCACCGCATACATTTAACTGTAAGTCTCCAAACTGTAAGTCCTTCCAATCATTGATGAGACTACTTCTTTCTTATTAGAACAAATGTTCCTTTTAGAATAACTTTTATATAAAATAATTGGTATAGAATTATTTATATTAACCTGTTAACTGGAGAAGACAAATTAACTCGTCATTCAGATTGACAATCTTTTGGATATAATAATTCATTTACTTAAAGATTCCCTATTCGGATATAGGAATATAAAATATTCTTTTATTTGTGGCTATTTCATTTCATTAACAATATCTTGGTGTAAATAAATGATTAAAAGCTATGATTGCAACAAAATTTCTAATTGATAAGAATGATCGTTTTTTTCCTAAAATGTGCTATATATTTACTTTGAATATATGTAAATGTAATACATTCACGAAGAAAATATAAAAAAAATTAGGACTGTACTTAGAGAGAAGGGACGCGTTGCGCTTGCGTCGACTGTTTAGAACTCGAATGCTGGTAGAAAGAGGTGACGAGGAGGTGAGGAGAAAGAGGATAGACCTCTGAAGGAGGAGGATGGGGTGTCCCTGGAGTATCGACTTGCCCCACGGGACTCGGCAGTCGATAGTCCCGTGGGATTCACGGTCTCTTTCTCGATCCTCTGAATGCTGATATTCTTTCTTCCTTCCACCTTCTTCTGTTCTTACAGTCTTTCTTTCCTCCTTTTTCTCGAAGCTCTCTTTGTTTCCCTTACCAGTCCGAGTCAAGCCTCCATGGGTCACGGAGCCAAGGCGCTCGAGAAGAAATAAAAGGGCAGCGAAAGTAAAAAGTGATTTCATTTTGAAAATTCTTTAAGACAGTGGCTTTAAGGTATTTATACATATTAAATGATGGAAAATGTTTCAAGTGTTTTTAAAATTTATGAACACACGATAGAAATTTTAATAAATCTAATAGATATAATAGTTACTACATTATATACTATAGTATCATTGGGTTACGATGAATTTCATTTTATGATTAAATAGAAAATATATTTAAGATAAAATATAAAATATAAGAGCACTAGCAGTAGATTCAAGCAATTTTGCGTTGTCTTTATAGATAACTATAAATATTTATAGATAGTAATTATACATGATTATAGGTAATTGATATTACAAAGCAGATATACTTAGGTAATATCTATAATGGAATTGTAACATAATTGCTTGTTAAAGAGTAAACTGTGGAAGCGGTACGAATGTCAAATGATTATTGGTACTAAGCGTTAGAATTGCGGGTATAGTACAGTAATCACTGATTGTGTTGATACGTAAATAGCAATAAATTCATACTATATTCTGACAACACTGTGCTGGTATGTACTCAATGAATTTACATGTATTGTAAAATTGTTCCTTCATTGAATCTCGATTTAAACACACGATATTTAGTTACGAGCGAATAATCGTAAGACTAATGGAAACGTACAATATTACTCTAAATACATATAAAATAAATTACTTTGAGGAAATACAGACTTTTTAAGATTGTATAAAAATCTATATTCTGTATCGTAGACGGTTTCACCTTCGTGCCTACGATCACCAACCCTCTTACAGTCTACCACCCTTGTACAAAAGGTTGCCTGCTCTACCTCCGCCACCGAGAATTATCTGCGCAACTTACAACCCCTATTTTTTCCGTCTTCTCGCAGATTCTTCGTTCCCTTCCACGGAACGAAGGTTTTCAAGCTCGCGTACTAAAGTGGAAAATGAAAGTGAATCTCAAAACGTCACGTATCTTACGCACGTTGCAATCGTGTATCGCATGGAATACATTTTTTATTTCCCTCGTGAACTTATTACAAAATAGATTTTTATATAAACATTAGACTGCGGCTTTCATACATTTAAGGGTAATTTGAAAGTGGATGGATATAATATACAAAGATGTATAAAATATCCAAACTATGAAACTTGTAAGATTCAGTAAATAAAACAGTTGTCTATCGTAGTTCTAATACATTCATAAGAATATGAATTTGCATAAATATCGGTAGCTTAGTAATCGTGAATTTGGTTCTTGCCTGGGATTAACTATGCAATTTTTATGAAATGATGCGTGTTATTATGTTACGTCGTAAGAAAAATTGGCAATTAAAGTTGAAAGAATTTGCTAATTATGACTATAAATTCTATAAATTTTAATTGGTTATTCCACTGATAAGATATAGAATATTCGCAATAAGGATATGTATCTACATTGAAAATTATGTTTTTTTAACTACATTTAGAGGACAACGTTGGCTGGAACAATTCAAGCAGTCGAAAGCCATCACGAAACGGTCTTCGCGTACATGTGTGGAGGACGCAGAGGTATTGGCACGTAGGGAAGCGTGGTACGATCGAAAGAAAGGAAAGAAGGCAGCCCCTCTCCGTTCGAGGGAAGATTCGAAGGGTGCGTAGGCAGCCCTCGCGGTTCTTCGGCTACCCTACCAACGTCCGTTTCATGCTGGAGTACGGAAATTCGCAAAATGTCCTCCCGTTCGGTAATATGTTACTCGGTTGTAGAAGTATCGTCCCGAACCACCCCCGAGTCCAGCCTAACCTTGTTCACGAAGGACAGAACTTTCGCCAGTAGGTCCACGAGGAGGAGGTCTCCAGAGACTTCCATTTTGACTCTGGGGATTAGGCGTGACTCCGCCCATTCGCAGCCAAAGTTTTGACCCTCGCTTGTTAGATAGAAGAGAAAAGCCACGAGATATTGATGACTTCCCTCTCTGTTTGAAAAGGAGAGCCAGAAAGAAGGAAACAAGAAAGAAGGACTAAAGTACGGAGAAGGTGCTCGAGGAACTACGTTGCAACCTCTTCTATAGCCATACATATCGTCCCAGCAATGCTTTTCAGGATATATTCATGGTAGGATGAAGCGTTATTGTGCGAATACATCGTCATTACCTGAAATTGTTTGATCCTCGAGTGCTAAATGTAACGTTGTGTACGGCTTAATTGATATTGCTTCTCGCCCCAGTTACGTGATAAGATTTGTGATTGAACGCGTTTCTAAGTGGGTAATTGACATGGTGATCGTTCATCAACTGGATATGAGAACCCGCGCTATTCCTCAGACCTACGATTACGTTACACGCAATGTTGTAGATTAATTCATTTTCGTTTAGATAAGTAAACTTGAATTATAACTATGTTCTAAGGATGAGATAATTGCATAGTATTGGTAAAATAATTAAAAAATTTATATCTACTTGAAATATGATAAATCGTCGTAAATATGATTCCTACGATGACAAAGAAAATCTTTCATTTTTTTTTTCCTTAAAGAACGATAATATTGATGTTTATCAATGGAGTAATTAAAATGATAAAATCAAATTAACATGCCGCATATTTAGCTGCTCCGGTTGCTTTAGCCATGAACATGTGTTTTCTTTATTCGGTGGAACATTGTGTATAAAGCTTGTATAAGGAGTGGCACAAAGTTTGGGGTTGGTCGGACAACGGCATCATAAGTCGGGAGCGGTTTGGGGGTTGGGTGGCGGTTGGGGTGGCAAGGGTCCCTGGAGGCAGCAGGCTAAATATATCCACCCCCGACAACCCTCGAGGGAGAATGTCAAGACAACATGGCCGACGCCCGTCATCCTACTAGCGACCCTATGTGTACACTAGTCCATGTTCGACCACCCTTATGCCTCAAGAACGTTCAAAGACTATGACATCGTTTTACTAGGCGTACCTATTTCGATCTTCACGGTTTATTCGTGTTCCTTTTACAATCATTAATCACGTCCCACGCAATTCAACGTTACACACTGAAATCGAGTAACAATTTATTTCCACTCACAGTAAGTTCGAAGAATATTTTCCTTGTTTCTGCGAGCAGCGAGATTATGTTCTCGGGTCACGAATAAGTACAATCGTGGAGAAAGCCTCGTAAAAAAAGCACGTCGGAAGAATTTACATTATTACCCCCGAGAGCGTTTTAGGTAATCTCGGAATTCATCGTCGACAATCGGATTTCGAAAAAGCTTCAAAAGCAGTTTGACGTAGTTCGACGTAGACATCATAAACGATTGAGGGTCGGTCGGTGGTAACGCGTGGTAATTTTACACGGGACGAAAGGAAAAGAAAGACAAGGATCGCGTGAGGAAGGTGAGCAAAGAAATATAGCAGAGATTAAAAGTTGCAAGGAGAAGGGACTAGGTTGTACGACGAGAAGAAAACTCGAGGAGAGTATCGCTAGTTGGGGAACAGGGAGAGGGTTGGCTCGAAATTAGCCACCCTCAGGATTACCCTGAATTAACAAATTGAAAAAAGTCACCTCCCCTCGAGCACCTCTTAAAGGAGCCCGTCTCGCCGGTCCGAAGATCGCGCTGTCCCGACTCCGGAGTTTGGCTTTCCTTGGCTTAAAGCACGATCCTTGCCGGGATATCGGACCAACAAATTCATGCAAATGCCACTTGGCTCCGCCGTACCTGCGATACGTACATCCTCTCTGTATCCTTTGTATGCCTGTATAGGTATAGCCGCTGGTACAGCGATAACGCCACTGTGACGTTATACGCGATAGCTACGCGTCGATGTATTTAAACCCGACGCCATGCGAACAAATTCACCATAAAGATTTTGACAAATTGCGTATCGAAGCATCGATTAATTAAATCACAAGAATAATGAAAATAGGATATAGCAGTGAAAGTTTATAGACGTGTCAGGATTAAATAAAAAAAAATGATAAAAGTGTGTTTGTTAAGAAATTACTATTATTGATCGTATAGATATATATATAATAGAGATTTTAGAGATACTAAGCTCTGGAAATCTGTTTGCATGTAGGTTTGTTTTGACAGCAATATATACAGTGATTGTGACCGACAATCGATGTATAGTGCACTGTTGTACGAAACCTTTCCGCGGTACGTGCTACGAGTACAGAATCTTTTTCGTGAGGCCAGCATGAAATAACTGCACCGGCGAATTGTCTGCATAAAATATTCAAAGGTAAGGTGAGGAACCAGTAAGATGGCTACGCGTACGGATACCCTTCGTATACCCAAGGCCGTTATACGTTCCAAAAAGTGCCGAGAGGCCAAGTTTTGTTCTCCCTCGATTTCCTTTCCTTTTACAGGTACACATTTCTTCGATGCGATCGACCTTTGTCAGACAGAAACAAATCTTGAGTCTAACATTTAATAGTTCTGTCTAGTACTGAAACTCGACAGTCTTTATCTATTTAAGATCGTTATTTTTATCTCTATAGCTACTTTTTTTATCGTGGAAGAATATATATTTGTTCGTGATTATTAAAACATCTGTTCTCAGATACAAAATTTTATACAAATCGTGATAATTGCCTTAGATTATTATAAAAATTATTTTCGATCATTTATGCAAAATAATGATTCAGAATACTTTAAAAATATTTATAAAAGATATCCGTAAGAGTTAAAGCCAAAAATAATCAATTACTATTTGTATATTGACCACGATTCCATCCACTTTTCAGTTTCTCAGAGATCTTTACAGGTTTGAGCTCGTTGCGTTTGTAAAGAATGCCGAAGTATACGTACAAGTCGCCGACGAATTGTGAGAGTAATAGAACGATAGAAGAAGAGAGAATCAGAAGAATGGGAGGAGTGTGAGCGGCCGTAAAATCGGGTGTCGTTTGCGTTTTCTATTTAGCCATTTCAGATCAACTATCTCTGTTTTCCTTTATAGTCTCTTCTCTTTTGCTCGACCGCTATCGTCCCAGTAGACGAGCGACTCGAATTGAATTCCACGCGATACGGGTAGTTGGATTTACATGGATACTGAATGCGCACAAACCTCGACCACTGGACTTGCTTTCTTATAAGACTGCAGACTTCTTACTATCAACGTACCGATTGATATCGATCAATACACTGCAAATACAAATTCTATCGTATTTGAATCGCGCCGCGCCCTATTTTACATTCGAGAAAGTCACGTATACGATTTGGATAAAAAATAATCCTATCGTAAATGTAGTATTTTCGTAAAAGTATAGGTATGAAGTTCTGTGTGCATTATATATTTAAGAATAATATTATAAACTTTTAAATATCAGTATTTGTTATTTAATATTTAATACATGATTTAACACCATGTTTAACACACGATAAACACTTACATTTAAATTACTTCTATTAATACAATAGAAGTAAATAATTTATTGTCTCACTGTTAATCTAAACGAAACAATACTTCTTTACGATATTAGATTCCGAATTTTTGACAGATAACAGAAAAACGTATATAATATATAAAATACCCGAGATATAATGTACTGATTACAGTAAAACAATTTTCTACCTAGCTTTCATTTTTTAAATTGTATTCGTAAAATCGTAAATTTGCATAAATATCTGCAATCTAATAATAGCTACTTTTTTCGAAACACGAGCACCGATTAACATCGAGCAACAACGAACTGTGTTTATCAATAATTACATGTAATATCGAAATTTCAAACTTGATCATTCCCCTTGGCATAAACATTCAAATTTAACGCAATATTCGTTTAATTTTTAATAACATAAAAAGGCGACCAGGGAGATATACGAGGGAAGAAAGGAAAAGTGGCAAGTTCAGTTTGCTCCTTTTTCAGAGACGACATAGAGGTCTAGCGAGTCTTCGATTGCTACCTATATGCGAAGGGTGAACCTGTATGTAAGGATGCCTATCGGGAACGCCGTTTGCCGTACATTTATTGCCTCCGCCACCCTCCGCGCTTTCTCGGGGTTACGACGTTATATTTGATATTGGGTAGACTCCGTATACGTATCATTGGTGTCGTAAAACCTGCCGTAAATAATATTAAATAAATGTAATACGCTCAGTAAAATGCCACTTAGCTTCACTCGCTGAAGCTCTTCTGTTGCGCGACATATCCCGCATATAGAAACTTTAATACCTTCGTTGCACCGAGAAAATAAAGGAACGATTCTTTAAAGAAAAAAAGGAAGTTTTCTTCTTATTTCGAATACCAACTATAGAGGAGAGTTCGGTGCATCGTCTACAAGATGCTCATCTTTGATACAAGGAATACGAGCAAAATACTTTCCTCTTCTTTTCTTGTTGCTTTGGCTTATTCTATTTAGATAACGATAGACAGCAGGCACAATCTGCGATTATGTGGTATCAAGTTTAAAAATATATTTGTACATATATAAGAATATTGTAGTCGAGATCATCTTGGTATAATAAAAATTGATTTTCATGACAGTACGATTTTTTCATTTTAGAAATCAATGAAGTTAAACAAACGCGGTTAAACATTTCATTATTAGTCGATATTACATGAGAAACAGGAAACTGATTTTTTAATACGATTACAAATAACATATCGACGATATTATTGCCAATTGATAACATAAAAATAAGTTTCACATGGAGCGAAATTTTATCCATGGACTGTAAGAATTCATAGGCGTTTTCCTCTTTCGAGGTAGAACAAACTAAGGATACTATTACCGGTCATACGTCGATTCTCTCTTTAGTCCCGCACCGCGTCTACGATTTTAAATCATAGTTCGACAACTAAACGCATTCTATAATCCGGTCACGTTGTTGACGTACGATTTGAGAGCTCGTAACCAGAGCCGCTGGCAGCATTTTATCTTCGGTATCTCCTGTTACCGAGAGCCAAGACGCTTCGTAATTTCCAAGACACAATCATGTATTTCCATTTTCCATGAGATACGTCGAGTAGTGGCATACTCCGTTGCGAGGACCTTGCCAGTCCTCGAGCGCAGAGAGTTACGCCATTACATCTTCGGCATGAAGTAAGCGCTCGCTTAAGGACACACATCGCCATAGACGTAACGATCCAACGGAAAAAATCGTGTTCCATCAAAACGTGAGCACAGTTGCTCGGTAGAGGACGCGGCTAAGTTTCCTTGTACATACGTACTGTCGACGAGAATACCGGTATTAACTGCGGATACGTTGTCGCTCGATTCGCCGAGGAAGGTTCGTACAAGCCTCCGGCTCGTCGTTAATTGCCGGTATAATTTGTAATTCGAGAAGCAGAAAGGAAGAGAGCAAAGTAGGAGAATGAAGAGTGGGATGGAAATAGAGTGATTGGCCAGCAGTTGGAAGGAGAAGAGAGAAAAGAGTACCGTGGATACCGTGAGATAGAGGTAGAAAGTCGCTGGATCTCTAAAGGAAACAAGCGTCGCGCTTGTCCCCCGAAAGGAAATGTCTTTTGAGCGAGGAACGAGAACCAGATCACGAGGACGAGCGGGGCGCCTGGCGTTTGCCTGACCCGTTGACCCGCCTCGGGCGTCTTTGTACTTGTCCTGTACCGACCGAGTATTTGTCACGACCCGTCAAAACCTCTCGACGAACGTGAACCTTCGTCAGCTCGATCGTCTTTCCGCAATCTGCCGACTCGACCCGCCTTTCTATACGGAACCTCGCGTCTCCCGCTGAGAAATTAGCTGTTAAGTGTTTTATGTATCCGGCACGCTACATGCACTGACACCACAGTCACGTGGCGTCTACAGTGATTTGTGGCGTGCGAGTGTTCCACGATTTTCAGCTATCGACCATGTCATATAGAACTGTTGATGGAAGATTGAGATAAATATATTATAGCAATGAATTAAATATTATTATTTGTTTTTTTATTTTGTTTCTTAATTTATTTAATAAATAATCTAAAAAACGAAAAGGTAGCCCATCTTAATCCAAATGGGAAAAATGAAAATAAAGCCTATTATCATTTATTAGTATGAAAATCTGTATGCTATATAATTAAATAACAGACGAGTTCGTAGACCTTGTAAAAAATAGTAGTCCAATTTCTTTATGTTTATTTTCAAACTTTAGAACTTCGATAACGAACGATTACTACAGTTAATTGGTCGCAACACTTTTAAAGCACTTGATCGAACACGAGCCTAACGACATCTATATTTCATTGCCACTGCTTTTTCGTGATTGGACATTAGTTACTTTTTCTCTGCTCTCTCCTTGTGCCCGCCCTCTTTTCCATTAAACAATACAGGCCTGGGAGGCAGAAGAGCAACCAGATCACTTCGCCAGATGCCATCTCCGAGTCGCCCACCGTGATAACGGACGATGGTTAAATGCCTCATAACTAACTCAATCTGGGTCTTCCTAATTAAATATCTATCGTTTAATTAAGAATGATTTACCGATGGCAGTCAGTCAGTCAGCCAGCCAGCCGACCAAGTTGCTAGTCAGACGAGCACTGCTTGTACCATTCGTTGCGTCTTGGCAATCAATGCAGGAATTATCCTCATTAGGTCGATTCTCAGTCCAGGTTCTCCGAGTTCGCTTCTACCCGCTCGCAAACTCGTACAAACGTCTCATTGCCGGATGAGTGAAAGGGAGAGAGAAGACAGGAGGGCCGAAGAAAGAGTGCAAAGCAAGAGGATGGCGATGGGAAGCAAGAAGAAGAAGAAAGAGTAGAAGAGAGAAGGGGGAAGGAGACATGGAAGTGGAGGATCAGGAGGAAGAGGAGAAGGACGAAGCAAGCTATTAGATCGAGAGCTGGTTGCGTGCAGCTCGAAGAAAAACTGGAAATCCGCGGCTGTTGACGGGCCGGGGGATCCCTGGGGGGACCAAGGGAGAGAACCCTGGGTTACCCAGGACCCTCTGTTCCCCCTGCTTTCCGCCTGACTCCTTTCCTTCTGTTTGACAAAAAGGAGTCGCTGACTGCGAGTGACAACTTAGCGAGCCGGAGCTCACCTCGCCGTCCACCAGCTCGGCCACACACAGACCGTCCTCGCGATATGACACGTCTTTTCCTGCGATAGAATTCCTTCCGCGAAGGAAACGCTCGTTGGTGGAATCCTTTCGTCGAAAGAGATCCAATGCGACGCTTAATGATATCGTTGTACTGCAACAGGTTTGATAGCTCTTGTCAAATGTAATAGATCCGGTACGGCAAAACATTTACACGCTTTTTTCTACGCGATATGCAAACGAATTAGTGGGAGATTTATTGATCTATCGTTTAGAGAATTTGTACTATTTTTAGTAGTCGATATATATGTATCATGTGCTTGATAAGATTGGAAGACAGATGTCTTCGTTAAATAACGAAATGCTGGAACATTAAATCAAATAAATTGATCAATAGAAAAGATACCATTCGACAATGTGACTATATTGCATATGGCATATCTTCGAAACGTAGAACAACATTATATTTATTAATATAACATCCGATAATGTAATGAACACATTTTTGCAGTATATTCGTCAATTTTGATCTTGATAAATCTCATCATCATATTATTGGCATATAATATTTGTTTCAAAATGAGTGATCTGTACTAATGATGTCGACTGGTACCCGTCATTGATTGAAATATGTTTATTAGTTTTATGTGCCTATCGTTCATGTAGGCATAGAAAAATATAGGTAAGAGCAACTAACATGGCCATATGTTGCGCGTGAAAAGAGTTTGAGTTTACATTGCGACATCCAGTCGCCCTGGGCGACAAGGGTAGTGGGTGAAATGCATTTTATCCCCCTTCACTCGAATTTTGGATCCAAGTTCCCTTTTTACTTGTTTCTCCGTCCTTCTCTTGTACCGCTCTTCTGTATCTTCTTCCCTGCCTTTTTAGGCTACTATTGCCGCAAGAGCAACGGATAATGTTATTTCGATTTACATATATGTTCCGATCGTTCCTTCCACCAACTTCGGTATAGTTATACCAGGAAATACCATCGATATCAACATTTTGACGCTTTACTGATTTTTATTCTCGATCTATGTTCATTCAATAAACCGATTGTGTTGCGTTTTTTTTGTGAATTCAATTTGTTCTCTCCGACAAATTCATCGCTTGTTTCACAATTTGTTTAATATTTTCAAATTTTATTGGTATAACTTCAAACATATCCATAAACGTAAAAACTAATTTAAGGATGTTAAAATGCCCAGTGAAAATGAAACATTAAGTTAATTCTCCTTGAACCTTATGTTAGCGTCATATTTTTCTATTGGTAGAAGATTACTTAAATTTGAGGAAAATGAGAAAAATTCGTTATGGACATTCCTTAAACAGAGATATATTTCATAGATTATATATTGTAACAAGTACTATGTTTTGAATATTTTACATCTACGTATCGTGTGCATTCTGTTTATTTCTGTACTTTTAAATCTCTCACGGATGCAGGAACACCGATAGTTTCATAACAAGAAATTAGAGCAAGATCTTACCAAGTCTGAAACTTTCATAACACGCAATCGACCGGTGATAGCGTTCGAAACATTCACGGTACCCAGTCTGATGATAATTCCATGCTGGTCGTTTGCTTATGGAGAGAGAATAGGAGTAAGTTTATCGAACCGAGATGCTGTACGGGCGCGAATATAGACATCCGACACACCCTAAGACCGAGATATCTGAGCACGACGGTGCATGCGAGGGTGCATACATTGTGTAGAGCCACCCTTCTTGACAACGACGCCCCAGTAACACCCCCCAAGAGCCAATAATACCGCGTACTAGCGGGCTACTACGACGGCTTATTATTTTCCTACGGCTCATCGAACCCAGTGTGCTTGCTATCAATTACAGGACATTCCACGCGCGACCCCCTTTGCTGGACTTAGACGGATCAGCCTAACCAGAATCCCATCTGGTAAACTTTTACGTTATGCCCATTTAGCCACCACGATGACTATTCGACGGAGGATAAGGGAAACGAGCTTCAAGGCGTCAATTTTACGGTTAACACGTAGACTGTCACGGTGAATATCGACGACCCATATTTTACCAAATTTTTTTAGTATGATACAAAAAGTTGGATTTCAAGGATTAACAAATTTTCAATAATAATTTAAGTAACATCGTCGGAGAAAAGTGTGCGAATATGACATAATATTTTGCAAAAATTAAATCTCTCGTGAATAATATTTGGAATCGGTCAGTGCTGAATTTGAATATAACTATCACTCAAATTTTGAATTTTTCTATTTATATAGTATATCTATCAATTACACAAGAAGATAACTATTCCTTTTAATCATTAGCTTGCTATTAATCCATATATTTTAGTCAAATTCGTGTAAATCAATCCAAGTATTGACATGTTTATAAATTTATCACAGGGTAGTATGATTAATGTTAAACAATGCATTCCAGTAATAAATCTACGTGCTCCACTGATATTATGCCGCATTTTTATGAGGCACCTTGTTTACAACGTTACGACACATACGACATACCGCAAGTGAATATCTTAAAAAAGGTTAAGCGCGTTTCAATGATCTTATGGCCTTTATCATTAGTCAGACAAGGTCTTAGAATCAGGACAGCCATGTACACTCTAGAGAGTTTCGTAACTAGAATAAGGGGTGAAGTATCTGAGTGTACCTGAATTAATGATACGTTTATTTTATGGAACAACGTGCTTCGCATACTTCTACACTTCTCTGATCGGTTCATTGATACAGGTTAGAAAGAAATTCCCATTCTGAAGCACAAACGAGAAATTCTATATCCTGATGCGGCTTGTCAAACGTACTTACGGAATCTAGAATAATGTAATGCGTAGTACGCACAGGAAGATTTGATATCATCAAACTTGGGATAATCTTGAATCGCGAACGAATGATCGAAGCTACCTGCGCAGTAGGAAACCGGTTTCACGCGACACGATATTTTTTCGCTCCGCGCATCATCAATGCATCACGCCGTGAAGATTGACTGATTGAACGTAGTACAGAAGTTAAAGTCCTCTTTATTCGATCCTGTAGGTTCTTCTACAATTGAGTTTATAGACATACGAATGTCATTAGAATAACATCAATCTTATTAACGTTATAAGTATGAAGGTGATCTTTTCATTTTTTATGTTTAATTTGTAATTTTTTAAAACATTTTTACTGGCATTCGAAGTAGCTGATGCGTAATTTTTCATCCATATAAAGTTATTTAAGTGCAATAAAATTTGTACAACGCATAATACAGGAATTAAGTTATCGCAAGATTGTAATTTGTAATTGAATGCTGATTGGTTAAAATGACACTGCAGCAAAGACCTAACGGCTACAATGTCAGGGAACGTTCGATTAGATTAGGGTGGATTAGCCAATCAAAAACTACAATACTGCGAACCCTCTACAACTAGTAGTGACATTTGATGCTGCAGGCACTCTATTAGATTTGCGCCGTAGTTAACGTGATACGGAATCGAATGATCCGAGTTCTCTCGAAACGATTTTCGGGAGCCAGTAGTTCTGCTATCGCTGAACGAAGTTGCGATTTAAACGCTTAAATTTCATACACGCCAGGGCAACCGTGTAATTGAATTCAGTGTTCTTGTATTACGGTCGAATTCATTTGCTTGAAATAATACAATCATATCTCATAAAAATCAACCATGATCTATAGGATGTGTTCTAGTAATATTTTATTACTCCAGTACGATGAACACGAATCGTAAGAAAGTATCATTATAAAAATACACGTACAACGATATAAAGTTAATATATTAACATTTGAAAATACTATTAATGGTTGATCTTTTATTTCCGACAATTTCGACAACGTTTAAACTAATACAAAATTCCTAAGGTATTTTTTCATGATTATATGATTTTATAGATCATTTTATAAAAATAACCAGTTACCTGACAATGTTAAAGGTGTGTAAAACAAATTGTGAAAAACTCCATGTATAAACAATATTTACAAGAAGAATCAAAAAGAATCTTAACGAAGAATTAAAAAATACAAACAAAAAGCCCATTTTTCTTAAAGCAATGGTTCGTCTTAAAAAGATTCATGTCTTCACCACTGTCATCTTATCCCAATCAAATAGAAGGTTCATCAAACGAATTATTCACACGTACGACAAACAATAATACATAGTTTTTCCTTGCAGTTACTTCTAGCATAACACAGCTTGTAATAGAAATTCTATTTTCTGCGTTCCAGTATCGAAAGCACAGAGAAAAAGTGCACGTAATCATAAAGATAAGCGAATCAATCGCTTGTTCCTCTAACAGCGTGTTATTACAGGACTGAAGCCTGGCCATTCCATGTTAGTAGTATCCTGTTGGTATACTATAATCCGAATTTTATGCCGGTACGTATACCGACGGACGTGTCTATCGAGGTTGATATCAAAAGCGGGCAGAAAAGGTGCGTGAAGGCGAACTGGCGTCACGCGACCTGCACGTTCGTTTACGCGGGTGTGGCGAGAATGAGTGGTAGCGAGCAATTATCTTCTTATCTGTTCCGTGCAACCACGATGGTACAACCCGATGCCACGAGCCAACGCCACCACGAAAGTCGTTTTCGCCACTGGTTTTTAACAGGACCTTTCCGGTTTGGAGAATTCGGCGCTTAAACCTTCGGCCGGTTTTCCGATTAACATGCTAATTGGCACGGCAACCCTTTAAACGGCCATTTCAAAAATTAGGGGATGCGATCTGGCTCTGGTTCAGGGAAGACGAACTGGCGTGGTTTCACGCACCGTTGCGGATCGAATTTTATCGCTGGGGTTTCAGCCGACCAAGCTTTTTTTTCTTGGCAAAATGAGTTTCGCTAACGAGTTCCTTCTCCATTAAAATTAATGAGCCTTTTTTTCTAAAGAGAAATTATGTGTTACATGTATGTAAAAATGGTGTGTGATTAATATGTTCATCTGTGGAGGTCATGTTTATAATCAATTAAGGGAATCTTGATAACAGGTTGATTGAGTGTGTAATAAGTAGGCCAGGGCAAGCAAAGCATAACAGCAAGGAGTATGTCGTGTAAAGTAAGTTCAATCGATTTGTTTTGTGTATATCTTTTTTCCGTCATTATACATCATATTTCCAGCTATATAGAAAATTAATTTGGAAATTTTTAATTTAAGTTTAGAGATTAAAATCTTGGACCTTGCTTTTAAAATGTGAAACATTTTATATAATATGTTTGTAATGAAGTAGAAGCTGAGAATAAAATTACAATAATACTTTATTTATCGAAATTTATTTATCAAACCATATATGGAAATTTTTAATGATTAATACCAGTGAAATTTCAAATAATTCATATTTTGTACAGTATCAACGAACTTTGACGAAATATAAATTTTGCAATATTCTATGAAGATGGAACTAAACCTATGCCATCTGTTCGAACTGCACGGCATGCTACGTTGTCAGTCATGTCCACCGTTCATTGACAACACATGTAGAGGGAAACTCAATCTTACAGGAAGATACCTAACACCGTTGACGCTACCCTCAACCACCCTGTGGGCAACAAAAGGGCAAAAACCGTATTCGGTCCCATCCCCTTTTGACGTGTTCGTCTCCTCCTTCCGAACGAACAATTAACTGAATTTGCATTATATCTCTATCGAATTACTAGATCCTTATTATCGATAAAATTGGCAATTTGCCGGAGAGAGCAATACGGACGTAGAAGTAGAGCGAGCCATGTGTTCGTTTCATGTCGAAATTATTTCCTATTGCAGCAATATATCCATTTGTAGCAATAGATATATTTTGTTATAATGTGAGAACATTAATATAATATAGTCACTTAGTCATTAGAATTAGCGGAATTCTTTTGTTTACATATTAATATTTTGTGGCAGTCTCATAAAAATGCGTTTTCTTTTTTTTTTTTTTATTAATATTGAGTACCTTTTCAGTTCTAAGAATTTTTATTTAGAGTAATTTTAAAACAGAAATTTTATATACTTACACATATTTTTTTATTTCATATACGTATATTGTACGTTTTACTGTATATTACACTTCCATGTAATCGGTACGATGGTAAAGTATAAATGTGGAAGAGATGAATTTTTAAGTACATGACCAACGTGAAATGTATTAAGAAAGAAATGGTGTTCGCTTTCTATTGAAACGTAGATCATTTTTCCATTGTACTATTTTCAATTAGGCACAATTTTTACAGTTCTGCGCGCTAGCAGCGGTAGCCAAAAAGTCCAGTAGCAGAAGAGGGAACAACAGAGGGTGGCTAGACGATCGTAACGTTGGCAAAGTGTAATGGTGTAACTTGATACACGGGGTATACGCCCCTCTCGCACACGTCGTTCAACGAGCAATACCGCTATCGCCACCAGACGAGCCATGGCCAGCTTGTGCGTTCTGCATGCTCGTACGTGTATCTATGCGCTTCGAATTAGTCATGGAGAGGCAATTCCTGATAATAAAATAAGAGAGGAGCGTAACCGATTATCATGGTTAACGAGCGTCGCGAAATTATCGTAACGGCCTGTTTCGCGATTATCGGACAGCGCGATCGTTCGCGATTCTTCGTACGCTCCATTGTTTTCCCCTATATCGAGAGCTAGTTCGGTCGATATCGTTAGAAAGGGTGGTTAATTAGTCACGATTGGTGTCCGCATAATTTACGATCTGATGGCGCAAAGATAAAGATAGTGAATGGCATCGTAAGCGACAACTTTTTGTCAAGGGTTGATCAGACTACGATAAACGTTCCAAACGATGCTACACGTTCGTACATTTGATCGTTTCGATACTTTCAGTGCTAGAAAAGTCTGCGAATCTCAATTTCAAGATTTTTATTATTTTTTGGTCTCATGCCAACCGACTAGTCATAGAAAAATTTTAACGTTCCAATTTAATTAATTGGGTCATCCTCTCTAATTCGACAAAACGACACTACAAGAAATATTGCACTATGATAACATTCCCAAACGAGACTACGCATATACAGTATATTTGATTATCTTGATATTTCCAGAGTTATATGTTTCACGTTCATATTTCAGTTTTACGTTTTTTTACTATCTTCACTTATGAGTCATGACTGGTATCGAAAAGATTTATTTCAATTTAATTGACATAATGACGCTGCCAGTAACGATATTGAGCGAGAAATCTACAGTTGGGTTCCAAATCGACGCGTACAAATTTCCCTGTTCACTCGTGTACGTCTTACTGCCAGAGGCGTCGCCTTACTTTGGGTTACCCGGCACATTAACGATAATACATGCACATAGCTGCAACAAATGCCGCATAAACGATAGTGCGATCCACGTGGCAGCGTAGGCGCAGAAGGGCACAGATGGTCGCCCTAGGCACTTACCAGTTACCACCACCCCGCACATTGCCCCTTCGGTCAAAGGGATCTAAAGGGCCTTGGCTGGCCACTAACCGTATTTATTCACGGGGGTGACTGAATTTACCGAACAGTCGGAGGATAAGTCTTGCCTGGAGCACGAGAAGCGTCTTAACGCCACCAAGCCTTTCAGAAGTCGATCTAACATTCATCGACAAGCGCGTTCAACCTCTTTGCTGTCTCTGTCATCGGGATGAGTGTTTTCATACACCTTTCGTTTAAGCCACTGACACCCTTACTCCGACATATAGGTGTATTCAATTACAATAATACGATGCATGCTGTGCGTATAATTTTAAAGATATACATCTTAATTTCAATGTTTATTATATGGATATATTTTCTTTACATGAACTTCAATGATTTGCAATTATTCTATATTAAAGGTATTAATTTTTATCACATTGATTGCATAGAAATTGTTCAGTTGACTTTTATTTTTATTTAAATACTAAGCATTGAGATTCACTAGATTTTTTTCGAGATATATATTAGAATAGATGTGTGACATACATATAGAGAGAGAGTTTGAATTTATTAAATATATTACTATGAATATAATTTTTCTTTTCCGAAAGTTGCATAAATATATAAAATTTATTAAATCTGCAAGTCAGCTGTTATTTAATAACGACAGGACGATAATCGTAGATATTAAAAGAAATATTTCTATAGTCTGACACGTTCTATCACGTGCTCTTTAGCCTTTCGATATATAAGTGCGCGTCAATGTATTGGTACACACACATGTGCACACGAAAACGAACACGTACCAGATCACCACCGGCAAGTGGTCAGAGCAACAGATAAGTTTGATTTATTTTAATTTCTCACCGGCAACGCAGCGGGCCTTTCACGGGGATTCCCTGTGCTCCTGTGAATTATTGCGAAGTTATTTTCTAGCTCGTATTGATTTACGACCGGGATTTCGGGGCATCGCGAACACTTTATCGTCATTACAGGTGGGCGAACAGGTGTACCGGGAGTTGAAAGAGTTGTCAATGTTTGCGAGAGAAATTTTTCAAAGAGCTGTGAATTTCGCGCCATTAACCAATGTGCCGTTTGAATTTGCTTATTGATGGAACTATTAGTAGTAGTATTTTTAAACGTATTTTTAAACTGCTTCTTTTCAATGATAACAATTTTTGATAGCGAAAGTTTCAGACTGTTTCTGAGAACTAAAGTCTTTACTTTACGTCCGATGAAACAATAAATTTTTAATTATTGAAATGATTTTCTATCAGCTGATCGTAATATGAATTATCAACGCAGGATTCCTTTTCCTACAATAATTCAAATAAATAATTTTGTTCCAACGAGTGGAACATACCGTGATAATATTTTTAGATCTTTTCAAAGCACGTACAAGTATTTATACAATACTGCACACTTGGTTAGACAATTGCGGATGATTCAGTGAAATAACGCAGAGAACAATTTTTGAAAATAGATACACGGTGTATTTGATGCTTGTAATATTGAAATTTATAGCCTATAGCTCGAGTGGCGATAGATATTATGTTGTTTACTAGTTCAGTCAGTGACAATCATAATGAAAATTGAATACACAATACCGCTATCCTTTTTATAACACCAAAGAATAGTTTATACTCATGAATCACATTATACGTCATAGAGCGATGCGAACTTTCATAATTGAATATTGAAAACCGAATCGTTCTATTCATTAGCGACGTCAAATCGATTTTCAATCGCGGAATATAGCACCGTGTCGAAGACGTTAACGTAGTTTACAATGTAATAACGGTTTATCCGTTTTCGATGTAACGCAGTTAAGATCGCCTCGAATCAATATGAATTCGATTAAGGCATTTGGCGAGACCAAAATTCAACCAGGTAATTTAGTTGCTGTCTCTGTAATAGCAATCAACCGCGTTATGCACCGGTAAATGGAGAAGCTCGGAACTGAACGCGTGTATTGCTCGCGACTCGGTTAAATTCGATACATGATTAATTCGATAGATTCTCATTGTCAGTCGCGTATGAAAGAGGGAACGCGCCGTTTCTTTCCGCCTTTAGGGCCTTAGTTTTCTTCGTAATCGTCTTGTCGTGCGCCATTTGGCAGGCAAAGTAAGCGGAGAATTAATCGGAACTTAATTACCAGGTTAGGCGGGTACTTGTTGCAGCAAAGCGGAGGCGTCTAGTGTACGCGGCGTGTTAGGGTGCCGTAGCGTAATAAGATTCCCTTTAATGGCATTACACGCCTCATTGGGACTTGCCAAGTCCGAAGTTTCCGCGACTTTACGCCGTGTTTGACTTAACCGGAAGTTACTACCTTTCGATCGGCCACTGTACGAACAAAGTCGATCCGGGGGGTTTAAGTCTCTTAACGGATTACGAGTTACCGACTAAATAAGTCTTAGGAACTTGTACCAACATTTTACAAAAAGTATTATCTTCGCTGAGGATATTTAGAAATCGAATATATTCCTGATATATAGTAACCTGATTCAAAGTATTCAAACTCTCATAAAAATCTTCTGTAAACATATTATATGTGTTATATGGAGCAAATTGAAATGTTATTAGCACGAGATACTTTCGAATGCTTTCGCAAGCCATTGCATACGTATATACGAGATGTTCTAATAATTCAAGTTTCTTTGTATGTAATAATTGAAATTATAATTGAAAACATCGATCATTGCCTTATTTGCCAACAAAACGGTTTATTAAATTCATAAGCGAAGTTACAATTGAAAAATATAAAACATTATGTGTATATTTTGTGTACTTGTCATAATACAGAAGGTATTTGATGACCATATAAAAGCATCTAAGGATACAAAATTATGAAGCTTTTTTTGGAGAGAAACTCTATAAAAGTGAGTAATGTTCATTCCATGGAGATAAACTTCTCGGTTTGGACACGATCATCTCTTAATGATGTTTCTTCTTTCGATCGGAGAATTCGTATTTAATGCGATACTTCGATGGCATGAAATCGTTCTGGCGATGTTCGCTGAATTTAACGAAGCTAGTAAATCGAAAATCGTATTTGGACAATTGCGCGAAAAAGCATGTCAGTACGCTGATTAATTACGCCATCGAAGCGTGGTCGGATGAGTTGCAGCAGGCGTAAGAAAGGCATGTCGTCGATCGGTCAGCAATTAATTAAAGCGTCACTTGAATTTACAACGACTGCCGACTGCCCACCAACGAAGGCGATCAAAGCTTCATCTCGGCATTACGATCTGGCAGGCGGCTGTCGACAGGCGCGAAGAAGCCGCACACCGCGTCGATCCCGCGTTCGTTCTGATGGCTGACAAAAACTACCTGAACGAAAATCCAGGTGTCGAATCGCGCAGGAGGGACAGTTGGGACGCTCTAACCAACGAGACAGCCCGGCGTGACCATTGGTCCGGGAAACGACCTTAAGCGGCCCTTATCTGGATTCAGCGACCGTTCGTGAAATCTCCGTAGGAAGCCCGACGGGCCCGGCAAGAAACGTCCAACACACATTTAATAGCTTAATTTATAATTCTCGCCGCAAGAAAAAGATACCCGGTGAAAGGGCAGAAGAGGGGGAAGACGGGGACGGACAGAGAAGCCGAAGCAAGACGAAGCAAAACGCAAAGGGGACGATAGAGATGAAGAATGGAAAAAGGGAAGAAAAAGGGGGGAGGCTGGATAAAGCTGGATCCGTCGTATCTTCGTAAGAAGAAACGGCGAAGAGGGAAGAGATCGAAAGAAGCGCGAGGCAGAGAAACGGAGTCACTGAGAAAAACAAAGCCACGAAAAGAAAGAGGGAGAGAGGGAGATACAGAGATCGTGCGCCTAAGAAGAAGAAGCCGGTGGAAAGAAGTTAAAACGGAAGGAATGCCGACGCCGCCGCTTGCACCGATGGAAACGGTTCGACAATGCGGTGCGACGATCATGGACCTTTATATGGAGCGTCGTCCCCGTGGGTGGTCCCCCACAGGACGTCTTACCAGGCGTCATCCTGGATTCATCGGGACGATCGGCGCGTTGAGAACCACCGATCGCTAACCTAGAAGGCAGCGGAGAGTGAGATCGAGCTGCGACGCGCACTGAATCACTCATCGTGTGCTTAGTTGTCGTCGTTGTCGTTCGCGTCGTCCGTCGTTCGCCGTTCCGTCGTTCGCCGCTTGCCGATCAACCGTTCTCCGTACCGAAGAGGTTTACCAGAGGCGAGCTATTAACTTACGAGCACTGCTACCTTCTACTATTCTACAAGGCTACATTATTTACTACACCGCTACTTGTCCACGTAAAGTTATTATGGGACATCTCGGCACATGCTGCTCTCCCTGTGTCTACTTCGATTTGAACAGATTGTTACGATCGGAATCTCGGTATCGTTAATCGCTGCTGTCAGACTTTTTGTCCGCAGAAAACCAGGCGTCATCCTGGATTTAGAAGGAAATCGTTTCCATCGATGGTTCGTCTTTTCGTCATTTACGTAGGTAATTCCATGACGTTCACGTGTTAACACGTGGACGAGTTTCTGGACGAAGCGACCGTGACTCTTGGACAGCTCCTTCGAGACGTCGATATTCAGCCGATCAACCGGACACGTGTTTTTTACTTATGTAAGACTGCTATTAGTTGAACGGACGGTTGGAGCCAACGACCGATGCTGCTCATTGCGAACCGGCCCCCAAGTTTCTCTTTTCTCTCTTCTCTTTCCAGCTTTGTTCGGGCGCGAGCGAACGCGCCGGTAGAACGACGTCAGGAAAGAAACAAGAGAGAGCAAGAAGGAACAAGGAAAGAAGAGAAATCCAACGAGCTGGCCGAAGCTATTCTCTGAAATCCGGCGATTCTTTCGGGCGTCTTCGGAGATGATATTTGCTCGGATCAATCCATATGGTCGCCATGGCAACCGGTTAGCCTGGCTTGTCCACCCCCGTCGTCCAAAGTCTGGAAAGCCGGCCGCCGGCCCAACGAATGGACGAATGGACTCGGGGGTGCGGTGCTGATGGCCGATGGTTCGAGGCAACTCGCGTTCCGCGAAGGGTGGACATTGCCTCACGATATACTTTCCTTCCCGAGAATCTTTGCGTTCTACTACCAATTCAATGAACGAAAATCTATATATGTATGCGTACGTATCTTTCGATCCCACTCACTCGCTCGTTTCTCTGGCCTACACGGATTAGATTGAACGAAACCCAATAGAACCAAATGTATTCATGAACCGTTGTTTACAAAACTGTCCACGTAGTTTCTTTCGTCCCCATCTTTGGAGAATCTTTGTCCCTTCTTCTAACCACATTTCCTGCACCATTGTTGCAATGCACGTAATGGCTTTTTATCGCGTCTTCGCACATTTGTATTTCTGTTTGTTTTCTTTTCACTTTTTTTTAGGTATTTAGGTATTTTCTTTTCACTTTAATTAGCTATTTACAAAGAAGGAAAGTATTACAAATGTGATATTCTATGAATGCATAAAGGAAGAATTTATTAAAATTTGTATGTGAATAATTATTTTATAGGCCATCAAAATATTGCAGTTCTTCGATAAATGAATAAATAAGTTTAAGGCTTTAATATTTTACACTTTTTCAAATTTATATGCCAAACATGAAAATCCGGAGCGGTGAAAAATTAAAGAACTGTTGAAAGTAATATAGAAATGGAATATTTAATTCTCCAATAGGATTAACCTAATTTCTAATTTTACAATGTAAATGTGCAAAATATTTCTGCCCGTCAATCGTTACCTCAAAAGATATACAACTATCAATTTTACCAGATTATTGCGTTATTTTCACTTCTAAATTATACTAGTGTACAAAAGTTTTTAGTCAACTAGATTATTTTATATCCGAGAGAATCTTATATAATATTGGGTATAAGAGTATAAGTAAAGATAATTAATAAAAGTATCAATTAAAATTCTTTAAAATATCTCTTGTAGAATATAGAGCGAAAAACTTATGCACGTGACTGTATATCACCTCATATTTCTAGTGCTTGCGTTCGTATGAAAAACACTCCTCTTCCATGTCATTGGCAGCGTTAATGAGTGCCACTAATAGCACCGAGAAAAAGAGGAAGCGTGAGCAGGACCTCGGTCGACTCGAATTTCGTCGAAGGAAACCAACTTCTGGTTATGCTCAAAATGAAATTAGGCAATACGGACGTCTTGAGACACGAGAATGTATCTGAGATATGCGTCGACAGATGCGACAGGCTATCCTCGGCATCTACTGTCGTGAGAACCTCCGCGGGTATTCTACATGCAAATTTATAGAGATCCTTCGGACACCAGCGCTTCGAAGGGAGATGTATCCTCGAGGGACCAAAGACACCAGGACTAAGAGCGCTTCCTTGTACTGTCACTCTGCTCCGTTCGAATCAATCGCATAAATCTTGACGCATCGATCGTCCCTTTCGGTAACACGTTCGCCTACGAAAAATTCACTTGTCCGTGCTAGAACGTTCCAGAAAAATGGTAACGCCAAAATATCCTTGTTTGATACGAACCTGCGTACACGTGAGAAAATATTCTTGTAATTTTTTGCAATATTCGAACGAGTAATATTTTCCAATAAATTTAATATTGGTTAACTTATTGAGTTTATTTTCCTAATTTTGGAGATGTTTGTTCTTGCAACTGTGAAACTAATATGAACATATAAATTATACGATAATTTTAAAATATGTATATGAGATGTATATTTAAATCCTACGTTGTAGAGGAAGGAAAATAGAAATAATATTTTCTATAATACGATTGATTGAATCTATGAACGATAAAATTAAAAATAATGATATTGCTTCTATCTAAAACATCGTTCACGTAAAATTCATAGCAACCTAGCAAACAGATCTAAATTTTTGGAGTCCTTTCCGCTTCTTTCAAAAACCACTCCAAACCTTTCGTATAGATTTCGTATTTTCTTCGTGACTTATCTATGGTTTACAGGTCGATTCTCCGATCAACCACTTGTTGACACACGATCGGCATAACAGAGACATATGCAAGTTCCAAGAATTTGGAGGATAAATTTGTCGACATTCTGCACTGAATAAAAATGGCGCGAGGCAGCGAGCTTTAGTACGTGACGGATCGACGAGCGAGCGATACCGATCGAAAAAAGGCGTTCGAGGTCGACCGAGGAAGATTCCAGAGTTACGAACCCACGGGATCCGCAAGCAACAATCGCGCTTACTATTTTCATCCCGGTTTGAGTCCGGGCCGGGTAGGCTACTGCCCGAAGGGGGCTGCCAGGCGCACGATCCCGACGAGATAGAGCAGTGGATCATCATTAACCGGATGGTCGCAAAACCAGCGACGGCTGATTGACAGGCGCGCAAAGACTTCCCGTTTTTCCTAAACCTGCCTTTTAGTTCTCGGTACGGCGAAACCCTTCTGCGGAGCCGGGAGAACGATATACGTCGGCCGATGATGAAGGACAGATCAAACGGTGGGAGGAAAGGATTCCGAAGGGAAGGGGGTTCGTGGGGTGCCAAAGAAAGAGGAGGGTGCCTTAGCAGTTCCTCGGAGCTGATGGACAGCCAAGAGGCGCCAAGCTATGCCAGCTATTCGCCTCTTATTTTATGCTGTCTCCTCGACAATTTAACGAGCCTGTGTTTGTGCATGCAGCCACGCGTGTACGTGTTACGCCTGTGTGCTGCCAATAAACCGAGACGAATTCCGAGATACCGATCGACTACTTTGATATGTCGCTAGTCTTCTGTGCCGTCTACGATTCGTTTTCGTGTAAATAGGTACACTATCCGTCAAAAGTATCTGCAGACTTATATACATATTTTCAACAAGACGTAATTTGGTTACAAAATTATTGATGAATTGGATCGTAATGAGTTTCTCCTCGGTATAACTATTTATGATAAAATGTTATAACACGATTGAATTGATTTTTAGAAATTAATATGCAATAATAAGAGTCTTACTTATAATTGACATACCTTGTGGAAGCATTTTGTTAGTTGGAAGGATCTTTATTATCAGGTTCTTTAATTTTAAAAAGGCGAGACAATCGAACACAAAGACAACAGTCTATTAATCGTAAGCGAAAAAAATCGCGAAGATTTATTCATTGAATTAGAAGTAGCTTGGTGCTCTGTCGGTGAAGGAGAAGTTCGTTTTTTGGGAGAAAGTAGGTACGGAGAAGTCGCGTGAATTGATCGTTCGAAACGCGCGTTCAAGACCGAAGTACTTTGTAATCGTCCACCCTCGACCACCTTTTGCGACCACACGGAGGTCACGTACTGATCGATGCCGAGGTTATCGCAAACCGCATGACTCTTGTAATTTCAAATAGCAGTTGATTCTTGATTGTTCATTAACTAATTTGCAAAACTAATATTTCTATTTGAATTCATATCTCTAATAAAAATGCGAATTAATTAATCAAACTCACCCTTTACTAAAATATTCATTTCACATTAGATTGTATAGTTCGAATAATTATGTTATAAATATACAGTATGATATTTCATAAACATAAAAAGAATAGAGTTCTGTAAGTGACATTATAATTATCGAAACGCAGCTAACATTAATAAATATTGCAATTATCAAATTCGCCGACATGACGAATTTCAGATTTCTTTCTGCTACATTATAATAGAATATTTTCCCGGTGTTAAAAAACTGGAATAAAAACCTCCAACGCAATCTACTCAATTCATTATGTCTTAACTACCCTTTGTTCAAAAAGTTGTTCAACTGTTTATTCGATGATTAACAGCGTAATCGTACGAGCGTGAAAGCGTTGTCAGATAATCGGATGGACAGTTTGGTAGAAATCCTGATTGCTGAGAACAGATTTCGACAATAAGATGACACGGTTGTCTCATCGTATTACGCACGAGCCCAAAGCATTCGAGGCATTAGTGCGTGGCTGGTGTTTAGAGGCCCTAGAAAGTAATTGAGTTGGCCACGCGACTCTTGAAGTGGCTCCCTACCAACGCTACGAAGCGGGTTCCCTTCAGGCTCTTCTTCTCATTGGTAACCACCTGTTTTGAGCGGAACCCACTCTCTTTATTTTCCCCCTCTCTATCAGTCCCTCTTTGTATCTCTCTCTTTCGTTCTCCTCTACACGGGTACAGAAAAATACACACTCGTACACGCATTGGTTTGGCCACTTGAAATTCACGTTCTTCATTGTACGAAGAATTTGACATACGGCTGATGGGCGCCACCGTTTTCCAACCCCTAAAATCATGCACCACCACTCTTCTACCAGTCGTCGTTGTCATTCTATTATAGCCCGCGCATGGATGCTCCCCGTAATCTGTTTGTTCGTTTTCTTTATCGAGATAAATAAGTCCTTCAGTGCGCTTGTGCGCTCCTTTCTAAATTGAATCCTATCAGTCGGAGTATGGCAAGTCTATATTTGCTAAAGGGTCTTTATATCTTTGATTAAGAAATTAGAACTTTTAAATACACACGTGGGTTATATCCTGTCCTGTCGTATGTCTACCAGTGATATTTCTGCAATTAATTTTTTCTTTCTCAAGTATACTTGTAAAACGAACAGATAACATTTACGACTAGTAATAAGAAACACGTTAGAGAAACAGTACATAAATGAAATTTGTATTCTTAAAATTTGAAATCTTTAAAATCATATTTTATGAAGAGATCACTTTATAAGAAGATATCAAGCTGGTCTACGATACTTCAAATAATACTCAACATTCAACAAATTTATTAAATACGTGTACTTCTCTACTCACACAGTTCGCATTACCAGGCACAATATACTCTTAATATAAAGAATGACATTTACATCGTACTGGATGCTCATCGATGGAATACTTCTTTTACTTTAGTTTCGGAGGAGGCATCGTGACATCGTGAAATCTTAGTAGAAATAATAGAAGATAGGTTCGAGTAGAAGTAAGAGATCGATTCCGTAGAGCAAGAGGAGGAAGGTAAGGGTGGCAGCGTGGAGGACCGAATGCCATTTAGAGTCATCCACCGTGTCTCAATCTAGAGGCACCCTTCCAGGCATCGGCGAGCCGTGACGGTTGGCATCTGTTCTGCGGGCCGAGACCCCAACGAGGATGGCAGAAGCAACGCCAGCGGCAGCATATAACGCTACAAAATGCCAAGGGTCCCGTCAGAACGTCTATATGCACTAGAACGTTCAAAATGATCCTGCAAGCATCGCGCCACTACATGCTTTCTCGAATGATTTCACCTATCAATAAACTAGAGAGCTTCGAATCGTTTTCTGAGTAATTGGTTGCTTGATCCCTGACTGACCCTGATTGAAAGACAAGTACTATTGTTAACATAGGGTACAAACTCAAGGGGTGTTAATATGGGATGTCATTTTTCCCTAATTTTGTAAGAAGAAACAGTGGGATTATGGATATAACACTTTTAATACAGAATCCTTTTTTCTCGTAAAAATTAATATCGATGGGATGTTTAAGTATGAAGAAAAGAACCTGATAAGTATTGTTTGTTCATCTGTTTTTGTTTTAACGTCGCTTAATGACTAATGTTAGTATTTTAGTAATGAATCTTCATTATTATTGCAAAGAATGTTTTACTACCATAAGTACTCTTGTTTGAAGAAAATGATTACAAACTTCTCTATTGATCTCCCAATAATTACAATACTCCTCCGTTTATAACTAACGAAGGGAATTTGAACAATGGAACAACTGAACAAATTTGGACGTGAATAATTTGAAACAATTCCTTTCTTACTATTCTTATACATTGAATGTAATTTGGAATAATTTACAAAAATGATATCGAAACAAATCACAGTCAAAGTAAAATGTTAGATCGCATCGAATCTAAAAGAAAATCTGGAAATTCCTTTGGTTTTGGCAACGATGGTGGGAAGAAAACTGGCGAGCGACAGGAAGAAAAAGAGAATACCTCTGGTTTCTCGGAAGGTAGATCGATGGCGATTTTTCACTCACTTAGCTCGGCGCGCATCAATATGCATTAAGCTGATCGGTTCTCCCTATTGGCTTCTTCTCTTTAGGAGCAATAGGGACCAAAAACGTGAACGAAGAGAGAAAGTCAGAACGACGGAAAGAGGGTTATGCAAGAAGGACTGTTCTCTCCCTCTTTCTACCCCTTTCTTCGACAACGTGGAGAGGGAATAAGAAACAAGCGCTGTGCGGGAAGCTGTTAAGATATTCTTCGAAAATAAGGATACCGTATCGAGGTAATTCTCGGTAGGTAGAATAACCGTAAGGAAATCGAGCCGAAGTCTCGGATACGACTAAGATTCCACGGGCTCTACGACACTCTTGGGTACGTTTTGGTATCTGTCTAGGCTCCTCTGTAGTCACGGCCCAGGATATGCTCGCCACTTTTCGTACAGACGGTGAGCCAATCAGCGTCCACTTGTGTCAAGACTTTTGAGAAGTTGCGAGTTTTCCAACGGAAACCATGCGATTTTCTCGATTCTAGTATTCCTATGGCCGGCTGATATCAGGCGTCTTTAAATATCGCATTACTTTTATTGAAATTTGGAATACTTGCAGGATATAGTGATAGATTATTTAGTATTAAATTGTAGATATTTGTGCAATTTTTTTTACCAGCTTATTGAATACAGCTTATTAATATCGTGAATATGAAAGAAAATTCGAAGGATTTCCTTAATATTTTCATTTTTTCCGAGAGTCTAGACAATTTTACGGAAATTGAAATATTTTGTACCATTCTCAGTAACTACTTTTTTATTAATCATGGAAACTCTTTTTGCATCTTTGTCTTATGCACTGAATTTCTATTATCTTCGCTACCTAGTACTGTGCTAACATATCTTTTATACTTTGACAAAGCAATATGGAAATTATGTTTTTCAATTATATATTTACGCAATTTTTTCGAGTTCTCTTAGTATTGGGCCCTTAATGGATTAACTTTAATGGATAATGTCGCTGGTTAAGTTTGTTATATACCGTATTTTACGTGTATCAAACGAAGAACAACAATTTTTCATTTAACGTGTTGAAACTCGACTTCAATTCGCTCGTACAACGATTAATCGTGATATTAATACATTACTGAAATCTTGAGAAACGTAGGGTGAAAATGTATATTTCTACTGAGATTGTATGACAAGATGCATTAAATGATTCGCATAAGCAATTCGAAAACCGATCCCACTGATACATAATGGATTGACAGGAGTTAGTTTAGCATAAGTTTTCCATTAGCAGGCTGAATAGATCGAGATATCGATAATATCCAATATAGATTCCAGTCGTATTTCGCGAGTGAAGCGTGTGTTTTAGGTGCCTTTCTCCTCTTCGGACTTGCCACAAGGATCCCGCATACTTGTCGACAGAAACAAGGTATATTCCGTAAATTTTTTGGTGATTCGACTAATTGGACGAATTTACGAGGTAGCCAGTCCATCTTTGGCCCATAATACCTGTGATTCCTTTTATCTTGTAAATACCGAAACGGGAATCTCTCGGAATTTCTAAATTTTACGTTGAAGAAGAAGCAATGGTACCGACATCGATAGAATTGTAAGTCAATTGCGTAAAGTTTTAATTAAACATCGACGAGTATGTTTCGAGCAAAACTTTAGAACGTTGAAAAAGATGTATTTAAAGAAAAAGGATTGCATTAAAATATCTTTTCCAATATTTGGATTTTTGAACAGGGAACGAAATTTAGAAAATAAAAATATTCTTAATATTTTGTAGAATAGAAATCGCTTTAAGAAATAAATAAAACATTTATTAAGGAACACGGTTCTTTAAAACAAAATAAAATGAAGTTCAAATATTTAATACCATAGTTTAGTAGTTTTTCCAGAAATGAAGAAAAATTGGAAACTTCGGAAGTTTATATTTCTTAAAAATTTCGATATCTGTAAAATGACGACTCAAACTGTTGTGTATTTACCTATAGACGTACTTCAATCGGAATAAAATTTCAGATATTAATTTAACACGAAATGTCCGTTTTTAAAAAAAAGGGATTTTGATAAATTATTTTTTTACTGTCTATAAATATGCAAAAAATAATTCTCGGTTCGCAAATCAAAATTATTCAACTAATATCGACAAATTATTTGCTATTTACGGTTACTTTGATCAATTCATTTGATTTCTCGTGCGCAACGATTATCGGCTGCAATTTTCTGGTTGGTAAAACCAAAAAATAATTAGCCGTGTAAATATACCGTTATTTATCCGACGATTTCCCGGCCGAGCGATCGGTCGTTCTTGTTTCTATAGAGGAGCGTGCACGCGCACTTTTATCCATTTATTTTAGGGGCATATCCAGAATGAAGGGTGTGATACCCCTACAATGGGGTCCCATATGCTTCGCGTACGAGAACGAGTACCACCACTGAGTGTGTTTTGATTTCTTTAATAGTCACGTCAGAAAATAGTACTTTTAGGATCAGTCAACTTGCAAAATGCTGAATAATGTAACTCGATTTGTTTTACCTTCCGACAACTATGTATAGAGATGCAAATTCCAAAGATATTGCTCAATTGGAAGATTCTACGCTTCTATTTAGTACACTTGGTATCTATAATGTTTTAGTGTTTAATATTTAAATTACAACATATATTTTAAGTATTTAAGAAATATTCGGTGACCTGGTAAGTTCATTCCAATTTCTAAGGAATTTGGTTCACATGAAAGGTCATATTGAAAAGTTTTTCGTGGAGAAACCTGAGAGGTTCTCGAAGGATGGAATATTCACGTTGCGTGAAAGATGGAGAAAGGTATGGAACAAAATGGCACCTATATAATTCAATGAATGTATATCGAATCGAAATGTAAATCGGAACGAACTCTCCGGGCGGCCCAATAGTTATTATAGAAATATAAAAAAAAATCGTTATGATCTTTAAAATATATCCCAAAATACTGAAAGAAAATAAACTTCGATCTTATCCAATTACCAATTCTTGATTTAACATTATTTATGCTTTTTTTGTTACACGTATAATAATCTTTTAAACGCATTTCTCAATTCCTTTATTTAGAATTTAATTCTTGCTATAACATTCGTAAAATATTATATCCAATTTTCAAAGGAACACAACGTAATTTTTGTATACTTTACGTATCATAATATATTATGTAATTTTTCATGTTTTGCGTGTTATAAAATTGATGCACATTTCTAATCCTTGAAACAAGCAGGAGGGATCCCTCGTTCTACAATATTTATGCCGATTCCGTAGCTCGTGGAACAGATTCGCTGATAAAACTCGTGTTTCTACGTCTTAATTAGCACAACCAATGGCACCCGTGTAAAAATTGAAAGAAACAAGGGGCGTTGTTCGGCAGAAATAGTGGGTGAGTGAGATTTCCCACTGGATCGTTTGATTCGACCAATGAATAGCAAGCCCATTTCAGTATGCATCGCGTACGTCGTTCGCTTAATAAGTTTTCCTTATCGATGTGTGTCATCTACGAGCAGGCAACCAGAGACCCGTCATTATCGTCCCTATCTCGGTTGATAGTTTTCATCATTTCCATCCAAAGTAGCGGTGCACAGCACACACGCGGTACTTACTCGTTAGGTGGAACAGCATTAATGCTGCGTGGTCTAACATGTGTCGCTGATTGCACGCACTTTCACCTGATTAGCTTTTAACAGGACGTCAAAACGTTTTCGGTTTTTTTACGACGTCTGACATGTATAAACCGTGTTCCTTAATACGATTGTCATATTAATTACTTGTTTCTATCTTTTACGGCAATTTATAGTCCCTAATGAATACGCATGATCTTTCTTTTATTGTTTTTAAAATAGTTCTGTCATTCCATTCCATTACCAGTGTGTAGAATATGAATGTTCGTGCAAATTCATACTTTTACGAATACAACCGGAGAAACGTAAATTAAATTATTATTTATCATTCTTTAAAACGCAAGAACTAGAAAATAATGTATCACGAGAAAAAATGAAAGGGAACGATAAATATTTATGTCTATGTTTTCGTATTAATATCGGAACCTCGGTTCCAACGTTGAAAGAGTTTTCAGCATTCTGCAATAATGCTTGCGCCAGGAATTCTCTGACTGCCCTTGATATCGAGTCCATACTGATGGAGATTCGCGGCAAGGGTGCGAGACAACGTAGCACGATTCGGTCAAATCTGCATGCATTAACGCCACAAGCGCGACTGATTGACAATCCGTGTGTCATTGTGACGTCAGTCAAATCGCTCGAGCATCCTCGACCAATCGCAATCAATTAAGGTAACGATTGATTGTTACGCGTTTGGACTCGACGAAGGGAATATCGCGAGCCGGTATTTATGTGGATGATAGACGTGCCATTGAAAATCACAATATCGCCATCGACGAGGGACCAGCTTAAAGCTTCGTATATCTAAATGATCGTTTTTATAACATCTTTTTCATATATCTATCTGATGTTCTTTATTATTTTGCTTCTAACAGATGAACGTTGATATTTTGTTTAGCGTTTATCACTTTCACTATTACCCTTGTATACGTCATGCCTACGCAATGTGTTTGAAAGTAAAATCCTAGTTAGATTTATCTTCATCCTTATGAGGACATAGTTTGGAAGAAGCAAAGAAATGGGCGGTGTATTAGAACAAATAAGATAAAGAGACAATCAAATTTTTGGCCAAAAATGTAACACTTCACTTTCTATTTTTGCTTTCCAATCTTTCTTGCAAGATACCATCTAATTTTCAAATCAAAGTTGTGCTGTACTTATATTTCCTCGGTTCTCAGTGTTTTGACATTTGTGAAGACTCATCCATTACGCTCACCACGCTCGTAATGCCAAATTTCCTCGCCACGTATTTGGCCTTTCGAACAATTTCAAAATATACATATATCTTCCTGTTCACGATCGTAGTAGCGTTCATCGCGGTATTAATCGGGCAGGGTGGCATTTTCCCCGTGAAAAATTCAACCGTGTCGTCCCCTCGAAGGGGCCATACGTCCAGGAAAACGAAACGATCGTCGTCGCGCGCCACCCGAAATGGAATCCGTCAAATTGACGGAGGGTATAGAGCGTCACGGCGCGCTGAGGGTCGCGCGAGCCTCGAACGAGCACAGAGAGGAAACGGTTGCAGTACGAACCGGAGGGCTATGATCGATGTCCCGAAATTAAGGGCTTGCCCGCCGAGCGAAATAAAGTTAACCAATCGGGCCAACGAATGGCCCGTTCGGTCGTTATTGGCTCTGGCAGTTCTGGTTCGAGTTGCGACGACCCGATGCCCGATTTTTTCACGCTGTCTCTTGTTTTTCGAGGGGGTCGCCGGGCTATGCCGATTGCAATTCGAGAAAGAGTGATATAGGGACGAGAGGCATCACGGTGAATCCAGGAACTGGTCGCGGATGGGGGAGAGGATTTTCGTAATTATGGAACGGCGTTGGTCCCCGGGGATTCGTCAGTCGACGGGAAAGCCCCTGGCTCTGTACGGCCACGACAATGCCATTTTAATTATGCATGTTAATTGGTTTCCGAGTCCGGCGTAATACCAGCTTCTCTAGGACTATTCTCGCGGTGCATCTCCTCTTCATGTTACTGATCGATGCGTTGTATTCATCGATCGATTGATCTATACTTGTTAATTTTCCAGTGAAACTTACAGCGAGATAGGGTTATTTCAGCAACCTAAGGTTTGGCTTATCTTAAAATTTTAATTCAAATATAAAGTATATACAATATTATGCTGAATCTATATGCGTATGTATGGATCAAAATCACAACGAAGATCAATTTTTCACATTAAATTTATTTGCGGTTGAGAATAATTGAGAAGTCAATAAGCATGTGGCGAAAAATATAACGTGAGAAGAAAACAAAGTACAACCTTCTGTGAATTTTTCCGAGAGAGAAATTACTGTGGACTTATGTACACTTGAGCTATTCGACGAAGTATTACAATTGGTCTTGGTTTCCTTGGTCTCTGATCGACTGTTCCCTTCAACGCTCCGTAAGGGAAAGTGATGGGGTGAAAAAATGGCCACGCTTCGATATAGGAATCGCTTTTGTTTTTTGTACTTTTTTTTAGTGAGATATACACGATTGATGGGGGCTGCGTTGTACTTTCTGCACAGCTGAGTGAGCATGTCACAATCGGCCAGGGCCGCCTCAATCAAAGTGGCATTGATACCCTTCGCTCCTTCTCTCGATCGGGCCCTCGCGCTCTCCATTGCGGTTTTGTTCGAGACCGAAAATCTATTAGCCTACCAACGTATATACACATATTTTCTACCACATACAACAACTCTGTGTGAGAGAGAAACTGATTTTAATACCAACAAATACGAAAAACCATCATATGGGTTCAATTCCCGGTGAATTTATTTACTAGAAAATATACACGAAATATTGTTTACTCATATTGAGTGTAATATTTGCACCCTATTCTTTATATATTTTTATATATGAAATATGAATGATTTCTTCCGAACAATAAACTCCGTACTTTCTAAAATTAAAACTATTTGATAGCACTGAAATATCTAAATAACAGATGCATTATCCGCTGATGTAAAAACTACATATTAACAATTATCTGTACTTTAAAACATTCCCATTAAATCGTTGGAATTAAAATCTATGACGAATAAGACACATGTAGTATAATTTGTAATAATTAACAATTTCTTGTAATCAAATATTTACGACGTTATTGTACTATGATTTGAAGAAATTCGAGAAATGATATTAATCTTACACTTAAACGCATTGATTTTAGATGTTAGCTTGAAATCTTTTCGTAAATATCACGAATACTGTCTATGGTAAATACATGATAAACATAATGCGCATGCTAAATGAATCTTCTAATTCTATAGTTCGTACATTTAGGTACTCTACGCCAGGCACGATCTACCACAAGCCAAGGTAAGAGACATAGTTTAGGGTGGCGCTCGATGTGACACGCGACCGCAACGTGGTTGTGCATTTACATTATATCGCGGTTTATACGATGTTACTTAGGTGCGTGCGTGCTGTGTATCGAAGCAACATTTTCGAGATTAATTTTTCTAATGCTTTCGTCAGACAAGTCTTGTTCCAATGGAAATTTATTGTGATACAACTAACACAGTAACATAGTCATCCTACCAATTTTAATTAAACAAGAAGTGAAAGTTGTCAAATTATTAAAAAGATCTCAAGACTATTGATAAATTTAACGATATTTAGAATTATGGTTATAAATAATGATAGAAAATGTTTTGATTAAATAATAATATACATCTTAGAAAACATTCGTTACGTATTATTAACAATCGTAATCTTCTTTGTTAATATTAAACGATGGTAAGAGGATTGGAACCATTGTCTCGGTTATTCATAGTAACATTCACCTATTTTGCTACCAATATATTGACAAACCTTGTTTCAGTATCAATCTGTTGCGAAGAGGGATCACTTTTTCTTCGAAATTCCCAATATCAGATAAAACACTTTGATACCAGTTTCTCGAAATGCGCGAATAAGTATAAAATCCATTTTCCCAAGAACTATAAACAACACCTATGGCAGATCATTGCACTTAAATCCAGGCGGAGAAGGATTCGAAAACACTGCAAGCTGCAGAAAAATAGTTACGTGCAAGCCCAGTAGGCTTTGCCTGTCACCTACGTGTATCACATATCCTCCGAATAAGGATGAAAGCTCCGAGGCGACGTTGTATCGAAAACCGTAGGTTGAGCATCCCTGAGCACAAGATGTCCTCCTGAAGACTATCTCGGCCTTGGTCCCGCGGGAAACCTCTTCCTTCCTACCGTTCCTATCTCAGGACACTCTATAGCCTATTCAGATACCAGGCTCACCCTACTGCTACCATGTTAGCCAGCTTGTGAGGAAGAGAGAGAAAGAGAGAGAGAGGAGGGGGGAGACTGTTGAGCGAGAGAAGGGGCGAGAAAGGGAGAGAAAGAGTGTCTCTGTATTTCCAAGGACAAGCAACACCATGTAGAACGTGGAGGAGGTATAAGTACGCCTGAGTATTCGAGTGCTCTTGTACCTTGCAGTCTCACCACACCTCGTAGGAAACGTATTTTGCAAGCCTAAATATCACGGGTTTCTAGTCTATGCGACGCTATCTTGCAAGTGGGTACCTTCGAGAAGGAGTTATCTGGCCCCTTATTTCGCAGATCGTTGAGAAGCATGATAGCAAGGGTGGCAAACTGATATCAGAGTCGTTGACGTCTCTATGAAATTCGACTGTATATGTATACACTACCATTCATAAGAATCCAGACACTTTGATCGATTTATGGTAATCGTGTCTGAATTTGATCAAAGTATAAGAATTAATGATGGATTAATAATTTGAGGACTGAAAATCATCGCGGTGTTAGTCAAGATTCTGAGAGTCTGGATTTAGTCAGGTACAAATCTTAGAGGTACCATAAAGGTATACCATAAAGGGATGATAATCTCTTTAGTTTCATAATTAATTACTTTACTTTCTGTCAAGATATGTTTTCGTAGCTCGAAAAAGTATAATGAACTTTTTATAATAATAAATGAGGAACATTATTTTATGAAGACTAGAAACAGACTGAGCTAATTCATCAATTTTTCTTATGGTCTACTAGAAAGCCCCTTAAAAACACTGGGTGTTTTTATTCAATACTAAAAAGACACTGCCGCATGAATGAAAAATACTACTCATGTAATAAGTGTATCTTTCAGTCGAAAGATCGATAGTACTAATGTAAGTAAGATAATAAAGGCGAGTGTTCTAGACACGGTGGCTTCGAGTGTTAACTCTGTTGTGTTCTGTCATCGTTCTAGGTTCAATTCTATTTTCTATTCTTAACAAACTTTTTAATTTTATGAAAATTATAAATTATAAAAGAATCGTTCTTAATATCCATAGTTTCGTGTTCTATATGCGTATAAAATAATAAAAATCCTGTTGCTTACTAAAACGATATTAACGGATATAAAAGTTGATGAATCGAAGCAGAATTAATAAAACTTCACGAAAACGATATGATTCGATATTATCCAAAACGATATTATCCACTCACCGATCGATGATAACAGGATCGCTTGGTGTTTCGTTTCGGTTTCCGCAGCTCTTCTTATCGCAACATCGACTATAACAAACAGAGTCAGGTGGATCAGAGACTAGTATGTCGCAATTTCCAAATATTTCTTTATTTATCCGTGGGGGATGCATTCCTTCTTCGACTCAATTCAGTGGGTCCAGAGGGTCAGAATTTTCGAGGTCGTCTAAAAACTATATAAACCCTTGGGACTTTGTAAGTTTGGGGGTGGAGAGTAGTCAGGCCGAAGTCCCATGGGTCAATGAGTCAGCCACCCCCAAAGAATGATTGCACCCCCGTGTGTCTCGTTACGTTTATGGTTTACCACCGCAAGGGTGGCTGCATGCATGAAGAGTAGATTCTTTGCTCTTCGGCCGTACGTGTTTGCATACAGTTAGAATTGCCACTAAAGGATGAAAAGGCTTATCTTTAACAGAAACTCTCTGTGAAACTATCATCGCCGTGTCAAACAAATTAAAGTTAACATATTTGCATATTTCAGATATACGACCAACGTTACCTTCATCTTTAAATTCACACTGTTATTTGAGATAATTGTTAAACGTTGATAACTATTATTAGAAAAAACTCACCTGCACATCACCTCGTGAGTAAGAAGAACCCTACACATTTCAGGATTTTTATCTTGTCCCTCATACATGATAGCCTGAAACAAAATGAAAATTATTTCAGAACGGCAATTACAATGATATATATGTATATAAATGGTGTATTTCACAATACAAGTTTATATGATTGTTCGTTAATGTATAATTTAGTATTAAAATAGTATAAAAATATGGGTTGTTAGGCATTTATTAGAATTCTGGCATATACTTAAATTTCTATATTATACGTATAAATGGAAACCTATACGAAATATAAAACATGTTAGAAAACTATCAGTAGGGACGCAAGTCGAGAAGGGACTATTTCCCCTAGAAATCGCTAAGCCATGGTCGGCTTAAGCAAATCCGTTAAGCTTCCTTCACGACCTTCTGATTGATTTTTATTTAATGATAACAAGTCGTTATCCTGTATTCATACACTTACAGTTGGGGATGAGTCGCGAATTAACCGCAGAATAATCAAGCATGGTTAGGTAATACGTTTTTGATCTTAGTGAAATCCCTCAAACAGTAAGTAATATTTTAAAGGTATTGAAGTATCCTGTGTAAGATAAGTAAAATAAACACAATATACAAACAAGCTATGAATTAAGATGAGCTTACTGTGAAAATTGTTATTTTTTATTTGTATTTAAATGAAATTTTCTCAATGAATAAATTAATCGTTTAACTAATATTCGCTTGATTGCATTAATTAAAATATAGAACTCTGATTATAGGACTCAATATACAGCAATAGCAAACGTAATGGGAATAAACCACGGAATGTAGACGCATTACTATCTTGTCAATGCACAACTGCGCGAAAGCAAATTTCCCATTTCGTTACAAATTCGAAGGGAATTCAACTCTCGGACATTTGTATTTCTACGCGTCAGACACGTTAATCGTATCGCCGGTACGCGTAATTTATGCAGAAGTTGCTTCGTATTGCGTGTAACGACCTAAATTGCTGGAGTTGGCGAAGAAGCGATAAAATGTAAATACTTTGAAATATAACGTTCTAGGGAATTGGTTATGTTGGCGTCAGTGGTCTCGGACTGCGAAAACGGTTGAATAGCGAAGGATGCCCGTAACGATATCAAATACATTTCGCCTCGGCAGTTAGGTGTGACTTTCAGAACGGCATCAAATATTTATACGAACAAAATAACCGAATTGCAACGTAAACGAACCGCGATGGTTGTATACGCGGCGGAAGGTAAATCAGAGGAGAATCCCCCGTCGAAGTGGAAACGTCAGCCAGGGAAATAGAGGGGCAAAAATAAACACGGAAGAAAGAGGAAAGTGGATCGAGAAGTGAAAGAGGAAAAGTAGTATTCCTTCGAAGAGGAAAACGAAAGGAGGCGCATAAAACGTTTCGTGCCCTTCGGCCGTTTCGACTCCTAATCGTTGAACAGCATGCGATCTTATTTGTGTCGTGAATAATTAATACGAGTATCTACCTTGTACGCATTAACTCCGGTTCTAAAACACATAGGGTTATTAGTTGTAATTAGTTACTTAACGGAGTAACTATTTTCCTAAACCTTCGGTTAATATTGTGTTAAAATACAATTCCTTCTAATCGACATAATTGGTTTGCTAGAAGTGTAACGCAAGTAAGGAACGTAAACTTCTGTATAGAAAAGTTTGAAATAAAAAGCTTGTAATCGATACTCGTTAGTTAGTCTATGCAGTGGAAAATTATTAATTACTCGGCCGTGACAATATCTTTCCTCTTTACAACTTTTATTTCCATGTTTAAACAGAAAATTATAGCTCTCTTATGTGCAGTTAAAACTTTATATATAGTATGATTTATCTCAATCAACATATCCTATTTTTAAACATATTTCGTCGTCATGCAGTTTATTGCCGTTACTATACTAATTGGAAATAAATGCTACATTGGTAATAATATATCTGAGTGAACGTGAGTGTAAAATATTTTCACTATAAGATATAGATATGGATAATATTTCAGTTCGTTATATAGTTTAGTTTTTGGGGAATTAAAGACTGATCATGTATTTTGACGATGGAAACATTTTTTAAAAATAGAGTTCACCCTCATTGACTTTATAAAAATATATCGACTATGAGAAATAAAAAATATATTTTGCAAGCTCTATTATGGAAAAAAAATAGAAATAAAATTTCTCAGAATATAGTTATCTGGATTTACGAAGATGCTTATTTATCCACATTCTTGTCTATACTGTGATATGAAAATTAATATTATTTTAACAAACGTCTATCAATTCATAATTATAAATATTCTGATATTTAAAAAGAATAGATACCTAACGCTTATGCAATCTTGGGCATGCACATGTCATTCATGTGTAATAATCATTGTTTATACACGTAATGATCATTGGGTAGATCTTGTACACCTTCTGATACGACATGCGATATTATTTGCTCAGTAACCGTTGCCAGGTACGATACGTGTTGTTGATTTTACGTATCTATTCCACTTACAGACAATTTCGAGCAATTAGTTTTTACCGCGTTGCTTGTTCTCATGAACTACTAAGTTCTTGTTTGTTCTTATCGCTGTAAAGGTCGATGATATCAATTATCGATCACGCACGTATCGAAATCGATCAATAGTTATGTTTTTGTTCTTCGAAAAACTACTTCGCGCAAGAACAAGGCGATAAAACTCTTTTTACAATCATTTACTTTACAAATATTATTTGTAGCAACATTATGATATTCTTACAATACGAAATATCAAGAGTGAATATCTAATAATTTTTCAAGATGTGGAAATCAAAATATTCGATACTCATTGATCCGTTCTCTCAAATGTCTTTTCTAGATTAGTCCTTTTGATCGCTTATCACCACACGTTAATATTTCTTCGTTATAGATATGCAATAATCGCGTCGCTATGTACGAAATTTATTGGTTAATTCCGTCAGTCGATCGAATTTTGATAGTGTCATTCCATGTCAGTTAATATGGTCTCTAAATTAGATTGAAATCCAATTAGACTAGAAGCAATTGATTGCCTATTACTGACTTTACAATCGCGTAATTCCAAAGGAAATATCGTTAACATTACATTCTTTTTAGTATTAGATTCATCGCAAGATATTTATTGCAAACGTACACTTAGTCAAGATTTAGTAGATTTACAGCATGAATAATACATATATAATAAATGTCAAAGTTCGTTCCACTAAATATCTGCTTGTTCAAACATTTCTGACTTTAGCAAAGTACTTATATGCTTGCAATAAATATCTTGTAATTTTTTTATACATATCCAAATTTGTTTCAAACGTTGCTAATATAATCATGAAATTTCAAAATGTTCTGTATAATACAAATAATATATTCGAGAAATATTTCTGTGAGCGTTGAAATACTTTCATGAGCCACTATATGTCGTCAGATATCTTAAGGGATGGTTGGCTCAAGTCGAGAGAGTTTGCAAGTAATACTATCAAATGAGTCGTCCTAGGGGTGCGACCAATCAGCATCAGTCCCTTAGAGGCCTTTCTTCCGTTCCCTCCTGGTCCCAGTAGAAACGTTTGGGCCTCCCCACTGCCATCCAATTCCCACGGGAATTACTTACGAAGGACTAATAGCGATAACACGCCAGTACTAACGATTTTTAAATTTATGACAGTGTACATTCACCTACGCGCCTGTTTCATTAAGGTGAAAGTAAATTATTATTTTTTGCTATATCTTTTTGATGAAGTAATTAATCTAACGTTTTAACAACTGAAATATAGTATGTTGTATTGTATGTTAAGTTATATGAAAATACTTAGATATGTGTAGTAAGTATTACGTATTTGTATTTTAAAATTGCTTTAAGATTTGTTATTTTAATTGCACCAAGATGAAGAGAACTATGCAAAAATATAGTTTAACGAGGATAAGGGAATTGGCCTAATATTCCAAAACATATAAGTTTCCCAATAAAGTGATCATGACATTATCTTTTTAATTGTTGGCATAAAAGTACAAAAATATATAAATCATCGCAAATGATATTGAAGAATGATTGCTATCTATTGGAACGATAGTTTTTGCACTTGGTAGTAAAACCATAACATTATTCACGACGAGTACTCAAAAATGGCAATAGAACGAGGAAGAAAAGGAGTCGAGGAGGACGCAGATAAATACGAAGATAGTCATTCAAATCTGCCGTAATGATTTCCATCCTGAATCGATTCCAAAAGTCCCCTGGGATTCCCCCTCTATATCGGTTGTGCAACCCCTGTCGCCTGACGTATACACCACCGAACAACGTGCATACAATGTTACTTTCACCCCTGAAAAGAATGTTCATCGTTAGGGGACAACTCTGCTCTCTTTCTCATCTTATCTGCCAAGGATTAACTTATCTCAAACTTATTATTTCCTTAATCTATAGTTAAATACTCATATTTCAGTATTATATACGTCCATCTGACGGTTAGAAGCTGATATCGATTCGACTTGGTAATGTTTAATAATCGGAAGAAAAATAAGAAAAATGCGCTGTCCTATAATCTTTAATCGCGAGTACTACGAGTACTACGCATCCAGTCAAAACTCCGACTGGTATCAAATTTTTTCTTCTTATAATTACTAAGAAATGGAAATATTAATGTTTCATAGTAAGACAAAAACATGATTACGTCTGAAGAGTACAGGGAAGAAATATGATAAGTACAGTTTTACTGTTTTAATGACTTTAATGTTATTTAGTGATTATAAGAGTTTATTTTAACGTAACATAAGTAGAAAGAGGATTATTCGGTTCAAGGATATAAACCTTTTAGTCATAGACAAATCCATGAAGTTTCGTGAAAAAACTAACAACATACCTAATATCTGGAATATAATAGTCGACACTTTTGAAATCAATATTTTTGATGTAAATATTTTTAAAAGAATCGCATAACTAAGTTCAATAAAAAGACAGTTTTAATAAAACAGTTTCAGAAGCAATTGTAAAATTCAATAGCTTATCAGTCAATCGTATATTAATTTTATATTTGCAAAACAAAATATCTGACTTGACATGTCGTCATCTATGGTCTTTATATAGTTACATAATACTTATTTATTTTCTTTGTATTGCTTTAATTCTAATCATCTACGTACAACTATTTCTAAGGTATATATTAAATATATCGGTAGCTTTGCTGTTAACAACGCGATGATGAAGATATTAGCTCGATATCGATAATCGATTTAAAGAAGCGCATACACAGAGAGCAGAGTACGGGCGTGATGTGCCACAGAATCCTTTCTCGATTCTTTTCTGAATTCCCGCGGGTAGTATTTCATAAAAAAGAAAAAAAAAAAAGGAGAGAAAAGGAAAGTTCCGACTGATCATCTCCAGCGGCGGATGGAAGTTGGAGCTTAAAAGGGTTAGGTACAATTTCCTGTTGTTCATTCATTTAAAATAACGATGGTACGCGGTTCGCTGCTTCCTCCATACCCGCGTCCTGTAAATGCTTTTTTATCCCCGGAACTAATTACAATTTAGCATTTTTAATCCTGCGAAAAAGCGCATTCCAGTTCTCCCACCTTTCTCGTTCCCTTTTCCTGGCCGGAAGTTCGTTCTCAAGCGCTTACAAACGTACGTTGTTAGCGCCATTCAGCCGCGGCTGCACGCTGCTCTTCTCTTTCTGTTAGAAGCTGCTCGTATTTTTCTGGAAATTTCAACGAGAAACGCACAGCAGTTCTCGACATCCTATATTTTTTTTTCCTCTACTGCTGCTTTCTCGTCGAGAGTGCCTCCCCCGTACTCTCTTCCCGCTGCGCCAAGCGAAAGTAGATATAGATACCCGTACCTTGGCCAGGAGCGAAGAAATTGAAGAACAGCTTAAGGGTAGGAGGGCTTCGCCACGGGCTCAGCAGCCAGCTCGGTGTAGCCAATTATTGCGGATTTATAACCGACCACTTGATTCGGTCTCGAGCTAGTCGGCCGCATTTCCGAATTGGAATTTGTGAACCATAACTCGATCTTCAACTAGCAAATTTTTCTTCTCATAGACAAGAGAATTCACTGACTGTTTTCAACTTTGGACGACTCCTTGAGTTACGCTTTGAGTTGCTTCATTTTATCAATTAGTACATCGCAGGAAATTTGTTAGTAACGAACTCTTTTTAGTAAGATAAAGGATAAGGAATACTTTAATATTATATACAGTTAAAAAAAGGAACTACTCCAAAGATATAAACCTTTTAGCAACACTTGACAAATCCATGAAGTTTCATGAGAAAAATGATCAACATACCTAATACCTAAATCAAGATTTTTTAGAGAGAGTTGAAACGAATATTTTTGATGTAACTTTTTCCAAGAGATCTTTTATGAAAAAGAACCATTAACGATAAAATCGTATGATTGTCTAAAAACTATTGAAAGAAGAGAATGAATTTTTGGGTCACCTTTTACATTTCAGTGCTATTCACGACTAAAACACTGTATTATTTGAATATTTATTCATGTTTTGCAAATATTTCATTCTGTGCTATAATAATATCAATTCAGAAACAAATAGAACGTACTTCACGCGAGTCATGGAAACAAAATGTTCCTGTATTTGTTTCGCATTGTAAATAACGAAGAGTATACAATAATCGTAGTGTTGTAATGATCCAGGTTTCTAACATAGTACTCTTTATGCAAACTAAATGTTACGTAACATTGTTGCTTTTTAAACCTTTAATCCAGAGGATTCTGGACGTTTGTTAATTTTGTAGGGCACGGTATGCAGTAAGAACACGTCAACCCAGATTTGCTAAACACTTCGTACGAGTTGTTTCGCGAAACTCCATACACGGACAGAGTAAATATATATATCGATTCTCGTGTCTGTATGTCTTCCTCTCGCTTTGGCAGAATGGAGGAGACGCGTTCAATCGAGGCTTTGATGTATAAATTGCAGCTTTCTCGTTTTCGATCCTACCTCCCCATCCAACTTTCTACTCCCTTTACTGGCACGATTCCTCCATAGAGACGGAAAGGGTATCCCGGCATCTATCACTTCCGCTTTTCTTTTCCTCGTGGACAATCGCTCCGGAGAACTATCGAGGCGTTTACTCCGTTCAAGATTCCGTTTCATTCTTTTACCGATGTTTCTACCAACTCTGCAGGTATCTGGCTACTTACATTTTTCACATTTTTCACATTTCTAGTAAGCCTAAGTTCGATAAATAATCGACAAACGGTTGCAATATAGATGCTTCAAAATTAAATCAAGATACACATTATTTTGTAATAATATAATAAATAATTTGAGTTTCAGTATAGAGATTATATTATACTCGAATATTATCATTTAAAATATTTCTGAGCGCACAGAAATCTTTTTATGAATAATTAATTTTAACGATCAATTACCGCATACCTATTATTTCCCACAGGAAAATGAACAGTGATCTTTTCCAACCTTAATAAAATTGTTCCCGAGAAAGTTAAGTTACGAATCTCGTATAAATCGTTAAATCGTCATAATGAAAAATTTCTTTATACTAATTCTATGTTATACTTTGTCGTTATAAAAACCATTAGAAATATAAAAGATAAATTTGATACGTTTTAGAAAATAGAAAATAAATCATTGCTATGCTATATTCTATTAAGTTCGCCTTTTTTCGAAAACTCTGTGCAAACACCGTTTGGTACTCTTTTAAACGTAGCTTAACGCATAGTTCTGTCCCTGGTCCCTGAAAGATATTCAACCTCACGACGACTTGGATCCGATTAATAAAAGGAATGGATCGCGAATTGAAGAACGGTCTCTGCCGACGCAAGGCCACCGCGGCTTAGTAATTTAATCAGCTAAAACTAACATCAGCTCTGTTTCCCCAACCTTCCTCGTCCACGGCCGCCTCTTTCTTCTCCCTACTGCTCTTCTTACCTTCGTAACCGACCAACCCCAAGATGATTTAATCTGCTAAAATGGTGCAAGTACCTATAGATACTTAGAAGCTAGGGTCGCGAACACGAAACAAAATAATTCAAGAAAGTAGCTATACCTTTCTAGCAATAGACAAACAGCTTTGTACTACACTATGTAGTCTACTTTCTCTCTCTTTCTTTCTCTCCCCGATTTAGATTTCTAATTTCGAAATGTCTTCGATTTCTAGCAACTTGAATAAACCAACGAAACTTAACTCTAAATCAATCAAACTCAAAGCACATTTTGAAACGCGTTATAAATTCATATTCGTACTAGTGATAAACTTTTGCATCTTCGAATATCAAATCCCACACAATGTAATTACAAGAAATTTCTATGAGATGCAAACATTTTCGCGAATCAATGTAAGTGACATAGTAAGCTTCGTGTTACTCAAAGTTGATACGTCGATCAAAATCGCTAAGAAACGTTTACCAAGCATTTGTTTACACTTCTTTATCCGCTCGTTCGATCTACCATTCAGCTGTTAGATGTTGCACACGTCGCAGGCGAGAAACGCGATTCACGGGAAGCCATTGGTAGCCAAAAGAGCACCCTCGAACGCGCAAAGGCTTATCGTGCTCGGTGATCAGGCCTCGTATTTGCGTTTGTTCGAAGGTTATGATCCTTCTTTGCGCCCTATCACTGTGCAAGGATCTACGGCCCTGTGTACAGGGTCACAACACGTGGTTCGCGGACTATGCGCAGGGTTCGCCACGTGGCGCAGATAACAGGATGGGGCAGACGTGCGGCGGTCGCTGCTTTCCTGGAGGGGTAGGAATCAACCCCCCGGAAAATTAAGTGCTTGTAGCTCAGATGATAATACTCTCAGCGGCGGGAACGCGTCACTGCGACTATTTCGAAGGAGTTCCATCGCGCGGAAACGCCAACAGAGAGGAAAGACTCGCGACAACTTACGAATTGATCCTGCCGAAACACTACCGTCAATTGCAATGGTATTAGAGTAAAATTGTGGAATCTGATAGCGGTTTAATCAGCTTGTCATAAATGACTATAACGTGAATAACAACGTGCAACATTATTTAATGAACGAAATCTAATCTTAATATTTGGTTTCTTTGCGAAGAGTTGTTTCGATGGTGTTGCAACTTTAATGTTGCAAATACAGATACTCGAAGATAACGATATATTTACTCTACAAGTTTGATGTACAATTGTATTTGTGAACATGGAGTGTAGTTTCGGTTTCGTCGTCGAAGCAGTAACCTAATACTTTAGAATGTTTTTTGTTTCAACGATACTTAGGTAATTTTAACGAGTCGGTTTAGACTTTTAATGAAATTTGATACTTTCTCATAAATAAACATTCCTTCATCCTAAGTACTTTGTAAATATCTTACATAAAACTTACTTACTGTATGTAAGAAATGAAATGTGCGAAATCCAGACGAAAAAACATATCCATTCTCACCTGTTTCGTTGCAGAGTCGATAAGCCTCACATAGATGTCCTGCACCTGTCTGACACCTGCAACAAGAGCCAGAAGATCTCACATTAACCAAAAACTTCCAAACACGTACAAAAATTTATACTACGCATACTGCATATGATCCATACACACACAAGCAACAAACGATAGATGATATTTGAAAATAATGAAAAAATAATCGAATTTGTTTTCCCTCAAATATCCACTTGAATACCAATGACACACTGGTTTGGTGGACGATGTCAATGCATATTGCAATAGGTGTATGTATATAGAAGACAGAGGGTAGTAAATGGTCTTACAAGTTGAAAAGATAAATAGTTATGCCCTTTTTGGAACCGAAGACAGTTTCGAATAGTTTTTTTAAGCTTAATATAAAGACAACGCTGCTCTTTATTCAATTTACCCCGCGAGTTTTTCATGGATTCGGTAAGAAGGTCCATTAAGTTAAGAGCGTTGCGCGCAGGCATTTGCGACGGATGTGCATGGAATACGACGAATACGGAAACGAGTCCAAATTCTGACAAGTTCGGCGCCGCTGAAAGGGACTGTCCCAGAAAAACTTACATATTAAGGAGCATTTAAGGTGGACGACGAGGTAAGCGGCCTGATCGCATCCCCGGGGACGTATGCACAATCTCCGTTGTTTTTGCATGGACCCAGCCCGTACTTTGTACCAACGAGTACCGACCTCACCACGAGCGGATCGCTATGCAACGAGCCATTGCGGCAAGGCAAATTCTTGTACGTGTAGTGCGTTAATTATTTTTGCGACCTTAGAGTTTCGTCAGGATCGTCGTTCCCGCTGCTTCGCGGAACTTAGTGGCTGCCAGGTAAACATTGCGGAACGGCCGAAACTTGCTGAACTTCCGCGATGCGGACGTGTTTAATCGTTAAATATTCGCGGATAACAAAATGTAACAAAACGACTATTTCGTTAGAACAATTTAATTTATTAAATTGTTGATAGCGTTTGTATGTATGTGAAATATGTTATGCTACTTTTAAAGTGCAAAATTGTATTCTTCATAATATTGTCTGTTATACTGAACAGCATCTGTTTAGTCTTTATATTATAGTCAAGTCTTGGAGGGAATTTTTAGTATTCCAAGTATGACTCGATGATTAAGTTTCCGAAACACGCCACGAATTCTTCTCATAACGAAAATCTTCTCGAATCATACACGTTTAGATACTTTTTCTAATTTTCCGACATTGAAATATATATCCTAATATTGATATAGAACAAATATTTTCATTCGGAAAGGTTGAGAAGATAGATACATATGTATCTTATGTAAAATATAAAACGATGATTCCAATCGGTCAACAACCAATTTTTCAGATTTTTTATGTAACTTCCTTAAAAATGTCAAAAACTATAATCAGCAAGAACATTCGTTAACTTAACAGGAAATTTATTTGGCGAGATAATGAGGAGCAGCTTGTGCTCATTAAAATTTACGCGAATGACATTTTAATCATACAAAATTACAGCCATTAACGATAGCTTAATTTGTTATTACCTAGTTGGTAGGCCGGGTGCACGCAGTTTATTACCTCGAACAAGCAATTTTGTCGCGTGATCAAGCTTTCGTGTGTATTATACCGCGTTATTGCTATCCGTTATCGGTAGTCGAACTAGCTCCGATGCTTATATACACATTCCGCGGGTAGCAAGTTTTCGAAACAGTTTCTACCTTCCAGAGGGAACGGCAGGTAATCCCGGGGTGTATTTTGGACAGACACCCTCGTGGCTTCCGGCCTCGCGTGTCCGGTAAGCCAAGTAATCCCGACATAAGACTCCCAGACCCGGCGGCTACTACGGGAGCCAGACTCACGCCGCATAACGTTACCATGGATTACGATACTCCGGCCGAAACTAGCTCACAAATTACCTCGAGAAACCGTCGCAGCTTTACCGGAAGTTACTTGCACGCTCTGCCTGTTTGCCGGTTTCTATCTGGTGCGAGAGAGTAGCAATGTCAGGATTTCCAGCGTACAATGGAACGTCGATTATGCGAGCTGATTGGAAAACGCTCGAGCAAAGACGATCAATTGTTAGCCGTGTTTTGCAGGGATGAAACGATTTCTGTCATTAGAGCGGAATGCTAGCGGTTTCTACGATTTATTGCAGTTATGAGCTGCTCTCGTGGTGTCTTGTTTTTCAGGCCGCACAATCGCTCGCGATTTAACAGTCGGACATCGTACAATCGTGTTTCTGTTATTATCATTATCGTTAGTTTCTTGTCAAATTATTAAGAGCAGTGGGTCTCAGATCATACGAGCTACTTTTTTTAAATTTTGTTCTTACGCAGTGCACTATTAAGTACTTGTTATTTGGCTTAGGTTGTCTTGTTTTATTTAATTCATTATAGCAAACTACGTGCAATTAGCGTGGATATAAGTCTAGAAACGTGTTCCTTATTTATTTATATGCTTCATTTGATACTATATTTTAATAAATGATCGAAAGGATTATTATCACTTGACAGACACGTATTTGTACGCAATGCATGAAACGTTTAAATGAAATTAATTGACGTTATCTAGCATCTATTACACATACTATTTAATAATACGTACTAAATTATAAATCAATATAAGCGATCACTTTTTAAGCGAACTCTAGTTTATCATTTCAAAGAATACAGAGAAGTTTCTTTCCAACAAATTTGCTTACATGTATACTTCAGTTTTTTTCTTTTTTTTTTTTTTTCTAGAACCTGTCGTTAAGTACCTACTCCAAACTTTTGCGTCGTCTCGATTCCTCGGACAGCAAGGAACGCGGCATCGTACAAAATGCGTCCGGTTCATCGGATAACGAAGATTGTCTCCATTCTCGATGCTCGGTATGTAAACAAGATGGTATAAAATCAGTCGACGAACGAGCGAATTCATTTATGCAAGTACGTCGATGCATCTTAAGGATGCACGATTACCAGCGCGACGCTGCGACATGCCACGTGAACGTACGTATACATTTATCACAGACATTGCGGCGACTCGTGATCATGCCTCGGACGACGACAATAAAGGCAAAAGATCGAGAAGAAGGTACGTAAGAAGCGGTATCGCGTGCTAAGTCCTGCTGAGAGGAGGCAGATAGATCCGTTCGTATTAGCATAACTAGGCAACCAACTTCAATGTGTACAAGAAGCCATTGAAGAAGCGGACACCACCCATTTTATTCCTTCGATCGGCATCCTTAATCAGCGGCGCTCTTATTACGAGCCGTTATATTCCGCGGTCCAACTACCTCGTTCGCTCTATTTGTACGTCTCTCTTTCTCTGAATGACATCTGCTTTTATATGTTCTTCTTCGTCTAACCTGGCGCGCCTCGTCCTGATCGTGAGCACCTTGCTCCATCTTAGAGGCGCAAGGACATCGGGAACGTCGAGCAGAAGGGAGACGGAGAACGAGAATGAAAGAAATCGAATGAAATGGAAGAGAGTTCGAAGGAAGGGAACGATCACAAAAAGAAGTAGAACCTGATATGGAGAAGCGCTGTCGTCACTTGAACGGTAGCCCCTGTGTTCCTCATTTATTATTTAATTATAGATTTATTGCTTGACCGACTGATCGGTGTTGCGACAATGTGCAGATTCGATTGTATGACAAACGGTTAGAGTGCAGAGGATGAGACGTTGCTGTGGTCGTGAGCTAGCGCCAATTTGTCTTCGTGATATAAAAGCTGCACCGTAAAGTATTTCGTGCATGAAACTTTTATAGAGTGCGTCTCGAGAGTCCGGACAGAAGACCGATCTCGGGAACGAGGCATAAATCAGAGCCGCGACGATCCGCCGATTCACTCTAAAGGACATAACCGGTACTTCGATAGAAGACGTATAGGCTCCGTTATACCGTAACGTTTGATTGCATCGCTTGCTTATTGGAAATCGTCATTGCCCTGATCTTTCTCATTGTGCAATGTGTATATCTTATCGTAATTAGCATTTGAATCGGTTGTTGAAATTTTGCTGTATCATTTATGTACGAACGTGCAGTTCTTATATTATCATAGTGTTTTACCTCATTTAACAAAATTACCAAAAAGCTATTTGATAATATTACAGTAGAGATTTATTGTTCAAATATATTATATGTATATAAAAACCCGAAATTGTAATTTATACAATTGTGAATGTATCAATCATTGCAATTCAAATGTATTCTTTGCTGGTATGAATAAAATGATTAAACTGTTAACATCTATCATTACACGATTTAGAAATTCCGAGAGTTGAAACTCAAAGGTATACAATCGTTCTATAATACCGTGTTCCAGGTACAACAGCTAGTAATGCAACTAGTATTAAGCAATCATTCTGACTGCCTTTTAAGACAGCGAGTAGATGTTTCGTCTGAAATCACATTCCGATATACAAATCGGTCTTACGATATAACGAAGAATTGTGTTTTCCAGGATGTTCAAGAAACTCTAAAGGGAAATCATACGATAGCAAGTACTGGCAAAGACTTTGCCGATTATAGGCTGAACTACGAGTATCGTCGAACGAAAGTTCCAGAGAATAGGATAAAAGTAGGAGAACTTGGGATCTACGATCCCGAAGGTGGCTATAAGTATTCTATAGGTTGCGATAGTTAGTTATTTCTTGTTTGCAATGTTGGCAACACGTTTTAGTGTCCATAGATGGCAGGGCGGCCCCTCAGTCAGTTCTGCCAACGCAAAAATCTCGCATTGATTGATCGGCTCGCAACAGCGGAGGCAAGAAGGCTGATGGTATGAGCCGCGGAAAAGAGAAAGGGGGACGACCGGGAAAGGGGCAGGAAAGGGAATGGAAAAGAAACGAGGGGAAGATGCTCGCGAGAGAAAGAGCCATGAGAATCGACAAGAAATGAAGATAAAGAAAGCACCGGCGGAGGTTGACGTTGTTCTTGATGTACACAGGATGAAAAAACTCTGGAATGAAAGCCAGCAGATAGCGCCTTGCGGCTTTTTAATATGTTCATAATACGAGCACGTTTTTAAAGGGTCTCTCTGTTAGTTGGACCACCTCTAAATCATCGACTTCTTCTTCTCCCTTTTCTCTCCGTGTTCCTCTTTTCCTTCTTTCGTTCACGCACAGACGTTCGAACGTTTCTTCACGACGAAAACTGAACCCTTTTTGCCAAACCTGGGCCAGTGACATAAAATATGTCTTTGTTGCACTCGGGCCTCGAAAGTTCGTGAGCTTTTTAGCTGAGACACTGGGTGTCTGGCGGAATGTCGATGGCCTGTCATCGTCGCTTCGGATCGGATCGGGCTACTGCGTGGATCACTCTTCGAATACATGTTACGCGTTCACTGACTGACTTCTTTTTACACATCGTGGTCCTAAATTCGCGGTACAGTTGATGTCAAAATATGACGAGAATCGAGAATAACACAGTTATGTTGGAGGCCTCGCTTACAAGAAGATCTAGTTTGTAAACTTCTCAAGTATACAGGTAATATTTGATTAATTTTTGACTGGATGGAATATGTACATAATCGACAGGAAGTTATTCCACACTCAGAAATAAGTCTAAAACGTAGAACAAAATTTGTTTAAGGCCTTGTTATGGAGGACTTTAAATACTATAGAATAAGATAATTAAAAATCATTAAAAAATTTTTTATGAGGAAATTATTATATTCGAGAGATAAATAATTTAACAATAAGTGACGAATTAACTCGTCTTCTCTGTTTAACTAAGTTTAAAATGCTTTCGGAATGGAGTAAGTGGAAGATTAATTGTAAATTGTTACGAAGAACGATTGGACAAAGATGAATATTTAACTAATAATAAATAATAATGAACTAATTCTTCTAATTCATAGGATTTAAATAACTTTTCTACCACTTTAATATAAATATTTTTAATCCAAAGATTTATATGTATTACCTGTTTCTTTCTAAATAAAACCCTGATCGTTTTTTCTCTGTTCATAAACTGCGCATTTTATTACCCTCTCGTATAATCTTTATTAAGTACTAGCTATACATATACATTACAGTTGACCCAATTCTTTAAATCTCACATTTCTCCAGCAATGAAATTTAAATCTACTTGGTTGATTTCGTAGTTGCCAGACTTTGATGTATGCACATTTTAAAAGTACACAGTATACACCGCAATTTAGTATTCATAAATTGGTGCGATGAGTCATAATTAATATGGTTCGGTTTACTCACCGTTAGAATACAGCAGATGCAGGCTATACTGAATGCCATTGTTTGTCTTCTGGCCTTCAGATTCCTAGAAACACACACGTAACATGATATATGTCATTAAAAAACCTCTGTTTGGAATAAATTAATTTAAGTGTGACGTAAAATTTCATTGACATGACGTGACATTTAATGGTTACATTAAAACGAAGAATTCATCAATATATATCTTCCTCAAATCGAAACGTATCGTCGACTTTTTAATCTTAAGGTCTATGACTAACCATTAATTCATTAAGGCGACACAAGCGAATTTCAATGTTAAATCTCGTTAATCTCGCTAAATTTCGTGCGTGTTTAAACCGTTTGAATCGAATGCAGTACGCGAAGGAACGGAGATTCAGTTCCGCGCGTTCTTCACACCCCGTTCTATTTTAATTAAGTGCACCGTGACGTAACTCTCGCGCTCAGCCTGCTCCACCTCACGCTAATTATTAATTTCTTGATGTGCCGGTAAGAGCCGTGCCATTACGTATGGCGTGCGATGCATAATTATCATCCTGCCCTGTTGACGAGTCATGCGTGCATCGTGCCATATGCCGCAGCCGCGGTAATGCATTTTCAACTATCTACCCCTGAAACACCCAGGACTCCAACCCCCCGTGTATCGTGGCCACGACATTTAGTCGTGCATACAATCTTTCAACCCGAGAACAACGATGAGTCCAATCGATATTATGGAAAATTAACATAATTACCTAGATCGAGTCTTTGGCTGTACGTTCAATACGATAATTCTACTCGATAATGATAATTCAAGTACGAAGGACGGTAGTTCTTTCTTTCATTTCAGCGGAATATATTCGAATTACATAGATACGTTAGACACGCTTGTGTTGAAAAGAATAAGGGTAACATAGAAACCGTTGCTTGATCGCATTTAACATCAGAACTACCGACGATTCAAGTGTAAAATTTGTCACTTGTCACTTATCAAAGAAGTTAAAGTAAAATAACCTTTTAAATTTTGAATTATATAGCGTAATGCCGCATTTCAATTCTCGATTGTATTGTACTCTGAATTTAGAGTGGAAATAATACTAATATTCATCAAGACAGCGTTAAGAAGTCTGAAAAAACTCTATGTCTATCTATATTTCTCCATTTAATGGTAATTGGTAAAAGATGGTAATTTAAATGTGTCATAAATAGCGACGTGTAAACTATTTGAAATTGTTTATTGAGCACACTGAGAAACCAACTATACCTTTCTTTCAACTTAATACATGGATACTCGTACAGGGTAATTATGCAAATGAAGTTAAATCGCGTACTCATGGTTTCGTTAAAACAGGCCGAGTATACGGTTGATTTTTCTATCAAAGCTTGATTACGGTACACTGGATAATCGTCGTTAGTTCGTCGGTAGATCGACATCATTCTTCCCTTTTTCCTCGAGCCGTGTGTACGCATTAAGCTCTTTCCTGTCACTGGCGTTCGTCGCGGCCATTAATCTTTAAATTCGCAAGCGCACGATGGACGTTAATCAGGTATATACGCGGGTCGTTCGATCCACGACTACTTTTTAATTAAACACGAATAAAAAGCGGATAGAACGGAGAACGAATGCGGAGACCCTGTATTTACGTAGGGCACCAGTTTCCGGGAACTGTACGCCTGCCATCGCGCTGACACGCTCTATTTACAGGCTTTTATGTCGCGTATTACTCACGATAGAAACGATAGACGGGTCAATCGACCCGATAGCCGAGCGACGCCACTTAAATAATTGGGCTTTGTGTAAAAATATGTAAATAGTTCTGTATCTCTCGAGGTGAAAGTTCCAGACTGGAAGGATCGAGGGTGAGAACAGGCATAAGTACGCTTAGGCACAAACGGCTACTCGACACCGGGGCTGATCTATGCTTGCAGTGCACGACCCTAATTAATAGGGAGGCTATGCAATGCAACTGTCCTGTTCATGTGAATTATACATATAGACGTGCTCTTACGGAGGATAGGGAGGAATGGAGATATCAAGATAACCAATGCAAATCGAAGTAAAGGAATAGAAAGTACACTTGTTCTCTGACTCACAAATGAGTCGCTTTAATTACCTGTTTATAGTAGCTCACAAAAGTATTCGAATGCTCGCTATTAAACCTTTAAACAATCGAAATATGCGTGTTAATCTTAAGATCTGGTAATAATATTGTAGAGGTTTATGTGTAGAGGATGGTTGTTCGGTGAGGTTTAATGGACGAGATTGTTCGTTGTTGAAACCGTCGAATATATTTAAAATGATAAATTAGTATACAGATAATGTTCGCAAAGACGCTCGTACTAATCGATTCGCTAAGACAGTATATAAATCGTAAAATAGGATCGCTAATGACTCGTTAATTAGATCATGGATAATTCGTTGATAACTGATCGACAACTGACTGTAACTTGTTTCCTTGCGATCGCGTCCGCGTATTTATACTACTATTATTATTATTTATACTATAATTCAAATTCGTCTTTGTTCGACGGTTGCACGTAGCGGCGACATTGTTTTTCATTACGTGTATCCTAAAGATCTTGATACTCTGAGGCAAAACAACAACATTATTTGTCCTCTAACTCATGTGCCGCTACAATATCATACCTGCTATAAGATACAAGTATCAAAATTATATGCCTAAAAGTTGGAACGAATCAGATAACGTTAGTAGAAGTTACGAAATATTCGTTGCGATGTATTTAATGTAATTAGTAGAAGTTGTAAAATTTTTATTTCGCACACGACAATGATTTCAAGCATGCATCCAGAATCGTGAAAGAATATTTATTGTATAACACACTGCGTATTACATATGCTTCCACAAAGTGCGAATTTTAATCCCATCGAACATCTGCCGGAAGAAATCAGTAAAAGATTGAAAAATTATAATGTAAATTCGAAAGATACTTAAAAGATTTTAGAAGTATGCAATTCCCTGAAAAGCATCTCCAAGCAGTAATTGAAGCCAAAGAAGACCCAACTAATTGACATAAAATAAAACTACCGTTCGATTACTTTCGTAACCTTATTTTTATACATAATTACAACGAATGCTTCATAACTTCTACAAATGTTATCGGTTTCATTTCAAATTTTAAATATATAATCTTAACACTTGTATCTTATAGCAGTTATAACATTATTCTCAAATCTTAAGTCTAACGTGCATACTCCAATTATTTTAATAATAAAAGTTTCAACAGCGAATGTTCGAATGCTTTTGTGAGCCACTGTATATGTTTCTTTCCACTATTTGCGAATAAATGTTGAGCACAATTAGCGGAATTCAATTTGAGCAAGAGTCTGAATTCGAGTTTAATCCAATTATCTATTTTCAAAGGACTTTAATATCTGTAAATATTTTAACATGTGAATCTGTGAACGTTGTGGATTGTTAACATTTAGTGTCTCCGCAAGTACACGTTAAAATAAAAAACTAAAGTAAATTATCCTACCACTTATCATTTTTTTCATCACTCTCCACGTGAAACTTACATCTTATTCCGTTAAGAAAATTGCTTCATATTTATTCAACACCTCTGTATACTATTTTAACTTCTCGGTTTTAAATTCTATACCTCGATAATTTACACGCGTGTCACAGTAATTTATCCTTATATCGAGAATCTGGATTTCTGTCATGTAAGTATCTGACATTTCGAGTATTCTATGATATATACAGGTAATCGATTGACGATGTACAAACTCGAAGCTTGTAATGGTTCTTCGCGTGGTAGAGTGGCAGGAAGGGATATCCGACCATTCGCGTGATCGTCTGTCCGAACAGTATCTGCCAGTGTAGAGATTTCTTTTGCGCAAGAATGAGTGTGTAGCAGTCAGCTTTTCCTTAAACAGCTATACTAATTGACCAATAGAAAGTGGAGCTCTAACGATGACTGTGCTGACAATCGCGTCCCGCTCCAAACCGTTCGCACGAAGTCGTGACAACTCTTCGAACACGAGTCGAATGTCATTTCTCCCGATGATTCTAACCAGTACTCGATAACTGATAGAGACTAGTCTTCTCCGTGAAATCATAACCGGGATCATAAGCGACTCTTTACGTTAATTGAAAGATCACTCGAATGACAGGCTTTCATTATGAGGAAAAACGAGCAACCGGAAGTTGGCGATTGGAAAAAGAGATCCACTCGCAGGCATATTAAAAAGAACGCTCGATTCAATTTTTCTCACATACAATATTAATCTATTAGGTCTATCTCGTTAATAATGTGTTTTCTTAAAAGCTAAGTTTAAAATCATTATTTAAAAGTTGAAATTTTTAAAGCGTAAAAGTGTTATAAAGGTAAAATAGAAAGCCCAAAGCAGAAAGATGGTGAATGATTGTAAAAATTTCAAGAAAATAGATTAATTACCAATAGATGTTAATTATCTCTGGGATCGTCTAATATAGAACGAAGAATAACCCTATTCCACCCTTTGAATTATTTTTGACCGAATTTTATTTTGCTACTCTTAGAAAACTTCTTAAGCTTGAGGAAGATAAAAAAGAAATAAAAGAAAGAGAAAGGACATAGGAAATTCGGGGAAATCGTTGTAAAAATGAATAAAACGCGGTAACAAAATATTAGAAAGCGATTGTCATAGATCAATGACAACCTAGGACAACTGCGTACTCGCAGAAATCTGCATTTGTAATTGATTGCTCCTAATTAATACGCTCTTACATAAAAAAACCGTAGAGATTGAAGGAACGGAGCACGTATAATGACTTCATTTGCAGGCATTCTTGCCATTTCTTCGAATGCAATGAAAATAGATTAGATTGCTGGCACGGAAGCTAGAAATCACTCGAACACTGACACTTTAGATCTAATAATTAACGTTTCATTAACATTGTATTGTTTCACAGAAGTTTATCATAAATTATTAAAAATTTCATCAATGGTATATCAAAATTAAATCTATGATTTGTCCAAGCATTAACCAATTCTAAATATTATCACTAAAGTTAATTACGATAGTTTCTTTACTAATTTGGAAGAATTTTCCTATCTTATTTATAGTTTGCAAATAGGCGAATTCTTAAATGACAAAACTGTCTCATGATAGAGATCTTTAGTCACACTTTTAGAAACCTAAACCAATCCTTCTCTTGCGCATTAAGGTAACGAAATTATACTATGTCAAGCATAAACAAATATCCATATACTTTTGAGCAGTTCATAATTACATTTTATTCTAACGAGAGAATAATTGTTGAAAAGTACAATTAAACAGAAACATGACCTAATTGTCAAACCTAATTCAATTGTAAGACACTGACATAATCGAATAAAAGTTATTCGCTCGACGAAATATTTGGAACGATAGAATGATTTAGTAACAAATGCTCAAAGAGATACGATCTGTGATAGGAAAGGGAGACGGGATGAACGAAAGAAAATGGAAAGCCCGGTTATTATTCGTAGGTTGCTCGGTTCGCGTGACAACATCGATGCTCTTACGATCGCGTCCGTCCATTTCTCACGCGGCCAATGGATTTTCGCCTGTCTGACTAATTGCTGGAAAAGCTGGAGGTGTATCCTGCCGACTATCGATATGTATACGTATAGGCGGAGCCGTTTAATATTTGACGTCGTCCCCGATGGAAACGGCAATTATCGAGATAAGCGTACGCTCGCACGATATTCCCTGATGTCATAAAGGTCCACCTCGCCTTTTTCCACTTAACCTCACGGGAAAACAGGAACTACGATGTGCATTGAAATTCCGAAGTTGTCACTCGACGCCATCACTTACTTTTCAAACCCGATACTGATGAATGATCTGCGATTTTTCATCGACTTTCGAAACTAACAAGACATAAATCTTATGTTACTCTGCCATTTTAAACTTATTTATTGTAATTTCTATATTGCATCTTATTGCAATGTTTATGAACTGAATATTATCTTGTAATTTATTTTCACTATTGATGATTCGTTAGCGGATAATAAGATGAAATACAACAAATAAAAGTAGTATAGGGAACTATTCAATTTGTATTAGATATGAGAAAATGTCCCAATAGATGTCTACTTATGATAGTCAATGTACATATTTTTGTTTGCAATTACGATCACCCATATCAGAATTATTTAATAATCTTGGAATAAAAATACCCTTTTAGCAAAATATTAATTTAACACAAGTAATACGTCTTTATGAAAATAATTACCTGATCCTTTTCGACGAACCCCATGAAAGAAGTCCTCTCTATCTCGATCGGTTGACCGTGTCGATCGTAAAGAGCGATCACAAAATGGAAGAAGTTACTTTTTCTCAAATTGCTTGGTGGTTGTTTCTCGAAGTGAGCTCTACCGACACCAACCCTGAAATTCACATATAATACAACCTTTATTACGCTGTTTAAAGCACTGTTTATATAATTACAACATATTAAAATCGCGTTGAATTATTAACGAAAATTTTACTTCACTTTTATATCCATATATTAGATCCTAAATACCAATAATTTCAAGTAAAACAACTTAAACATTATTACGTTTTATTGTGTATTTTTCTGTCAGCTCTACATTAAAGTTGTTTATATTTGATATTCGTGATGCTAATAACAGTATTTAATATTTTTAATAGTATTTGATGCTTTTACGACTCGGATAATTTAATCACATAGTGAATAATGTAAATTCCCTTTTCTCAAAAATTGTATTCAATGGCGATCTATCGAGTTAACCTTTCCATACTATATTCAGAAATCGCAAGTATTTCAGTACGATCACCGACTATGAAGAGTGCGCGTGCATTCGGTGCCGCAGACGATGCACGTTACCAAATTCGGACGTCAGAAGTGAGATCCTCTATCGTAGGGTCAAATAGGTATGTCCTACTCGGCCTTGAATGCAATAAGAATGTCCAAACTGGTAGAGAGGAAAGACAAACGAGGCTGTCCGTGGGGGAGCGCGCAGGTGGCCTCAACGCCTTAAAATCCCATTAAGGTCTCATGTGCTGAGATTAGACCACCGGACTCCGATGCCATCTTTGAGTAATGGCACGGAAAGTCCCCTTTTCCACTGCACTACTTCGCATAATTCGCGCGTGCGACTACGTTCTGATTGATCCCATGAAACGTGACTTTTCACCAAGCTTTGTGCCACCTTTCGTGACATCATGTCTCTTACTAATGTTACTTCTGATGTTTACGAATTATCAGCCTAAATATATAGGATATATTCTTTTAATATAATTATAATCAATAATTTAACGCATTAATTTAGTGGACTTTTCTTTAGAAAAGGAACAACGCATGGATGCTGCTTGATTGTATAACGCTATAAATTATTCGAAGGTTGTAATAATTACTATGACGTATAAAATATCGTAAACTGTAGATATGCAAATTTTTGAAATTTTCCTTTATTCGGTATAATTTCCTTGTTCAATACGTTTCAGTATATTACTAAATGTTTAATGGTAACTCATAACATCATGATACCATCCTAGTACGCTAAGTACGAATACTAAAACTTTACCAGAATATTTTATGTCTTTATGCAAACATATTTAACATTCTATCGTTTAAAACAAAAATTCTGTTAATATTGTTTGAAGAATCTAATAATTAATACTCCTTTATCAAGTCCATAGAGAGTACATAAGTTACAAACGGTTACGATACGTTGGAAAATAATAATTTCATAAAATCGATTGTCACAGCATTATGGCTTTTTTAAAATTAACCTTTATTGGAGTCGCTCATCGTTTGCTCTCTAATTATGTTCCGTCTGTATTCCCCCTCATATTATGAGCGCTTCTCTCTAAGCTATCTGTTTCCTAACCCCTTAGACATTAAATATAACCTCTATTTCCTGGTACAAATTTAGATTTACCATGTTTTGCGTAAACGCGTAAATCATTCTATATCGCTGCTGAATCAAGATACTGCTAATCCACGTGTCAATAAAGGTTATTACCATGTTCTCGGAAATGTTAGAATCCTCCACATTAAACAACGTGCAAATGATCAAAATATAAATTAAAAGTAACAGTTAAACGTAATAAAAATTGTTTTCCCTCGAATTGAGTAAACTGTGGAAGTTCATGCCCATAACTGAAAAGACAAAACTTACTCTCTTTAATCGCTATTCATATCCTCTACACAAGGTTATATCGATAGATAAAAATTTACCCTCATCCAAATCCTCGACGCTATAACCACGTGCAACAAATACCTCTAAAAATCGAAACAAAATATATTCGCCCCCTCGCCATACAAAGTACGCTTTATAGCAAAATAACTAAAACATTCAATCTCCCTTTTTCATGGTTTCAAATTTCAGATAAACACGCGCAGGGGGTTAAAAAAAAAGCTAGTCGTCAATGAAGCGGCGCGATCCGTCGAAGCGCGACAAGCGACAGGCGCGAAAGGGTTTTTAGGCTTGGTACGCGGGGGTCGGATAGATGTTGCATCGGTTAAAAACCGCCGCGGAGAAATCGCATTATCGGGTGGTGGCGTGGTTCGGGCACGCGGCATCGCAATCGCGGCTGTGGCTGCGGCGGCGGTGGCGGGCAGAGCAAAGCGATAAAACGGTCGCGGCGCGGGTGTGCGGAATGCCGCCGCGGCGCTCACTGCCATCAGAACGGACTCTCAGAGCGGAAAACTGAATCGACTGGACCGAAAATGAATAGCGGCAGTTTTGCAGCACATTTGCGAAATAAATGATGGTATCGGCGGTGCGTTTGTCACGGCAGGCGGTGGGATGTCGGTCTGCCGGCAGGCAGAGGAGGCAGAGCAAGAGGGAGGAGGATACAAGGGGTTCTCGCCAGTCAGGGGTGTTCGAGGGCGAGAAGGGGGGCTGGTGGTGAATCCCGATGCAGAGAGAAGAGAGGGTCTGCTGGAGGGAAGGAGGCCACTGGGGTGGCAGAGAGGCTGGGAGGGTTAGTGATGTACTGCCCGTGTCGATAATTATCGGTGGCTGATTAACCGGCCGCCGGTTCGCGCCCCATAACTCTCGACGTCCGATTATTTTGCCCCGTTTGCCATGCACCAATTCCTATGTAACGTGTAGGCACGTCCTACCGAGCCTTTACATTATCACCTGCGGTGCAATACTGTCGCACACCTTTTTCCAAACTATTGCGGATTGCGGCGCGCCACCGTTCCGCGGTTTCAAGATTATGCTCGTTAAAATAACAATAATATGCAAGTCCGGGCGATCGCGTTGTTTTATTTCGCGGGTGGTACGTGGACAGCCGCGCGGATGGGATTACTTTCATTGATAGTTTGTGTTTGGATTTTCCAACTTGTTATTATAACTGGTTAGTAATTTATGCAAAGCGACTGTGGGAATTCAATGAATTTTTTGTATATATATTAGGAGGGGAGCAAAAGTTTGCAATAAATTTCCTATCTAATTTTGTCCACACAGATAATTATCAATGGAGTTTTATTAGTGATTGAAGTGCAGTATCAGACAATTATTTATGGAAGAACACTTTGTATTTAGCTCTGACGTTAGCACGAAATTTTTACTTTCAAATATGAAAATAATACTTTTTATACTCGTGCATCAAAAATATTAATTGTGTATGTGGTACGTATTCTGTTCAAATGTTACTTTACTTATTCATATTAAATAGTGTCGTTAATATAACGTGATAAGGCTGTACCACAAATATTGTACGTGTTAAATATTTTAAACATCTAGTATTAAAGTATAATAATATTTATATAAAATAATACCAAGCAGCTTTTCAATAGTGTGCAAGATTTTCGATGAAAAAAGCAGGGTAAAAACAGAGAGACAAAAAAAAAAAAAATACACAACTGTCAACCGGGAACATGGAATGCAGGGGTCGTGGTCATTTAACGGACCAGTATAATTATAATCGTATGGCGAGAGAACGCTTTACGCCAATATTCCTCTATTAAGCGGCTATTTTTCGCGTCGCTTCATATTCTCAACGTTCACCGCGTGTATCCAACATTTCGGGGTTATTCTACTCACTCACGTGTCTACATTCTGCACAAAATGCGTAAGAAGAAATTAGAAAAAAAAAGATGCAGAGGGTGCACAAACATTACGTAGAAAACATCCAAAGTACCTACACTACTATTATTTAGTAGATCAGATAAATTTCAATTGCATATGCAGATTTGTATAAATTTGCATAAATATCTGCATTCTAATTATAATGCATACTTGGAATATTTTATTATATTTTTCAATATTACATATCTATTATCTGTAATATTTTTGTATATTTGTATATGTTTCGTATATTTCTGCAGACTTAAATTTCCCATAAATAAATGGACATCCGCAGCCTAATACATAGACTATATTTGGACCTATAAAGCTCACTTTAATTATCATAAATATGGCTGTATGTTTAGAAATTGATAGGTATTTTTGCATTAACAGGCACATTTCTCCTTAAAGACGAAGGCGTAACAACTTGAACGTTTCAGGCTACAGCAAGCGACGCGGAGGTGATAATTACAGGCAGGATTGCCGGATTCCCGCAGCCGGAATTCTCCGCTACAATTTGCCACGCGCCCGCTTTCGGTTAGCAGATAACGTTCATCGGTGGCGGCGGGCGCAACGTGCCGCCTGCATTGCCTTCGGCCTCCAGGCACAGCGATCCCTGTCGCGTAACTTTTCTTTCTGCGACGACTGAAGTAACGCTGCGATTCGATCGGCCGACAAAGATAACTCGATACTCGCCGCGCGCCAAATACGCAAATGAAGATGTAGGACGCGATAGGTGTCTTTCCGCGCGATACCAGTTTTTCCCTGCATCGTTGCGCCCATTGGTGTGCAGGGACGTTACAAATAGTTCTGCACTTAGGAAAATGCCAATTTAAGGAAAAGAGCTGTAGATGAAAAAAAACGTGCACGAAATAAGTAAACGAACAGTTTCTCTCCTCGAGAGCGAGATTATACGCCAAAAGATTGCGAGTTAAAAATCCAACGTAAACATGGCGAATCCGGTTTTCATTCGCGTGAAAACATTTCCACCGGTAACGAAGTGTTAGAAGATGGATATGTAGGTTAGTCAGTAAGTTACTCCCCTTTTCTATAAAAAGTATGAACGAATAAAGGATATCTGTTTACTGTTAGTTTGTAGTATATAGTTCCTCGGTATCTGCAAACATTTATCGTAATGAGAAATTAATTTATGTGTTGCGTCTGATTTCCTCACACTGTTCGAACACTGCAACGTTTAGTATGAACTAGATTATGAAATGAATAAACTATGAAAGTTATCTTCATCAGCCATATATCTTTGTTCATTCAGAAAAGGATATGAAAATCGCATGATGACAGATCCGAATTATAAGGTGAATGTATTCATGGTTTCCTTCCCCTGTACGACAGAATTCTTACACGAGAATTGTGTAACTGCATGTACCTAAAAAGTAGTATTTATTATAGGACACTCTATGTTTGATATATTGTAACATTGAAACTTAGTTGGAATTGACATCTAGTTTAAACTCATTATACATTAACAACAATATTGCACTCATATACCTACCTAATGGTAACATGAGTTTTAACAAACTCACAATTGTAGCTAGATTTATTTTTATAGATGCACATTAATTTTTACTATATAACACAGTAATTACTATAATGTAGAAAACGATAGAGGATTAACGGTGTAATTTTAATGGAAGGCTGTAAGCAGATTTATATATCAGTTCAGGTATAGAGGTTTATGTATAGAGGATGGTTGGTCGGTGAAGTTTAATGACGAGATAGTTCGTTGTTGAAAGGAGTATATTTAAAAATAATAAATTAGTGTACAGACTATATTCGCTGAGATACTTGTACTAATCGATTTGCTAAGAGATTGTATAAGTCGCGAAATAAGATCGCTAATATCTCGTTAATCAGATCGCTGATAATTTGTTGATAACTAATCTACAACTGACTATAACTTATTTTCTTGCGATCGCGTCTGTTTATTTACACTGGTCGGGAGAGAGTCGGAAAATTCAAATTCGTCTTTGTTCGACGGTTGCACGTAGCAGCGATATTGTTTTGCTCGGAGTTTATTTATTCTTACATTACGTGTATGCTAACGATCTTGATACTCCGAGGCAAAACAACAACATGATTTAAATTGTCCTCTAACTCATGTGCTACTTATGAATAACGTTTGACTTTAGCCAATCAATTCGAGTATTCATCTAATATTATAATTTGTGATTTCACTATGTACGTGTATCCTCTCCACGTACGTTATGTTAAAATGAAAAGAAATTTCAATTCTTTTTTTTCTTTTATCAGTAATTAAATTCTACTGTAAAGTTCCATTGGCGAAACGTGCAGAAATTTTTGCTTTATCGGTCGCGGGGCAAATATTGACACGCTGGCAATTTGCAAACGCAGATCGTCGAATAATCGTCCGAGCTAGTCTATACTTTACATGCGAGCCGCAACCTATGCTATTTGCGCACAATGCATTACGGGCGAAATATGCGGATAATACGAACCCACGGATACGGTTACGAATTCGTGGATAAAGCAATCGCGGAGAATTACAATAAATCCGCAGTTAATGTATACCGCCGGGCGTTAGTTATTACGAGTTAGCCGAAGCGCAGTCTATTTACGCTTGCACCCAACGTGATTCATAATGCGCGCGGAGATAATGAGCAATTTGTAATATATCCGAATGTAATTCGCAACTAGCCAGCGTTACCGCGGATGCTGTTCAATTTAATGCCATATTTCACTGCCTCCTCTGACAAAAATTTATTAATTCGTTTACGACTGGGGATTTTATTGCAAACATCACAACTATAAAAAAATCACGCACACGAATTCGCCTGTTGGTCCTCTTTGCGTTTCATCGATTTGCAAATAAAAGTTACGTAATTAAAGAGTCAAAAAAAAATGAAAAATTAATCTACGATAGAATATTCATTACAGTTATACTGCGCGAAAGAAAATGAAATGTTTTATAAAAAATTAATCCGCGATAGAATATTCATTAAAGTTAGTCCACGCACAAAAGAAAACGAAATGTTTCATAAAAGATTAATCCACGATAGAATATTCATTAAAGTTGCACCTTAAAGAGTGTCAAAATGAACGTACGTATGGTAGTTTCGACGATGCTCCTTCCTAACTTTTTACATAACTAAACTTTCGTGATTATATTACGCGCAAAACGTATTCACTGATTTGCGAAAGCAACAATTGCTCGCAAACTTTTTCTTCGTCGTATATTCCTTTTACTTTCATACCCGGAGTCGCAGAGAAAGTCATTGTTTTTCCACGGACGACACAGCTCGTCCCTTCGTCGGGCACGATGGTTTACTGCTTCATTAGGTGGGTAACTTTTTTAGGGGTTTTTAAAAAGCGTGAGAGTTTATGTCTGTTTGCTGGGAGTTTTAAAACAGTTTCGCCAAGCCCTCTCGCACCCTCTTTTTCGAGTCGGCGTACACCGCGTCTGTGTGTTATAACCGCTCTTCACCAAGGAAATGAAACTTTCCACGGTAAATTTGAACAGAAACGATTCCAACGCTTAACGTTTTGTCTAAGCCACTTGTACCAACTGTGTTAGCATTGTTTCAATTAAGCACCGGTTAAGAAAAGAATGGAGCTGACAAATACAATCTTTGTCAATTTATTGTTGCAAGAAACAATACATATAGGATATAAACGAAATTTTCGTATTTGAAATTTTTTGAAATCAAATGGATCGACTCCAGTTTGTGTAAATTGCACGATTTCATTGTCCGAGTACGTGGTCAATGTTCAACTTTTCCAAACATGTATCTTAATCTCATAAGCTTATTTGAGAAAATAACAGACTTACGCAGGAAGATGCATAAATAATCGTGAAGTGCAAGGTAAATTTTTAAAAATAATATCTACCCATATGGATACCTACGTCATCACTTTTGCCTGCATTTCAATTTTTTACGCGCATTAAACAAGATGGTATCGAATTAATGTTGAAAATAATAGAAACAACGCGGACAAAATCACAGCGCGTATTTATCTGATTTGTCATTCTGTCGGTTCTGCTCCGTAAACCCGCGATTATAACAGGAATTATGTATCTTTTTGAATATTAAACCAGAAAGCAATTATGATTATCCAAACGGATTAATAATAACGTATTCTTGAAACGAACTCTTAATTAAAACGCCTGGAAATATCCAAACTGTTTTTACAAAATATAAGTGTACCGATACATACAGTAATTACTGATATCTATATAAATAAAAAAAAATTCTTATTTAAAAAATACGAAAAAATGATTACATCGCGGATTTACGCGAATTCGTATTTTTGTGAAAATGGTAATAACAGTAGGACCTAAGCAGAGATTTCTTTTTCCATTAAATATTGTAACGAATACTTTGAACATTTTATATTATGCATTTTACATTCCATTTACGTTCGATGCATTTCAATAAAAATTCACAATCCACCAATCACTTGCATAAAGTTATAGATAGAACTCGTACTGGTGTGCTAAGCCGCAATAATTTTTCAGTTTTCCTTTCAGGCGCGGAAAGTCTGCGATAACCCGGAGGAAAAACGAACAGGTAGAAAAGGAAACGAGAGGAAGAGAGGAAAGCAAAAGGCGCTAAAATTCTCAATTACATTAACTCGATTCCGGTCGCCCACTCCCGTGTCACGCCACTTGGAAGGGGTTAGTTAAGAGAACCGCTATTGGATTAGCGAGCCCCCAACCCGGTCGGTTTACCTCCTCGAGTCCGCGTATCTGTACCTTCGTCGTTTGCACGTCGTACAAATCCCTTAAGCGAGGCTGCAATAAAGCACGGTTTATCGTTCGCCAAATGCAGCTACGTGTGAACCGCTTTGAAACGCTCCGCTACCAAAGATAAACTGGATATTTGTTCGCGTGCCACGAAATACCGAGGCATTGTCGTTTCCTGATGACGCGTCGTAATTTGAAAGTCTTCAAATCCAACGATTAAAGGAAAGCTGATGTAAAGTAATTTTTGTCATCTTTACTAATCGTAATGTTTTTTATCTGATGAATATCTCACCGATATTCTCGATGTATGTACGAAGCTAGATTTTTGAAGGCAATTTTGATAGGAGAAATGTTGTAGTTTCAGCGATGGAGAAAGTAAAATAGTTATAGTTATAGCGATTCAATGTTTCAGAATTGTTATTTGTTTTTTCTGTTTACTAGGAGTTTTGTGTAAATATTTCTGTAAATGATTCTGTGGAAAGTAAACGAAGCAACGACATTGCCGCTGTCCGACGGCATGCGACGACGCAATGGCGATTTATTTACGCTCTCTTTTTACTTGTTTTGAATAGATTTTACGGTTGAAGGGAACAGTTTTTTTAACTCGAACGTGTCTATTAAGTCAATATTTTTAATTTTTCGCTGCAATGTTGTAAAATGGGTAAAAAATAATACACAACGTGTACTCTACTTTTCAACGACTTATCTCGCTGTTTAATCTACACGATTATTTCCGTAGCAAATGTGCTTTTGCAATAATTTGATTGGCCGCTGTAAGGGAAGTAGAAAATATAGACATCGATTTAGATATACGTACCAACGTTTTGGTTTATCAATAGATTCGTGTTATGCATAGATTTTGATGACAGTTATACGTGTGAATAATCGTCATTCATTATATCAGTAGAGAGTTATATAGTTGTATGTACTACATACGTAGTACATACAAATTTCCAATTTCAACCTGTACCTCAATATCGACAAAACTTTTATTCAACATTACCTAATGTAGTACAAAATAAAACGAACATATAAAATATGCTCTTCTTTTGTCGAGATAAAACGCCGAATATTTCTCTACCGTCGTTCACCTTTTCCTTCACAATTTCACTTATAACTTAACCTTCGTATAATTCCAAATTTTTATTTTCCACCAAAGAAAGGAGCATATCGCGAATCTGATCACCTTGCAGTTTACTTTCGTACTTTCGCTTAAGAGCAAACGATTTCAAGGGGGAAAATAGAAAAATAAGCATAGGTACTCACGTTCCGTTATCGGCAAGCGCGGGCTGTGGCCAAGCACGTGGCACGGGTTCCTCCTTGAGTATTTGCCTCATGTCCTGAGGCGCGAAAACGAGAGGCGCCCGCGGGTGGTGATGAGGCGGTGGAGGTGGTGGAGCTACACTCGCCCCGTACAGCTTACGTCCCCAGTGGCCTTCGAGTTCGACGGGGCTTCCGCCCCCGGTGGTAGCTCCCGTGCCACCCCCTGCGCCGAGTCCGAGCCATGGCGACCCCCCAGCACCCACGATCGTGGAGCTGGGCAGGAGACCGCTCCACTCGTCGGACCGCGTCGTGAGGCCGTACGGACTCTCCTGGGGCAACAGGCTTTCTCCTTCTCGTTGCCACCCTTCGCGAGAACCTTCTTCGCGGCTGATCGAGAGAGACCGTAACCTCTCGGTCAGAACGCTCCTCTCCACCGCCACGATTCTTCACGAGAGTGCATCAATCGAGTCGTTTGACCTCGATTCCTCGCGATTTCTCACCAATGCCCGTACCTATCTGAGAAACAGTCAACCTGTCACACCATTAAATCGGTAGCCGACCGCGTGTCGGCGCACATGCGTCCCTTTAATTCTATATCACGAGTTCGATCGACACTGCAAAGTGTTCTTTCCTTTTGTTTCACTCACCACTGTATATTTATTTACTCACTCGGTTTCCTTTACAAAAGTCTCACAGTCTTCTGTTCGTTACTGTCCGACTCTTCGCGATCTTCACTAAACTTCGTCACTCTCCATAGTCACTTACTATACGCGTGGCACGTACTTGGTAAACGATAAGTTGATAGAGATCTGTTACCGAAGAGGATCTTCGATTCTCCGTTGACAGTTCCTCGATCCGGGTCCCCAGCGTGTACGCGCGACTCCTCCGAGATCTTCGAACGATCCACTTGGGATGAAGTGATCGAGCCTGGATACGCGGCGAGCAGCGGTAATCTGAGTAGCGGGCGACGGCAACGTGGTGCGTATATCGTCGACACGAAAGTGTCGGTAGGGTGACTCGTGACCAGAAGAGAGGTCCTTCGAGGTCCCCAGCCGCGCGTTGCTTCCCGTTACGGCGCCGCTTGTCGAATGTGTCAGGGCCGGCTCGAGCGGCGTGCCAGCGGGTCCCAACGGGGACGGGCCACCAGGTTCTCGGTGGGTGTGGCCGCCACGGATGCGGCGCAACGACCAGCCTGCCAACGACGCCTTGCCCATCCTCGATTTTCATCCAATCCACCGTCTCTTCGTCGACCAATCGCTATCAGCGTCCTTTTACGCTACCGACGCCCATCTCCAATTACCAAAGACGGTGGCGCCGCGACGGCCGCGTCACGAGGCTGTCATTCCGGCGCGCGCCGTGGACGCTCAAGGCTGACATTGTGTTCCTCCTCCGTCTGAGACGACCTTCGAATCGCGATCAACGAATCGAATGATCGACGTACCCATTTTCGTCATTGAGATTCGGTCAATTGGTTGATTAATCGATGTTTGAACCAGACAGATCGATCGGACAGGAATTATTTTTTATCTGGCACAAGAAAATCGTATTCCTTTGATTCCTTCTCGCGCGTAGAGTTATCACGTATAGTACTTTTAGCGTAGATTTTAACAATTTTACGATCGTTGGAACAATTTTCGAAGTAGTTGACTTGTTGGAAAAATCCAAAAAGCTCATCGAATCGAGCGAGATTTTAGTCGAAGTATTGAAATTGGAGCGAGTCGAATAAATTTTTTTTCGGAGCCTCGAGATACATGTGGAAGTGAACATACAAAGATCATGTCTATCTTCTTTACGAATCTTTTAAAATATTCGATTGAACTCGATATTTCCCATAGTAGCTCGAATAATTGCAATCAGTAAATATTTATTTTTATACAATAAAAATTTCATTTTATCAAATACAAAAAACCTTCGCTCGATAGCGTCAAGTATCTACGTAGAAAAACGCAACGTCTAGGAAGTGAATTTTTGTGTTCGACGCGTTCGTGCTCGATGCTCTATACATCACGGTCGACTGAAACGTCGTTTCGACACCTAGCGATCGAGATCGATCGAACTTTTGTCCAAATTTGGCGGTTTTCTTTATCGAGCGGTTTCTTTATCCCGTCGCGCGCTGTTTAGACGATCCACCATCATGTAACGTACTTAGGAAATTCCGATCGGTGGTCGGTTTACGCGACGATAAAACGCTGAAAAGAAGAAAGCATAATCGACGTGGCTGAAAAGAAAATCGCCGCAATGACTGGTGTCCTCCAAGTATTTGCAAGTTGGTATGCTGAAATAGGGTCCGATGGCAGAGCAGTCAGTGTCCTTTTCGGGAGAGACGTCGACGTCTGGCAAGGAAGCTATCCTGACGTGCAGACATTTAATGGCAAGTGCGTCACGTATCGCGAAGAAACACCTCACTCTGATGTGGAAGCTGCCTCGAACTCGCACCTAGCCTGCCCCAGTTTTTATCGAAGCGTAATCAAGTACGGGGAAATCCATGGTCTCTCCCTCAGGAGACCACCGCGAGGTTCACTAGCAACTGGTCTACCTGATCTTCGTCTTGTCAGGTTTAGCGTTCTCGGTAATTTTCTACACCTGGTTATCACTTGTCTTCGAAGGAATAAGCGTTCAAGGAAGATGTTGCTTTCGTCGGTTCTTACGCCCGTATCGAAGACCCACCATTTTCTGGTTCGTTAATTGCCAGTAACATCCTCGAAGAAAAATCGTACATTTTACTATTTACCATAAATGGAAGAGTGTTGATTGCCCGATTCCACGACCTGTTAATCGTATTTACGCTGTATTTGATTAGGTACAAGTCATTCAATGAAACATACAATTTCTTTTTTCTGGATCTGTACAGATTTCAGATAGATAGATAGATCTGGAGGCTAGTTTAAACGAAAATTATGAAAATATAGCCCTTATTTTTGTTAACGTATTGCAAATTATATACGCTACCAGCTATAAATGGTATTAGCCGATATTCGTTGCAAAAATGCTTCTCATTGCGCTTATGTTTTATTTGCTTCATTATAGATTTGTTATTTCATTCGCGTCATACGTGAATACTTATCATCTTATGAATACGAAAGGTAAAATTTATTAGAGTTTTCTGGTGAAAGTGACGAGTAGATGTGTACCTATGTGAAGTATTCTCACACACAATGATAGAAAAAGATACGAGAAGAATATTAATTATTATCTACTTTGCTATCGAGAATGCTTCAAACGATTACAACGTATGAAATGATTCCGCGTGATGTAATTAAAAATTAAAAATTTGAATCATAACTAACTGAGTAAGTTGGAAGTTCTCGGTTGACTGAAACGCTACGTAAATTTTGGTTTGCGTGACATCCTAGGCGGAAATGTAATTGTAGAATTTGTTTGAATAAATTTATGCGTTCGAGGGGACTGATCCTGGTAAATCGAGAATTTAAGAGGGATACCAGGAAGTCGGGTTTACAACGTTTCTCAATACCTACTCCTGTTTTTTTCGTCGGAAACCTATTACTTTTAAATTCGTTCTCGGAAAGATTCATGCTTGAGAGTCACTGCTTTAAGGGTGCGAGGTCTATCAAGTAAAGATAATGCGTTCTGTGTCGGGTAATTTGACTTCCCTCTTTCTTCCTCCATCACGATCTTTTCGAGTACCTACACCTTTTCGAAGGTTTTACATTCACGAAAGCCTTGTGTTTTAGACGAAAGCTTACACGTGGAACATCGTTAGAATATTGCCATTGATATTTCATCGCTCTGATATAAACAAAAGATATTTTCTGAATTTCATTTCAATTGCCAAGGAACAAATGACTTACTTGCATCAGAGACAGAGAGAGAGAGAGAAAGAGAGAAAAAGAGGGAGAGAAGGTACATAGAGTATGTTTTAAAAGAGATAGAACATCTTGCCGATTATATAGGAATTATATAGGAATTATATAGGATTATATAGGATTATAGGTAATACAGTGTGTGACCATTTCTATATTAATTTATAATTTTCTTCGTTACTAACTGTGAATTTGTAGAAAATAAAAAACGACATTACCTATGCGATGAGTTGTGAATTTTATGTCTGTGAAGTTATACTTTGTATTGGTCGCTACATGAACAAAATTATGGAAATAGATAATTAAAATACTTGTAAAAGTTAACAGTAAATATCGAAGTGGCCTATAAAACAAGCGACACAAAGTTGATCGTTTTATCGAAATTTATAAGACTTGCCACGGGTTGTGGATCCGTATAGGAATGCTGATAGTGTCGCCTGTAAGTTGGGCGAAGTGACGCGTGCAAAGGATCTAAGATAAATGTACATCACATGGTAGGATAATGAAGTTTAATGAGGGTCTGCAGGCGTCATTATGAAGCGTTCGAAATGTGCGCGTGCCAAACCGGTTTCACTCTCTTCCTTTTTTTTTTTATTAAAAAGCTCGTCTCTCAGAGTCGTGATTCATGAGATCCCTCTCGGCTGCCCAACGGCCTGTAACATTGCCATCTTATGGCAACGACGCGAGTAGTCTAGAGTATGAGAGCCCATTTAGAAGTGGAGCTGCCGCTTTTTGCTTCTTGACTCTTTGATACGTGAAAAAAAACCACTTCGTTCACTAACAAAAAATTTAATATCCACGTCGTACCGTTTCGTTCGAGCACTTTCGATTGCTATACATTCGATCTCACAAACATCTACTTCATTCCTGAGGCGACACATTACTTTTATCATCTACAAATCGTTGTGTATCCAATCCAATTTATGGACTATTCTAATTTCTATTTGATCTATAATTAATCACATGAAATTTCAGATTTCATCATTTTCGTTATACACATATCAAACTGATAAACTATGGTATAGATTTCCTGAAGTAAAAATGCATAAAACATTTTGAAATTAACGAAAGGAATAAATAGAGATTCGAGTAACCTGCAGTGGTGGGTCACGTAAGTATGTACCTATAGGTTTCTTAAATATTCGGATAATCCAATAGTAAACGGTGTCAATGCAGTTAAACGTCTCAATGATGTCAAATGAACATCGCTGCATTGACCAAATCCAATTACAAATCAATGGGGTCGGCACATTTCGCATTACTATGGCTTGCTTTTGCGACGCACCCTAGTCGCCTATGTGGAAATGTTCTGAGCCTATTACTAAGCTATGATAATATTTCGATTCTGGTTTCTATGTTTGTTCTGCTGTACACACAACTTATTTTGGCATATGTCGAGTTAAACGCAAAAGTGTCAATCTTCATCGACACCAGCAGCTCGGTTTCTGGATTGAAATATTGCGGTTTTTTGGATAATTCTTATGATCATATACAATGTATTATATTGTATGACTTGTATTAACAATGCGTGAATTTTACTAAAATATATGAATTAATGGCATACTGATGAACAAAAGCAATGTTTATTATCTTCTTACGGAATCAAATACAAATAATATACAAATAAAGGATCGTATAAAATTGAAATCGTTTATTTAAAATTTTACCAATATAACATCAAAATTAAACACATGATTCGCCGAAATATTAAGATATCAATTCATGTATTGTATATTAACTTCTAAGAATAAATGTTTTCGTGTTACAATATCCTGTGATAGCTCCAATAAAGTCATAAAATCATTCTTGAGAAGAAAACATTTCCTGTTTCTCATTTCCTGATTCAATTATCCACATACACAGTTAACTACGTATATCAATTGTTTTGTACCAAAAATACGATACTGTCTCAACAATTTAGATCAATTTCTTGCAACTCTATTGCCATTAGTAAATATATTTATTCTCTAAAAACTATATAACACATTTTTTTAAATGAAGAGAAATGTCTTTCGTTTCTGCTAGGTTCATCTTCCATTAAATAAAACCATTGACAGGAACTGAATATAATAACTCTCGGTTAACAAAAATACGAAGTATCTGTAATTAAACGAAAATAGAAGAAAAATAAAATACAAGAAGTATCTTTCCGCAGGGACAAAATTCAATCCCAGTTATCAAATATTCACGCCTCTCCACTTACAAATGATCACTATCATCGTCCTTTTCCTGAGGACGATAATGCGTGCACTTGTCTTCGCCTTCCTAGTGACGGTGCGAGTTTTGCGTGCGATATGGGGTTGGTTGGTTCTTTGAAACCTAACATAGGCGTGTCCTACGAAGTGAACCACATTTGCCCCGTTATAATACCATACATAGGTGAACCCTGGCAGCGTTTCGCTGGTATATCCAGCAAAGGCAACGGGGGTCCTGCCAAAGATGTCCTGACATATGCGATGCTTATGTGGGGTGGCAGCCCTTAGGCTCACGAATTCGGAACATGTGCGTGGAGCCGAACTGTCCTGAATTCTATGACGGAGTTTGTTTGCAGTCACATGCGCGAATCGTGAAGTGGATGCATGATTATTTTTGTCTTCGCTGGGACGCCGAGGGCCATCAACCTGTCACTTGTTAAATGCATTTAGGAGTTCAATCTTCGATAAGCAGCATTTGGGAGCTGATTTTCAAGCACTGGCGACAAGCACGAGTTTTAAGCAGTGGTCGGTTTTATTGATTCTATTTGAGTGGTACGAACTACGTTTTCTTCTAAAGTCTTGTTTATATTTGTCAAAAGTGTGATTTTCTATTTCACGTTTTCATCAAATATAACTTATTAATTTTTGTAATGTATTTATATCGGATTTTTATTTATATATCTGCATCACGTTCTTATTCAAAATGTATGTATAAATAAGAAGAAGTTCAATTGTAATAATATATGTACATTAGTTATAATTGGATATAAATATTGAATTGAATTGAGTAGTAAGTTCGTTCGTTTTTCACTAGCGTGTTTCCAAGATCATGCTTAAAGATTGTAAAACAAGATGTAAGATCTAAAATTCTTTCTTATAAAAGATAGAAATTTACAGCTAAACTAGTCAAACAAATTACTTCTTGATTAGACTTATATGAAAGTAGTAACGCTTAAATATTTCAAAAAATCGTGAACGAACTTATTACTCAATAGAAGCAGCTTAGATACAAATTGATTGTGATTACGAAAATAAATTGTTCGTTATATATCTACAATTTTCCTATGCTTAAAATATAAAGCGTAAAGTACATCTATATAGTAACACCGTTTTTCCAAAAAAGTCATTTAACGTATAAAAAATGAGTCGACAATAAAGAGAACAGGGTAATAGATATATAGCATTCGTCTAGTTGGAAGTTCAGCATTTGGTATGACAATACGGCTGATCAGCGCATCGGTGCACGATTATAATGATAATACCAGCCTCTGTTCCGGAAGGGGAGAAGGCGGGGGCGCGCAATGCCCCCTAAGGGGTGCTCAAGTTTTTCGGCTAAAGTTTTTGCTACGCAGATGCGCCTCCGGACGGGACCATTTATTAGCACGCCTATCCTGCTTGTATGCTCCCATTCAAAAGGTCTGGACAACAGGTTGCCGCGTCAACGTCATTAGCCACAGCGTTTTTGTTCCTATCCTTTTGGGGTTTATCTTTGTACTGATAACAGGCCCCAAACTTTTCGATTAATCCTTCTCTCCAGAAAATAATCTGGAAGCATTATCTGATTTTAGAAGTGTCTCATAAACCTGGCCAAGGTACAACATGAGATTTGTGCAAAATTTTACGAATATAAAGCATAGGAGAGATTAAATATTTGTTTAGGATTTTTAACACATTGAAATGTTGTATACAAAATTGAATAGAAATTAATATGATTTAAGTTGAAATAGATATGAATATTTAGAAAGAGACAACATACGGTTAAGAAAATTATATTTGTAATAGTTTATAGAAAGACAATAAATTAGAAAGTCGCTTTTAATTAGTGAATATTGATTTAAGCAATCACATGCATTATTAAACCGCGCATTTAATTATAATTGGATAACGTATTTATTCATCATTTATTCAAGAGTATGTATTTATATTAATGTAACGCGTACGTTTCATATAAATGTTTTTATATAAAAATAAGTTTATATAACGAACACAGTATATCTTTGATTTAGTCATTAACTAGAGATTATTATAATAATATATAATTACATATGTACATAGTATGTGTATAATATAATAATATATAATTACATATCCTCCGTATCATAGACGCCCATAATTATACATGAAGTTCCAAATGCTTCTTTTGTTAAAAAAATTGAATACTAAAAATAGCAACATGATTTTATTTTTTAATATTATGTAATTTAATAGATATTATGTATCATACATCTTATTAGAAATATATAGTTAAAATGCTAACGAAGGAAAGGATGCACACCTACTGATTAGATGTGCAAATTTACGTATAAAGGACGATATGTTCCTTTGATGAACGCAAAAGATGATTTCACATCGGATAGGATATCTAAAAATATAGAAAATTTCTATATATTTTGTCGTAGTTGGAGAAAACACTTCATGATTTATTCTATACAGATCGACGGACATAGAACCGCAACCGCAAGTAAACCCCTCCTGCTAGGATCGAGGACGCGTCTGTTTCCATAAACCAAATTATTTTTATATCCAGGGATCTACGTTACCGTGAATTAGTGATAAGCTGGTACGGTCACTCGATACGTTGCTGACCATTCTGCGATCCCTATGACATATATATGTATATGTATAAGTGGATAGAACCAGCTGAACCACAGTTACCATTTTTCCATTTTCTTTCAATACCCATAATGCGAGAGATTTATTTCACTTCCCTTTCTCTATAAGATCTCATTTATCATTTCTCTTTCTCTTACTAACGATATGTTTGGGACGTGTTCTTACTTACAAAGTTTACGAAATGTAAAATGAGCAGGAAGGGAAATGTTGTTTAACAATTTAATGTAGTGGAATAAAAGTAATCTGTGCGAAAGAATACCACAGAAATAATTATATTTGACAAAAACAATGAACAGTGAACCAATCTTCAAGTGCATGTAATCATTAAGAAACTTCTCGTTTAAAAGGAAACATATCTATCTTTGCTTGAGATCAAAAATGTTATACTCTAACGTTCTATGATACATATATTAATTATTATTGAGTTTTACTGATAGAGGAACGAGTGGATGAATCTGTAATAGAAAAATATATTGAAATAAGTATAGGTATAATTACAGGTATTGTGTATGCTGATCCAGATCCTCACTCTTTCAGTGTTACAATATAACAGAAAGTAATAGGAAGCACGTACATACATTTATAGCAACATTACCAAAAAAGTTAACCTTGTTGTGTAGCTTTAGCTGAAGGCTACAAGAAACAGAAATAAAAATCTATTTATAGCACTTTTGTTTCTAAACCTTGTAACCCAAAACATTTCTATTCAAGAGCACAATGATATGGACCTCTCCTTGTTTTGAACATTTTGTGTCAATAAATTTTATTCTTTTCATAACAGAAGTCTCCAGATCATGGGTATACAAAAGAAAAGATGTAGAATTCTTCTTCAAGTAATTACTTCAACAATTATAATTATATTTATATTATAGAATATCCAAAAAGTGTTTGAATATTTAATACGTTATTAAATATATTAACAAATATCGAAAGAAACAGCCGATTACATGTTTCAAACGAACAAAAAAATATCACATATCGACATGTGCAATGCACATATCTATCGTCTACTACATCGATTGTCTTACTGAACGTAATACTCATCTGTGAAATGACAATATGTACGGTCCCGTTAGAGGTTTCGTGGGATAGCAATCGACATCGCCACTAAGTACTACGAATTACCACTGACCCTGTACATTGCCGATTTCATTGGACGTTCGCCGAGGGGGTGGAAGTTAGCCGATCGTTTTGGGGATGAACGCGGGGAATTCGGCCAGTTAGCCAAAGTGTAACGATGCATCCAGGTCGAGAAATCGTTCCGGAGAGAGACGATACGGTGTTACGGGGATGGAGAATGCGGCAGTCGAAGATAGGACACCCACGAGGGCCGTAGGGACACGCTCCGACTTCACTGCGTACAGCAAAGATTACCAAAAGTGTAACTTACTCCGCATAGTTACCTTTTGATGCGCTATTAACTGCTTCTGGTGATCTGCACGTGATACAAGGAATTATGTTGAGAAAAACATTTTTAACGCATTTCAACCTCATATAGGTAAAATATACTTTGATACACGTAACGTCTTTGTATAAATTTTGACGTAAAAATATCCAAAGAACAAGGAATGGTTCCACGATATTTTCTTCGGAAAAGGAAAGTGATATATTTCAATACCCTAATTGTAAAATATTATAAGCTATAATACTTACAAAATGTCAGTTACGCGGAAGCCAAAGTCGTCAACTCGATCGAGGTTGTTTGATATTTGAAAAATGAATAATCACGAATTTGAAATAGAATTGATCAGTTTGACTTTAAGTGGCTCGCGTAAGTTTATTACCCATGTTAATTTATAGTGAATTATATTTAACAGATAACTCCATCGATCATATAATCATATATGCATTTGTTGTGTATAGGAAAAATGTAATATTTTATACAGAAAATATGTTTCTCACTATTCTCATTATCTACTTTCTTTATTATAACTCTGATATACCAATCATACCATGTCTATCAAAATACTGAACAAAATTGAAGTCTCTTAATAAATATATAACGAATAATCTAGTAAGTATCCGAAGACTAATTATCGGTACACTACAAATCGTGCCTTTGTCAGAAATATTCTTATACATTCCTTCTTTATCCGGAATGACTGGCTAAACTTCTGGTCAAGAGTCTAACAGAATTAGCAGGCGATGCCATTCGCCACAGACGATCGACGGCTAATTCATAGATGATACTTGCGTGCTAACGTACGGATCATTAAGTTTTCACGATCGTGCGTTCGTATATATGGAGAAAAGTTGGCGAAAGGCACGAGACAGGCATTACCAAATACGCCTAAGCCACGCACGAAGTCGAACCGAAGAAGAAGAAGAAGACAGGAAAGAAGTGGAAGGACGAAAAACAAAACGGTGGTGAAAAAGGGAAAGAAGACAGGAGGGAGAGGAGAGAAAGAGGGCGGAGGGATAAGGGGAAGGTTTCCAACGCTGTCGACGGGACGTGTATCCGCTGGATTGCGGCCTCGTTCGAGAATTCTCATGGGAAGACGCCATCTTGTTCTCCTATGTAGGTATCCACTGCCCGCCAACCCGATGTCCTGCCACCCCTTTGCATAAACTTACGGACGGACGATGACGTCAGGCAACAAAGGCGTTCAAGTCTTGTTGGAATATCGATTTGGTATTTGTCTCGTCATGACGAAACGCTACGAAATATTGGAAAATTTCGTGTCTTTGTCAGAGCTTAATAATGGAAAAAATGAACACGTTTATTTGATGTGGAAGACACTTTAGGATCAAGTGTGAGTAAGGTTGGAGATTGCATCGAGTCGTTCAGTCGTTCAGTTTATTGTTATCTATGTAACATTTGATTTACAAGTTTTACGTTCTTATTTTCTGCGCTATGTAGTATTTTTTATAGAGGAAGATTGTCGAATTTGAAACACTTAAACATTTTTGCGCCGGGAACTGATAATAATTGGACTTCGGGTTTTTATGTATTAACGAGAACTTTTAATGTTTCAAAATGAACTCTAATTTAGACGACGATCAAATCAAAACCACTTTTCTAAATATTTATAATAGTTTTCAATAAAAATATTTGAACATATTCAATACATAGGTAATGCTAGATTTTGATTTATCAAACATAATCGATAGTGTATGCGTATTAAAACAATTCGCATTTAAAAACAATTCGTACTTTATAAAGATAGTTATATTAATATTACGTTGTCTATAAATCTTTAACGAAATGTACCGATTTATCCAAAGTGGTAACACGATATAATTAAGTGTCAAAACGCGATGATTATTGTAGAATGGTAAACAAGCCAAATCATCATCATTGACAGTCTAGACATATATTTATAGCACCACCGGGAAAAATAGCGACAATAAGTGCGAGTACGTATAATATACGAATACTATTTTATTTATTAAATGGGGCATGCAGAAAGGTTCTTTCGGATCGCTATACTGGGTGGCATACACATTTTATCGGCTTTAATTGGACGCCACCGCATATTCCCGGTTAATTAATACGAAAAATTGCCAATGTTAATATCGCATGCATTACCTATTTGAAACGGTCTGTTGCATCGGCGTACAAACCGATGCACCACGAAGGGTCACCTGAACGGCAGTTCATACAGGGAGGGTGATATTAACGTATTTTGTTGTAATTATCGAACAGTCACTCGCGGTAAACGTTCCGCGATTCTCATTCCGATATTTACCATTGTCTCAGTAATTTTCCTCCCTTCTAAACGCTCCTCCCAAAACAGAGTAAATTTAGATTCAAATCTGCTTTATCACGACACGATTATCGATCAGTTTGATAGGATTAAACGGACAATTGTTAGAGCGAATAGTATTCTTTAGAAGGGTTTTAGAACTATCGAGAGTCGCTAGTTTATGGTCAGTTAGCGAAGGTATGAATCGACTCGCCGATTAAACTGCGCAAAATCACTTCTTCCATTTGAGAACCCCACCGAGGGCGGGTAAATAACGAATTGAAAATCAATGGTATTACGAGATTATGCGTTTATTGGTAGAGAGCTAGTAGAGTTACCGATGCCCAGAGCAGTAATATCAAGTAATTGCGTAAACGCACCCGGATCCCTCTGCGTGCCTCTCCCCCTAACGAAACCCGCGAATGTGATCACCCATCCGTGGAGTTTCGCGCATTCGTGCGATCGTTCGTGATGTTTAAAATAATTATCTCGATATTTCGCGTCTTTTTCCTTTTTCTTTTTTTTTTTTTTTTTTTTTTTTGAACTCAACCCGTTACTGATTGCTTACCTTTTATTGGTTATCGATTTTGGAAAGCAAATATGATGGAAACGCATCGGTGCTCGAACACGAATACTTTCGTGCAAGAACACCTGTTTACTGAAATGAAATATTAATTACTGTGGACTGTAGACGTGTATGCGAATTTATATTTTTATAAATAATAAAGAAATAGAGTCCAAGTAGAGACCTTGTGATACTATAACAAATACTTTATTTTAAGTATTTTTACGTATTATGTGTATTCTTCTCTGGATGCATTTTTGAAGAAGTTCATAACCGTCAAATTATGTAACAAAATAAAGAATTGGAAATGGACGATCTAAAAAACAAATATCTCTTTATTCTCAAAATTTATTAGGTAGGTATATCTATCTTATCATGTTTGGTAACAGGTACAAGAAATATACATCTTGGATTCTTTATAGGAAATAAATATTAATAATTGTGATACGTATAATGACATTTAAAGTATGAAATTTATTTCTCGAACATTTCTCGAACTAAAGTATTAAAGAATTAATTACTTACTTAAAGCTAAAGAAATCTCAATGTTACGGATACTGATAGAAGTATAAATTATTATCTGTATGAGTTAAATCTGCAGGCAATTACTGTCCAAACCTGTAACTTTGTTTATATTACACGCTATAACATTAAGCAGCGGTGCAATATCATGGTTCGTTCCCAGTGGCAATCAAAGTAACGCTTCCTAGGAAAGGACCATGCGTCACAGTCTTATCCGACGACGTTCTCGCAATATTAGCCACCGTAGGATGTGTGTATTTCGCACATTAACGTGTTTACACAGGACTGATTCTGGGCCCCGTCAGCGACACATTGCGTGCAATATCCACTGTTTGTTCCACGGCTCGCTTAATTCGGACACCCTGTTTCCTTGTTTTCTCTGTAAATTCACTATTATGTTGGTCGCTGCGCTGAACACGTTATGCAAAGAATATCGCAAAAGGCATTTTTCTTTTTCGTCTAGGTAAACTCTAATCAACGTAATTCTTCTCCCAAAACTTCCAGGAAAATTATTTTCTTGTTTATTTATTTGTAAACTCAATTCATTTACCGCTTGTTTAACTTTAGGGAAATACGAAGTTTACCAGACTGTTTGCGAGATCATGAACTTGTATCAACGTTCGTAATAAATGACAGTAATTGACAATTGCAAATAATCAATGGTATAAGACTATCGGAAAATGAAAAAAGAATAATCGTCGCGTCACTCTTTCAAAATATGCTATAAGAATCTATTAAGAAGAGCTGAAATGTATGCAGAATCAAATGACGAAAGAACGAACCACCAAATTCAACGGAAAATCATCAGAAATCTAAGACTTATAGATACACTTGCGAAAACTCATTACGTGTATACTGGCAAAACAGTTACAACATAATCTCGACGGTGGGACAATTATACATGGCGAAATAAGGATAAAATCGAGAGAGACAGAGAGACAGAGAGAGAGAGAGAGAGAGAGAGAGAGAGAGAGAGTGAGTGAGTGAGAGTAAGGGATGAAGGCGAGCAAAGGTGGCGCGTTGGATAGTGGTAATTCCGTCACGCCGTAAAGGTTGCTTTTTATCGTCTCCATTCTGTACGCCCATCCAACGAGATCCTACGGTCTGTGTCAGACATCTAGGCATTCCGCGTTTCCTCTCGTATTCTGGCGTTCGTTTCTCACTTGCGCCCGTTTTACACGTGCCGCTTGATTGTTCAGGTTTTATTATCACTCGTTGGTCCCCGACTACTCGTTCATCCGGTATATACGCCCGTGGTCACGGAAACGATCCAGTACCGCGGATGCCCTCGGAAATAAAAACGGGAGTTAATCGTTTTTCGACACGGTGTTACGCGATACAGGAACTACCGTTGGCTTGCCCTGCTTTTATTAGATCGTTGCATATCAAACATTGAATATTTTATTCCTGTTGAGATTCGGCCGTTCTTCAGGCTCGTGCTCGTTGCCTCTCAAATACCTGGGGATTATTCCGTTAACCCGGCGTCGAGCTTTCCCTACACTTTTCACGCTTCTGTGCGATGTAAATCCTCTTTGTCTACAATTAATGTCTCTTCTTCTTTCAGTGTTTAAATAATACTAGACGAGAATATATCTCACGGAATTTGAAACAGCTTGTAGAAGTACGACTAACTTTTAATATCAGAGCAAGAAGTGGTAAATAACGAATTCGTGTCTTATGAAGTATTATAGATTTCTAAAGGCTTATACTTTCTATCGATTATTCTCTGTGTGAGCTATTTCACATTAAAATACTTTTTTTTAATTTATAGGTTGAATAGGAAGTTCAATAAAAATTGACCTACATTTTCCTCGTACGGTCGTGTTAAAATACTTCTTTTTGTCATAGCGCGACGTTAAAATGAATAATTTTACGAAAATATGCCTCCTGTGTATTTTTCCTGTGGTCTTCGTATAATAAATACGCGGTATAAGTATAAAGTTGAACAAAAGCTTTTCGTTAATTACCATTAAAAACGAATCGTCCACCATCTGCATAATTAAATTGAATCGTTTTATAAGCAAAAATGCCCCGTTAACGTTCGTTCGGATATTATTTTTCCGTTCCACATTGTTTAAACGTTTCCATCAATATTTGACGATGAAAAGCTGAACAGCGAATATAAATTATTGTAAAGGAAGGACCGACACACGGACGGTAGAAAAACGAGGGTGGTGGGGCCCTCAGTGGCGCGCCAGCAGCAAATGGAATTAGCGGGCAGTTTAGTTCGGCCGAGTCGCGAAATAGAGGTTGCATTTTTACGGGCGTATTAATATGGTTGGAAACACACTATGATCGGACTTGTAATGCAGCCCTGGGGGCCCGTGTGATATGATACATTTGCTTTGCATACAGGATAGCGAGAGGCGGTGCCGGAAGAGGAGAGAAACGCTCGGTTCGTAACGGACGAGAGAAATGACGGGGTGGAGAGAAAGAGAGCGAGAAAGCGTGCGCGAATACAAACGTGTTTGCATTTCATAACAAGTTACGAACACACAGCAACCGAGGCACCGAAAACGACGGGGGTGGGTATCGATGGTGTTTGCTTGTATCTATTCGAGCGATGCGCGACCAATTATACCTGTTTATTGCGAAACGCTCAGTTCGTTCGCACCTTGGCTACGAATTTACATTGCGAAATGTATATACGCATTTTTGCTCGACAATAACGATGAAATCGATATTTTCATCTTCTTGTGTTTAATGATTTTTCCCCTTTAGATTTGTAAGGATAGCGATATGCATATAGACTAAAATGTCACTTTAATGTGCCATTTTGATATTCCGTTTTTCTATGTTAGTTTGATTTTTATGCTCAATTTGTGTATATTCTTTTCCAAATTATTATCTTAAAGTCAATCTCTATCACAGCGTCGTACAAATAATATGCAAATCCACAAAACTTATTTGCTTTCATTTGTTTGAACGGTACAGTAGCAATTATGCATACTATTGATAATTTAATTATTTTGGGCAGTGTATTTATATTTGTACAATCAATTCTACTCTTCTGTTTAAACGTAAGTATCAATTTTATTAAATACAAAATTCTTTTTTAAAATTTTGTTAAAAAATACCATGATCTAAGCTTTAATACAACAAAGAGATGAAAATTCTTCACGACATCTGCGAGCACTCGTTTCGTTCAATCAAAATCCAGACTGAGAGGACGTATGACCAGTGTTTTCAAACAAACAATTATACCACGCGCCGTGATCAACTTTTAAAATTGTTCACTGAACATTTCTTCCACCAGGTACCACTTTGGACACGGAGCGTTGCGCTGCAGGGTGGCACGACGGCGTCCGATCGAGTTGGCCAGGACAATGGTACTTGTTACGAAGGCAACGAGATGTCACCGACCGTGAATTAGCGCTGTGGTTGAGGTCGAGCTGGGGTTCCAGCGTGGAAGAAGGGTTTTCTGAAAGGGGTGACACGCGATCGAAACAAGAGAGGAGGAATTCTTTTCTTGCGTATTCGTATACAGATGCTCTTTATCGAAACACATGGTACGTCGTGGTAGCCTAAGGTTCCTGCCTCGACCAGCTCAAGATTTATATCCTATCAAACTGACATCGCAAATGCGCTGGTACCTATAGTATATAGTACGTCAACGCCAATAATGAATCATCCTCTTCTGGTTCGGCTAACCCTGTGGTAACCTGAGATGCTTTATAAAGGATTTTCGTCAAGATATGACGAATTTCCCAGACTGCCAGTAATCGTAAGTCACGCTATCTAATTACAGGGATCAACTGCAGCTTCGCATCGGAAAAGTCAGCAATGATTAGTATCACTTCATCTCACACAGACATTTTGAAAGATTAGAAATCAATAGGATTAATTATTGTTAGTTTCCTCATGTAACTATCGTATAATAATTAATAATTATCGTCAAAATATTATAGCAGGGATCGTAATGACGTAATGTTGATAAAACGTACGAATATCAATAAAATAATAATGGTAAAAGAATTTAATAAAAATAGGAGGATTTGGAAGATATTGAAAGCTTACTAAAAACGTTCGTAAAAATGTTAAAATTAACTTACTGTGTACAGCAGAAAATTTCCTCTACAAAACAAAATTGTTTTGTATTTCGTATTTACTTTACACTTATTCAGGGTAAGATGGTTTAATAAAATCTGCGCTTCGAATCCGCAGATATTTGTCTGGATAGCAGTAGTTATCTATCGGTAGATGAACACATGGTGCATGGTTACGGTGAGTGAATACGGCACCCTCTGTTTGGATTACGGACCCGAAGTTTCGTCGGTGTCTATAAACAGAAATGAAGGAGAGGAAGACGAGCGGTACGGAAAACCACGTTTTCGCGACCACTATGACAGATTGAGAGGAAGGCATTGTCCTTTGGTGACCAACGAGGCGTCTCGCTACCTATACCCTCCCTTGGTGCGAGACAATGGCACTATAGTCCATTTCATTGTATGTGCATCATAACATCTATTCCACTTCGACGTTTCAAGTGATCGTTCAATGTGGGACTCTTCATCATTCACGTAAGGTTGCTCGGCGAAAACAAGTTCCGTTCACGTTCACGCACCTGTTAAATGTTCAGAATGTAATATAAATATCGATTACATATCATGCTTGTTACAGTGACCCAGGAAAGTATTTGAATATTTAAGCATAAAACATTTTGTGTTAAAACTTGTCGAAATTTCATTAATATTGTTATGAGATGAAATTATTGTGATTGCATTGACAAAATTGATAAGCAATCTGAATACGTATATAGAAATTACAAATTTCTAGTTATTTCGTACACGGATACATTAAGAATGATTATAAAATGCTTTATAATAAATATTATATAAAAAGATTATACATACGGAATTTAAATTTTCCAAAAATTGAGTTACTTATATTGATACTCGATCGTACAGATCATATCGACCTCATTAATTATTCTAAAAACAAATACCACAAATAAATTAAAAAAATTTTCAAAAAAAGTTTCATAAAATATAAGTTCTTATAACATGTAAGTAACTAATCCAAATTATCATTATAATATAGAATACAATTAAAAATATTATTATACGTAGTAATTACATCTTCAAGTGATATTTACACGGTATTTATATGTATATTGTTACGAATATAGCACGTTGGAGTGTGAATTGTACTACTACATGGACCATTGCATGTAACATAATCAAAAGTAATGCTATATAAGGATGACTTCATGTGCGTATAAAGGTAGAAATGCTACGTAAGGTACCTGTGATAGTGTTGCAAACAATGGTCGTTCAGATATGAGAATGACAATGCCTGGCAGCCAAAATGCACGTTAGAGACGCCTAACTGCCGCTTCTTATTGAAACATCATCTCTGCTTACCGGTATGGAAACGACTGTTGACAGTTATCCATAAAGCGAATGTCCTCAAGATATTGCTTATTCTCGATCTTTTGTTTCTTCGAAATGTAATGATGATTTGCTTTTCTTCTTTTTCGCAGATAATGCAAGTTATTTCATATTACGAGTAGAACTAAGGTGATAAGAATCGTATAACATACAGTTCATTTTTTAACTTAACGATACAAAGTAGATACTTTCTTAAATGACTCGAAATCTTTACCTAAATTAAGAATAGGTAAAAAATTGTGACTATTTACATTAAATTTCTATAAAGAGATTGAAATAAATATCTATCAATTGTAGGTATCTATAAATTGCATATCTAACTTGGTAATATATGAATTTGAAAACATCTTTATAAGTATGATTTTATTCTGTATATTTTTACATCCTTCCTGTAATAAATTTTAGTTACTTCGATAACAATGTATATTAATTAACACACGATACATCTGTATACACCTACATCGATTTATGCTTTCTTTAACTATATAAAACATTTACGCATTATCATAAAATTCATATCCACTATTCATGTTATTTATCAAGTAGATTTACAAAGTATCGAGGTAACTTGTTTCGGTATCAATCAAAAGTAATACTCTTGACCAGATATCTAAGTGTTCAAAACTGATGCTTTAAACCAATCAATTACGTTTGAAGAGGAGCCGAAGTAGGTTTCGTTACGCGTCGAACGAACATTAACCAATAAACGGATAAAACCAAAAAGATCGAGCCACTTGTTTCAATTGCAAACAGATGTGGTCATTGTATCGCCGTGCTCACCCCCTCTTTTGTAACTCAGCCCTCTCAGTCTTTTTAGAACGTAGCTATCGTTCAAACTTGCTAAATGTAGAGATACAGTATCCACTTCGAGGGGAAACGAGGCCATCAACGAGGGTGCCGTCGGTATCCGGAGGGAGCGTCAGATTTTAGACCGCAGCAGATCGGACAAGTGCATGCTCTCTCCATTATAAACGTGCCTCTAGGCTTTACTTCGACGAGCAACGAGCCATGAAGACCTCGTCATATGTGCATTTCCTATTACGTCTGTGATCGATGGCGCACGGCATTGTTATCTCATCGAATAATTCAGTAAGTCTGCCGATACTGTTTAGTTGGAAGTGCACTTGCAAAGATTTCTTCAAAACATTCCAATTTTCAAATATTATATACTTACCAGATACATCAAATGAAAGGCAAAATTTCAAATTTAATCCAGGTAACATTATTCATATTTTATATAATTCCATACTCAACACTATTTCGAAGTATATGAATACTGCTGTTGAGATTTATTATTCTAAATAGAAAGGGATGAGAAATGAAATAAAAGTACGTTCTGTTCAAGAATGAAATCACACCATAGAAACGATTTATTTAGAAATTCAGCTTCGTATTCAAAAATGTTACTCTACATTTAAATTTTTATTCGTCGTATTGCAAGCTTAGTGGCACCGTAGTTATATTTTCAAACAATTTCGAATAAAAAATTGTCTAAGGCTTTAACGGCAAATACAAATCAATCACTAAACTTCTTTCATCAACTGGGCCAACGCAGAAGATTAACGTTCGTTGAGTTTTCCTTGCGATACCTCTAAAATACTTCATCCTGGTAAATAAACGAATACAAACAGAAATCTATATATAAGATCTAATTTATGACCATTAGTTCACAGCCTTCCATTCATAAATAAGATTAAAGGCGGCGTGGTCACAGTAACTAGGCGTTCATTACTTACTTTAAAATGACGTGAACCGAATAATCCTTGGGAAAGCCCCCTTTAGGCGTCCAGCTAAGTCTTTGTTTAACACTTGTTCGAATAATCTCTCTCGCCTCGGTTCTGGCAAGAGGCAAACAGCGTGAGAGATTTTCGCAAGAAGAAAAAGGAAAAGAAGGATATCTACATTTGGGAAGCAGAAGTCAACCAATGCCAACAAAAAGGTAGGACGAGGACAAAATGAATACAAATGATGTTCGGGTCACCTGCACCGTAATTGGATGATCCTCTATTCGGTGGATTATCCTTCGTTGAACGTCCTAGGAGCTCACCCGCACTCTCAGCATCCGCCCATTTCTGCTTTTTCTACGAGCCAACAAATTTCGTCGGTCTACGACTAGGCTGCCAACACATCAAGACTAAAGGCAAGATCCTTCGGAAGGAGTCTCGCGAGAGTCAAAACCGAGATCATAAATCTAGTAAAGGTATACTGGTCCTGACTACCTAAACAACCAAATAATGTCGCGTTGTCCAGAAAATGATGGAACATCATGCTTTCTAATACTTTTACAACACCGCAAGTAAGTTTACAAAACGTATGTTCGTGGTTTCGAAAGTGGTTTCCACGCCGCATCAACAGTCAAAACGTTTACGACTGGAACGAATCAACGGTTGTCCGCTGCTTTTTGTTCCACCCCTGCTTCCTTGAAGCCCTTTCTCGCGTATTCGAAAAGGTTAAGATCTCACAAAATGATAAGCTTTAACCTCGTCGTTTTTACAAAATTATCGTACAAAGGATTTGCAACTGTCTTTGGTTGTCTGTTGTCTGATTTTCTTCTTCGTGATGATAAATGGTTAGATATTGAATGTAGACGAAGATAGTTTTCACAGAAAGAAAAAAAAACACAGTAACTACTAACAACAAATTAATAAAACAAAGCAACAGTTAACACAGTTATAAGAACACAGTAGGATTAAAGGTTGAAACAAACCTTCGTTTAGATTTCATTTTCTTCTTTTTATTTGTGAACATACGTATTTATAGATTTAAATTATTTGGTTATAGATATTATCACTCTTCTGATTACCAAAGTAATGCACTTGTATCTTTGGTTTAAATAATCTTTCAAATTCATGTACATCGATGAATCTCACATATACATAGGTACGTGTATCCTGTAGCGATAAAATAACGCTGGTGCCTCTAGTAATGCTCTCTTGGGTTTTGATAAATTTCCAAGCACGTTGGCATGATTGGGGAAAGAGTGAACAAATAAATCTCATCATGATCTTGACTTTTAGCATATTTTGCCAATTAAAGTACCCGGCGACGTTTTACGAGCTTCAGTCAGTTATTCCCACACTTCGTCTGGCGTTCCCAGCGGTGTCTTTGTTTCGTTCCACTCCAAGCGAATTTACCTCGTTCAAAATGCAAATCTTGCATTGGTAAGTAAACTTGCGTTTCGAAATGTTTTGTATATTCTTTTGCGTTCCTTTTACAATGTTGATAAAATATTAGTAAATACACTTAATCACAAAATATTTCGTATTCATTTTTTAAAAAGCTAACTATCCATTATACATTCCGTTTTATTTTCAAACGATTAATCCATCACCATGGAATATAATAAAGAAATATTTGTCTCATTTCAATTTTATTTCATGACGGTTTCTCTACTCTCTTAATATAGAACTGAATTATTCTGAGTCATATTAATTTTCTCTCTGTTATTTTCCAGCTTACTTTCTCTTGTTTTTCCTTCGATATAATAACAAGAAAGATATAAAATTGCGAAACTGCTGATTTAATTGAAATTGTTTTCAGCGGAACACAGAAGGGACACGTCGTTCCATTAAACTTCCCAATCCTTACGAAGTTCCACAAAACAAATCTCAGTTCTGCGGTGACAACGAATTGTTCTGTCGTCGCGACGAGGTGACCAGTTCCCCGGCCCTTCTCCCCTTTACCCCTGATGCTCACGTTGTACAGCTTTCAGCAGAGTCGGCAACAGGAGTTCCTGAAGTCACGACGAAGGCACGAAGCCAGCTAGTGGCCCCCACAGGGGCTATGCACTGACTTTCGCCCCTATCTACCCTAAACCACACTCTAGAAGCTTCTCCTCGTCCTCCAACGAGCAGATCGCTAGTGGCTTGGACCAGACTTCTGAAGACGGCTTCTCCACCCTTCGCTTTTCCTCTTTCCTTGCGCTCCGCTTAATATCAGTGATACGCTTGAAGCCTTCTGGCGATCTTTTAATTCTTCTATATATGTATACACATGCCATTCATGGTAACTGCTATTATACGAAATTCCCGATAAAGAATATTTCTTTTCTTATCGAACGATAATTTTATTTAATAGCTACTATCCTAGATTAATAATTCAGAACTCTTTTCTAATGTACACGTTCTTTATTGAAATCATTAAAACAGTCGTCTTGGTTTATTCGATCGATTCGAAATAATGCTTGAAACGTAGCGTGATAACTAAAGAATATATCCGATGATAGCCATCCCAAGCAAACAAAAATAACAGAGTTTCTCAAAGAGTGATATTAAAATGGTACGAAACGGGAAAGGTAATAAACTGACAATTCGCTAAAAGGAGCGAATGGCAGATTGAACGGATAGATCGTTAGTGACAACAGCTATTTTACTCCTGCTACTGGCGCAGTGATATAGGCATTAAACTTTATTAATATCCTTATCAAAAACAGAGACGTGGCTAACTGCCGTAGTTGCAGTTCGCGGGATTCGGAAGTTCCTTGGTTGCTCTGTTCGAGGATAGTTGCCGGGGTTTCTCCCGTGGGCGCCGTGGCTAGCCATTGGGTTTGCGAGCCCTGAAGGACTAGTCCGTATCTCTGGTAAACTATCGTTCAGGACGTGTACAAGAGTCGGGATAGTGGTCGACGCAGGTTTCGGGTCGTGCGCATCCCGTCATATCGGCGTATCGAATTAAATTCGTGTAAAGAAATTCGAAAACGCAGTGGATTCTTGTTCGAAACGTGTTGTTTCACGTGATAAATGGAAATGTGTTGCTAAACGATTGGTTTCAAATCTGTATGGGTATGTGATCTTTCTAGTTTTCACGTCACGTCACATTTGTCACGAAGATAAGTTGCTACGTTAAAGGAAGAAAGTGTAGAAGAATATAAAATGGATATTTTATTATTCATAAGATACTGATATCTTTTTGATCTCCAGTCTTGAACATGGTATTGAAGCTACTTCAAAAATAGAATTTTTATATTAATATCTAAAAGTTTGTGTGTGTGAATTATTCTATAGAATTGAAAATTTGTTAAATTGAAATATCTGAAACTTATCAAACCTAATTGTGGATGGTAAGATACTATAATAAATATAGATTTTATCCTGAAACTTGATGGTTGTAAGAATTAAACATTGGTGAAGTTGAACAAGTTATAATGACTCATTTGCGACGAAAGCTAAGTGCGTTCCAAATGGAGGTGGAAGAGACATCTCGTAACACACGCGAGTAAAGTTATGATGGTTTATGAATACCCCCGTAACGAATGGCACGCTAGCCCCATGAACCGTGGTGAATAGCACTCCGTTATGCTATAATACAAAACTATAACGCGTGATTTTCTATGCTGAAAATTGTTTTACGCCTATAAACACAACCTGCTGTGCAGTGACAGTTGGCGCATAAAAATGTAATGACCGTTATTTTTACGGTTCTATATATCGATTTAGCGCTTTTCTTTCCGTAGTATTGATAAAACTGGATAAAGTATTAACTTTGTAAATTAATGTCTCGCTGCAGTTACTATCTCACTTCTTACAAAATTTGTAGCACAATTTTCTAGCACAATGCTTGTTACTACTTGACATTCATTCGTGTTGGGACGATGACTAGACTAGATATGTAAAGGCTAAATTATAAATGCTGGATGTACATACATATACTATATTACTAATGTACTACACGGTCGTAAAATTTTTAAGTGTAGATGTATATCTAAATTACCTACCTGTGTGGACGTTTAATCAATGTAGCAATCGCTTCACCTTAATCAAGTTTTTTACTTAGGAACAAATAGTACACGCAAAAACAGTTGAAGGTCTTTAATTTTCTTTCTTCTTTTTTGCAATATGAAAAATATTATTATACAAATATGTAGTAGTATACACTTACATGCGTAAGTAAAGGGACACAATACAGTCTAATGTCGAATTCACCAATAATGCATTCAGGGAGTCATGACGTATCGTTGACATAACTGCGGGGGGCGCGATAGGTAGCAATTTGTAAGAGGAACCCCTGCGGAGCGGATGGTGTAGAGTCGCATTTAGCTCAGGGCGCAATATGCTATGCCACTTGATTAAAACACTGTGCTGCATTCTCCATCGCATAAAACACTCCTAAACGGTGATACAAAGGGATTGCTCCACCGAGGCTAATTTACTTGACGAATCAAGAACATCGGCGATAATGAACACGCCAATGTATTCGCGAATATCTTTTATATCAGTCTCACCTTCTGCATTTCTTCAAAAGCAACAAGACGTCAAAAGATTTACGTTTCAAGTTTATGAACTTATGTATTAACCTGAATCGGTACAAAATATGATGGATATTTTGTTTAAGAAAATTGAAATATATTGAACAGGAATTAGAGAGGCTGGAGTATCATTTTATTTTACTGTAGGAAGATAAATATAGACGAGAGTCGTTTTCTTTACGAGCTCTTTAATTATTTGTACATATTTGGTTATCCATTATGATTTTATCCGAATTGTTATTTGTAATCTTATTTTATGATATGAAATAGAGGGATGCATTTGCTACGAAGTCCATTGCCAGCATGTAATATGATGTGGTGGCTGACTACGTAGCACTGCAGAAGTAGAGGTCTCTGGCAAGATGTACTAACAGATGGAGGTGTTAATAATTGATAGTCGCGCCCCCTTGCTGATACTTGAGGGTACGTTGCTAAGGGTTGATGGATATTTTTTCAGGGAGAAGAAAGAATTACGCACGATGTACTTAATTATTTTGACGAAGCCCTTTGTTCCCTTCCTCGATACTAGGGGTTGAACTCAATACATCACAAATGTTCAGAAATTTGTTGACTTATATAACAAGTAAAATGTGTTTCAAGGAAAACGGAGCAAAGTACATGTATAATTATTATTCTTTGTTTGTCTGTAGAGTTTTATTAAAATATTATATGAGTTTTACGATTTGATCGTTTTTGGAAAGCAAGAGTTGATGCTGGAGATTGCTATTTACGCGATTGTACATGTGTACATTTATCAAATACCTCCTACTTTCCCAAAAGTGTGACAATGTTAACTATTCATTTATCAATTTCGAGGGAAAAGTTCCTAACTTTTACTTATCGCATTAGCTGAAAATATACATGTACAAACTTCAGGCTACTTGATCTTGGAAAGATGGAGGAAACTTCCGTCCTTCACAGAGTAAGCGAGTTAAGTAATTTCATTCTTCAAACAGTATAACTAGGTTGATAAGTTCTCGGTGCTGTAATTGGTCAGTGTTCAAACAATATTAACCAAAAATTCTATTCCTATATTCTCGAACGTACTATTGTACATTTATATTTCACATGATACAAAACATTTTATTGTCAACATTTTCAAAATCCTTTATCTTTTAAATGTTGACTATGAATGTTTATATAAATCAAAAATTATTCATAATCGAATTCGACAAATTACAGGAGACGTTGTTCATAGCTTGACCTAAAGTACTCAAATAGGCTTTACCCTACATATTAAAATATTTAGTGTATGTACGTAATCTATACTGTATACTGTATAGTATTCTTTTGAGTATACATTCTTAGTAAGTAAAAAAAATATTCGATTAAAATAATTTGTAAAAAAATATTTATATCACACGTGCATAAACATTCTCAGTCTATTTATAACAATTCGTCATATTATACTACCAGATAATACATGCCGTTACTTACGTTTATACTATCTAATGACATAATATGCATTTTAAAAGACTGTCTTTCTGATAATAACTACACATCGGTGTGGTACAATTTTTAAGGTGTAGGGAGCAACTTCTTGGCGAAAATCTTACACCGCAAGGCAGCTTTTAACGTTGATCGAGCAGAGGGTCAGAGGTTAAGACGGTGTTGGGCGTGATATTTAACGTTCCCAGCAGGTTGTGGTCGGATCAGGGTCAGAGAGTGAACGAACCGCGAGAGATAGCGAAGGAATAAAGACGAGGGGAGGGACTGAGGGTCCGGTACGAAGCTTGGCCGAGGGCAGGACGACATAATGGACACATTAGTGCTTGGCCTCCAGTTTAATTAGTTTACATTACGGTCGCATCGTCACCGCCGCGGAAGGGAAGGCCACAAACTAGAAGGAGAAAGAGGATCGGAAACCGAGAAGGAAGATAGAGAAGGATGGAAGGCGCGCACGGCACTGTAGGGCCAGGCCAGGTTGATTAATCGGGAAAGTTTGATGTGAGTTGACGGAGACGCTAATCACGCCTCGTAACCGAATAATACTGCGCACTCTAGCTTGCAATATTCATGAACCGCTCAGTATACACGTACCAAACGGAATTCATTATCAGTAACACTCGTTAAATATCGTCACTCAAGAAACTGCCAGAATATTTTTCATTGATGCTGTCGGCTAGCACCGATTTATTCTTGAACCTTCATCATGAAGAATGTCGTAGAGAAATTACTTTGATACTTGTTAAATATCCTTTAGAAATTACCAGAACATCTTCCATACATCAAATTGTGCGAATTTCTTCTTGAATTTTCCCCGTGAAGAATAATATTGAGAAATTATCTGAAGTCTTTTATAGAGTACGTATAAAATAATAATATTACGTATAATAATAATATAATAATAATAGTAAGTAATATTACGTATAATAATAATATACGTGTAAAATAATAATCGGTGTACTAATAATACTGCTATCGTCACAGTGTTTGATAGCTATAATGTGGCAGAAATTAGTTTGGACATAAAACTGCGCTTCACATGTTTTAGTGTATACTGTTCACTATAAAATATTTGAAGACGTTACATGAATTTTGTTAGACTTTGTTGAGGATTATTATCCGCTGAAAAACACATCGAACACGAAAGATCCATCTTTACACTTTTAGGGTACCGTAAAAGTACCGTTTACACAATCGTTAAGAAGACAGTCTAGCCAGTTTTTATTGATAACCGGGTTATCAAAAAACAAAGAAAATAGTCGGTGGTATCCATAATCCTGAATTGTATCTAAATGTGTATTCCAAACCAAATATCCCATCCACATCTTGCATCGAGTAGTGCATAAAATTGAACAGAATATCGCATAAGAACTGAAATCTTGGAAAAAGGAATAATGCAGGAGGAAGAAAAGCAGTTCCATAACAATATATATCGTAATCTCGATTGACCCACGTGACCAAAAAGATTGACCTACTTTACCATAAACATATCATTCGAGATGTTTTAAGACGAAAGGAGAAAATCATGTCTGATATTGAAAATGTCGTAATAATGAAGAGGGAGGGGGCACATTCCGACACGCAAGTAAGACAGAAAGAGGCGCGGCATAGTTCATTTAATTACAAATTCCATTAAAATGAATGCCAGTTCAGAAACAAACTCCACATATCTGCATTAAGCCACGGGACGACACGTCTTAATCAGGTTAATATAAATATGAAATATGCAGTGAGTGTTAGCCCTGGGTTACTCGCGGGTAAAGGGTGGACGTAGCCAACATACGTGTGCTACCACCTTACGACTCCTGGGGGGCGCCTTCATATTAACCCCTGCATATTAAGCACGCGATAAGCGGATTCTCAAATATTAACGTTGTCACTCGGTGCTCAACGAGGCGACAGCTTGCTCGACTAGTCCTTACCACGCGCCATTTGCCCAAAGACGGATCCATCTCGTTGCGGGAATAATACACGAACCTTCTACCGTTATGCATCAACCGGAAAATCTTGGCGTCCCGTAGCAGATTGCCTGAACCGTAGCGTTTTCCTAAGATTCCTCTGATGAAACTGTAGACGGCTAGAAACTAAAATTCCGTGGTTAACGTACAGTGGCTATTGAAAGATTTTGTTAACTAATTCTTTAAGTAGATCGTTCGTACTTGTAGAAATTTGCTATAAGTATAATATGTGTATTATATGCAACATTTTGAAGTTTCATCAACGCTATGACAATTACGTTTTAAAGTTTTGGAAGTTTGTAGAAATCTCGTTGGAAATAATAGTACTGCCTTGCACAATCACATATATTTTGGAATGCAGTCAAATTCTCATTTTCATCGATCGAAGATCACAGGGAAAGGCGTGATAAATCCATTTTTGTTGACTCTCTGATTTTCATGTCATTTGATCGCTAACAAGAGTTAGGTTTAAATTTCGTTTTAATGTGAAACGATTGAAGAGGTTAGTAATACCAGAGACTCACAGAATATGACAAAAACTTTTAAAGCAGTACAGCAAAGAATCGCTATTAAACTCATTTCTTAAAGTCGTGGAACCGTGAAGAAGCTATTGCATCGGTGTGAAGCGAAACTGCATTAGACGACATGTTTGCCGACCCGCGAAGGGTAAACTTTAATCAAACTCTGGCTGGATCCGAGAGCAGAAAAATTCCATAGAGAAAGAGCGTAGGAAAGAGAAAAAGGCAAAAAGGAAAAAGACAAAAAAAATGGCAAAGGACGTGCAAACATTTCAACGACTCGATATTTTTCAATATAGCCGGCTGTACCCGTGACTCCGGTCACCAAGGGAAATCTGGCTAGGTCTTCGAAAACTGGACGATATTATAAATATTAGATCAATTAAGAATTAACAGACGGTCACTGTCACAAGTATACGCTACCCTCGTCTGGAGTCTCTCATCCGCGGCGGTCGAGATTGCAAGGACTAACGACTTTATAAGTCAGGATTTACCCGTACGGCGTCGTGTGTCGGAGTCAAATATCGTGGCACGTACGGAAGCGAGATCGAGGAAACGAGAAAAAGAGGCGAAACGTTGAAGAACGAGAGAGACCGTGAGAGAGGGAAAACGAGAAACGAGAGAAGGAATACTCGTGCGTGGTCCCAGAGTCCCAGAGCCGATCCTGCCAAGTTATTTAAATTCAAATTCGAAATATCGTCGGGGGTTGCTAACATATTGTTTGTTTCGTTTGGGCCGTGGCGATAGTGAGAGAGGGTGAAGGCTATCTCGCGGTCGAAAACGTTCCCCTCCTCGATTCCTCTTTGCCAATTGCCACAAGTCTGGACCCGTTGGAAAACAAGCTCTGCAATAACGCATTCCGATTTTAATTAAAAATAGACACTCGCTATGTTATATTTTATAACAATAACAACGAGAAGATTGTTCGAATACACGCGATTAAATAACTCCTACACGATCTCCGTATATTAAAAATGAAGAAAATTGAAACGAAAATATTTTCATTTTGTTTCATTGATTGGTAACGTGTTGTAAAAGGATTCCTCTTTGGTGAATGTATAATGGATATAAATTATTTAAAAACATTCCCTATCTTTCTCTCTCAAGTAATAAAAATAAAATTAATTCAAACAAAAATGATTTATTACTATCTGCTCCCGTTAATTACTAACAGATTATAAAATACTTTATTCTAGTAAATATACCAGAGATAGGTATTATTTTCAAAAAGATGTACATATTTTATAATTATTCTTCTTACAATGACAGAAAGAGTGTAATTTCCAAACTATTGTAGTTTATATCAAATATCCGTGTTCGACTATTATCGATTTTATTTAATTTTATTAATTTAACATTATTTTAATGAACTTTCCTACAATTCTAGATAAGACGGTGAAGATAGTCTACGTTTCGTACTGAATTGTATCCACAATCACTTGCTGTTGTTTCATTTCACACCTTTGAGCTACCTTGGACTGGTGGTCTGAAACTTACTTGCATACGTGAGCGAGAGCAATATGTAGGTTCCCACAGTTCCAGCATGGCTCAGATGTCATGTTCACGTACGTAGTATTCCCTATCCCTTAACAATTTGCCGCTAACATGCCGAGGAAACTCGCTTGCGACCATTCTGCGACCCGGCCCGGTCGTACAGGCCTCTTCAAAGTTTCAAACGTTCCACAAACCATGCCACGACAAATATACCTTGCGTAATCAAATCGTGGAAATCACAGTCTTTACATTCTCCTTTTATTCGATAATTATTTTTTTCTTTTTTTTTTTTTAGTGTTTGGAACACCATTTCGTTAATCAGTTATGTAACATATATGTTAATTTATTTTTGGATATAAGTTTTTTGTTAAGAGATCTATCAAGGATTCTTCGCTATTTGGTCTACTATTTGATACTGTTTATATTGAGATTAAATGTACACTATCTTCAATTTGGACATTTATCTTGGATTCCTCAATATTTGAATTACTTTTACTGACGTAAAAAATTGTATTAGAACAGAATTAACTGGTTCCGAACGACGAACATTGAGATTCATAATTTTTTCCAATGAGAATATTTTTTCGAACTTTCATTAACACTTCCTTAAGTAACTATATTTTTTTTACACACGACACGACTCTATATTGTATTTTTAATATCCAATCAATTTAATTGTGTTTCAATTATTGCAAAGCATATTACTTATTTTGGTTTATTAAAAATTTTAATTTCCACAGAATCTACATCTACAGATTTCTAGTTTTTGATCGCGTGAAAAATATAATTTAGACCAACGTCTTCAACATTAATAATAAATGTTTGCGAAAAGTTCTCCTCGAGCAACGTCTTCTAAACTTCCAAGGCTTACTTGTAAATGAAGAACGTCTGGAGGCTGGTGGCGAAGAAAAAGATCCACGAAGAATAAAACGAATTACGAATGACATAATATGGTCGAGTATCGGTGAGCAAGCGAAGATGAGAAAGTCTGGCGTAGGTGATAGAGGTTCGGTGGCTTTTTAAGCTTTCGTTGCCACTTGTGCGGGTCAGTCTGTAAAAAGACTTAATTAATGAGCAGCTTCTCCCTAAGGACGTCCATGGGACAGTACGGGGAAGGCTCGAGGTGAGCGAGAAGCAGTGAGATGACGGAGTGCCCTCCGAGGAACGACCCTCGATGCAAACTCCTCGTATGAATATGTCTCTGCTAATTCAAAGTTCGTCCCAGAGGTAGATGCTGCCTGTTTACGGGGAATATTAAAAACTTCAACGTCGTCCGTTTTCGCCTGACCGGTTACACCGAGAATGGAAGAATACCTAGAAATAAGGCTGTAACTTCTATGACACGTCCCAATGCCGCGATAGCCCATAGAAACATAAAAATTCATAATATACTCATAACTTATTTATAACTGTTCTATTCTTCTTCAATTTGCAAGTTGATCAATATACCTTCTGAATGTTTTGCTACAGTTTTTGATATATCTGTAAACCACGGAAATTGAACTATAACTTGTTCTTCCTTGGTGAACTCTGATAATGAGATAACCGTATTAACTTTTCCAGAACCAAGCAAGTGAAATATTAAGTTGAAACTTGAAGAACTTAAGTATGTATATAACAACATATGTGCATTTCACACTGTTGTCTCAAGAGCTATGGCTTTACTCCATTCCTATAAGTGTAGCCTTAATTATTGACTCAACCTCGTATATGATTTGGAGGGAAGTACCGGTAATTATTTATCGATAGTTTGTATAATTACTTTAATCTGTCCAAGGTTTAAGACTAAATTTGTCGAATAATTAGGTCAAAAATTATCCAAATGATATCGTTGTATTTTATTAACATCGAATGGTATCGATATAAGATATCGATAAGACTAGATAATTTTACGAGCTGCATAGTCACTTATTCTCCTTGAAACGCCTCGTGTAAGGGCATCGTTGAGGCATGCACAATTCAGTTAGGGAAACTAAGACTAGTGTGGGCGGGTTTACGTCATATCCTGTCGTCCCGTTTTCCGTTCCTTTCGTATTCGTTGAGAGATGTTTTATTTACGTAATAATTGAAAATTCCACGGGATACGACCAATGGATTTGACACCACGGAAGCTTTTACGCCTCCCCTGAATTTCCCATTGCGTTTCTCCACGACGCTCCCGTAAGGGTACGTTTGACAACGCGTGACGGTGTCCTCGTTTCCTCGATCGCAGTCGTAACATCCAGAAATAAACATCGTGCATGTACGTAATAGTATCACGGCCTTATTGACCATGTTACGTCGATGTTTTAGTAATCGTTTAGTCCGTTTGGCAATCGAGATAAGAAAAATTGATCAACTTCACTCTGCGTACATTTTTCGATCTTATTACTTAAGTGGACGATTAGAATTCGACTTCCCAAAAACAAAAGATTTATTTCTATGAATTTTTAGAAGGAGACGCATAGATAATATAAATTCTACCAAAAATTGTTTACCAATAATGTGTGTAATATCATAACTCCTCTTTGCTATATATTTTATGGGGTTGATCAGTGTGTTTTCTGAGCAGCTTATAAGTTGCTAACGGCGTATTACTCGTACATTACGATACTTATTGTCACCAAAAAAGGTACTTAATTGAGGTATCAAAGCAACAACGATAATTTTCTGATATCCACAGAATAAATTAACCCACTTTCAGTATTTAATTCTGCACAGCGTACATCATCCTAAATCTAAAACTGTGGTAACTTTTGTGATCATTTTATCTCATTTCCAGAATTAATATAGATTATCATAATTACTATAAGATTACTACAATTATTAGGAAAATAAAATTAATTTCTATCCCACATAGATTGCGATCTGCGCGTAATATAAAAAATCACAATTAAAACGAATTTACATTTTCATACCGCGGTAATTGATTCCTCGATTTTACGATAGAGCGAGCATGGATGCCAGTTCGAATTCATTTTATGAAGTGAGAAATGCGAGAATTTGGTGGCGGTCGGTGTGTCGAACTCGATGTAGAGGCAAAAATGCGTGATACTTACGCGGGCACACGTGAGCGGGTACGTGTGAAAACGTGTGTGGAGAAACGCACCGAGGTCGGAACGACGCGGAGGTCAGGGGTGAGGGGTGAGTGTGGATTGAGGGGACCCTATGGAGTCGTGAAATCCATCAGACCAGGCCTCGAGCCCCGTTTGCCAGCGCTACTTACGGTGGTGCGGCGAGAACGGCATCAACGGGACTGAGAAGACCTGGAAGATGTCATGGAGGAAGGAGGGGATAGAGGGCCAAGAATAAAATATCATCCACGGTATGTCCCCTTTGAGAACGTAGCATCCCTCACCATCCTTTCCATCCTTTTCTTCCATTCGCATTTCAAGGTACTCTCACTGGGTCTCACCTACTCACCTCCGCGTACGTCCCCGGCGCACGTCCGGGCGAGAGTGCATGGTTGTCATTCAAATTTTCAATTTCGATCTCTTTGACGCGGCAATCGCGTCGCCCGATGCTAAAAGTAACACCGCTAAACTCTCAGCGGTGCATCACGGTGGTATTTTTAAGATTTTAGCATACACGAGTCTGCTTTACGAAATCAATGTTAAGTTTGAAAGAGAGAAACGAGAAGACCAAGAAGCAAAACTATCATTATTTCATATCTTACAACAATTTAATAAATTTAGCATACCATTACGTCACATCTCTAAATGATTTAAGTCAACGACTCCTACTGCCATGCACTGCATCGCATTACTAATCAAGGCAAACATAAGATTTTATATTTTTTGAACGTTTAGGATCAAAAACTATCTGGCTAACGTAAATATTTTCTATCGTTGTCGATATTAATTTGTATTTATATCGTGATATAGTGAGAATTATTGTAATAACGAATTATTGTATTCGATTTGAGTCGATGAATATGACGCTTCATGTACCGAGAATATTCATTCGCCATTGTTTTGTGAAATAAACGAGGCTTACGTCGAAACAGAAAGTTAAATGTATATATTCCATATACCAGAAGCCATGTCAACTAACGAAACATCATCGACTACTTCTGACATACGTTCTCATTTCTTTCCCCAGTTACTATTACACGCAGGAAAGAATCACGATGAAAGGAAAGTTTGAATGGCGCGAGAGATTCTTCTTCAGCTTGCATCAACGGACAATCCAAAATCCATAAAGTTTGGTACTCGGTGCTTCCTTCGGAGCAAAATTCGTCGCCCGAGGGATCGTGCAGCGAAGACGTAGACGAGGGAGAATAGGCGGTCCTTAAATCTGAAAAATTAAATTATATCGCCGTAAAGAACGATGCCCGGGGGTTTAGCGTCTCGCGGATGGGGCCAGCCGGTGTATATGGTGTGGAGGCCGTTGAATAAAAACAGCATTAGTCCGTACATAATGTATGGATGATGGCGACGTGTCTTGTGCTCCTATCGTATACAGGACAAGGATACAGGATACACGGAACAGCGGACGAGCTAAGGGAGCTGTACGAGAATGCTGGGACTCGTAAAGCATGCGCTTGCTCGCATTTCGCCCGTTATAATAATTTAGTTCATAAAATTTGTGCCCAAACCCGACCGGCTACGGCCTTCTATGGGATTTCGCGGACATCGGGAATACAGAAGTTCATTTGCCTCCGGCCAACTTTGCTTTATGGAATAGGTCGATAACAAAATCGCATTAACCAACCGCTTCGAACCAGTATCATTTATGGGATCAAAATTGAAAACGTTCTGCTACCAAAACTTGCCAATTCTGATATTGGTAAAACGAAAAACATATGCAAGTATATCAATCGTACCTCGCTACATCTTACTACAGCTTATCATGGTAACTAGCTAAAAATGGTAACAGGAAAGAGTGAAATAAAATCTGGAATATAGTAAAAAGAAGCAATATATGCAATGTAACTCGGAGCTTCTTTTCAAAACCACTTCCAACCGATTTCAATCTGATTAAACGCTGATCGCACTAAATTCGCACACGGTCACGTACACTGCCATTCATAACTAGAAAGTCAGAAAATCAAAAAAGCTGAACTTATCATATATTTTTTATATTGTCTTCGTATGTAACGTGGAGGATATATTTACATTCAGAATTAGTAGCCAATTCGTTAATATTTTTCTCGTAAGTCAACCAATACAATGATTTGATAAAGGAGATGAGCAGATGTTCCCAAAGGTAGGATGAGAAACAAGAAGCAGCAGACATTAGGTAGACACGCGAGGTAAATAATAATAATAATAATACACCAGGAGTGATGGGTTCGGATATGAAATCAATGAAAAGGGCCTCGCGATGGAGGATCAGCAGAGGATAAAAAAATTGATTAGTAGCGAACCGCGCGAAATACCGATTTGATTTATCAAGCGGGAAATCCTATCATCTCCATACTACAAGACTTTTCACTCCGGGTCTTTGATTAAAATGCGAGCTTAATCATCGCTCTCTGCCGGCACCTGGGGACTTCGCTTGTCGCCTCCTCCGCAGTCTGTACAGCCCTTCTTCAGCTACAGGCTACATCCAGGGCCTTGCTGTCTTTTCTTTCCCTACCACTACCTACATCGACATCGACAAAAACCTGGAAAACCAGAAGGATAATGCATGACGCGGTCTTTTGTTGTTTCGCCGTTAACAGAGAGAGAGAGAGAGAGAGAGAGAGAGAGAGAAAGAGAGACGAGCAAGAGGCCGACGAGAACAGAAATTCACCGGCTTCCCAGCTGCTTGTTTTAAGATATTAAAATGTGTCATCAGCTGATGCCTTCGTTACTGCATCGTGATGGATCCTACTCCGGTTCTTCCTTCCGACAGAGTTCTTCTCGCGTTTGCCCGTACTCCTCCCTCTATATCTCTCTTGGTATAACCGCAACTTTAATTACGAGAATGTTACTTTACTTGCGGCGGCGAGGAGACTGAAGAAAATTGCACGAATTACCATACGACGTTATCGCATGGGAAATCGATTCCAGTCGATTAAAATGAATCTTCTTCTTTAGTTTGACGAGTAACTTCGTCAAAATTAGTTGGAACTGAGAAGGGAGAATTTTAATATGGAATTAAGGTGAGAATTTTAATTGAAGAAGAGTGGTGTCTTCTAATATACTAACGGTCAAGAATACGTTATAAATTTTGTTATAAAATTACAAACAGAAAGACACTGGATTATTTCTATTCTTTATTAGAGTTGATGGAGTAACAGTTAATAAGTGTGCAATTGCGAAATTGGCATCTGTAAGCGTCACACATTATAGAGTTGTTCTGTTATTTAAAAAGTTCATCGATAGATCGCCAATATTTATGCAACTTGTGCGTGTGTGTGAAATATCGATTATGGAAAGTATTTTGTACATAATCTCTGTAAATTTTCAAGCACGTACGATCAAAATTCGCACGACGCTAGTTAAATCATTCCGCGTTTATCTCATACCGCGTTAAAAGCCTCAAATGCTGTGATTGCTGTTTGCCGCTTTCACAACAATTCAACGCTGTTTCGTTCCCCTCCAAGCGTTACATACCGGGAAAGTTTTGACGCCGTTTATTTCGAACCAAATTTTTACGCCGATTGGGAACATTAAGCAAATCGTATACTTTCATAACGTACATAATACACTAACAAAAATATTAATCCTTTGACAGTATAATAACGCGAAAGAATAAAAAATAAACAATTTAGAAGATAATTCTCTCTACCCTGTAGAAGAAGATAAAAGTAAATACGCTTTCAACTTTCTATAGCGAATAAATATTAATATTCATGTTAGGTATAGTAGCATTTAAAATTTGAAATTTATAATACTATATCTGTATGCGTATATTTGTAGTTATTGCATTAATATTTTATGTTTCAATCTCGATTTACTTTCAATCGCGAAAGAATATTAATAGCATAAATAAAATTCCAAGATTAAATTAGATTAAAAGATTTTCTAACAATAGATTCTAACAATAGAAACACACGATCCGATGGAAAGTGGCTCACAGAACATAGTAGGAATACGAAATAAAAATTTCTATTACAGATACAATACATTTCGCAAAAATGAACATCACTCGACAGACACTAGCGAAGAAACAATATAATTGCAAAAAACACTTGTAATTCCGTTATAGCTTAAAGAATGTTCCAAGCAGATGTGAAAGGTGTTTCTTAGAACGTTGACAGACAAAAGTGTTCGTTTTTAGGTTTAGAACGAAATTCGTGCGATTGTCTACACTGTGAGGGGATGGGTGACGATCGACAATCGTCAGGTTTCCAATTTTCGATAAATCATCTCGAGACGAGTGCGCGGGGCGTCAATAGGACCGCAGCGGTATCAGGGACGTAAGGCGTCGGCGAAAAAGGTAGGGTGAGTCGAAGGGTAAAAGGTAGAGGAGGACGGGGTGGTTTCGAAGCTGGAAGGTAGAAGAAGGAGAGAAGAGAAGGGGTAGTTCTCCGGGCTTAGCGGGAGGATGGGAAGGCGAAGTAGTAAGGGAAGGGGATGGGGGGTGCAATTTCCGCGGCTCGTGATTGGGGCAGCCTCCTCAGGGAGCAAAAACTCCATCTACAAATGAACAGCCGTGACAAGAGCCATAATTTCTCGGGGCTGAGCCGCAGCCACCGTGGCTTCTGCCAGCCGCAACCTTCCTTTTCGCTTTTCATACGATCTCGTGTATAGAAGATGCCACAACTGTGTCGAAGAATTCAGATCTTTGAGGATCTTCTTTCGTCCCTGTTCTTATACTGGTAAAACTGCCGATGAATTTTCTGCTACACCGGACAACTCTCCATGACGATGGACAAGACAACGGAAATTTTATTGAAAATACAACGGAGAAATAGCAATTACAAATTGACATTACTATGGAAGTAATGATTCTTTAAGTTTCGTTCAAATTAGTCAAGTTTTTGACTTTGACTTTGCGTCGCTTAAATCAAAAGTAAGATGACTAATTTGAACGATACTTTAGGGTTCTTTGAGATTATAAACTGAAAATGGCAAAAATAATACATTATTTATCACTTGAACACTTTCAATGGACTTTCAACGTTTACCAGCTTTGCAGAGAAAAGGTGGAAGGTAAAAATGTATCGAATGAACTAAATTTATTTATTTATATGTACTTTTGTCTTTTTACCTACGATCACAACTATGTCTTGCGGCAGCTTTAAAAGTTAAAATAAATTACTTTTATTCTTTTGACATTCTAAATCGTATGCCATTTCGACACCTCGATTGCAAATTATAATTTCTGTTTCAATTTTGTACGAGTAATTCTTTTTAGAGTCAGTGCACGTCAGTTCACGTAAACGATAACCACGCTGTTCTTCGATACGTATTCTTCGTATGTTAGGAAATCGACCCTAGCCGAGGCACATCGATATCATGACGTGAGACGTCAGCTCAGATAGAAAAGACTTTCCTGAAAGTTTCCTTCAAGGGGCGTGACGTGTAGATCCTGTCGTCAAGCTCCCCATATATTTCACTGGTATTTCGAGCGACTGTTCTCGTTTCCTTTAAAAGTGTAGATATACCACAAGACATAAACAAGACGTTGTAGAGAAATAGTAAGTATACGTTTTCGTTGGTTCGGTCAATCTATCAGTTGCAATTTCGCTCTACAGCCCGGATCATAGTTATTCGCGAAAGAAGCGAAAGAAGGTGGGGTTCCATTTTCCGGTGAATTTCTCGGTTGGTAATCCTGCCACGTCTACGGAAGCGAGCTCGACCCTCCGCAGCCCTAACCGGATCACGCCTCGAGGATGATGTATGATTGTGCCCGCGAAAAAATTAAACGTACATTTGATAAATAGAGTTGGCGGCAGTGACTGCGTCCGTGGAGGGAAAGGAAGTGAAAAGGTCGGTTAGACCATACTACAGTAACATTGCCGTAGTCGACTGGTATAGTGGTAACTCGACCTACCGTACCTTTCGGTTTTCCTCCGAAATTCACTGTCCCGCGGGATCGCCTGCTCTCGATGCTTCTCTACGCTCGAGATCGTATTCGTTTGATCACACTTTCCGTAAATCATTAAAACCTTTTAGCACGCCCCGCAAACGAAATCGCGCGACCTCTTCACCTTCCCTAGCAATTTTATGATATTCCGTTTTACATTAAGTTCCTTTCTTGAAACGAATATAAATGCATAAACCTATAACACCGGAAAAGAGTTTGACGTACCTTATTTCATATGCTATATATGCAAAGCGTGCTATATTTCGTATAATTCTAAAGAAAGAAACGATGGTTGATAGAATTATAGCGATATCCCACTTTGCCGTTAGTTGTGTTTCTTTATTACTTTGTAAATTTACCGCTTATCGAATACCGGTCAAATAAAGTTTATCATGATGTCGCATGATCGTTCGTATACATGTGTGTTTTAATGTTATACTTCCCGCTTTCTTCTGCAAAGTTACTTATTGATATATTTAATATACATGTACTTACATCTTGTTCATAAGTGTTAGGACATTTATTTATAAAATACGATGATTAATTCAGGTTATCAGTAGAACCATTAATCGATTGGAACTTTGTATTCACGCAAGAATAAAATTCAAAGAAACTCGGAGGGAATTTGTAAAAACTATATGCAATACGACAATAAGTTAAATAATGGATTAACAATTATATTAATTCACGTTGATCTCTGTTATTCCAATATGAATATACAACAAACACTTTATTACAAGACGTTAAACATCTCTTGCACGTGCGTCATTTTCGTAAGAAGAACACAGTTTCTCTGTTTTAAATCTTTGTACGAAATGAAAAATAATGGATCGTGCAAATACTTATAAACGACGGTGTAGGTTAGACAAGTTGATGTTAGATATACACAATCACAATATATCTTAGCTTGTTAGGTGTTTTAATTGTTGCTGACCGAAACTGAAATGACAATCCAGACCAAGACGATCGTAAGTTGGTTTGGTACCGCCGAAGAGGGTAGACCAATTTCCAAAGTCCGAGTTCTAGCCCCGAAGGGGCTGACCTCCATTACGCGGGGTTAACCGCTCAGCCTTCTCACTTCCGGCAGACTTTGATTGGCCGCGCAATCCTATTAGTCCTAGATATCATTCCTTGAGGTGTTCCGTTATTTCACGAACAAGTAACGCAATCTAATATTTCAATTTCAACATTGAAAGTCATTATAGTATGAAATGGGTAATATTCTAAAACACTTTGGACTTTATCATAATAGATACGTGACCATCTATAATGATAATCTTAATATATAGTAGTAGCACCTTAAATAGTATAGGTTTGATGTTACTTCAAATCAGAGATTTTGATATTTTTTATGTATGACGATATGTATTGTCTCACAATATAAAACAGTCGTCAAGAAACGATTACTCCGTTACGTTCATCAAATGTAACGTGAGGTAAGAATAAGAAGATAAATGAGACTTATGCTTCTTACTAATGCAAATTAAGCAGGAATAGCCATAGAATAAATCTCTCGAGATACTACTTTGAAATTCTGACACGTATTATATTATCGAATTACAACATGTAACTCTGTATTCTGTAATGATAACTTTACAAACCATGAAGACTCTAAACGATTAATACGCGCCACTGTTAATATCATATAAATATAAAGAAATATTATATCTATGGTATAGTCTTTAACTGTTTTAGCACATAATATGATTCCAGTAAAATAGAAATAGTTAGTATTTGATACAGAAATAGAATTTCTTGATATACAAAGTCTTGTAGTCTAGACCAAGCATGAAAATAACATTTTATTCGAAAGAAAGGTGTATCACTCGGTCCAAAGGGTGTTTGTGTGTATTTTTTAAGAACTGAAAAAAGAACGATGGGCTACGCGTTTCCCTTTGCGCCTTGATCTTTCTGTTTGGTCGTTTTTCAAGCTAGACGGAGTATAGATCAGATCCACATAGAGAAGCACCTTCTTCGTGCATTCCGCGTTTCAAAGCATATGCAGATGGATAGATGGAAAGCTGTGACGTCGCTACCGCCTCGCCTTCGAATCTCCGGAGACACCGTACGTCGCGACCCTAAATAATGCACAAGCATATTTTTCTATCGCGTACACGCGGTGTCGTTGGCACCACTGGAAACACGCGATTGTCACCGTCCCAATTTATTCTCCAACGTACCAAGTCGCTCGAAGATATTTCACAATATTTTTAAAAAATCGCGACAAAAAGTTCGTTTGAAAAATATTTTTCATTCGACCACAGTTTTCGTACATTCAGTCGTGTTATATATTTTAATACAATTCATCATTTTATCAAAAATTTCAAATATAGAAATAATAAGTGAACCTTTAAGAAGAAAAATAATAAGCGTTTCACACGTATGAAGAATATAGTCCATGTTCGTTCTCTTAAAAGTATGCAGTCTCACCTTTTACACTAGATAAGATTAGAGGGTAGCAGTTATGAAAATTTATAGCAATCAGTTTATTCTGTCGCGTATTGTAAAAAGATTTTTCAATTTCAGGCTTCTTTCTTTAAAATTTGGCACGAAATCGACAAGCCAAGCTTATCGATAATTATCTTTTCATATTTTCTCAGAATTTAAGAATTCTTTTAACGGTAGGAGAATACGATTCGGTTGAAAATGACCCAAAGGACGCAGCCAAGTTAAGTATTAATAAGTGTGAGAAATGGAATACGAATACCTAAGAGTTTCCAATGCATCTCAGACGTCTGAGATACCAAACTCACGTTTCATATTTTAGTAGCACTTAAGCAAGTTTGATAATTCTTTTAGAAGCAACTTTTTTCGCGCACTATTGGTATACGCGATACCGGAAAAAGTTCAGGGTAACGCCGTAATTTCGAGGAAAAACTTTATCTTCATGTTCTATCTAGCATGTTGTGCCAAGGTAGAAGTAGAGACGAGAAGAATCTTGCGTTTATAAGAAAACGCTATAAACAGCGCGTAGCCTTTCGTTGCACTGACGATATTAAAACAGTATGAAGATAAATATCGTCTACCTGGTTAGAGGAATTGAGAACCTACACGATAACTTGATAAAACATGGAAGCGTCCAATGTTACCCACCTCAATTTAAGCGTATTTTACTCACAAATTCCATAATTTTCGTCATTCATAGTTATATTACCATTTCTGTTATTATTATTTTCTAATAAATTCTATCGTTGCATCAATTGCAGAATGTAGTTATTAGCGACAGTTTTGGAGAATGAAGAGACCGATTACATATCAGAATAGAACATCGTGTTTACCGAAAAGGACAAAACTCCTGAATTGTTTCCAGTCACTGAGATTTTCATTAAGAGTTACCTTAATCCTCGAAGGTCGTCATGAGTGACATTTGACCCCATGCGAATTTTTTTCTAATACTATCGTCTCGTAACGATACCATCGCAATAATTTCATTTGTAACGACCCCAAACATTAACCCTCCTATTTCTCGTCTAATATCGAATAATAATAAAACATTTAATTTAAATCAATTGCACGTGTACGACTCTATCAATTGTTTAATATAAGAAATATGTGCTGTAATGAATATTCACCCATGACCAAAGATGAATTTGGAATTTAGAACGTGGACTCAGCATATTTAGGACAGTTTAAAAGAACATGTTTTACTTTGGCAATTACAAAATATCACATAAAGTATTACACATTTTCTTACCCATATAACGCGACCGTCGAACATTGTTAACGTTTCAGAAACATTCGCTCACTCCTACGGTTCACGACAGAGCACACCAAGAAAATATATTTCCATGAGTTTATCGAACGTATTTCGATTCGAATAATTTTATTTACAAGAGAACGCGAGTTCTACGAACTGGGAAAAGTAATCGAAAGGTGATCACCATTTTCCTGGTGAGCGAGAGAAGAGTCGGGTTGGTTCCAGATGGCTGCAGCTACGTGTCGTGATCGCGCAGGTGCAGATGGGCCGGAGCAGTGCTCCGCAATTAAGAGCAAGGCCTCTGCAAATTAAGAGTTAAGGTGCATAGGTGGCCCCGTCGGAGTGGGGTCCTAGGGGTTGGTGGATTTCACAGGGGTTGCTTGGCTGCGAAGGCGGCACCGGACACGCCCCTGGTGGCCGTGCGCGCAACCACTGTGCGCCTTTCCTTGCGATATTCCACCTATATACGTCTGAAAACCTAGTACAGCCCGGCTATCTCTCTATTCCTGGCTCACTCCACCCCTTTTGCACTCGCTGGGACGAGCTGGCTATGTACGGATCGGCGCAAACAGCGCTAACCCCGTTGCACTGTTCGCACACTCCACTCTTCGCGGTTTTGTTACTATTCTGCGGATACCTTGTCGCCATTAATTCTGGTATGTTCGATTTTCTCAAATTTAAATGAACAGTGGAATTCTCGACTGCCCATCTCTCGCTGCAAAATTTACTATCAATTATAGGATCAGAGAAAGAAGAATGGCTTCTCACTTTAGCAGTTGAAAAATTTATTTAGTCCGTCTCGGATGAATTGTGTGAACTATATAACAGGTTGTATTTGATTATTGTGTAGATAGTTAAATGAAATGTTATAGTATTTTAAGTGTTGAAAGATACAGTTTCTTCCCTATTTGTAATTTTATATCATTATTTGTTGCTATTATCTATATTGTTCCCTGGCGAGTAGCAGTTATCAAATTGTCACTGACATAAGTAGATATGTAATATAACTTGAAGAATTTTATAAATTGAAGTTTCAGTGCAGATGCAGACTTGTAATATATGTCTTTTATTTCATAAACATGTTAAATGGTGAATGTTTAACAGATACAAGTATCCTATATACTATTATAATGTTATATGGAATTACTTTGGTACTCTTTATAGAATTGTAATTTCAATTTACGATGTATCATACAATTATTCTTATCGTGATTAACATCTGGTTAGAAACAAGAAAACAGTCACCTCTGCTGAAATTACGTGAACAGTAATCTCATATTACATCTATTCAATGATTCGTTTATATCCAAAGTTACTAAGTAACATAGACATCGGTATCGAATTGTTTCTATATATGTATATAAGTGATAATCAAGTATTAATATCTTATACCAACTTTACTCGAATTATATCACTTTTCGTAAAATTTCTAAATTTGTATAAAATTGATCTTCTGAAATGAATTACACGAGATAACATGGAACGATGCGTACTTTTATGGTTGATAGTTGAGTATCGCGTTTTGACATAACTTGGCATCGAAACTGATCGCACGTGTCCACGCGGGGTGCGTACGGCTTCCGATACTTTTGGGACGAGTTCACGAGGGCACGAGCCCAGAACGGTAATTACGCGAGTCGGAAAGTCGTCAGCCTCGGTCATAACTTCGTCGATTCCCTGGAGGACGTGGGCGCAATTTGTCGGTAGGCACGAGCAGGAGAAAAGGACTGGTTCCGATTATTTGGGGTGCAGGATGCACGATGCAAACAACGACGAGGGACGTTGAACAAATGATGTGCGTCTGTTTGTGCATTCGTTCCGTTTTGTCGAACGCGTATCCCTGCTTCTAGTCGAAGCAGCATGCAAAATTACGTATCGTACTTTGGACAAATACGGAGCTCCGTTACTGCGACAATTATCTTAACGACCTACGATGGAGCTCTATCAAAACGATAAATGAACGTTCTTCCTTTCTTTTTGAAAAATTCGCCTATTTCCCTCGTAACGTGCTTTCACAATGGAATTTCATTTTCTCCGATCTCATCGACGAACAAGTTCAAGTAACTAGAGTTCATATAATAGAATTCTATATACTGATTGTCCTCAGCAATGGTAATTTTTCCTTCATGCGATAGAAGTTCACGTTCAGCTTATTGGATTCAATCGATAAAAGTTCAGTTTAATCGGACACTAGCTAAAATTTCGTTCTAACAAATGGAGTTCTATGCTGTATTTCGTGACTACTTTTTCGTAACGTTGACAAAAGCTTCACTATTTTGCATAGTACACTAAAACTTCGATTTCTCGAATTAATAATCACGCAGACAGCATATTTGCAAAAGTATGAAATTGTATGAATATATAAATATACGCATCCATCAGTGCAACTAAAGGAGAACTTACTCGCAACACGTATTTAGCAACAGATAAATTCTTGAAAGAAATCACAGATGTCTTAAACCTGTTTCGCGTGTACTTTAAAAGCCGCGAGCGATATTGGTCGAGCAATGGTTCGTCAATGATTCAAACGCAATCTCATTTCTTATGATAATCCGCTGACCTGGAGAAATATTCATCGTGGCGGTTCAGTGACTCTCACGAAATTCCAGGTGGTTCTCGCGGCTTACGCCCTTCTTAGAAATCCACTAGGGGCTGTACACCTCCTCCTCCATCGGCTTCCGTGTTTCAGAAACGAGCCGGCACTGCGCGTTACCAGGGCCACGTGATACATGCAGAAACATTCCTGCGAGTTCTTGCCGGACAGAAACAAAAAGATCACGAAAGAAGCAACATCGAGCTGGTTGGAAGTAGAACGGAGGGAAAAAGTTGAGTTTTTTCAGGAAAAGTTTCTCCGCTGGTCCGGTGATACGAGAAACTGTTGGATTACCGACGGTAGGGGATGATACTTTCGGGAGTCGGACACAAGTAAATGATGGATCGTCCTTGTCGCGATGTGGAATGTAAAACTCGCGTAAATCTCCACCTCGCCTGGTATTTTGACACGAAGAGTGCCTAACGTACTTTGCACTTTGCTTGCTACTGGCTTTCAGGATTTCTTACTTTATCTCCACCATAATTAAGGAATATTTATTCTTTAAAGAAAATATGTGTATAAAAGCAACTGATATACGTATATGTGTGATTGATAGACTAGAGATGTTTATAATATTCTCTATACAAGTTCCTATTTTTATGAATACATTCAAAGGAAAGGAACCTAGATAGTTTCCACCTAGCAAATATTATATTCCTATAACGAGGATCTTATCTTGAATTTTTTATATTACGTGCATTCTGCGCATTTGTATAACTTTAAACTTCTCTAACTTAGAGTTACGGTCAGGTTTAAATTTAAATAATTTCTTTAAGTGTAAAATGTTACATTCGTTACCTTTGATATTATAATGGACGAAATCGTGATCGCAAACAGAAAAAATAGAAATGTGAAAAGAAACTAAAAATTCAAATCGTTAATAATTACGACAAATACAAGGAAGAATATCTACAAGAAAAAATTCTTCGTTTATACAATGATATTCTCAGGTACGGTTAACTTAAAGCGATTATCGTGACAAAAGTACCAGAAAGAATGCAATGATCGTTCATTCTCTTGAGAATTTTAATGAACAATGGTACGTACTGCAGACATGAATCGGAAACTAACACCTTTCGTTTCGAGGTTCGTTCGGAAGTCAAATATTTGGACGGATCATCGAGTTATTGTGGGCCACACGCACACGGTTTTTCATAGAAGAATCGGTAGTTTTCACGAAATTCGTTGTACTCTGCAGTAACGGAAGAAAAGAAACATTGTGCGAGCTACGTCGTACCCTCTGGGACGTGCTCTTCTCCGCCTCGCCAACAGCTGATTAATCGTCCTGGATCTTCCCCGGAGACTACGGAGACGCATCGAGCGGCTTCTTTGTCGTTGCGAACGTCGTTTCGTGCCGACTACCTATTTTTCGCTTACCGTTAGAAGGAATGAACCGATACAACTCGTTGAATATAGAGAGTTTCTCATAACACGCCTCCCAGCCTCCTCCTCCTTCTTCTTCTTCTTCCTCGAGCATTTTAAAGCGATTATATCCTTCTGTTGCTAAGCGTTCTTGATCAGCAGCCAGAATGATAAATCAAAAACGTACCTTAGATGTATGAAAATTATTGACAATTTTTTTGGTCGTGCCATGATGGAATATTTAAAGAAAGTTCTGTGGAATATTGCTGACGATGAATTATTGGCGCTTAGAACGTTTGATTGATTACTCCTGTATAATATTTCTCAATTTGCTGATTGATTTATAAGATTACCTATTGGTCATATTTTCCAACAATTTTGCAAAGTATCTTAAAGCAATGGATATTCGTATGTAGATAATCCATTTAACGTTTTAGCTACTATTGCATATACGTTGTATCGGATTAAGTATTTAAGTAGAACTGTTGATACATTTGTTGCGGTTTTTTTATCCTTAACCCTTAACCTGTTGGTCGTGTTATCTCTTACACAAAAACTTCTATAATCATGAAGTTAAAACTTAACACACGCCAAATTAATTCATCAGGTTCGTTTTAATTCTCGCAAATATAAATGTAATTTATTTTTGAGAAAAATGAAGCGACATAGGAAATTGCCAAATAAGGCAATTATTATGTCTATAACGAATTAATTGGTTTTGCTCAGTCAACAGGTTAACATCAGAGCAACATTGTAAGTCGTTAAAATATTATATTATTGTTTCATGTGTCTAAATTGCTTTTGTAGTTGCGTTTTATCCTGTAAATCGTCTGTATAGTTGAAGGGAGAGCGACTCGAAGGATAAACGGGAACGTTAGGAAGAATAGACGTACGGCAGTTTGTTAAGCGTTGAAGTTGCCCCTGCAGTGCGGCACATTCGTTGCAGCTTAATTTGTTTATTTGTAGAAAACGTTGGTAGGAGATAGGGATCCGAACGGGAGAGCGAATTGCAGTGCGATACAATGTTTTATTTAAATACGTCGCTGCGATCTCACTCATGCCCCATGGGTGTCCTGGGCGGCAGTTGCCTACACTTAATATGGGAAGCGACAGACTCATTTTTATTTCTCAGTCCCATGGAAAGCGACATGGTAGCTCCTCTTGCGTTCTCTTTCAGGCGCGATTTTATGATTCCTGTATATTTGCATTCCAAGAATTTATTTTTCTCGCTAAATTGGAAATGTACGTCGCCACGTAAGATTTATTAAACGCTACTTCCTTTCGATTGCTGTTTTAAAAGTCATTTATGTAGAAAGAAACACAGAAAGATTGGAAATTTATCTTAGAAAACTTAATACTAAAATGGAAATTTGATATTAAGACTTACTTATTTTTACGAATGATTCGAGATTAGTCGTAAATAAAGTATTTCATTTTACATGTTTAATCGATGTTTCTAGTGAATATATTAATAACAAATAGCGTATCTGCAACTTTTTATTTTATAAGTGAAAAATAAAACAAGAAATTCTTTTAAACTTCCTTTTTGCAGATAAAACATTCTTTAAGTAGTTCAAGTCAATAATTCTCCATGCGTATCTATGTATCACGCCCAAACATTCTAATCAAAAACTATACCAGTATTTACCAATATAGTATTTTATGCTATTTCACTCATTCAATATTCAAGATAATTAACAATACAATTACGTATTTAAATAGAGATTCATATGCAATAAAAGTACATACATATGCACGTCTAATTGAACACCAGGTATTCAACGTTTCATGATGGGTACAATTAAAGAGAAGGAAGAAGTATCCTTTGTACGACGCGTGATCATGTCATGCTCGTTATCAGGTACTTCTCTTATGTCAGGGACAATGGAGATTTTGAAAAGACTGCATGAATTCTAAATCCATGCTGGGAGCATGGCCCAGCGCGGCGTAATTTGAGTTAATTCCGCTGCAGGGAACAGGAGACTTGATTAAAAATCTTGACTCATTGTCTTATGTTTGCTCTGGGTGCATACCAGGCTCGGGCCAATTTTCTCGAACGATGGTGGAAAGGAATTCATTAAAATTCATAAAAATATGTATCTAGTTAGCAGCCGCTACTAAATCGCTTCGTTACACTCGCTATCGAATAATCCGTCCATTTGACGTCTTTTGTTTCTATTTGACTCGTCTCCTAGGGATTTTACGATGCAGCATCGTTGAAACGATATCGAGGATATCTTTTCGATCGGAACTGTATGCAGAACCGAAAGTCGGATCGCCACAGTCGATACGCAAAGATAATTATAAATTCTCTTTCCTGATTACGTCGAAATCCCTACGGTATGCCAGAGTCAATGAAAAGCGACTTGAACTTAACTCCAAGCTACGTTCGGTAATCTTACCGTGAACAGAAAGTTTTGTCCGATGCAAAAGGCAAGCTGCTTCGCTAAAATGCTGCGATTGCTTGATCTTAATTCACTCTTGGTCGATAGCGGTCTAACTTCGTGTAACGAAACGCGAAGAGCAATGTAAGGTTTCCCTTGTTGAAAGTTAGGTTGAAAATTTAACATCGCTAGGCGAACGAACGGAGACATTAGATCGGCGAGGACGTAAGCAAATACGGTTAACGCTGTTTGCTTTGGTTTGAATAGAAATCACATGTGTGGTACCTCGAGTAACCGCGACCGAGGACCTCCTACTCTTACGACCTTCTCCACTTCGATGCGCACCAACGGTCCCTCAAGTTAAATAGTATAATGGCCAATTTAAAATGTCCCGGAGTATCTAAGATCTGTGTTTGCCCGTGGCCGAGATGTGTTTGAACGACATCTCGTACCTCGACACTGAGAATAGAGAAAGGAGGTGGTTACGACGATGACAAACCCCATGGGCTCTCGATCGGAGAGTATCTTGAACCCTGAAACCATGGATTCTTAGCATGTATATTCAGATGATGATTTAAAAGTAAAATTCGCGACTATCTTTTACCTTATCAATGATTAATACCTTACAGTATGCATTTCAATGAAAGAAACTTTAATAAGACTATATATAAGATATTCAGATGTCAAATAAGCGATGCAATGATCAATATGCATACTTGGAAAGACTATATTAAAAATACATATCTTTGTATGTACGATGAATTTTACTGCATTAACGTCTAATAATTTTTAGAATTAGTTCTTTCCACTCCAGCTAAAAGCTCCAAGCAAACGTACAGTTTTCTATGGCGAATTAAAATCGTGTGTAAAAATCTCATTATTCTAACTGCAACACAAATTATTATACGTCGTGTAAATAATACATGACTATACACACAAAAGAATTAATTTATTATTACGTTATATCATACAGCTACATTCGCCATAGAATTTATTTGATTCGAGTGACATTATAAATGTCTTTGATCTGTGTGAATCGCCAGTACATTCTCAAATATCATTAATGATGATATTATCCGATTTAAAGACAAAATTTAAAGTGTGTGGTGTTAGAATTTAATCTTAAAGTTAAGATTAATAATCTGTGGAAGACACAATGTTTATGTTAAAATAATATTCACTGATAATTAGTAAACAGAACTACAGAACCAAATGTATATAAGCGAGTGATATAATTAACAAAGTATGCAAGAATTGTTGATTGTTGGCCTGTTACTCTCAGACTAGACGTGATCCCTTAAATATTTTGAACCCCACTCTTTATACAGTAATGAGTATGATCTGTGTAAGTGTCCTCTTCAAATGCCTGTGTGGGTGTCTGTGTAAGAGTATTTGTGCCTATGCGTGTAATATCGTTGTATTCCAACATGTGGCAAAATAACGAGGACAAAGTATATTATATGATGTATTATGCGTACCAAAAAGGAAAGCGAATGATCAAGGCAAACAGGAAAACATAAATTATTAACGTATACAGTACAATTTCGTTTATATGAATTATATTTAACATGTTAAACGCGAAACCAATTTTGCCAATTTTTAATATCGGGATATTATTTGCATTTTATATCGTTTATCAAGATCTTGCAGCAGTTTCGCTATCGACGATAAACGCGACTTAAACGGACAGTTCATCGTCGGCCGCCGGTGATTAACACGATGTTTAATGTATTAAAATCTTAGTTAATGTCCGACTAAATAAACTCGTTTTGGTTGAATCTATTAGTCTAAACGTAAACACTTACACGAATAAGTTATAGGTAACTGGAAGAACAAATAGACTGCTATTAGCAAACTATTTATTCTCCGACAAATTCATATAAACGAAGTTTTACTGTATATACTACATCTTGGTAATTAATAAATTTTGTCATTATAGTTGTTCGTATCGTATTTGCGTCCCAGTTTTACCAAAATTATACAAAATTGTCAAGGTTCTCTCTCAATTTAACAATCAGGGACTGTGAGATAAATCTTGTAAAAATAATTTACATCAAAATAGGAAATGGTAGATTACGTGTAGTACAGGAGGACAGAGAAGAAGAGTAGCAGAACGCACCTATTTTTCACGTAGCCACTGGAGAGGAGCAGAGGGTTGCGCATTATTGCATTGTCCAGTTTGATAGAATCCCAAAATCCTTCAGGTCGTGGGACTGGGGCCACGCGAGGTGCCTAGCAATGCGCCTTGCGACCATTTTCCCTAGGGCACGCGGTAACCCATCAAACTTTTAGCCGGACATTCCCCACCCAATACTCCTTCGCGTTGTTCTTCTTTTCGTTGGAACGTGCCAGAAGCCAGCTTCACCAGCAGTCGTGAGAGGGGTTTACCGTGATGAATATTGCAGGGGGCGCTTATTGTTTCCACTCACAAATCATCCGCCGATGTCTCGCGGGGGGCGCGCCGCAATGTTTTATTCTCCTCCGGTCGACAGGGTCGACATTCGAACGCCTTTACTCGAGCTTTTTTCATCTCCTGCGACTCTTGTATCGTCTCGTTCTCGTTTTGGGATAACGTTGACCAATTCGAAGACTTATCGATGCCACTTTGTAAAAGGATTCCCGGCCCTCTGTGACCGCTGTGATTGCTATACGAAATTTTTTGGAAACATCCGTACATCACGGGATGTTATACGAAAAATGATGAATGATGTAGTCTTTTGCGAAATGTTACGGTTCTTTGATACTTGTTTAATGTAATTTAATTTATTTTCAGGGAAAAATATTTATTGTTGTTATTGTTGGTAATTTATTTTTATGTCTACGAACATAATATAAGAGTTTGAATTTCTTAAACGGCAGAGTTAACAATTGGATTGTTAAATACTTGGACATAATAATCAGTTTATTTAAGGAATATTATTCTACATGTTTATTTCAGTTGAATGCAAATTATATCATATTAAATTTGAAAAAATTGAAGCAGAAGTAACTGAGATATTTACCATTTTTAAATTCTATAATTATGGAAGTTTTCAAAGGAGAATCAATTTGGTTAATACGTAAATTCATAATACTAGTAATAAATAGTATTTTAAATATCGAGTACGCGAAGTTTAATTTATATGAAGATCAGCCAGAATCAATAAAAATTCTTGTACTAATATAATGCTACGAAAATTCAAATATTAAAAATTCATGTAATCGTGTAAGTCAAAAAGAGTATCATTTAAATCATACCAATTTCCTTCTTCGTGTAACAATACGGGAAAGTAAAATTCTCAGGAAGAATCGCATGTTAGTGCAAGTATATATTTCTGTTCTTTATGAGGGAGGCTAAATGGTGGTTGGGAAAGAAACGTGAACTCGTTTCTTTGCTAGGCTCGAACACCACCCTCGTCCCAATTCCGTAACAATAATTTTGCAAATAGCCGACGGAAGCCGCTGCTAAATAATGAAGAACCCTGTCGTCCGAGAAGATTCAATTTGCGGCACCAACGCATGGGATGAACCAAGGTATATTCTAGTAGAGAGAAAGACGCGTGGCAAAGTTACTTGAACTCTGGTAAAATATCTGGCTATCCTCCTTCCTCCTCCATTTCGTCGAGGAATTGTAAGGAAGAAAAAGTAGATCGCGTGCATTTTTCGATGTTTCTCGCTTCAAGAATTCATGTTGCTTTGTTCGAGCGTTATGTCTCACAATTTCTTTCCTTTAATCGACGAATACTCTGAGAATATTTCGTTCGCATTTAACACTCCATGACTATTTACAGAATTTTGTTCGAATACGGGAAGAAAAAATTATATACAATTTTTAAGAGATTATTAGTTTAGTTTGAAAATAAAAAAGCGATACATAATAAGCAGATTGATTGATATTCATGATATAGCGATAAAATATAATGATACAATAATTTAAATAACAATTGGAATAACAATCTACATATTGTGAAATACATATTAGTATTGTATAGTTAAGAACCATTTATATTTAAATAATTAATGTTCAAATCATTTTCATCCTTTCGAAATATTCTATCTTTGTATACTATATATTATTGCTCAATTCTTTCAGTCATTTCTTTAACTACGTGCGTGTACTAAAATTTGGTGATAGAATATGGAAATTAGGCTGATCACTCGTACTTCCTTGTTCCTAAAACTTTGAAACTTGTTAGTGCTTTACATCGCATCTTAAAAAACGAACGGTTCGGATAAGATATTCAAACGCAATATTCAAATCCTGACCGTAACCCACAAACTTGATTTTCGTCGTATGTATATAAAATCAACGTTCGTTTTTGAATGGTTGTGTAGTTGGTTGAAAGAATTGATTTTACAAACTCGGAAGATTTACAAAGCATACAAAATATGTACTGCTAATCAATAAAACATTATGGTTATTTTATAAAAATTCCATATTTTGACTGCATAAAACTAACGAATAAAATAATACCTATTTGAAATATTTAATTATCTCTTAATTTGTACCATTTCATTTTTGTTCCACGTATAATCTCAAACTAGTGACTGCTTTTATTATAAAAATTCCATTTGATTAAAATAAACTAACAGAAAACAAAAAGAAAGAATCTGTGCAACAGAATAAGCGAATATGTTATCTCACGTGTTATTTCACTCGGAATCTAAGCTGTGCTTACCGAGACGTTTGGCAGTCAGTTTAGGGTAGAGGGTGAGAAATTGCGGATTTCTGGACACCAGAGAGGGGAGAGATTCGCTGGAACGTGTTTACTCCCGGTGAAACTAATTGCGCGTGCACAATTTTATTAAATTTGTCCACAACGTTAGCTCGTTTGCATTCGTTAATGAGTTTTCGGTCTGCCAGTCCGAGCTAGGGACGTAACGAGGTTGGGACAAGCAGAAAAGGGTGAGGAACGCTAGAACAAGCGGATGGACAGGCGAGTAAGCGAACTGTACCGGTTTGGTTTTTGTTCGTATTTGCATATTTTTCGCGGTAGGTTAATTCTTGGGGTTCCAGAAAATCGTGCAATATCCTCTTCTTTCTACGGTATCTCGTGAATGTCATCCGACTGACCAGAGAGACTTCTATGCTGTACATATAAGTACACGGAGGATACGATAGAGAACCGTAGATCACTCTGTGGTCTGGCATCTCAAGGGTCGCATTATCCCCACGCCCAGGGGGTAACAACCCTTTTTGTCGGGCTTTCTTCTACAAATTACGTTTTACATCCTACTGCTTCGACCGTGAAAGAGTTTAATCGACCCTACGGAAAAAGATGGGCACCTAAGCATTTCTTAACTAATCCAAAAAGGACCTTCCTTGTACTGGTTCTTGACCTTTTTGATTTAATATTTCGTCCAACTGTACGTGTTTGAAATAAAATAAATATAACGATACATTTCTTTGACACTTCATGAATAATAAGGATATTTATAGAAATCCATTTCTCATTTTTGATAAGTTATTCTCAAAGAAAGCAATAATATTTTAATCGTCAATAACTGTAATTTGGAAAAGATTATACCGTATAAAGTAAAATTTACCGAAGTTCGAAATTGAATCGATTTTGAAACTTCTTACATGTTAGGGGTATGTTTATGATACTTCTATCGCGATTGTTCCTAAAACTTTTTAATCGCCTCGTTTTGATACATAGCGAAATCTTGAGCAAAACACACTCCTCTTAATGTCGAGACTTCTACAACGATACGGTATCCCGTGGGAGCGAAACCACTTGGAATATTTACGATAAATACGCACACGTACCTTCCTGTCTACCAGGCGGATAACAAGAGGGCGTAGGCCGATAAAAGACATTATTCAAATTTGCTTTCCGTATAATCGAGTAGGATAAAGTGAAGACTGAGGAGAATGTGCCGAATGACAAGATCATCCAGCATCTGCTACATTTTAGAAAGAATATTTAATTTTCCCGAGTACACTGAACACTCAATGTCGGAGTAAACCCTACTCTCTACTACTGGCAGGTATGTTACACCATAATAGGATTATATTATCTTAAAGGTACAGTTAATCTATTTCTGAAGTTATAAATCTTTTCATCAGGCATGCCTTTATTTCAAATAATATTATTTTTGTCGTCTTAAGTACTTTGTTGAAATATACAGAAACAGAGGTGCATTAGTTATGCTAGGAAGGTTATTTAAATAATGGAAGTAACGAAAGAGTTACGGAACATTATATGTGTAAATCTAGAAATGTACATAAAGTACGTAGTTTTAAGTCTTTGAATGTACAGCTTAAACATATCTTGTACGTTTCTATGTAAATGAAACTATCATTGATGTCCGTTATACAGCTTACGGCAGAGACCGCGAGTCACATAATCCGGCTCTTTAATAGTAGAAATTTGCCGACTGTGAGAGGAACCAGTGAGCACTACGATGAAGATATGGTGATAGCTTGAGTCTGAGCAATATCACGGGGACGTGGTCATCTTAATGGAGTCGTCGGTCGCCGGTGCGAAGCCTGGAAACCGAAAAGCACGCACCAATGGCTTTAATGAGATTCACAAGTCGCAAATCCCGTCTGAAGTGATGACACGCTTTCACTGTTGGACCTTGTAAACTTAGAATTCCCTTCCAATATATCACGAAATTTAACGAAAGCTATGCTTATTTCAAATGTGTATTAACATTTGATATCTGTGTAAGTCAGTTAATACATAAGTTAATCCCCCCTCTAAAAATAGCACAAAAATATGGGAAAAGTGTTTGTTAGTGCTAATGTAGCGTAAATAGTTCTTTAGCGTTTGCTGTCTTATCTAAAATAATGTTATTTAAGGCTAGCTAAGTAATTTGTCAAATTTCAACAATGAACAATTCTTAAACCATCTACTGTTACAATTTTCTACAAGCATATAACTTCTACATATCAAAAGATAAGACACCCAATAACATTAATATTCTCAATTTTAATTGTCATAATTCAATAGCGCGTAAACATCACTTTGTTTCTGTAAGTTATTTTGATGTTCACTCTCTTAGTTCTTACATAAAATCTTTTCGTTGACTCAAATACCTGCACACAGGCTTATTTCTGTTATTATCTCATTTTTTACATTTTCTCCCCTGAAAATATACAATATCTTCTCATTCTTTTGTTATTACGTTGAATACTAACGGTATTTCATGATAGAGGAACGAGTGGATGAATTTGTAATAAAAAAATGTAAGTATAGGTATATGTTAGAATTTAATCTTAAAGTTAAGATTAATAATCTGTGGAAGACACAATGTTTATGTTAAAATAATATGAATATTACTGATAATAAATATTTATTAAACAGAACTACAGAACCTGATGTATATAAGTGAGTAATATAATTAACAAAGTATGCAAGAATTGTTGATCGTTGGCCAGTTATTCTCAGACTAGACGTAGGTAGTAACCCATGCTCCCTTAAATATTTTGAACCCCACTCTCTATACAGTAATGAGTATGACCTATGTAAATGTCCTGTTCAAATGCCTGTGTGGGTGTTTGTGTAAAAATATTTGCGCCTATGCGTGTAATATCGTTGTACTCCAACAGTATAAATATAAATACAGGTATAGTGTATGCTGATCCTGATCCTCACTCTTTCAGTGTTACAATACAATAGAAGAAAGTATGATACGGAAGATGTTCATATATTTATAACAAAGAACATTACCAAAAAGGTAACCTTGGTGTATACCTCTAGCTGGAGACTACAAGAAACAGTTACTTATAGCTCTCTTGTTTCTAGACCTTGTAATCCAAAACAAAATTTCTATTCAAGGGCACAATAATATGAACCTGTCTTTATTTTTCCTTTTTCTCACTAAATTCTATTCTCTTCGTAACAGCGGTCTCTAGGTCAGCGGATATACAAAAGAAAAAGGTATAGAGTCTTTCGTGAAATAATTACTTCAACATCTCATAATGTATCTGCAATACATTATCCGCTTGTTCTGTATAAAGCTGAAGATTAAATTTTAAAATGGTAAAGCTGATTCAAACAACCCTATATTACTATATATCTACTTACGCATTAAAAAGAAGAAAGCAACCACGTATATCAAGATCACAGAAGAGTTTACAGGGACGATTGGTTTTCAAGCTCTCCACCCTCGGCTACATAGGTACCGCGTGATGAAAACGAAGTGGAAGAGGTAGAATTTCAGTTTCGCTCTGCCGTATGGTCCGTGAGCACTGAGGGTAATGGGAGAGAGAAGAGAATGGGAATAGGAAGGAGGAGAAGCTGACAGGATTGCGTTCGTGTTGGTCATGAGTTTCGGACTTGGGAATTTCGACCGGTGGCTCGTTCGCGGGGCACAAAGCGGTCTGCCGGACTTAACGTGATTAGCAGAGATACCCCGGTAGCTTCCTATTATCCGCGGTCCAGACGCCGCCACACAACTAACCCCACCTCCCATACCACCCCCACATCCTCATTCATACTCCTTCCCCTTTCTGACCCCCGTCAACCACTTCATCTCGGTTCAACCGTACAAATGGATAACGCTGACTATCAATGTCTTCGGTAAACGATGCTCTTTCCTTCCGCGTGGTTTATATAACATTTGTAACTCATTTTCTGTATGTATTAAGAAGTAGTGACGTGTGATTTATCATATGTACACTCCTGCTCACAAGTATTTTTATTATTAGTATCACTTCAGATAATGAAATTGAAATTGCATTAATCTTTTCATCTTTTCAACTTCATCTTTTCCAGGTTTGACGTATTCGAAATCCTAAGACTTTTATAAGTGGTATAACTACGGAAGTATAACCCAGATCCATTAGAATTGTGATTACATCCCGTTGTGATCCTTGTATATCTATATATTAATATTATATATTTTGATCTTTTAAAAACTTGTTTAACACGTTCACTGATAAAAAGTACAATGAACAGTTACCTATGGAAGTATACGTATTTTTCATTACAAGTATCTTTATCATCGTTGCCTCCCTTTTAACTTCTATAAATCATTTCGTCGAAACACACGAAAATAAATATCGTCAGCGTAATTATTTATATATATAATACATAAATTAATTAGATAACTGACACGATATAATTTATGCGTCAGTAGCAACCATAGAATTAAAAGTATTAATAAAGGATCGAATATATTTCCTTAAACTTACGCTTTAATGCGTAAAAGGAAGCATAGGTTGAAATTATAAGCAAGTAATTGTTAACCGATACAATGGACCGGAGAATATCACGAAAGTGTGGGACTACGTTTGCTACTGTTTAGCAATAAACGAATCTCGCAGGATCGGTACAATTAGCAAGGTTAAAACGATGAACCTCCGGCGTAGCTTCGGTCGGCTGACCGGGATCACAGGCGAAGAGTCTGATGCTAAAATCAGAGAAGCGAAGCGATACTCGAATGCACGAGCTTACGGTCAGTACACAGGGTGAGAGTCCCTGCGAGTATGAAACTCAATTTGATTCCTGCTTCCAGCCGAGCTCGGTCGTCGGAAGCAGGAGGTGGGTGGCCAGGGAGAGGAGGAGCGGCGGGCCATCGCCACCCCAGAAAAGGGGGTGCTCCCAGGGGCGTGCGACTGACCCGACATCCTGCAGGATCCAGCCACTCATATTGCCAATTACCAACTCTACGACCCTCTCGCTCTTCGCTCGCTTCGGACTTCGGATGATTCCAGCCACTTTCAGCCTGCTCCAGTTACGTCGCCAACATTCTCTTCGTCATGCCACTAAGAAACGTTGTCAATGTGTATATACAGCTCCTTCCGTGCAAACGTGTTCGTGTACGTGGGTGTCGTAAGCGAAATCTTCGTCGAGCACCGGAAAGTCTAGCTATTTTAGAATGCAGTGGTTTTTATGCCTGTGAATCGAGAGATATCAAGATGACACTGATTTATTTATGATCGATGTTCATAGGAAATAGGACACGGAAAATGAGATAAACTTGACAAATTACTGGGTTCTTATGAAAAACCTGTATCAGTATTTTAATTAATTTTGGAAATTTAAATGACTCTACCGTTTCATAAATCTTTAATCATTGAATTAGGATTACTCAACAGTTTCAACGCCTTTCCCTCTGTTTTAGTAAAATTGAATGATGTGAACCATCTTTATATGGTGAGAAAGTTTGTTAATTACAAGGTTGTTATTCGTGTACATGTACATGTCATGTCATAGCTCGACTTTACCTCCCTTACCTTAATTAAATTTTGAATGAGTTATTTAGTTATGGAAATACTGGGAGGTCTCTATCATGAAAAGAATTCTATGACACATCTCGCTCTGTGACATGATATAATAACAAATTAATTACTATGTACACATGATCATTCATATATTTAATAATAATCTGAGCAACTAAAAATCATATATCACATGTCATTTATGGATATATTGTAATTAGAAGAGTGAACTTTGTACATGTTGTTCTAACTCGATGACCAAAGGCTGTATATCCAAAATACCTGTTTTAATTATATCTCATTATTTCATTTCTTATCACTCTGATATATTGATCTATTTGGTTTCATAGGATTGAACGACACATAAACAACATTAAAGCTTTGTGATCAAGACGAAGACTGCAAGTAAAAGAAGGTAATAGAAGCAAACACTGTAAATCTATAAACGTCCTGGAAAATATACAGAGAGTCGGAACCAGCCGGTCGCATCAAAGTGCAGCACAATAGAAATGGAACCACGAAAATACGGTCGCAAAATCACTTAGGTTTATTGAACTGGAAGAAAAATGACGATGCATTTGCAGAGGTAATCGTATATAAAATCTATATGTCACTCGTATATGGTCCTATATTGTGAAGTTTATGCGTTATAAAAGAGGGGACGACCGATGGCACACGGATAGAGGAGAAGCCAGAGGGATGTCAGAGAGGTAAAAGGACGAGGAGTTGAGTTTAACAAATATTGAAGTCTTGGAAACGTCAACTCACACCGAACCTCTCTTCGTACCGGTACGAAAAGAAAGTTCTGAGTTTAAACTTGTCTAAATGTTTATACTTTTCCCTCGCTTCGATATTTTCACGAGACCTGACCTAACCCCTCACTCTGATACGGTCTAACGCTGCCGTCGACTTGACGTGTTCTCAAAACGACATTTTCGCCCAGTCGCCTTTCAATATTTTCCTTTACACGCCACCGACGCAGCTTCATGAACAACTTATGTGTCGTCTTTACCCTTTTACTATCCTCTTGCCCAACTTGTTGTACGTTTCTTCAAACTCCCACTTTGTTGAATACAGGGTTGCCCATTTTTTGCCCATCTGTTACTTCACCATAATTACGTGCCTTGAGAAGAACTCGTGTATACTTGAATATTCCAATAATCTGACAAGATAGGTAAATAAAATGAAAATACCGTATCAAAAATATTTGGTTTTATTAAACCATAATATCTTGAAAAGGTTTTCAAGTTTTATTATTTGAACCAAGCAAATTTACGGGACACGTGCAAGTTCCTCCTGTACCTGTTCTAAAACAGTACTTAACTTCTCAAAGATCCTATTAGTATATTCATTTTCACGAAATAATATCTATTTCCTTAAATAGTATAATTTATACTTCTTTACGTTATCCGTAATTTTCCACAGATTTATATTATTTACTTACACCATAGTTCCAATTGTTTTTTATAGTACTCTTCGCTTTAATGGTCGTTGATTGATTAAATTTTTGAAATAATTCCACGTAACATTCACACCGATCATAAAACAATTGTAACAGTATTCAAACTTGTTTGGCACGAACGAGGACAGGAGAAAAAGTTTCAACATCAAGGAACGAACGTGCCTGTGAGTGATAATATCGAGAAGCGATTGTGGCCGATTACAAACGCATCGAGGCAACGGTTGCAAGTGGCGGGGGTTGAGTTGATTCGTAGAAGGGTAGTCGGTGGGTGGTTCACGGCAGAGTAAGATGTAATTTTCAATACACGGGACCGGAGTCTCTGGAGGCGCAAGGGGAGCCACAATTCCGGGGGTTTACCGTGCACTGTCGACGTAAACTCTCCTCAGTCGCACCCCCGTCGGCCGAAGTCAGCCACGGAGAGTACCACTTATTCGAACCCCCAGTGACTGTCAATACAGGTTCCTATAGTGTCTCCAGAAGCATATCAGACGGATGAATAAATCTTGTTACATACTTGATCCGATAGGATTCGAATAAGCCGTAACGTGTTAAATCGACGATCAAGACGGCATCGGAGCTCTTTTATACTGTGCCTTAACACCATTTGTTAGGAATTTGACATAATTTATTAACATATTCCGATACATGTATGAGACACGTAGAGATAATTATTACACTTGAGCTGGACATAATTCGTTAATATATTTCAATGAATGTAGAAAATATATAAAAATAATCATTATACCAAAGCGTCTACTATAATGAGAATTTTAATAGTTAATTAATTTTCGTTGTACCTATCAAATATTATTATTAGACTACGAATATTTATATGGTTTAATATATTTTATAAATATAATTAAAGAAATTTATTTTACGTATTTCGATTATTAGCTCGCAGTTAATTTGTATATTTTAGTAACAGATTCCTATATTGTTAATATAGATCCACCAAAGTATATATATATAATTAGTAAATTATACTTTTACTCTGATATATATCAACTTTATAATATTACAATATATCTTTCCTCTTACAGAGTAAAAGCACTAAAGTATAGAATATTCATCGATCGTCTAATAAATCGCACGAGCACACTTAAGTGCATCTAAATGCATCGAAAGGGTAAGTGTGGTTTTTTTCTTTGAAATAACCTTGTTTCAAAGTTGCAACTATGCCATTCGATGTAGTAAGGTAAGAACCATGTGGGAGCGTCGTTCAGAGCCCAGGGGAGAGCTGAGAGTCACACTGATCTTGCTCTTTGTCGCGGGGCCCATTGGAGTGCATCCTCCACCCCCATAGCATCTAGCAGCGCTCCCTCTACTACGCCACGATCTTCCCGGCAACCTCTCTGGAACGTACCTTCCTTCCTTCCGGAGTCGCGAGCTACATATCGTGGCTTTCGAAACCTCTTGAGAGGGTACGCTGACTTCGATATTCCGTATCGAGTTACGCTCGTTTCGTGTACCAAACAGTCCATAGGTAAGGGGGCGTGAACTAATACACAGGTACTGTTACACGAGAAACTTGCTAAATTATTAAATTAATATCCGTCGCGTTGTTACCAAAACATATATAGAATACGCTCTACAACTATGTATATTCAAAGATTTTTCACGTTAATTAAATAGTTAAAAATCAGTTTGAATATTATCGTGTTTGAAGGTTACAGGGGAAAAGTGCACGTGTGAGTTAGAGTTTTCATCTTTTAAAGAGGAACAGTTTCGGAATTCAACATGGAGAATTGAAAATCATAGTGGTGTAAGCGAAGATTTTGAGAATTTCAATTAATTGTTACACATGTTTGAATTTTTCAATGTTTTCTACTTTATTAATTTTTCTACTTTATTAATTAACAAAGCTGCAATTTTCTTCTCTGCTACCATATGATTTCGTGACGTGAAAAAATGTAATCAATTTTGTATGGTAATAAACGAACAATATTATTTTACGAAAAGCATGCATTGATTTGATTACTATAATCCTCACCCATCTATTTCCTAATAATGAAACTAGACTCTTATTTATGTGAGTCACAATGGCTCTAATCATTTTTGCCATTATGTTGAACGAACAAAAGTGGACTTATCGTGTTTTTCCTATATGACTTTCACTTGTAAATGATATTAAAACACTGATTAGCAAATGGAATACGAGACGACTTAAGAGAAAAAATTCATCGATCTTACTTGCACGAAACGACATTTGCAACTATGCGTGACGGAAAATACGAAATTTCGCAACAATGTAGAAAACGTTCGTGTGACTAGAAACTAGCGTAACGGTAATTAGAGTAATGAACGAACCTTGCAAACCTGTTACATCTAACTAATGATTTCTTAATCTATAACGCTTCTTATATAGATTGTAAACTAGATGTGTCTGAACTGCTATTTAATATACAATATACATTTTTTTCATATTATGTAATTTTCAATTCATATCGACACCATTCAAAATACATTTTTGGTAACGATACAGAGGAAGCAACGGTCGCAATGATTGCGACCTTCGAGCGTATAACGATCTTCGAATCAAGGAAATTCCCTGAACGCTGCAAATTAGTATCCGTTTGATTTACCCATGGGAGGATAAGGTAAGTTGGCGATCGGCCGTTCGTCTCAGGTACACGCAAAAACGTCTTCCGGCCCGCCACTGGAAATGCGATCGTCATCTAATTGGAACTCGATACCCGGTAACGAGGGTTACAAACTTTTCCGTTTTCTATCTGCCTCAGCCCTCTTGCCTCTGACATCCTCGTTCGCGTCCCCTTAGCTCGTTCCTCATGGGCGCGACCCTTCGAGTCGAAACTCCGTAAGAGGGGATGAAAAATTGTTATCTTATTTATGGGCACGAGATTAGACCACGTAGAACGTTTCGTGTCACTAACAGGCGTCGGAATGATGAATGTCCTTGGGATCGGGCATGCCTCAACTAACTCGGTCAGCGAGTCGTTATTAAGTCCATTTACCGGCTCTTCATTAATTAACTAATTAAACGAATGCAGCTAAATATCGGACAGTCGAGTGGCGTCACATCGCAAAGACGCAAGGGCAGATTAGAACGTATGGAATTGCTATGGGGTTGATACGGGACACCGATTACGAGGTAATTGTCACGTCGTTGGCGTGCCACCTATCTGTATATCGTTCTATGCGAACAAGCCACCGATTCATTATGCGACAATACTAGCCACGATCGAAGTCCACGCTGTTTCCTTTTCGCAAAGTGGATATTACTTTAATCCGCGTTTATCTTCTTTCGAGAAAGACGAATTTTGATGTTTGCAGTGCATGCGTGTAATTTATGTCAGCAATTATCTGTGTTTTCATACTACTTTGTCAAATGACATACTTTTTACAGCACGAAATACGTCATACTCAATACGTGACTAAAAAATACATTGCAAGAGATACAAGGTAAAAGTAGGCTCATGCAGATGTGGAAATAAGAAAGGGAATTTCAATTATCAATAATCCACGCATGAAACATATACAATAGAATCATTAATCACTTGATGTAATATAACGTACATGGGAAAAATGTATTGTCGGAGATACGATGAAAAATCAGAAGCATACGTGAAAATAAAAAAGCGAATTTCGACGTAATGCGTTCCTATAAGACGTGTGTATGTTGGGGTAGGTGGGCGAAACGAGTAGTGTGTTTCGCGCGCAACGACGTCGGATACGGGGAATTACTCCTGCGCCATTACGAGCTGCGGTTCGTTTGCAGAACGCCTCAACGATGCAGACAGTGCATTCGACTGCAACCGGCCACGGATCCCCAAGAGAGATGCAACACCAGCTTACCTACGCGCCAGTTTGGAAATCTCAGCGTGGAGATGCGATACATCTGGAGGGTAGGTTGCAGACATCACGTGAGAAGTACGAATGTTGGATGGAGATGGAACGATATCAGGCTACGAGAAAGGGGGAAGAGAGTCGAAGGTGGAGAGCCGAAAGGACGGAAGAGGAAGGGTAAGGTCGCTTCAACCTCTCAGCATCCCACGAGGCCTCCGGTGTAATTAAGCGAGTGCACCCTCACATGTCTACGTACGTTCGCATCGTGTCTATCCATCTAACCGTGGCAGGGTTGTTCTCTTCGTTGAGTCCGTGCCTTAAACCAAGGGTCGGAAGATAAGGCCGCAAAAACCTTTGAAACCTCGGTGCAAACTCGTTCGTACATCTTGTCGACTCATACCAGAATCTCGAAAAATGCGCGTGTTAGAAGAAACGATTATGTCCAGGGGGAACCGATGCCCACTTCCATCAACGAAACGATAGTTTTCTAGTTTTTTCCTTTCTTCTTTTTCGCGTATATCGTTGTTCTCATTAAGTTCACGTCGAATGGAAATATTATAGTTCTTGACCCATTAAGGAACAATCAAAGTCAAATAACATGCAAAATTCTACAAGTGCAACGTTATTACTGGATCGCGGATTTTTATGCAAATTTATAATCTTGAGAATATAATTAAAAAAGTAAAGATAGAAAATTGTACTATAAAAAAATATTGGAAGCACTGTGTTCGTTATATGCATTCGGTTTAATTTTACACTTTCAAATTTCGTATAAAACATGAACATTTGCAGTTTAATTATTACAAAACACGAATAAAATAAGTTATTGTTCTTTATGTAGTTCCAAGAAATGTATTAGAACAATAGATAAATAGGTGGGAGCCTATAATCGAAGCTTAACTTCTCACTCTTTTATTATTGAGATTTCTGCTGAACAAATTAGAAATTTTCTGATATGATTCTGATAAATAATGATCAGATGAATGCAATAAACATATAGAAAATAAATATGAAAGAAAAGACAATACTGTCTCAAGATAGAAATCTCCGAAATCTCTCGAGTTTCTTTTTGCCTGGAAATCCAGGAAATCGAAGCAGATCTAAAGGTGGCACAGGAATATCGTGGAAGACCGCATGCACGTTAGTGTGCACGTTATATGGTAATGGAGGGCCAATCATGCGGTAACTAGCCACCCTAGGGAGACGGTCAGGGCTGCCAACCAGTGGTCAGCTCCCGTCAATGTGTCACTTACGTAGCTAGAATACCGAACCCTCCCGACAGAATGTTACTGCTGAACGCATTTCCCCTCGATTGCAAGTCCCGTCAGTTTCGTGTCTGGAACGTTCTGTCTGCGAACATCAAAATTCTTCGCGACTTTTATTAGTGTGTAATAAAGTTCCGAGAAGATCTTTTAATATTTATCGCCACTTCGAAGTTGTTCAGTCCATTACTAAACGTTTAACTTAATACAGTTTGTAGGAACATCTAGCGCACGCATTTAAATTGTACGAATAGAAATGTAGAATATCTACAATATTTCCTGAAGCTGGATTTTAAAAATCTCAACAAAATTGAACTCTTCAAATTCTATTAATTTTTCGAAGAATTCGGATCGTAATTGGCTCTGATAATAATCTAAGCAAAGAATATTACCTGACATAATCAAATTAAACACATTGTTAAAAAAATGTTACAAATGTCTTTCAACAACTCGAATAAAGGTAATACTTGACCATTCACATTTTTCAAAGTTTACTTTCTTATTTATTTGACTACATAAATCAGTCGTTTCATTGGAAAAATAGCGACGTTAAACAGATTTGCCACAAGCAGTAGCAACAAGTCCCGCCTTTGTTCGCTCCATTTGCCAGTTTGTGTGCTGATGGTGGAAAGATTCGCAGAGTCGCGAAACTGTATTAAATCTAGCATTTAAAGGGCCACGGATGAAAGGATAAGGGAGAGAAAAGTACGATTGGGGTGGAGTGAGCGAGCATAGAACGAAATGTGTCGGGCAATTCTTGATTCCGAGGGTCATGAACGACTTGACGAAGGTCGGAATAAAACTACCGCTGGTAGAAACAAACGTATCACGTTCTATCACCGATGCCAGCGGCCAGCTATACCACCTTCGCCACTGGTCAAGTCAAGGGTGTATAGAACCGCGAGAGAGCGAGAGAGAGTAGGGAACAGGGCGATAAATAACTACAGGATGAAAAAGGGGGCGCGGTACCCTCCCGGGGCCCCTAAACCTAGACTACATACCCCTCGCCATCCCTTGCCACCCCTCATCGTACCAGCACCGTATAAACCGCGCACGGGCCGACCCCGACAATTATACCCTCGCACGCGAAATGTTTTATTACCCTGACGTAGAATGCTTGCGTACGCTGAGAGCGTGTGCGCACACGTGAACCAATATACGAGAGCAGCGCAGTCAAGTTGCAGGTTTCGATGCATCCGGCAACTGCCGCTTGCTGGCCTACAGAAGCTGACACTTTTACAACTGAATCATACAGAAACGGATTTAGATGCAATTTCTTCGACGACGGTAAAATTGTTGATATTGCTTGGTACATTTCTTAGCGTGACATCAAGTTGATAGATGCTTCAGAAAGCACACAGACGTATGTTCTTTAACTGGTTATACGATGTAACAATTACATATAAGAAGAGGATACTAGTTATTTTTGAAAGTAAGTTAGACAAGTACATAATTATATTTCTCTGCAAATACGTTTTAACTTTCTCATTTTTAATTTCCAATTTTCTAATATTTTAGCTTCTATTCATCCTTAATTACCTTTTAATTTGTATTAAATTGAACAATTATCTGTGGATAATGTAAAGCGAGAAACAATGAGTATTCTATTTCTTAGTCTCTGCAGGGTCGTTTTAGACGTAATGTTCAGCAATGCGTAATAGCATTAATGAAATTGGTAACATGCGAGAAGTAGTAATGAATAATAATTTCTATATTGTTCTTCAGAGTATTATAGATTCAAATGAAGTAACACACGGTGTTATAATAGAAATCTCTCAAGATTTCAGTGGAACCTTTGAGATTCAAAATGGCTAATTACGAGGCAAAGCACCCGATAAAGTCCTCTACGTTGGACTATGGTTTTGGAGGGATATACGAGGTCCGTAGCACTCGAGAGGATCTTGTACTCCCAAAACGTGCAGCAGATGACGCTTGGTCTTTCGCCTAATTTTGCAATCAAGGCACACACTATCTGTTAATTGCTCACTAAATCGAGGATCCAATCTTCCCTACCGTCCTAACTTTTCAGTACGATGATATGTCATTAAGAACGAAGTCTTCAGTCGTTTATTAAATGTTATCCGATGTATGAAAAATAAATAAAGATATGAAAGTTTTCTTTAGTTTCTTGATTCTGCACATTTGTTGGATTTATTGTTCTGTATTATTTTATTAATAATTCAATTGTATAATTAATTTGTAAATTTTCGTAGTAAATCTAATTCATTATCGCATAATTTGCATGATGTTTTTGCAATGAACCGGAAATGTATCAGTCTTCATTAGTGGAGCGCTTTTATCTTGACATCAGCCGTATTTTTCCATGCCCCATGTTATCAAGTTTCGTGAGCATGCGTTAAACTTCTTAAAGTGCATTTCGCGTGCAAATTGATCGTTAATTAATTAAAAATGTAGAGACTGACAGCAGAGGTATTTACCTCCCACGTCCTGTATTCACCCCTCCAGCTAAGTCAGCTCTTAGTCTTCCGTTAATCGGGTTAAATTAACTTAGTTAGCGTACGACGGGCTGCTGCAATGCCCTCATAGTTGGTGACTTGTTATGTGAAATCGGAATTGTGATTAAAAATTTCATACGTTTATCATGATTCTACCAGTAATAATAAAACGTGCTAATTTTGAAATAAAGTAGCTAAATTTTCTTTTATATCAAAATTTGCATTTACCAATTGTAATATTAAAATATTTATAAAATATATATACAATATAATTTAACTTAATTTTAAGCTAAAGTTATTAGTTATCATAGTCAAAGGAGAAAGATGTTTCGAAATTAGATAATATAAAGTTATGAATTTTATACATGAATAATATGATGAACGTTTAAAATAACAAAATAGGCTACTGAAAATAATTATCTATAAATAATTTATATGTTTTGTCACACGGTTTCATACAGAAACAACATAGTAATTTATCTATTTTATAAAAATATGTTTTTTTTATCATAATTTTAACATAAATTTATTCGCATTCATAATAACCATTAAATCAACTTAGATCAAATAATTTAATAGGATTCACAAATTACAGTAGAGTTTTTCTGTTGAATAAGTTTATTTCTAATAAAATATGAATTCTACGGGGTAAAAAAGTCGTTTCGGTCTTAGCAGCGCTGCTTTATTAGTTTCTATCGAGGCATTGATTTTTAAATTGTGTAATAAATAAAATTAGCAACGGGGATGACTTTGGTAGCCGCCCGAGGGGTCGAGATGTAACTTAATCAGGGCAACTTCCCCCGACTTAATAAAGCTGTCTCAATTTTCGCCTCATTACCGAAATACCTACCAAGATTTTTTTATTCGATTTCCGCATGCTCAGTTAGTTACGAAATCTCATTTATTAGCAATCACTTGAAATAAAAGATAAGACATTGTCTCTAACTACAGGTTATACGAATGACTATCAATTTATAATAATTCGATATTCATCACGCAATTAGGTAACGACCAAGACAAAAATTCTAGTTACTTTCAACTTATTATTAAAATGTTAATCCTAGCCTATATTTATTATCTAACGCTTACTCACTTTCTTTGATCATTTGATTTTATTCATTTGTCATCTCACAGGATACTTTTCTTGGCTTACCTAATCCGTATAAATCTTCCTATTATTTATATTAACGATCGACTTAATATACAATAAATAATAGTCAATAAATAATAATCTGTATTTAGTATAATATTTACAACATATACTCAATTATATTTCGACGCATAAAGCTGAAACTCATTTTCGCGATGATCTTACGTTTTTCGTAATTAGGTTGTCCCTTCAGTACAGAAGCATCGAGCGTTACGACAAGGGTTGATTTGACCCAGACAGTCGGTTGATTAGTTACAAGAGACCATTCTGGTCGGTGCTCGACGTATACGATGATACGAAGACACATTCACCTCGACTCGGATACAGTCCGCACGATCCATACGTCAATCGTCGTACTAATGGAACATCAAAATGTACACGATGCAATCATGTTATATTATGCATGACGCTTCTCACATTTCGTCCTATACAGTTAAGTTCATAGAAAGACACATTGGATGAAACACAGACAGAGCATTTATGAAGAAAGTTTCACTTTCGCGTGAAACTGGTAAGTACATTGAAATTATTGTCGCAGATTTGATGGATTATGTAAAAATTATTGAATAACGACTCTGCAATATACCATGAAATTAGTATAGAAGTCATAAAATTGATTATTTCTGCTTTCTCCTTCATTTTAACAATTTAAATTTCTACAAAGAAATAATTTAACAATATATTGCACATTATCGAACAAATATAAATTTTCCTCTCTTCTTTTTATTAAACAACTTAAACTTCTATGGAGAAATTATCTTACAATGCATATACTGTACATTATCGAACAAATTGTATTACATTGTCTTCTTACACTCAGATTACAATTAAAAAAAAAAAAAAAATAGCAGGTAAATAAAATCAGAAAACCACGCAATCATGAAAGACTTCAGTGTGTCATTCCAGGGTTAACACTGCTCTTTTGTAAAACATGGAAAATGCGATCAATCGTGTTTTTCGGATGCATTCTACGCAATTTGCATCTTTAAGCACAGATACGTAATAATCAGTCTACAAATAACAAATTCGAGTCCGTTTATTTATCCCCGAACAATTCCATAATGTGGTCAAAGTTGTAATCAATTGTGAAACCAATTGAAAATGAAAATTTCAACGATATCATATATCCAACGGCGCAACGAAGTACGATGCAATTTTCGAATGTCAACTGCTGGAATAAAAGCTTCGGTCGAAGCCTGGCACGATTTCGCTCGGTTGCGATGTCGCAGAGGTAAAGGGAAAGAAAATAAGAGAATTGTGCCGAACAAAGTAATTATAGAGTGGCGGCGTAGCGAGAAGAAACGGTTCGTCGGGTTGGCGAGCATTCCGTGAGGCGGAGGTGGAACCAAGGGTCGGAGTTGATAAAGAAATAAAGAATCGTGAAAGTTCGCGTCGAACCCCGCGCTCCCGTGGGGCCTTATGACTTAAAGTCTCCTTACTCCGTTAATTCTGAACATTAACAAAAGTCTCGCTAAAACTCGCCGCCAACTTTCTCGTCCTCGTGGGACCGGCTCGGGACTTGTTAATGAAAAAAATACAATAAAACTCTCTCACGACGAAACTCGTCTCGAATTGTCGAGACTTGCCGGTTGTTCGCGCTTTGCAACGACAGACTCTTTCTTTTCGCTACGAATCTTCTAGGCAGAATTATTGCTGGCGACGGATCAGGATTTCTAATTATTGAACGCTTACTTAACGCTTTTAATGATACATATTTGTTCTATGAAACGATCGATCTAGAGGAGAAAAGTAACTTCCTATTGAAATTGGAAATTTATCCGGAATTATTGTATGAGAAGTAGACGAAGTATGTGTATAATCCCAATTGAAAATCTTAGAACGTTATATTTGCTTCAAATTTGGAAACAATTAAGTAATTATTAAGACGAACGAAGAAATATTTTATTCAGCTGAATATTTTGTAGACTAAAGAAAGTATACGCTGTTGAAGTATCAATAATTATAGTGAGAAATGTATAAACCTTTAAATTCATAGTCTAGATCAAATGTTAAAGCTTCGCTACAGATAGAAAATATTTCCAGAATTTTGGACGAGTGTGTGTGTGCGTTTTTCTCGTAACATGTTCAAAAGAGAGATGAATTAGAAAAACAGTAAGTGTTATACATATATTACAGAAAGTACATGATAATAGTTAATTCTTCATGTTTAATTATTTTCATAAAATTTAATTGTATGGATACAAAATCATTTTGTATTTACAATATTTTATAAAGTCTTCCCACAGTTCTGTATTTGTTTTATACATATAAAATAATATTTATCCAACAATATATATATATATATATATATTACGACGATATTCTAACATGTTAAAACAGATAGTTGCGGAATAAGTGTTTATATTTCTGAAATATATTTAATAAAAGGCTGAGTGTTCTCCGCTATTGGAAGGTACACGATTAAATGAAAAGTAATACAGAAAGTATGGCATGCTCGCCTTTCGTTAAGTTCGTTTCTTGTCACGATTGTCGAAAGTAAATTTAAACTCCGTTTTCTTTCGGTAGGGCTGGAGGTTTAATATCAAAGTGGCGGTGCAAACCGCTTTATGTTTCCGCTTTATACCCACCGACCCTTTCTTTCCTTCGCGAACGAGATCTGTTATTTATTCATTTATTCCGGCCGAGATGAACTTTACGAAGATTTTAATAGCGCCTCGACTTCCTTGAAACTCAAGCGTCAAGTAGACGTTTTAGATTTAGGGACGTGTGATGTACGTGGTTCGAAACAAATCCCATGGAAAATGGCTTTAGACGGGTAGAGAGGCGCGTCGAGATGCTCCCTGCCTGCGAGCATTCGCCAGGGAGGAATATTGTGTGAACTCGTTTCGTAAAATTAATTACTCAGACCTTGAGAGGAAAGCGTGGCTCGTGATTGTGCCACGAACGTGTAACGGCAGACATCATAGCAACGTATTCGACTATTTAACGACCGTCGCGCTTTCTGAATACGAACGATTTTATTACGGTACATGCAACATTAAATGCAAGCAGATTATTTCATTCGAAATGGTTAAAGTATAACGCACTTTGCTATTCCTGAAAGGTGAAATCTTCTTTTGAAGATAATTTCAAAAATGAAAAGAATCTATGACAGGTACATTAAAGTTGGTTAAAAAATGGCAAAATTAATCAGAAGCATCTGTCGACGAATATAACATGAAATTAATGAAACTTCAATCTTCCATTATATTTTTTAAACTTGCTGCTTTCTATCATTTACGTGTGAAATTAGACAATTTTATACCGAAATTTTATGCCAATGCACGTGACAATTAACAATATTGACCATAGATTACTTTGATAAGAACGAAATCAAACTCCCTGTTTTTGACAACAATTTTACGGGCCTTAGAATAGGGTGCGAAATTGAAGTAGGAAAGGAAAAGTCGACGAGAGAAAGTTATCTTTAACACGAAACGAAAAACTTCTCAATATCGGTTAAACGAAAGTTTCAATGTAGTGGTGGAATAGGTTGGAAATAACGTTTGATCGTGCTGAAAATTAGGGAAGCGATCTTATGGACAGGCAGGAAAGATCGAAGAAGCAAAAAAAGTATCGAGGGGAAAAGGGACACAATATCGAGGAAAGATAAGGGTTTCGGAAACGTGTCCTTTTTAAATTTGTTTCAACATGTGTCCTTTATTTCCTCTTTTAAATGTATCTTTCGTTCAATATAACGTTAAATTATTTTTTAACCATTATTTTATATATTTCATTGCTATTAAACAATAACGAGAGTATGCTCAACAACAATGTCAAAATGAAGAAACTCTGATACTTCTACTATCAAAGAGATTCAATTTAATATATTCTATAAATCCCATAAACGTCAATAGTCTGGTTTCAGTGTTACTAGTCACTACCACTAAAATAATCTAATATTTGATAAACGATCCGTACACGCAGAAAAGAAGAATCGAACTAGCTAAAGAGAAATGCGTAAACTTAGCCTCTGACAAGTCTACGTAAATTGGTCCTGCGGAGCATCCGTCGAAACTGCCAACTTCGCTTACCGATCGAGATTCGATCTTTCCCCTTCGGGACGAAGAACGTGGCCTCGGAACGCGAAGATGAAGCTGGCCCAGGGGTGATAGCACACCTAGTTTTGATTCGCCTCATGGCATCCTACCGGTCACGGGGCTGACGGCGCGTAATTGTTCTCTTGTCTGGTTCTCGCACGGCATCCAACCCCTGCCAACATCCGCCATCCCCGCGATTGCTATCGCGCCAAGAATGCATAAGCAGCCAGCTTTACCAGCCCGCAATGCTGCAAACTCTTCTGCGCTTATTCTCCCATCTTCCGATCATGTTTTCGTTCTGGAATCACGCTGGAACGTTCATCAGTGCGAGAAATAACAGTTTCTTGCTCGTAGGCCTTTTTCAAAAGCTCAGAGGCGAGGAAGAGTCCTCTGAATCATGAAATCTTCATCACCTTTAGAGATGGGTATATATGGTGGTCACATTACATATAAAATTTACGTTTCTAAGAATAATATATGAGATACAAGAGTTTAAGGTATACGAGTTCCTATTTCGTCATGCTCCGAATATAGAGAAAAACTGATTGTGAGTTATAATTAAGCGTTTCATGCATATTACAAGTAAAACGTACAAACTCACTTATCGTATTGTTCAACGTATCAATTCTGTAATAATGTATATAAATGATTTAATATTACTTCTATTAACGTTCTTATTATTTCCTGATAAATTATGATGTCACTTCACACACTACATATCGTCTAATGTAAATTTCATACATTCTACACTACACTAATTCTTTTCTAAATTCAGTAACAAATGCACAGAATTGTATATGAGAACATTTAAAGTCATAGGCAAATCACAGACGTGCCGATCAGTTTCCTTGTAAACGATAACCCGATTTACGTCTGCGAAGCTCCGCAAACCTAGGTAATAGATGAACGCATCATGACACGGCTCAACAGCCAATCGACGGGACTTTTAGAAATTGACAAACGATCATTTTCCCCTTCGTGGTCTCCCTCGGATTCGAGTATCGGTAGAGAAATCGAACTATCGATACGCTTGATGGATTATTAATGATTGACGGGAACAGTCCGATTTCTCTGACTCTGTTCTCTGTACCATCAACGAGCTCACTCTGTCGCTCTGCTGGCTATCCGATGGAGAAACGATTCGCGGAGGTGTGCACTCAATTCGCAGCTGAATCGCGCGATTTCACCCGCAATCATATCGCGACCTGATAATTGGCAGAGAACCGACAATCGTCGTAATTTCCGGTTCCCAGTCCGGAAATTCTGACGTGTGACACGCGACGGTTCGACGCTCCTGGGAGGCACCTCATTCAATTAGCCACTCAGTTACTCGCATCACATCGCATTTACCCATCAACCTCCCACCCAGTGTTCTCTCTCTCTCTCCCTTTTACTCCCTTCCCTTTAACTCCCTGACGACCCTCGAAAATCGTCCGGGCTGCGCGTACAGTTCGCCTTCACCGTGAACTCGTGATTTAAACCTTTCGAGAATGTCGACGATGATCCCTTCCTCCGATACGCGCCAGCATCCTCACCGAATGTCACCAGCCTGTCATTCGGCAAAACGGTTTTAGTTCGCTGCTCGTGTCGTCAGGAATATTACCAGCGAGTCTGGTTTCCGTAACTTCCTGTAAGTTTGTTTTCCGCGGCTGGTGCCAACGCCGGGCGAAATTCTAGACGCCTAAGAAACGACGCTGACGATTATTATCACTGCGATGAAAGACTGTCCTGGGTCCTTGAAATATTACGAATATGACGAAGAATTGTAACGTGTAGATGGACGTGTTGTATAGATCAATCAATTCTTTCAAGAATTTATATTCTGTGTGTATAGCTTTTAATATGATATCGGATCTGCGTTCTTGTCCTTTGTGTCGGCTGAAATTGTTCTTTATAGCTGGATGCAGGAGAGGAATAGAAATGTGGATTTTACATTGAATTTTAAACGTACTATCTGCAATGATATTGATAAATTTTTTAAATTCGAGTAATACCTATATTGATAACGATAAAGAATGTAAAGGAATTGCATAACATGTGTTCATCATTCATTTATCTTTGCGAAGTACGTTTTACGCAGGCTGGAATAAATCATAAATTGCTTTTATAACTTTAGCTATGCGTCAGCAAACATTTGTGGAAGCAAAGAAGCGTAGTATAAATGGAAGATACAGTACACCATGTGTATACGATAATACCTACGTACATATTATACGAAGTATAGGTATTACCTGTTTCACTTCTGTTTTTCCCATTAACGCTCACTAATATTTTTAATATCCTCTTTTTAATTCAAATACCATCAACACTAACGATCGTATGTCGTGTCTCAACAATCTTCTCAGCAATCTTCCTTCGTAATTGCAGCTGAGTATTCCATTCCTTTGTCGTTCATCTTCCGACTATCGTATTACGTTCGATTAAATACGCATAAAATAAAGACGAGTGATTAGTAAGAGGACAGTGAGAGAAAACGTAAGTGAAGGCTACGAAGCGTAGAAGTTGCTACGAATTCGCGAGTGATCGCAAACTCGCCGAAGGGCCGAAACCACCGGCACAGTGGAATTACTCGACGGCTGCCTCCCACGGGGCTAAACTTGTCCGCGACAATTTCAAACTTATTTTAACATTCATATAAGCCCCGCGCCCTAGCCTGGTCCAACACACCAGCGAACCGTCGCCTAAGCATCCCTTTCCACGTGTAACCAGAGAACCGACCCACGTAAGTTGCTTTTCCTATACAGAAAGGGCGTACGAGCATAAGGGAAACGCGGGATTTACATAAGATTATGCGTTAGCTCTCCGTACGTCTCATACAAAAGGGAGAACGAGATGCCGAGCGCCAACGAAACGGTACTCAGGGGTGTGCTTCTCTTCGGTTGATAATTAGAATCGGCTGAGGTTACGCGATTCGTGATTCTGGGACGAATTTGAAGCCCTGGTTCAGATAGATATAAATAATAAGATCTATACGTAACACAGGCATGTGCAATGTACATGTTATATAATAAAATGTATATAGATTTTAATCGTCGGCAGAGAACCCCGAGTTCTGTTTCGTTGTCGCTCGGTATCTCGTTGTCCGCCTTTCTATCTAAATACAGATATACTAACTGCTAGTTTAAACGTAGTCCTTTAAGCTTAATCTGTTAATCGTGGAGATAAATAATAAATTTAAGTTCGATCTTATTGAGTATAATTAATATTGTTATCGAAAATTACAAGTCACGAAGGATGATTGTCATTGTCTTATTTCACGCGATTAATTGTACATTTACATAAATTTTGTACAACACAAGTTTATATCATAAAAGATATAACTTAGAAAACACGAAGTTGGCACCCCGCTGGGGGTAGCCACCCACATGCTATATTTATTTTTATTTTATTTTTTTATTACCAATGAGACATAACACTTTACCAAATGTCCTTCAGGACAAATTGTAAAAACCAAAATAAACTATAAATAAAAAAACAAGTTTATAGTCTTAGAAGTTACAACTTATCATTTCCTTGATGTATTCAAAAATATTATTAGCTAAAAAATCATTGTAATACTGAACCGGCGATATCTTTTTCCGAAAAATGTCGATTCTTTTATATATTTTAATGAGTCAGAGAGAATTTATTATTACGTGCACTGTTTTTCATGCCGTTGTTAAATCTCTACCGCTCCCCATAATGTGTTTCGTATTCATAGTCTGAGCGAAAATTGCTCCTAGAGCACAATAAAGGTTATACGGGCCATAAAGTAAGTTCAGCCTACCTTGCCGATGTTTATTTAAGCACAGGAGAGGCTTTGAATTTTCCCCTATCTCTTCCCTTTTCCCTTTGCTTCCACTCTATTATTCCATCCTATTCTTTCGCTTTTCTCCGATTTTCACTTTGGCTAGCGCAGCTTTCAACCAAATTGCACCACCACGAAACGAACTTATCGATCGAGCACATGTAATAGTTTGCGCGAACTACATCGAGGGCTCTTCTTGTAATTCTGGGAAATTCTGCCCTCTACAGAAAGTACTTAGAACTTAAAATTCAAATCTATCAAAAACCGATGCCTACACTATCAGAAAATAAAAAAATAATTTATAGGCAATAACTTGTTGTAAAAGGCCTATGTATAGTATTAGTTTAACATATGTTTAATAAAAAAACATTTTGTTCTTGTTACCGATCGTAACTGTATGTTAATTATTTTTGCTTAATAAATAGAAAGATACGCGTGGATCGGCGTCGATTCTAAGTTTAAAGGAATAAATTTATTAAAAAAGTTTTCTCTAATTTCCCTTCAAATTACGCTTAAATATTTCTTTTTGCATCGTCGCTTGAATAAAACAGACGAATATCGTAAATTAGTAAAATGGAGGAATTCGCTGTATAAAATTATTTGTCAAACTCTACATAAATAAAATTTTAACGTCATTTTATCTTGTACTTCACACTTTTGTATTATGATACGTGGACGGATACTACCACTTTTACAAAATGAATATTCCATGTTTAGATCCGTTTTGTCATCCACTTTTCACACGTCAAAAATTGTTAACAGAAAGTGTTGTAAAAGAGAGCAAGAGAAAAGTTGTGAACCTGTATCTGTAGCTGTTGTAAGTACATACATGTGTAAAATATTATAAAATATATATATATTAAATTAGATTAGATGTGTTATTTTTATACGCAATAGTTCTCAAAAATTAAAAGTTATATCGTTAAACTTCTCTGTTTGACTTCTGCAATATAATCCATGTTTGGTCTGAAATATTTTCGCTGCAGATTTTGTGCGGGTGCGGTTATCTAGATGGTACCGAAATTTCGGAAGCCGTATCGTCGGCGATACATATCTGCCGGAAAGATATGGTGCCACACTTTTACGCGCCGGATGTAGACATTTGCGAAACTGTCGATCATTTCACTAAACAACCAGATACAAACAGTCCATCCAGAAACGGACTAGTCGAAGCTGCCAGATTGGCTAGATCGAGTATTAAACCGCTATGCGAATGTGAAGCTTGCATGCACGGGGCACTCGTTCTCCCTGGAGGATTTGGTGCGGCAAAGACATTGTTGGTATTTGTATTTTATTTAAACATCGTTAAAGAATTAATTTCCGTGAAATTTTTACATTCATCCTTTTTGTTTAAACTAATCATGATTTGGTATATGTAATCATTTTGATCTTTTATCTCTTTTTTATTTCTTCACAGCTACAGTGGAAATAAACAAATGCAATTAATTTTAAGATTAAATAAAATTATTGCATTTTCATTTCTTATATATCATCCATTAAGTTTCTCATAAATAAATATGAGAAAATTATATGTTACCAGATTTAATAGAATTGTGTTTTACCCCTTGCTAAATACTTTCGATAATTAAAACGAGTAAGATACGTAAAATTACTGTGTTCTGAAATAGTTTTTGTAATTATGGGGGAAATCATGCCACTCGTAAGATAACCATTCCTTTCCAAATATGAATGCTATAAAATGAAAATTTATCGCTTTTGACCTTGCTTTCGATATAATCATAACCAGCTTCTTTTCTTATTATCAGCGATAAATTCCGTATGAAAGGATTTATAGTACTATGTTAATCTGCATATAATATTAAGAGACGATGATATGAAAAATGTATTAATAAAATGAATTTTTCTTTATTACTCTGTCTACCTGTTCCCTACTCACTTTATGCATTTGTTACAGGAGCAATTTCGCGGCAAAAGGCGCCGACTGTACGATACTTCCTGATTTGGAAAAGCTTATCGAAGACTTTTACTGTGAAAAGAAACCAATTGCATCGATGTGCATTGCAAGCGTTCTTGTGGCGAGAGTATTAAAGGGTGTTAAAATTACACTTGGAAAAGATTGTAAGTTATTAAAGAAAATAATTTTGTCCAATACTTTTATTTATAGATTTACCTTATTGAATTAATTATTAGATTAGAACAGTTATCTTAAAGTATCCATCATATTATAATATATAATAATAAAAATTTTAGAAGATTATAACAAGTATAATTTTGTACAGGGATGCATATTAGTCAAACCAAAAATTTATTATTACCAAAAATGTACATCGTTATATGATTTTAAATTTAGCACCAGCACAAGATTGGCCGTACGCCGATGCTATTAAGAAAGCAAAAGACATGGGAGCCAAGATAGAAATGAAAAATGTGAAGGGAGTAACGAGATGTAAAAAATACAATGTCGTTAGTACACCAGCCTGGATGTATAAACCTGCGTCTTATTTAGATATCCATAATGGTATAGGGAAATTAATTACTGCGTTGAAGAAATGCATGAATTGACAACGATGTTTCGATGTTCTATTCGATATCATATTAAGTTTTTAATCGCTTAAGTGAATTACAAATATCCCGATTATCGTGAAGTTTCACTTTTCTATTTCTTTTAAGTGCATCGCTCGTGTGTAAATATTTATCAATTACTCGAAATATAGTGATTGTAAAGTATATTAATAAATTTTCAATTTATTAACTTTTCTTGCAAAATCAGAATCACTTACTCATCGAGCAAAATTTCAATCGCATATCATAATCGTTAATTTCATTTTCTTAAAGCGATTTCCTTACTCATCCTAAGAAATCTTTGAAACATTTGTCTCAAAAATTGATTGTACGATATTAGAAAGTATAAGCATTCTTGAATTTTTTCCCATTTTTTGTACGTCTGTTCTGCAGATGAGATTAACTTTGTCTTATGGTATATCCAGTACAATTTACTTACCTTGAGAACAGAGTGCCCGTGTATAAATCGTAGGAAATGATCGTAGTAGGATTTCACATTCACGTAAGTTATGAAAAATATACTTTATTTCGATATCTCATCGTGTCCCTTTGCACCATATTAAAAACAGCATGAGACAGAGTATTCGATTTAATTATTATACCTACTTCATATACTTAAAATAATCAACAACAACTGTTATAACAATGCGCCGAAATCTACGGCGAATAATTCACTTGTAGGCTGTCCTCTTCATAATTCTTTCCTATTATGAAGCACAGGATGAATCTTCGCCGTGATTTTTCCCGAGAATCAGAGCAAATTTTTGTTAAACAAACCACCGATCTAACGATTGAAATGCATGATCTTCAATCGAATTAGAAAAGACATATCAAAGGGTGCTGTGAAGAAAAGTCGCTTACATGTAGATCTAAACAAAACTAGATGCTTTCATGAGAGAAATATTAGTTTAATTTATGAAAAAGGAATGAACAATTCTACGTTAAGCCGATAATAATTAATAGGTGAACAGTCTTTGTGAATTTAATAAATGCAGCGAGACACAGTCTGCGTGTAAAGAAAAGAAGAGGAGAGATACTTATCCACGATCGATCTTACTCGTTTAGAAACTACATAGCTAGACGCAGAAACGAGATCCGAACGAACAAATACATATTCATGGAATGAAGGCGCGAGTGTTAGTCCGGTTCTGCTTTAGCTAAAACACTAAAGAAAACACGAAGCAGAGAGCGATGGAATTTATTTACAAAAGGCCGCGATGCACGCAAATCAACGCTCTTGCAACAATTTTTCTTTTTTCTCCGCGTGATTCCGTTCTTGCGCTCGATGATAACGCGCGTGGCGTAGAATTTTCTATTTTCACACTCGGTGTATTCGCACGTGATCGCGTGCGTCAACTGTGCACAGCGTATGAACGGAAATTATCGTTAGTGTGTACGAGTTACTCGTACCGGATCGAGGTTTACTCGAGCATAACGAAACTGCACGCGCAAGTGCATTCAATCAATTTAAAATGTGTCCGTGAATTGCCGATAAACGAGTTTGACACAATCGCAACTCGCCAACTTGAGATGACTACTTATACGCGCATACAAAAGTTAGGGGATTAATCGATCGACGATGAAAGCAATTTTGAACCGTCGCACGTTTCAATGCGTTTCTATGCGAATCTTAAACGAGATATTCTCATGGTGGATATGAACGAGATATATTATACCGAATTATTTCATTGAAATGACAACGTACGTGCTATAGTACGTTGCTAGGAAAAGCTTCGAAAATGGTTGATGAAGGAACCGTATCTATTGAGAAGAGAATTATCTTATAATGCCTGACCATACGTAGGATATTAATAGCGAGATAATAAAAATTAGGAGACACTGACAATTTGAATTCGTTGATATTTCTTAAATGAGGATCTTCTTAATTCTTAAATTAATGGAAAAATGTTATGTACGATGCAAGTGTATAAAAAGTGTTGCTTTGTTGGAAATATCACTGAAGATATACTGAGAGAACGTTATTTATGATTCAATGTGATCTCCACAGACGAATAGGCTAGTTTCTTGAATTTGGATTTACAGATAAAGATGAAATATTTTATTCCTTTTAAATTGTTTTCTTCGTCCAACGATTAATCCGTCATTGCAGAACACGAATAGAAAACACTTCGATGTTCACTTGACAGTATATCGATGCTAACTTAAGAAATTTTCATATAATTTCAGTAAGCTCTAAGTTTCTACAGTATCATTAGTGGTTCGATTCGACGGTAACCTGTATTTTGGCGCTTTTAGTTTTCTCAGAATGTCTGAAACGTTGAATTACAAATCGAGAACGGTACACAAATAACAGCTTATCTCCCATAAACAATTTAAATAATTGCTCGAAACACGCGGTTTCCGCGCAATCGTTACAATTGCAAAGGAGATTTTTCAATACGCCAAGGTGGAACGCATTTATGTTAATGCTGATAATCAAGAAATACGAAAACGGAACACGCTTACGTAGGAATAAGATCTCTGTACGAACGTTCTTATTAATATAAAATCCAGTCTCAGGACGTATCGGAATTTACCTGGAAAAAATTTCAAAACGATCATATAGTTGCTTCGTAAACGTTCAGATAAACGCGAGGCAAGCGTCCCTTTGATCATTGTTCCTTTCATTTTCAGCACAAACTCCTCCGATACGTAGTAGGATGTGACAACACTTTTCAGACTTTGGTTCTGATCTCGTGGCCAGATTTCGCGTTTGGGAAAAGATCCCGGGGTTCGCGTCCACACTACCATACAATTTGGATCCCGGCGTACGTTCAACTGAGCGCTAACAAAGGTTCGACGGTCATACGGGATCTTCTGGCTTTGTCCTCTTCGTATTGCTTCATCTTCATCAACTTCCTTTTCCCTTTGCTCTGCTTCTTCCTCGGCGCTTCTGTCGTGGTCGTTACCTCGGAACTAGTTTGCCCTTCCTCTTCCAACATCCTCAGGGTCTCGATAATATTCCTAGGCTCTGTGATACGCCCTGCTGTGCTGCCGTTCTTATTTGCATAAACCACGGATAAGTGTGAGAAACTGGACTTAGGCGGAGCCGTGATATCGGCGAAGTCTCGGAAATTCGCGAAGAAATCGCCGCCGCGAATCGGCTGAGGTTTCGGATTGCTGAAATAGTTTGCACGGCCACGATTTCCACCGTGGTAGTAAGGATTGTACAGACTATCGTCCATCGTGTATTCGTCGTTTTCTTTCTCTTCAGGGTAGTAAGTGCCGCCTCGAATCACACCAAAGTTCCCCGACCCTAGAAGCGGATGATGAACGTCTTTCGCCGTTGCAGTCGCTGTTTGATAGCCACTGCGATCGCGTTGGAAGTATCCGAGGAATCTATTGGGTCTGTACCTTTGTTGCTCCGCGAAGGAAGCCCTGTGATTCGCAAACAACTCCGCAAACGAAGGGAAGAAGTTTTGACTATCGGTTTCCAAGCTTTTGTCTTCAGAGTCAGGCGCATCCGTTTGACTCGATTCTTTGGTATTTTCCGCTTTCTGGTCCTTCGAGGTAGGCTTGTCGGTGGTAGAGCTTGGTAGTTCGTCTTTTATCTCGGCCACGTCTGATGGAACTTCGTCAGTCGTGTTTTTGTAAGTTTCGTCCTCTTGGTTTCTTTCTACCTTGTCGCCTTCGTCCGGCTCGGTACCGTCTGGCTCCATGTACATATCCGAGTCGTCACCGTCTTCGTATTCCTCGCCTGTTTCAGAGGCCGACGCTATGGAGTCCTGGAACATACAAACGAAATTTTTGTATGTTACGATCGCAAGCGAAATATTGTTTGTTCGAGCAGTAAGAGTCTGTAAGATTTACTAAATAGACTGAATATTTGTGAAGTGTCATATTTTGACGAGCGCAGCTAGAGAAATGAAACCTAAATTGGTCGTACCCAGTAAATATTAGGACGACCCTTATCTTGTACATTTTTATATATTATATGCACGTTTTTTAATTTTTATATAATTTTAAATAAACTTGTACATGTACGATATTCTCCCCCAAACAGCCATATTTATTACTGGAACATAAAATGTTTTTATTTTAAAGATTGACGAGATTGAACAAACGAAGTTAAAAGTGTTAATATTATTCGATACTAGAGAAAAAGAAAAATTACCACTTGACGGTGATATTATTCCGGGACGAAGATACCGAAACAATATTCGCATAGGGCAAAAGAATCTTAAGAATAAAAGTTAAAAAAAGAAGCTTCTAAAAATGAAAAATAAGATGAATCAAACAAATTTTCAACAGGATATGTTTTCCTGGAAAAAGACGCGAGTAGTCGCGTGACGAAAGATTTATCGCATTCATTGTTCTGGAGATGAACTCTTGTTAAAAGGTATGCCAGGATGACGTATACCGAAGTTCCTTTCGCGGAGCTCATTGACCGATCGTATAAAAGGCGATGGTCTATCCTCGGCTAGGACAACACCACCGTGTCCTCGCCTTGACATTTAAGACATCTTCGTGCCGACGACCGGCTGCAAAACTAGTTAGCTGCTATCGTGCATATGACGTGGATACCAGCTGCGCCTATATATTTGTGCCGTTCAATATTACGCGTACTATACAGTGTTATCTGGTGGAGGAACGTGCACGTGCGGACGCGAGCAATACTCACGCGTCAATGCTAATACGGACGATAGTCGTTGAAATCAGTTGCAACACACCGGTGACACGCCTAGTATTGTTACCAATATGTCAGGTCAACTTACTCACGTTATAACTGTATTCGCCTACTTTGTATTCGTCGAATGTTTCGATCCTAGAGTCTTTCCTATGGCTATGTATTTTTTTATCTATCTAATCCTAAGGGTAACGATCAATTCCTACTGGACGTTCGATTATCGGTTATTTACTGGGAGGTAAGCTATGCGTCTTACGATTGTATGGTAATTCGACGTTGTATACACGTGTATAACATGGTGAGTGAGTCTACGCGGTAATTTAAACGATAATAAATGGAAAACAGTAGGTGCATGTGCTGGATGTGTCGTATAATTAAAATGCAATCTTTTTGCAGTTTTGATTGTCTCATATTTGTATGGAAATTTCATGCATCGATGAATGTGTCACGCGCAGAAATCTCTGTTTCACATGCATGTACACACGCCTGTTCGTATCACAATACGTATAGTTCTGACTATGTACGTGGATATTTGTGTATTATTTCACGTGCATTGGAAATACGAATTTTCAGGCTGTGGCTATCAACGTAACGAATTTCCAAATTCTAACAAGTTCTCGGGTTAGTGTTGGATACTAATAATAAGTTTCAACACAGCAGTTGCGGAACCTCCAGTGAAATATTTAATGGCAGCTGCAACATCGATTGCTCTCGATGTTTTTCAATTGGTGAAAATACTGTTACGCTAAAAAGAAGTTGTTTGTTGCCACAGAATATAAATACTCCAATTTTTATCTCCTTTTATTTCTAATCAGAAGTAATCGAAAATTGTATTAAAATTTGTTATTGATACTTTCAATATGGAAGTTTAGACAATATATATGCGTATCAAAAACATCTTACGGAACTTTAATTGTTAGATAGAGAGTTGCCAATTTAGAAAATACTCACAAGAAGCATCGTTATATAGTAGTTTATATATATAATAAATTTATAGTTTTATCTATACGTATTGTAAAATAACATATATACAGATACGATAACAACAATTAGCAGCAATTATGATATTTAGCCGTATTATTAGTTATTAATTTATTTGCGTATCATTTAATTATTTATCATTAAAGCTAATTAAATTTGGCTTGAACAAATGTGATGATTGAAGGTAGTCAAGCGGTTGCAAGTTAGCGTGTTGATGCAGTTATGTAGAAACAGTGATTGAAAAGCGTAAATACAATGATTAGAGAGTACGAAGAGTTGCTACAGCCGAGTAAAAGTGTTGAAATAATATTTTAATTCCGTTACAAACAAACCTTTTTTTTCCCTTACAATTAAACTGATATCAAATGAAAGAAAATTCTATTCATAGTATGACAATTATTTGGATTAACAAATGTTTGCAATTGTATCTGACTTCACGTCTTAAATGATAGATTTGTTTAAATAAACGTAATTTAATTTTCTTAGAGCTGAAATGTAGGTATTTCATAATACGTTCATCGGACGATGAATTAACACTTCTCTGACACGATTTACGCAGGCGATAATTGAATTTCCAACTTTTTTACTATTTCACAATTTAAACGAGTTATTGAAAGTCAAATGTCACAATTTTTTAAATCAAACTTTTTAAATATGAACAATATGATCTGTGCGTACGTGTTGACGATCCAATTGAAATTATACAAATTTAAAATAAGATATTCTAGTAAAATATAATACGTTCATTTTATTGTAAGATAATAATTTTCTCATGTTCAAGGCAGTATCTTTTAAATCATGCCATATTAAATAATTAAATATTAATCAGAGAAACAAAAATAAGATAAAATTGTCGATAAACCTTCTAACACAAATCCTTGTTACATTCTTGTTATAAAGATCAGTTGATTTAACATAATAATATAGCGCAATAAATTGTTTGTTCAATGAAATCATTCCATTTGATGCCTCTATTTGAGGCATCCAGTATGTCTACTTTAACATATGTATATTATGATATCATTTTATTTCAACATGTAATGCACTAAATAAGCAATCATTCGTTATAAACGGTAATATTAAAAACGAAAAATTTATTGCTTGCTACGATAGAATATATTTCCTCAGATACGATAAGGAAGTACATACTGTTACGTGTAAGAACATAAATAAAGTTACAAGGTTTCAGATGGGTAGCGAACGAACCAAGTTATAAATCAATGAAGCACAGAACATTTTCCGGCAAACGGACGTTAACATATGCGCGCTGCTTTTTTACGAATGACCTCCGAGGCGAATATTGCATCAAGATTTGTAGACAACGAGCACCTTTTGCCCTCGTAAATGAAAGTGATAGATGAGCTGTTATGTCGCGTAAGAAGAGATGATCACGATTCTGAATAAATACTTCTGACCGTGATCACGATAGAAGAAAATGTCGCGGTAAATTATTTAGATACGATCAACCGGCATTTCTAATTAACACAATCGTATTTTTAATTAACACGTTGATTACCTCGGTGGCCTACATTTTACGACTGAACTAAGAGAAATTTTATCGAGTAAAAGATTTTTAACGACGTACGTGACCGGTGATATTGTCAGAGAAAAAGTTGCAGAAATACAGTATGGTATTTGGCAAAAATTAAATGTTATGATGCGCTATATTTCAATTTGTTGCGTTTGCCATGGTAAAATATATAAAATTTGTGTGGCAATTAACGTATTAAGAAAGCGAGTTCTTTGTAAGTTATTATCGTGGAACCTATTTATATGGAAACAAAAGTCACATGACAAAATGGAAACTTTTTATAGATATTTATAAAATAATTATTTCTACATAAGATCTCCATCGGAGATAAAGCATTATTAATAGTAAAAGATATCCTAAGATTTCTGACCGCGAGTGTACATCCTGCACAACTTGGCACAGATATCTTCATATTTGTTACATATTTTGACACCTTTATGTTGCATAAATATCCACGGTCTGATGATTACATTAAATGCGATAAACGCTGAGCGCGAGTAAAACTTTACGTCACTATAGCCATTACTTTACACGAATCGAGGAAAAGGATATCGTAACGAATATTTTTCTGACGTTTTATCAAGAAAAAACGTGTAATAAGATCTAACGTATGAGGAGTATAATCAGCAAAGCGTTTTATATATCGTTTTTTAAAGAGAATTCACAAGAAGTATTTGATATATATCTTTCTTGTTTTTATTTACAATTAAGCGGCGTAGAAAGGCAACGAAGTAACGCAAGTGAAAGGGTTGTTTGGCTGAAAGAGATCAAAATCATGACAAATCTCCCCTGTATCCTCAGCCAACGATCTTAGACACAGGACACAAGAAGATGGATTGTTGCATCGGCTGACCGCAAAAGAAAGAAAAGGAGCTGTTATTAACACGCGATTACAGAACGCGAATTAATCTTGCGGCTCGTTCGTAACAGCAACACAACGCACCGATGATTATTATATTAAGTCAACGTTTGTATGCAGGGAATCCAATTAGCTGCAACGTCCTATCCTCCCTCTCCTCGGTATAAATTATATGTGTATTAAGGGCAATCAGTCTACCGAGCTGTAGGCTATAGGATAGATGATACAACGTGCGCTAGAGATACAATCGTAGCGTAAAGAAACATGGAAGCTTTATTGCACAGGTGCAACAGACGGGAAAGTATCGCACAAATCCTCTAGCGAAATCCGTTTCGACGCCTCAGCTGATCGTGGGATATCGACCTATGACGTTTCGGTCCCATTCCGGATCAAAATGATCGGCACGTTGCAATAATGATTGATTGAGTTCTGGTAAAGCTGGTCTTTTCGTTTCTAGAAATCAAGCTGACGTTTCGTATTATACTTATTTCTTATATTACTCACTCGACGATTCATTAAAATTCCATCCTTTGCACTTTGATCTAAATACTAGAGCAAATATAGTATTTCACAAAATCTATTTAATTCACGGAATCTTTATTGCAGAGTACAGTTTCTCGTTGTAAAAAAATCGACAGAATACGTAATATGTTAGAAAAAAATTTTCTTGACCGTTCCTCACACAAACTTATAAAAGTAGATCATTTGCCTTTTAAAGAATGAAATATGAAATTGAGAAAACAAAAGGTATATTCCCTATTTATCATCTGTGGATCTTCTCCAAATTTTATCTTCTATGAACATATTTGTTAACTATTTACAAAGATCTACGCCGTTACATTTCACATATATCTGTGAACCTGTGAAAAATGTTTATTAAACTATTTGGGTCTAATGGTTTTCTAATGATAACAATTTTTCAGCTTGTAAAATATTTCATTCGGTGTGAACATTTCCTATAAGTGTGCATCAACGCGTCAAATTTATGAGTGCCAGGCATCAGTTTCACTTTTATTTTAGTTTGTTTGACAGGAAAGAGTTGCAAGACGATAATCTAAACGCATATTGGCACAGTTATATAAAGAGCTAATGAGTGCGTTTTTAATCGATGTCATTATCTCCTTTCGTAACGAGAGTGACTTTAAATACGCAATGTGCCAAAGAAGAGGTAGAGTGTTCACGATATCTTCTGACTTGATTCATTCGTGGTCGATCTACATAGTTTCTTACTTGTAATTCCAACTGAAAAATACGTCTCACGTAATATAGCAGACTCATAAATCTTGGTATTTATATCACGCAATACGTCAATAACGTAATATGAAATTTTTAATGCAATGCTAGAATATAGCGAATATAGCGTTTGATACGAAGCATGAGTCATATTATTTTATTGCAAGACAAACGAAAGCGAGACAATGTACAAATTATTAACGATACGTAAAGCGCCTAATCTATTTCATTAAGTGTGATTTATTAAAAAACAAAATAGTTTCCTTTGCTGTTTCATTGATCGTTGGTTTATTGATATTATTTTAATGGAATATAAAAGCGTGAAATCATAATGAAACACGCTAACGCGAGTCATTTTACGCGAAATTGTTCAAACGGCAAGGGGCAATCGTATTTTATAAATTGACATGCAATAAATAATAAACCAGCATCGCAATCCATGAAATAAATCAAGTCACTGACTTTCTACACGTTCTGTTAAAAAGATAAAAAAACCCGCGTTTTCTTTCTAGCCTTTTCTTACCTCGTGTTCAATAGCGTCTGCAGGAACTGGCGCTCCATCTGAAACAAAGAATAAGTTCTTGTAAGATACAAAAATTATTTATGGCAGAGTAGTTAATTAAGAAATATCGTCATTAAGATAGTATTTATTATACAGATATATATATTATGAATATACAATAAATTGGAGAAAATGTGTGATGTATAAGTTCTCAGGTATCTTGAAGTTTCCGCGGTTTTTGCTATATATTCGACTTGCCCCATGTATATTTGAGGAGTTATACAAACATAGTTGGATATATCCCATAGTGTATTTTTCTTTAAAATGGCGATTAGTTGCTCTTGTTTTATTCAGTAGATATTAAACATCAGCGATAAAAACGAAAAAACAGTACAAGCTAAGAAGTACAATCATAAATTGTATTAACTGGATATTCAAGTTTTGTTACATTTCCCACATTGCCTAATTTATTTCTAGCCGATATTCTCTCTTCCTGCTCGCTTGTTAATTTTAGAAAAAACGTTATAGAAAAATAATTTAGAGAATAGAATTATATCGAATATTCCTTTTAGAATCTTTCAGACATTCAGTCATCTATCTAAATTTTATTGGAATCAGTTAAACACAAAACGAGATGCAATTATCCGACAGGAAGGCTTACCATTATCGTTCGATCATACGCAAATCTGTTGATTAATCCGCTAATAGGCACGATCAGGAAATTACTCATCTAATAAGGGTTAAATTGAATACCGGAATGGCCGTTGATAAATGATCGTCCCCTCGCTGTTCAAGGCATACTGAGGCGCTCCTTGAAATTTTCAATCGAGTAACAACGAAGCTGCCTGAGAATGATAAATGCGACCGGTCCAACGATCTACATAAAGGCCGAAGACGATTATTACCAACACATTGGGACGCATTTTATACAATTTTCATGCCTAAAATTATGCTTGTAACAACAGTTTTTTCACACCTTATAAAATGTTTAAACCTGTCATGATCATAACGCGTTTGCGCGTAACATGCAAATTGCATTCTGGTTTCAGTGTACGCGCAATGTGGTACTACAAGAATAAATTATGGCATAAAAATGAATAAAAGCAAGGAGTTATTAAACGCGTAACAGCAACATTCCTATTTATTGAGACATCTATTAGCCCAGTAGTATATCGCGATACATTAACTGCGCCATTACCGCACTGGTTAATTAGTGTTTCTAAGAAACATTTCAAAAATAGTCGTTTCCATGCCTATGTTACAAATAAAATTCGAAAAGCACATTCTACCACTTTCTTCATTAGACAAATAATAAATTGCTATAGGTAAAGCTTCGAATGGGTCGAGTTAGAAAGGATTAATTAACGCAGACTGTCCGAGCGTGCAGCTACGACAGTTTTCTTTCATCGTTGTCAGGAGAGAAAGTCAATTACTGCGATGACAAGCCACAAACGTTTAGCGATGACGTAGTACGTCTCGGGAGATCTTCGTGGTACGTGTTCAAAGTTAAAACGCCCGAGCAGTTGCTCCCTTGGCTCAACCTGTCAAGTATAGTTTGAAAGACAAGGCGCTTGGATCACCTCGTACATTTCCTACTTACTTGTCGCTCCGCTTTACATTTTCGAACGCGAATGTCTCCGACGAGGCTCACTATTCAAATCAACTTTAAAACAAACTATGCCTACATAGTCAGGCATAATAAACTCCTAATAAACTCCTAATTGATCAAATCCGTTGCATGAAAGAAGAAAGTGCCTCTTGCGACGATAAAGAGACATTAATCGTCGTTTTTGCTTATTACCGTGGCTACGTTAGAATGTAAATCCAGACGTTTAATCAAAGCGGAATAAAAGAAAATTTATTTATTACAATATCGTTTTTTTATATACGGATGGACAATATATTACAACGAATTTTGGCGAACAAAAGAAGACGTGAGAGGCAAATAAGATGAAAAGGCATCATAATTTTACGAAATGGAATTATAATTGACAATAATATTGCCAATATCAATAATATAAATATTACGAATACCTATATACACAAGTATAAAAGTCAAACGTTCTCTCATTCGAAATATAGTGCATTAATTACGGTAGATGTATCGATGCAATACTGTAGCGCAAAACATCGTTACGATTTAAATAAAAAGTTCTCCTCGCGTTAATGTGATCACTCATGTTAAGATAAAGTTAATACATAACAGACTGCAAAATATAATAAATTTATTACATTCTAAAACAAAATATTATCCACTGTATGACTCAGCATGACGCCTGTTATTAATTAATTACACATAATTGGCTTTTATCCTCTTTATTCAGATAAGTTATCATCATATTAATCGGATAGATATCATAACATTATTCAGAAAAAGATTTCTCAAATAAAATTGTTAAATCACAGTGTGTTGGTAGTATTTCACCACACCAATTACAGTCACCGCAACGTAATGCGGCATCGGCCAGTAATTTGTTGGACCGATTCTGTGAAATTCTCGTAATTTATTGCAGTGCGTATCATTGATCGCAACGAAAGATGTATCGCGATTCCTGCGTTTAGAAAGGAATACGCACTGCAAAGAATGTTCATATATTATTAAGTACACTGACAGTTTTAAAGAGTTATTCAAAATATCAACTTAGGACTGTTTACGATTAAATATATAGAAATTAATAATTTATAAAGTACCTTCCTAAATAATAATGGATTAAATAAAGAGAAATATTTTAAAATTATATTTATACGTGTAAAACGTATATGTATGTACATTTAGATGTGACATTCAGTTTCCCGTTGTGCTGACATTATTCCTTCGTACATCTTCCCATGCCCATACCATGGTATAGCTGTGAACTTTAAACATTTAACGTTGTTTCAGCGATACGTACAATAAAATTGCAGTGTTTCATAGTTAGTCAATAATAGGTATGCAATTTTACAGCTGATTAAATTGCTTCGTCAATGATTATCCTAGATATGAATTATTTATCTAGAACATGTCAATGCAAAATAGACTAGGCATTGATATTCATCTATGATTGAAAATTGAGAAAACTTCTACCAGAATATGTATACGTATATAGAACGTCCATAAGAACATTCTAAGTATATCTTTACCTACGAAAGAAATTACATAAAGACAAGGAATTGTTCTTTTGCAATATATGGGAAATGCATAAGGAAGGAAAGTTATAATCACTGTATTAATCATTGTTAGAAATTAATTACATTCATTCGCTTTCAAGCAAGGAATGTAGAACGTACCATCGATTTAACATTCGTATTAGGTTGATAGGTATGAAACATCGGCTCCTAAAAATTTGAAATTGGCAATTCTGAATACCGTACATTGAAGTTCCTTATAAGTTACGTGGAAGTAGAAGAATCATCGTGATATTGAAATAAATCTTCTTATAACTTTAACCTTCCTACTACAACAAAATATTATAACTTCGATATATTCTACTAACAGAAACATTCTTTTATCAGGAATAAAAATGACTTTTAGTTTCCTAACGCATCAACATAGACGCAACGCTCATTCCACTTGAAACGTTAAGAGAAACGCAAGACTCATTCTACTGAAACTCCGAATGACGCGTATTCCATATTAATCGTACTTTATGTTACACGATGACATAGATACCGATCTTTTAACGCATCGATGTACACCTCCACTTTCTAAAGAACTGTTGCCAGCAACATCTTCACGAGGGAACAATCAACAAGGAGATGTCGAAAGATACGTAATGCCCGCACTGTATTCTTGGGTAATAACGTATGCTTGATGCGACACCGCTTTGCTATACATAGAATATTTCGCTTTCATCGCGCGACAGTAGCGGTTATCGAACGCTGATCTGCCTCTTACGCGACCTCGTTCTTCAATGATACTTCTTGAAATCAACAATAATGAGGATGATCCAGACGGGAATCTGTCCGCTCGTGCTGCGCTTTCAACAGTGTTCACGCCATTGTTTCAACTAAGAACCGGAGATGACGTGTTATTATTGTCTATAGCTATCGCAATGAATAAAAGGCTATGTTGTGTGCTTATAATAACTTAATAAGACAAATTGGCTGACCTGGAAATTCGCGTTCTCCTCTTTATTTTATATTCTCACGATCATTGATTAAAGAGGACACCGATTGAAAGAGCATCCTTGCTTGGGATAAAAATATGAAAATTTATATTCATTATTTTTACATATTTTATATTTTCAATGTGTACATACTTTTTGAAAGGAAAGTGCACGTTATTTATACGTAAAATAGAAATTCAAATAATATGAACTATATTACCTTCTGCAAATGCCATAAATTACTTAATACAGCTACTAAAATATTTACGCACATTTACAATTATGTAACAGCCAAGAGATATTTTTCACTTGACACATTAGAATAATTATCTTGTAAAACAGTTTCTGAAATTATAAATATTATACATATATATTAACAGTATATGCATAGTATACACATAATAAGTTTATGTATAAGATCATAAGAAATTAATAGCGGAATAAATTTTGTCAATTTCAATGATCAGTTTCTCAATCGAATTCAATTTATTTCCTTATTTTACAATTAAAAACGAAGTTTCTGTATTTTTGGTCGTAGGATTTGATCGTATATTGTCCAGTCTCTGTAGCAGCTGCAATGAAACTGCACGCGTAAACGCACGTACACGGTACGAATTGATTTGATGGACGAGCAATCAAAGTCGACAGAAAAAATTGCACGCTTACTCGCGGTGTACATCGAAGCGACAACATACCGTTTTCCGTTTCTAGATAACCGGGGCTGCTTTGAAATTGTAATACGCACGCGAACGACATAATCAAATCGCAAATCAGACCGGATTCTTATGACCGCGCGGCACACCACCGACGAGGAAGTGATTACCATCGTTCGAAATACGAACCTCTCTCGTTTCTTTTTTCGCCCTGGGTTGCAATGAGAAAGGACTCAGGATATTACGTACCCAGCTACGAAACCCAAGGAAAATTTGTACCTGAACGATTGGAATTGTGGATTGGGTGCTTCCTACTTTCAGTTCATTTTGAAAAAAAAAAAAAAGAAAAAAGATCGTTAAAAGCCAACGGCGTTCCCGTATTTGCCGCCTGCTGCCTGCCTAACGAGATCTTTGAGAGACCTTCCTGAGTGATATCTCAGCAATATTTTATCTGGCTGGTGAGCGGCGAAACGACCATACCCGCCCCCTTTAAAGTCGCCAACGAGCGATATTCATGTCACGGGATTAATTAATATATCTACTTGCAGTTAGCACATTAAGTAGAAGGCTATTTTTCGAATGAACGTTTCTCTGTATGGATTTGTAATTGGATGTAATTCGATCGTAAAGTTTGTTCAAAATTTTCTTTGTACCAAGGTTTTCTTCTACCTGTTTATAGTTAATAATTGGTAATGAAAATATATCTTTCGATCTTTATTGCAAACGTGTTCGAAAACCGGCCTATCCATGGTGATGAGGCAAGATTATTGAACGAAGGTAGCTGATATGCAAATGTATGCTATAACTTATACATTTTCTCGTATACGTTTTATTGCATCGTTTAAATTTCTACAGTTAAATAAAACGTGTTTGTAGTTATCTGTAGTAAAGAAAAACATGTTTTACACGAAGTAAAACGAAAAATACAAAATAGATATAATTCTTGTTTAATGTCAAAATGTGCTAATAATGAATAGTCAGCGATAATCGCTATTGTTAGAGGCTAAAAGTAAATGTATTAAAATGATACTTTGAGAAAGAGATATATTATTGAGAAAAGAGTAACCTCCTCACTTCAAAGATATAAGATTAGCATCATTTTCTGAGTTAACCATTTGTCTTTTGACGTTAAATTGACACGATGATTAATAACATGATAAATAATCGAATTTCCAATTTCTTTTATCGAAGACAAGAAAATAAAATTGTACATCAGGCACAAGATTATTCGTACCACCAACGAATAATAAAGCAACGTACCTACATACATGGTATACTGCTTTCTTACTTATCGCAAAAATTGACACGTTGCTCTCAATCAAAATCCCTCGCATAAGAAATGGAAAACATGATTTATTATATTCTTTCCCTGTGGTCTTCAAATCCAATCGTTATAATCATGTTCTTATGACCGACTTAGGAAATACGATTTTGCCGCAACAATTATGATTTCCTGCGCTCGAAGGTATGCTCTAACGATATGCGCGTAAATGTTTTGTACAGTAGAATACAGGTTGAACTATAAAGTTGTATCTCCGACGTTGCATTGAATGGTGCCACAAAGAACGATCGAATATGCAATAAAGTAGTTCCATAAAGGAGTTGCTACGTATTTGCTGGAAACGTTGGTCCCATCAATAATCATTAATGAGACAAGCGCTTTATCGACCCTGTATTCCGAATCAACGATTTCGAAATGTAATTTAGTTGTGAACAGAGTCCCGTCTCGAGTGACGAATCTAACGTATTCCATGAACACTGCCAGGCGCGAGGCTACCTCGTTAATTCAAACTATCGTGATCTTCGAGCTTCGCGCAGTTGCAGCGGCGTCCCGAGTAGACGTCACCAACACAAGATGTGGGTAATTGAAAGTACATTGACGATAAAAGAGGCGCGTAACCGTTGTGATAATCTGCATTTATTCACCGAATCGTGGGCGCCGCATCGAGTTTAATTGAACGAGATTCCATTAATCTTCGCCTAAGTAGCAGAGATCTTGTTACTGTTACTATCCACCTTTGGTACTTCTTGTTTATTCGTAGCTACTATATCGAAAGTTCGTATGTTTAAATGTGTTCAAAGCATTGCGCTATTTGGTATGTTACGATTATGTATCGAGGTTACCGATACGTGTATGTATATCTTTTATGATGTTTGAATAGGAGAACTATTTGAGATTTAATATTTCACGTCTCGTGGAACGTGTAACACACTTGATCAATATATTGCGTGAAATTAATAAACGATCGTAATAAATTTGCATATAGTCCGCAATGAGGTTACAATGTTTTTATTATAAACCTGCTTAACATTTAATACATCTATCTAAAATTTTTTATTTTCACGTTGATTAGACGATATACAACTTCGTCTATCTGAACTTGTCGGAGAGGAAACAGTTTATATAATTAGAGTTCACAGAATAGAAAATCACGTTCAGAGAAATAAATTCAACCAGCAAAAATGCAATTCATCTGGCATTAACTAAAATTTCGTTTTAATATATGGAGTTCTTTCATATTTGCGATTCTTCGGGTTTTGCAACGAACAAAGCATAACATACTGTTGATATACAATAACGCGATTAAAACCCAAAGAATCATAAATACGTCATCGAATACATACTTCGTAACAAATTCCTGCCTCTTTCACGCGGTTGACAAGTAACGTTAGAAGAAAATCAAATGGATACTATTAACGCTGCAAACTGGCAAATTCGAACTTCGTAGAAACGATATTTCCTAGAGTTCGGTTAGAACAATGGCAAGAAGAACCGCAGAAAGGAAGGCGCATCGATGCGCAACATTAACAGGCCGCGCACGGTATCATGGGAATCACTTGCCACGGAACGTGGGAGTTTGCAGGAGCCACACCTTGTTCGTCGAAGAATCGTATTGAAAAGGACGTTTCGTGAAAAGGCTAGGGGAGAAGAGAGGGGAAAGAGACAGGCGGAACAGGAGGGACGGAGAAAGAATCTCGTCCCTCGAAAATATTTCTCGAGAGTGAAAGCATCCGGCTCGGCCACGGCTCGACACACAGCATCTCGACACAGCACCTCCGGCCACGTATCGTCAGCGTGCAACGCGAGGTAGCGATCGTCTCCTAGGGATCGTGACGACTTAAACTTTCGTTTAATTTATCATGGCGTGCGCGGGGGTCCAATCAAGAACTTTCTCTTGAAGGGAAAAATCCAGCCGATCGTACTTCGCCTCTTTCACTACTCGGCGTCTTCTCTCTGTATCTTTCATTGCTTTCATCCGGAAACAGCCGCGGAACGTTTCTACGACGTTATTAACGATACTCGTGGAAGCGGAAAACCTAATATGTACTTTTTCGACAAGTAAACATGATACTTAGTGACGTAAAGTCTTCCGAAGTAAATGCTAAAGACGATTTGTAATACTACAAGCTTTATGTTGATATGTATCACTGGGTATAGTAGATTATTATTTAACGAATTATTCGATACAATTGAACATCCTTATGATTCAATAATTGAAAAAAATGATTTTGTATTAATCAATTTACTTTAGAACCCTGATTTACTTAAACACTTCCGGATATAATATTATTAAAAATTATAAAGTAAATGAAAAGATCTATTTATTCCGGGTATTGTCCTTAACTCATGACAGTAAAAAGTTAAATAAACCATAAATATGCTAAGTTCATAAAAAAATCTGATATTTATGCATAGCCCATATACGCATAGCTTACAACTGTTGTATGTTAATAACAGCTGCGAGCAAAGTAATTTATATAATACCATTTGCCGTGAAATCATCAGTTATTCTTTAGTACAGCAAAATGTAGCCCTGCAGACACAGTTCTGTTCCTTGTTCAATGATTTATGATAACCAACATGGATTATATTTCATATACGTCCACATAAACAACGAACGACAATTTAGTCGGAAAGAGGAAACACGCAGATAAAACTAATCGTTTGTTTTCAATTTAGTAATAGCCAGATACTTTCGATACGATAATAAATTTAATTTTCTCTGTTACATACGTAGTTTCCTGGCTATTATGCAGAATGCTATGTGTATTAAATAAATAAAATTTATGTTTCTCCACTAACTACAATAAGTGCTTTAATGGATTAAAACATAATCAGAATATCTCAAACATCGTTGTATCTGAATATTAATAAATGTTACTGTATCTATGGCAAGTTAATAGACAGATGCACAATACTAGAATCATGCACCCGTAATAAACAAGAAGTGCATGCACCAGTTTTTGATTACCTAGCAATTTTCTCGGTGCACTCAAATTTGAAATCTGATAAATCGAGCAGATTACATCTACGTTCATGCGCTCATAATTCCTCAAACATCGCCGGTTATCCTACGATCAGATGCACCCGGCTTCCGTATCCTTATATGGAGAACAGATCACGATCGATAGGTTGGATAAACGACTTGCAAGGGCTCGCGATCAAGATTTGCCGGTTTCGCAAATTGATTTACAAATAGATTAATAGAACTCCAAATTGCGGAAGCGACTTGTCACATAAGAAACACTTTAATTTCAGTTTTAGAGTTAATAGAGGAAACTTTTCAATTGGTACTTTCGATTCTTGCAAATAATATAAATAATATTCTATAATAAAAAGTATATGGAAGTGCGGAGTTAATAGTATTTCTATTACGGACATTTAATTATAGATATTTAATTATTCTAATTGCTATGATAATATAATTTTTGCGATTTTTAAATATTCTACAGTTTTTATTTCATCTTAAATTTAATAAAAAGATATCTAACACGATTTAACTATTCTACTACATCTTCAAATACTTGTCTCAAAATAATATTTATGATTTTCACGTATTCTACATTTTCTATTTTATTTCAAACTTAAAAAAACAAAGGATTATAGTATTTTATTATAATAGGCGGATAACTTTCTTTGTTAAGGTAATAAATATAAAATGTACAATAAATGTATCCTTACATGCATAGGTACTTGTAAACAACAGGAAACATTGATGACGATGAATACTGAATATGATGTTAAATAGTTATGTTATGAAGGAATCATCAAGCTTAAATATGTATAATATAGACTAATTAGTCGCATTAAAAAGATAGGCGTTACATATAGGCGGCGTTCGTATAGGTGTTAATTCGACTTAAATCGCATATTCAAAACTTCTATCATCGATTCATATTAGACTAAAATATCTTTGAATACTGATGAAGTTGAAAAACTCGTTTCACGCACACACGCTTGTTTAAGATTCGTGTGAAATCGTGTTGCTCGTATATTTTATTTAATAACGCAGAATCATATACAAAGCTTGCACAGAAGTAGATCAATTATGAGATGAAAGTAACACGAAATCGATTGTAGAATATCGTGTTCGGTGATCGGTGATGTTTCGCTTGCTCTCTTTGTCGTTGAGGGAGATTGGCCTTGGCATTACCAGAGTTAATTCCTAGTACTTTCAGTATCAATTGCTCTTATTCCATGTCACTTTCACCATCAGAATTATAAACAAGTTTATTTCATCGTTTGGAAAATCTCACGAATGTCTTCATATTTTAAACGAATATTTATTTAATCATGAATTACGAAGTGTAATCTGATAATTATATTTTTAGTAACGTTATGCATCTAGTAAATTATAATTCTAGTTTCTTTCAATTTATGTAATTCAATTTCAATCGTCAATAAATAAATCGATAATATATTTATACGTCCCAGGTTATTTAGCGGCGAGTTATGAATATTAGTTTAGATTGAGCAGTCGAGTACGGAAAAGCGAAGTTCCCTTGTACTTTTGCAAGGAAACTGTGAAATACAAGAATCTTGCGACACTTTCTCTCTAATTAAAGAGCAGGCTAACTTGTCACGCGAGCTATTGATTGCGATTTGGCTTTTTACTGTTAATTTATTGAGGAACATGGACATCAAGTATTACCTTATCAAACGAAATATTTCATTGCATTCATTATTGATTCTAATAACAATCTTTCACGACATTAAAAGCCCACGTTTGATCATTATAGCTTTAATTAGATATTAGATAACTAGAGCAGAACTAAGTGTATTTAATCTTACCGATCATTATATAAGTAACGAAAGTGTCGGATATGCTCCCTTATAAACGAAGATGTTAAAAATCAGATATAGATATGATCATAGATTTAATTTTTTTAATTAATACATTTATTGAGCATAAATTAAGTTAGATTTATAAATTATTAACCGATACGTAAAAAGGTTAACTTTCTACATAATTTCATGTTTCAATTTATCTATTAATTAATACTTTATACATCATTCATTTATTTACAAGTGTTATACCTGTTACACAGTGACGAATTCAGCTATACGAGAAATTTTACATATTTCCCTTTTTTTTTTTTATATAACATAAGATTTAAAACTTCTGTCCTTCTACTTTGAAACAGAAATTAAATTAAACTGAACGATCCATGTTCTATACTTCTATTTTAATAATAATATAACTATTAAATATGCGATGCACATAAAAAATCCTTCTTACATTACATTTATATCTCAGGAAATTAACCTAACGTTAGCACCGCTTGGTTAGCGTTCAGCACAAAAACCACATAGTTATAATTACAAAAGTGAAAACGCTTTCGTTGCTTTACCATAGACACATATGGTTAGACTATATTAGCGTTATTCTTGAGGGATAGATTTCAAAGCAGCTGCCTGGCACACTACCGCAATTTATCACCGAATGGAGATTGACGCCCGTAGAGATTGGTTCGATACAAAGCATCGCCGCAAGTATATACGATCGGTATAATTTTCTAGGAGAACAGTAGAATCTTACAAGAGTCATGATGTTCGTATGACTTTCTCTCCATGCCGTAAGGTGTCTAACTTCCTGGTAACGAACGACCGAGTTATGACAAACGGATTGAATACGATCACGGGGATTCTCAATCTTCTAAATAGTTTTTCTCTCAAGATCATTGGAGATACGATGACTCGAAATTTAAACTTCAAATTATCTCGATACCTATCGGGAACGATCATTACGGGTGATTTCAAACGATTGCTCAGTCATCGATCTAGAGATAGTTTCGATCATGTATTATCTTGAGAAGTTGATACTGTTGAACCTTCTCAGTACACTAGGAAATTGCTTATTTGCTTAGCTGTCTGTTACGTGAGATATGATTCTTTCGGTAGATAATATAACAGTTATAATTAGACTGCAAATATTTATGCATTTATGGAAAGTTTAAAATACAAAAATGCATAGAATGATGAACACAGATTGAACGTATGATGTACAAAAATATCGTATTATAACGATATTTATCTGTGTGTTTCATTTCTTCGATTGTATCAGAATGGAAATTTGCATAAGCATCCGTAGTTTAGTTCTACTTCGGAATCTGTCACGCATTTGATGAGTCAATAAAATGGTAACTCACGTACAACGTTTAGTACGTGTTATTTAGTACGTGTTAATTTAATTATTTGTTAATTAGTAAATCTTCATTTAACGAATGTTAGAGTTAAAATTAAAATAAGAGCAAATACGAATCAGTTGAAAGAAGAGCACAGCATCCTTGTTACCATTTTCTTGCTGCAGAGCCATGACATCTAGAACACTTCGATCGTTGGTGCAAGGACGTTCCGATCATTAAGATTCTGTGACAACCAATTAGTCTAGCATATTTATTTTTCTCACGATGATTTCATCCTTTACGATGAGATTACAAACACAGAGATATCTAAGTTAGTAGAACAAACCATTACAGAGTATTTTGTTCCTAATGAAACGACGAAGCTTAATCATTATACAGAACATAATCAGGGATCAAGATATACATCCCTGCCAATAAAAAGATATTTTTAATCAGTAGTCTTTCTAACATCTTATCATTTTATAAGGATGTCAACGCGTAACTTTCAAGTGCCAGAGAAAGAACTGCAATAATTCCTTTCCTCGATCACTCAGAATTGACATATTGCGTTTCTTACTTATGACAGATATTTTCATATCGACGTGAAATAAGTCGCCAACAGTGCTACATCGCCTTATTTATGACTTGTCAACACGTAATTCTTTGACTGATTTATAACGCGTGGCTATCCTGTTTTACAAGGCGGCAACGAATAAAAGAAGTCACAGGTATCTCGTTCCTAGATACAATGATCGCAAGACTTCTTTCAGGTGCTCGCTCCGGGTGTCCAATCTTTGTCGAAGTACCGTTTGCCATTAATGCAATGCACGTGTTTAACGGTAGCGAAACGATTTAGTTATTTGTCATGCCTGCCGGCTTTATTGTAACAACCTGTACCTAGCTTGCTGGCTCGACCATAGAAGCTGACAACCGGAGGGCGATACTGGTTTCCAGATTAGAAGTTCAATGGTCAGCGACCACTATACCTAGATAACATTAGGGTTCGTGTGCTCTAATTCTTTGGGCAACTACCAACACGAACGACCATCCCACGCGATAGAAAGTGAACTGACCGATAATCAGTCATTTTCTTTATTACGCCGTGCGCACTTGTAAATGTCAGACGACCGATCTTGATTGGCATTGTGCATGGCCATGTGGTACGATGGAATAGTCAGGAAAAATGCGCACAAGTATCGCGATGGTGTGAAGCAACAGCAAACAATATGAGACGAGCAATCAGTCATCCATTTAGAAACTTAAGCAAAATGAAAAATTGACACGGACAAAGGGATAAAAAGTGAATGTAGCATTGTGTATCGAAGGAGAAGAAATCTAGGTAATTGCATCAGTAAACGTAATTCAATAGAAAAGCAAACATGTAATAGTAAATATTAATGAAATTACAAATCTTAATCATTTTTCATTATTATTTTTATTTATCTATTTAGAATTATATATTTATTTATCACATTTATTTATCTATTTAGAATAAATAACGAGAAGGATGACTCTATACCGTAGATTTTATAGAAAATCGCATCACATATATAACCGAATCAAACCCACAGAGATTTTGTCGAAGACATAAGAATTTCCAATCTTATAAAATTTCAATCACGCACAATATTTTCATGAAAGTTTTCAGTGGTAAATGTTCAAATACTTTCATGTGCGTTTCTATGTTTTAAGTACCATTTCAAATTCATATCTTACTTGCTCAAAAAATCATAGAATGAAATACAACAAATAGAAACTACAATACTGTCAAAAAAGTAGTTTAATTTATAGTCTAATATAAAGTCCTCGAGGTTTCAAAACGAAAAGGGGTATACATTGAAAACGATAGCAACGAAGCTTTCGTAATTATATGAGTATTGCATTGTCATCTTTCCTCATAAATTCTAATAATTTATACCTAACATTTATATCTTCCTGTACGAAACTCCAGGCGTTAACAGGGTTTCTCATTAACACGTGGTTACACGTGACCACCAAAAAGAAATACAACACCTAGCCTCGTGTCAACAAATGGGTGCAGCTGACAGACAATCTTATTCGTTGAAGTTGAATGATCGGCGTAGGTGGTGCATTGTAGCTACTTGATAGGTGGGCGCCAAAGAATGTGCGAGTGCATAAGAGTGCGTGAGCGTTTCTATCGTTTCTTACTGCAGAATAATGTATGCAGTATGCGTGCCAAGGCTCACGAGTCACGCGTGATTCCTACGATCACGTGATGATTCCAACGGCTGATCATCGTTCCAAACCATTCATGCTCAACCTCGCACATCATGATTTATTAAATATCTGTCTTTAGCGCTATGGCTAGTTTTGCATGAACATAACTTTCATATGAAAGATCAACAAAATATGTAGATTGTAAATAGTCTGAGAATAAATAACTTTTCCAAAGTGAATTGCTGTAAATTTTGTTGAAAATTGAATACCACTGTACTGTATCATTTCACTCTTGCAGATATCAGTATTTCGTTTCATATATGTATATTAGTTGTTTAAAATTAATTTCGCCAAGTCATATAATTAATAACAAAATGATACATGCCAAAAATAAACGAGTGCCCAGATACTTCTGACTGGTAACGTAACTATGTACATCATGAATTAATAACTATCACTTACACAACGACGTTACTATCCGCGTCGCCAGTTGCCATGATATTAAACCATATATTTTCGACGGAGTTCCCATCGTCCTTGTCGATTCTTCGGTGAAACAGATGAAAATAATTTTCACGATTTTTACCGTTCATGATACTGTACTGAACGCGTTGGCCCGAAGGTTCGTACACTTCGCTGTTTTTAGTCAAGTTAATAATTCAGTACGAGAGATACGATCTTTTATTACACGAGAACATTAACATTGCTAGAGGTCTTTCCCGGATGTAATCTTTTACCTATTGGTTTATTTCTCATTCAATAAAATTCAAGCAGTACCAAGGACGTTATTCCGGTACAAATTGCAAAGCATGAATCTCCGGTTCACGAGCTTATTAATATTAGTCTACTTTCTTACACGTCGATCGAAAGCGAGCAATTTGTTCGTTCGGCATCAATCACTCTGGCATCGGGACAAAGCGGTTTCCGCAATGCTTTTGCTATACTGCTTTGAACAATATCGAGAGTGTTAAACATTCGTACGTTCGCCATTGTGGGCCTCGCTGCACGGTATATATGCAAATTTGCAGAAAACCGGTCGCGATTTGCAACACGTCAGGCTTGTCATTATTTAAGGAATAATATTGCAATAACAAAGGTATCTGTCAGCATTGCTGTTTCGTTCTTTCTCCGTGTCGAAGTGATTTTTCAGTTCTTTAAGTTTTTACATGTTCGATAAATTACACGCGTCGTTGGTGATAAAGGAACTTGCTAATTTCCATCGTTCTTTCAGTTCTTTGTCGTACTCATGTTGCTTACACGACTGAGTTATACAAAGTGTATCATTTGATTTTAAAATATCAAAGGATTGAAAAATTGTTTCTACAATCCTGTCGTATGACCTACATACATGGCTTGGACGCATTAATGTTTTGCATTTTGTATTGTAAAAGAATATGTAGGTACAGAATTTCTCTCGTGTACTATTTTAAAACACGTCGTGTTGAATAACTATACACGTGTATTTCATATTTATTCATTTTATGTCTATAATATTTCGTTAACGAATAATATTGCAGCAGGCTTTTCATTAAGAATTTAATTTATATTAACCTGTCCTTTTTATAGTAGTAATTAATGATGGATTTCATTATTCTTGGAAGTAAACAAATTGCAAAGCCAAGTAGTGTACAATTAAGGGGAGTAAGTAGAATGAAAATTGTCATCGCTGACAATATATTATCATAAGATATTAAGGTTCCTTCTCTGTATTTTATAAAGAATATAAAAAGCTTTTTCTTGTATATAATATAGTTATTCAACATATTTTAATAAAGTAAGCAATGTACAAGTGATAAGTGAATGAATAACACTCATTTCTCACTTGCTTGAAAATACCACTTATTGACATGAACGTAATGTCGTGTAACTCATATTTCAAAGTGTATTTGCAATTACATTGCTTTTAACATTATGCTTTCGAGAAATAATCACTGTATCGAATGACTTAAGAGACTGATGTTATAATATCTATATATTTATCCTTACGTTGTACTACTATTTTCAATTCTGATACTCCTTGAAATTAATTATTATCAATGAAAACTAGATTTTTCTACGTAACTGCACAAACCAATTGATCAGAAAATATATTTAATCGTACAAGCACTTTTATACAAATAATTTTTTCATATATAGAGTCTCCTATTAACTTTGTTCGTTTCAAGTATCTCCATTTTGTTTCCAATATTGTCCTTAATTAAAGTATCGTATCTACCATATCAAAACTCAAGAAAATTGAAATTTCATATTCTATTATGACATCTTTGGCCTTTTTTTTAGAATTTATAATATCTTTACTCGCAATAATTTCATAACTATGATATATGAACCTGTTTCTCGCTAGCATTCCAATATAGTGAATGATCGTACTGGTAATTGGAAGACATAAATAGTATATGTATGAGACTATCATAGCACGTGGTAGTCATGGATACGTAAACTATGTAGAATAAGGAAGAGCATTGGAGAAATGTTAAAAAGTGTATGATTTACACTACCGTTACTTAATATTTATCGATAGGGACTTATATAATTTATTTTTCTTTCGTCGATTAATTAATGCATTAAAATCTAATTTATTAAATGTATCCTCGCTCGTAGACTTCATTTGTCGATTAAATCGATTTGCATTAAAGTTGGGCGAAAATAAGCTAATTTGTCTTGCGTAACTTAATTAGATGATAGTCTACCAGTGGTCTTGTTTCCGTTTTATCTTTTCATCGCGCGACGTATACCTTGTTTCGAACAACGCGCACGGCGCAAATTAATGCACTTTCACAGCGTTCACGGTGTGAGCTTTCTGCGTGAAGTAGAAAGTCCGTAATCACTCGAAACAATCGCGAGATTGTGTGCCATCAGATACGGCGATATTTGACAAACGAGCTGCCAAAATTAACGGCAAAACAAGCATCGATCGATGCTGGTAATCAATTTCGAATCGGATCGGAGCTGTTGAAAGTCTCCAAAAAGACCTCTACTAGATATAAACGTCTATTACATTCCTCAAATAACGATAAGATCGCGCAATTCGTGTTAAAGTAGTTGCCCGTATAGATTGGATTTTAGAGAATGCGTTAAGTATCGGCTATCGGATATCTTAAAAGTACCGTAATATTTTTCTACAGCTGTTTGATCATAAATCAGTTCCAATAGTTATGCAAGGTGGTGTATTAGAGTTATCTTATCTGCTATCTGGAAAATAGAAAAGAAAGGTACGGCTTAAAATTGTCATTAATGCTAATGATTACATTTTAATTCCTCCATACTTGGAGTAACAAATACTATCAAAATATTTTAACTTTCATTAAATAGAAATATGAACGTATTGTCTGTATAGTACGTATAAAATTAAGCAATAATAAATTTTATTAAGCGAGAACTATTTAAGACGAGATTGCGATCGCAATTTAAATATATTCAAAATAATTTGAAATCGCTGCAATGGGAAAAAAATGTTGTATCCAATATAGTTTCAGAGATTTCACAGTTCTGTTTTAAACCTAAGAAAGTTTCAGTGAAGAACAAAACTTATATATTCCGATACATATGCGTCTCAAAAAAGGATCTTAAAAAGTCTTGGTGAAAGCGAACGAAAAATGATCTGATTACCCTGTGAAAGAGACCGATCGTGGCGAACACTTTCCTTTGCATCGTTGTATAAGTATATGCATATGCGTCTCGTTCTCAATTATACGTTAGCAGCGTGAAAGAGCCTTTCTTCCTAGGGGGCAGCAAATAACGAACCCGATTTTAATCGGTCCTTATTAGCACATCTTTCCGGGTCTCCTAACTTCTGTCTTCAGTTTGATCGTTTTAGAAGATATATCCGTCACCTATGAACCGTGAATTTTCCTCGTTCCGCCTTATTGTGTGTCCATTTTTAATACCCACGGGTTTCCTGTTTTCTCGAACTATGATTATCTACCGCCCAATATACATTGCAACAGGCATCGATGATAAATCTACAGTAACTCACGAAAGTATCTCTTCCGTATATAAGATATGTATGTATATATTGCGTGTTTAAAAAATTTGTTTGAAGATTTTCATTATTACTGTAAATTAAATTAAATTATCGCGATTATATTGGTAAAATTTGAAAGAAATATGAAAATGTTTCTAAAAGTCACAAGATATTTACCGCAAACGTATACTTATGTGAACAGTCGTGTTAAATGTACATAATAAACGTATATAATGTAAAAATTAAATTTTTACTCCTTTGATATCGAGGCTTTCTAAAATAATGGATAACTGACTGTAATGTATTTTACAATGAATATTTTCTAACTTTTTCTATGTTCACTTTCGGATTTGTTTCAGACTTTACCAATAGAATCATGATTATCATATTTCATCGTAGTCTTAATGCAATTTTTAAACGTTTTGTATAACACACATACCTAATAGATTAGACAGATTAAAGATTTCTCTAAGTGTGCAAAAATGTGCAAATACTTTCTTGAGTACACTGTATATGTACATCGATCGAGATCACGTGTTTAACGAGAACCGCATAAAATTTCGTTTTTCTCTTGTATAACGCAGCAAAAAATCGAGATCAGTGACTTTCACGATGAATGAGCGCCGGTCACCGAGCTAACATTGGATGGGACGTAAGAAATTCTCCAGGGTCCACGACCTGGACGAGTTGCCCGTGCATCTTTCATGGCCAAGGTGACCAGTGTCGTGGTTAGCTGGCTGATCGATTCTCTTCGTTACAGAGTAAGCTGCGTGTTCGTTTATGACAGCAATAAAATATCCGAGTCACTTTCACGCATCGATTCGGTAAATGCGAGTCCTCGAGAGTGTCGATGCGCTGAAATACAGCCTCGTTCAAAGTCGCAAGGAAAGATGCCATAGAAACCGGCAAAGTACTTCCCGTTTCGTATAAACTTTCCTACACCATTTTCGCCCAGATTCTTGCCAATCGTTTAACAACTTCCTTGAAATCGCCGCGATCGAAATATGTGGCCGCTTAACTGCAGCTCGATACGGCGAAAACTAAGTGCGTCCAACGTGTTTCGCTAACACGATAATAACAGTAATAAATTAGAAATTAGCGTTCCGAGGAAAAGATGTAACTAAATTAATGAGTCTGTAAAAAATACGAGTCGACTCGGAGATAAGGTTAATAGGAAATATTGGAACGAAAGAATGGAAGAAACAATCGTTTAAAATAGTAGCTCTTAACCAGGATTGAGCATTATCGAAATAAATTATTTATTATTATATTATTCGGATAGTTATTCAAGCAAAATGTTTATTTTATTTGTAACTTTCTTTGTGAATGAATCTTAAGTAACATTATTTAAATAATAATGTATTTGAAAAGTAAATTCCTTTAATATTAGGTAATTGTTTTAATTATATACGAATGTATTATATCCATTATGTATATTATAAATTATCTATATTATATTATATATGTTATAAATATATATCTATAATACACGGCATTTATACCCTAAAATTCTAATGCAATGATTTAAAAACATTTCTTTTAGTACGTTTTAATTTTCGCATTACTTAATGCGATTAAATATTCCAGTATGCAATTATTTCTAAAGTGAATATTTCATACGAATATTCGAAAACAGCTTTAAATATTCAAATAAATTTACCCGTTATTTTATTTCGTATAATTGTTTGACCTTTTTATCTACCATTTTCGTTGGAAAGAAAAAGTGCCCAACCCTGTTCTTGACCACAGCCGCTTCACGATTCAATCGATCTTGGCACTGACATCATCTACCGGCATCAAACGACTCACAATTGCAAGCAGTTTTCCATCAACGATCTTCAACTTCAACTGTCCTGAATAAGAAGGATGCTCGCGAATGAATAATTCTCCGACCAGAAGAACGAAAAATGTACAACTTCGCTCGAGGCTTGGAGAAAGTGGTCGGTTCGAGTTCGTGGTTCTCTCGGAGCTCATCCAAGTCGTTCGTAACTGGTAATCGAAGAACTGCGACTGTACACATACGTGGCATGGATTCATCATCGGCCCTCGTTTCGTCCCTCGACTTCTGTCCGCGATGATCTATGATCGAGCGTTCGCGAATCGCAACCAGGATGGATACGCGCTCGTATATGAATATTCATCGCTCATTCCGCTGGATAAATTGCGATGCGCTGATCGCCGAGGGTCGCAAACCTGTTAATTGCGGACCAATGACTTTGAATATTGATACGCATCGCTGCGTCGTGCTGGAATTATTTCACCTATGATTGGAATGTAGATATGTTTGCTGCTGTTGTGTTTCCGAAAATCGTACTCGGCTTTGGCGATCGTTACAATTGTCAAAGTAAATATGAAGTTATTATTGCTATGACGTACAGCGGTCTGTATACGTTGAAACATTTTGAAATATTTATACCAACATAAATATTTGTGCACTGTGGTTAATCTATAGTCAGTAGTTACTAAACAAATATTTGAATATTTTTAATGACAAATGTTTGACGTTTATTGATAAATATCCTGTTATATCTCATTAACTCTTTTTACTCAGAAAGGGAGAATAATACAATATTTATTGCTTTTTTTAATTTTTGCAGTGAGATGTTCAAATAGATTTTCTCCAAAGGCAAAAAATTATACATTTCAATGTGGAATTGTATTGTATAGTAAAACTGTATGATGAAATGTATACATAATTACAATATGTGACAAAATAATGGTGTTATAATTCATTAAGGACTCGTTCACAAGATAATTCAATTTACTTTAAAATATACATAATGTTTAAGATACACACAAATCAACTGATCAATCAGCAGATTAATTTGAGCTTTAGTCTAAATACGTTGACGTAAGTCGATCTAACTAAATCTCAAAAGAGTTAATGACAGCGTAATTGAAATCGCTATCGATCGACATGCTGATGTAGCTTTGAACCAAAGAGTGAGATGTTGGTCTTTCTTATTCCACCGGATTTAGATAATCTAGATCTAGATCTAGATCTGCAATCAAGTGTACCAACCTATCGTATTAAAATGTTTTGCTCCTTGATAGGATATACGCTTATCGAGCGAAAAATTTCGCCGCAATACTTCCTATCAAATAACAAATATACTACAATTCAAAATATACGAACACTTGCTCTTTTCCGGTAGAATGTAATTTGGTAAGAAAATGACAGAAAATTATAATTGAGAGATAAAAAAGCTCAGAACGATTTTATTCTTTATTAGAACTATCGTAGAATTTTATGATATAATTTGCAAGTTCCACGTGTTTTTCTGTTTACAATCCATAGGCGTATCATTACTCGTTATACAACAGTTATATATCTTTTTCTAAAATCATTGGAAAATGTTTCCAAGCATGCAAATTGCATTACTCATGAGAAATATCGAACGTAACACAGGAATTGAAATTTGCTATTGCGCTTTCATAGACACGCTTAACTTCCCGCTCCACTTTCTCTTATTACAATAGAACCTTTAGGTTCTTTATACCTTCCTAATTTCCGAGACAGATTGGTATTTGCTACAGCTATCAATCGTAGTTATGTATTTCACAATGATCGGTTCTACGTAAGTCTTTTTCTTCTCTATCGATTTCCGGAACGACACTTTTATTAATTCCTTTATAGTATCCACAAATCACGTTATTCTTGGCACGGATCTTTCCCAACGAAGGTTTCTTCCTTTCCCTATTAACGTGTCTCTCGTGCCACAAAAGTGATATCTCGCATACTGACCGCTACAAATCACGTGTCCTAACGCAGCAACCAGCTAAAGAATGTTTCCCATTTCAGCTGGACGTTACGATTGCATAGACGAGTACGCGGATATTACTAGTAGAGAAAGGACGCGTTAGCTTCTGTCACTTACCTTACTTGTTTCTACAGGAAAACTCAATGAGCTACAAAGAGATTAATCACTTACGGAAACGTCATTGATCTATCTGACATGAAAATTATTTAGCAAACTGAATCTATAATGCATAATTCTGTCAAAGTTATTACATAGAAGATAGATCCGTGTTTTGACAAACGTCTACTAACCTTGACAGAAAACTGAATAAGGTACTATTACAAACTAAACAAGTTACATACTACAAAATATGGTATTACAGATATGGTAGATCTGCTCTACTGACGACACAAAATTTAAAGATCCGTTATTTTTGTTTTGCTCTAAAAAATTATAGGGGAATGGAGAAATACTAATAACAAGGCTGAGTATCCTCTTTCCTTGCAAAAGATATTTTCCCCTTAAGAATGAAACTAAGAGAATATCGATTTAACACTTTTTAGTATGTACTGCTATACATATTAGAAGAGATCGATTGCACAAAACTATACTGTAGATGTATGGAGGAAAACGAACACGAAGTATTGTCCAATAGAATATTAATTTAAATTATGCTACAGCTCAATTGCGATTACTCATTATCACGTTTCAACGCAACGATGATCATGAAATTGAATCCACTATTGTAAGTTCGACCCTAATTGGATTTCAACGGATCGTGAACATTGCCATCGATCAAAAGCTATCGAAATCTTTAGTCCTACAACGTTCACTCTACTACTCTTCGATAATAAGGTAATATATGACTTTTATAAATGATAATGATACTTCCCATCCATACCACGTTGTCTTATATAGATACTTTTATTCAGGTCGTAACATGATTACGCATACTTGTTTCTTTCATCATATTGCTCTAATTCTGATTAACTATTTCTAACATATTTAAACGATATATATAAATATTATTTCTGCAGGCATTGTTAGCAGGCAATAGGTAAATATTAAAGGCATATATATTAAAGATCGATAGTATATTATAGCGTTAGTAAACTTTAAAGGAAATTAACTAATTTTTTAAACACATTTAAAAACGCCACAGAGATGTACAATTTACTTTACAAATAGTTATGTAGATAGTTCATACGTATAAAAAATAATCTTTTCCTCGAGAAGTGAAATACAGTAAGCTGATAAACGATAGGTGGAAAACAGATGATAAATTACTATTGCAGAATACAGCATCCGAAACAGTTAGGCGACTTCTCCGTTTCGGTGTTGTCCGAACGTGTCGTTCGGAAAGGTGAGCAATACTAGACAAAGTAGCCGTTACAAATAACGCGTCCTTATTTACTTGGTTTGACCAGCGGGAGAATGTCTCACCTGCCATTTTCGTCGGCCGATCGAACGGTCTGGTCGAGCTCGCGAACGTGCATCTGATCCTGACATAAGCCGTGCAAGGAGGTCGGCGAAAGAGACACCAGCGGCGACGTTACTTCACCAGATCAGATCGCTTAAAAGGTGCGAGATATGAGGAACTCGCTTTACCCGGCATCCGTAGAAACCTCGGCGTCCGCCAGTCTTTCCTACCCCCTTTACCAGTTCCTTTTTCTCCTTTTTCTTCCCATAGCTCGCGACAGAAGCGTCCACACAACCTGCTCTAGCCATGTTTCCTACCGCCTTATCTATTTGCATGCGAGACAAGCAGCAAAGATTTAAAACAGAAGTAAACAGCAAAACAAAACATCTCTTATATACATACATACATATACATAGCTATATCCAAATATGTTACAATTTTTTTAATATTATTTAGTATTAACTTTTATCAAACATGTTTGTAATATTAGTTGAGTCCAATGATCGCTTATTTATTTTGCGATTTTTATTTTTATCATTTAGAATAGGTAGATCATAAATTTGCATAAGTTTCTTTAGCAAACATTGGAAATATAGAAATCTCGAGCGAGAGATTTCATATTGTTCATTGTCATCCAAAAATAATTTAGTAAGAGAGAATGCAAATGTAGAACTATGAATTGTTGAAAACTATAATCAGAAAAATGGAAAAAAGTAAGCTGGAAGATGTAATTCTCATTTTACATAGCTATTACTATACTTTCAAACTGAGAAACTACACTCGAAACAGATTTAACCTAAAATTTACGTAGAATGTTGCTGATAACATATCCTAGGAAATGAGAAGGTAAGAAGAAAAAGTCGAATAACGAAAAGTGAAAGCTTGGATAATTGGTTAAATAATCCGAAAATTATCTGTAACGTTGTCGAAATCAAAATTTCACGCGATTAACGCCGAAGTTAGTCATGCCCGCGCGAGGCAGAGAAAGGACAGAAGCGCGCACCTACTGAGAATTAGCCTGAGAGCGATTTCGTGGACGTTGTGAGTGATTTTGCAAAAGTGCAGACGCTGAAACGTGCGTCGAATGAATGTCGCACGAGCGCACCCACGATTGGCACATGTTAAGCTCGTTAGCCTGGCATTCGGTTGCCTCTCGGAATTGCTCCTAGTGGCAATTACGAGGTGTTGTGTCTTTCGAAAGTATGCACAATTAGGGAATCGGTGGAACAAAGGCAAAGAGGCATCAAGATCTCGAGAATTTCTATTATTTAAATAAGTGCTCACTTTTGCGAATTAATTCCTGAACACTGTAACAAGTTCACTATTGGAATCTTTCTCAACCTATATGTTGTTTCTGTGTATCATTGATCAACCTAATGAAAGGAGGTCGTTAGTCTAATTAAACGTGTGATTAATGAATTGTCAATTTTAAGTATTGGTTGAAGTACATCTATGTAAAAGGCAATAGAACGATACTTAATTATTTATTCCGCACAGTGTATTGGTAACTGTATTAGAAGCGATTATGACAAACTTGGCGTTCAGTAATGAAAACATTTCCAGTAAAATTACTCAGCCTAAACATAGACATGTTTCGTGTGAAAAACTAAGATTATTACGACAATAAAGATCATCGAGAAAGGCTTGTTATTAGAAAATTCTTCGCTGGCTGCGTTCGTTCTCCTTTTATGATCAAAACGAACCTCTACAGAGAAAACCGGAAAAGCGAAAGGAACCATTGCAACGGCCTGAAAGTATTTCTGGCATTTAATTAAGAATCATTTTGCAAATAGCTTGTTAAGGAAGACGTATTATTGGGACGTTCTTCGCCGTTTACGTTGAATTACTTTTTATGATGAAGAAAAATTCCAGTAACGTACAACGTACAAAGATCACAAGGGAAAACGTAATGAGTACATTTCTGTTGACTCTTTGGATCAATATAAACTTCTGACTAAAAAGGAATGAAGACCAGACAAGAAGAACATAATAAGTACATTTCTTGTGGATCTTTTAATACGGATATCACTTTATTAAATAAGAGAACTTTAATATAACATAATTGGACATTTTTTAAATATAGTTAATAACTAAATCACAGGACAATTTTGATACTATAATATTAGTTGACGACACGCTGAATTTTAAAACTGTTTTGTAAAAGGAAAAACAATATTTTAGCGTGTCACAGCGTTCTAACCTTCGTATGTTTTAATACAAAATTTTTATCAGAATACAGAACAATACAAAAAGCTATCAAAGCAACATGCGAGCACAGGCTACTACTGATCTCTTCAAGTGGTACAAACTGATAGTTATTCATGTTTTCCTGTTCCATACATGGAAATACCCTCTCGTTACACCTACAATCTAGTTTTCAAACGATTTACTTGTATGGCGGGTACTATTCTACACCACGCTCGTTATATTACATTACAGTTATATTACATGTGTAATTTCAATAACACGTTATTTATTGCACACCAAAGATTAATATCTACATATGAATCAAGGTAACTATTTCAAGATAGAAACGTTAGATGGTTATACAGTGAACCAAACGACTTGATCGCCTCTATTACCGTACGCACTTGTTACGCATAATTATATTAAATTGCTGGATTGTGGTAGGTGAAGTAAAGAAAATTCGATGAACGTAAGTACACAGTAAGATATACGTAAGTATACGTAGCGAATACTGTAAAGTGTGGTACTACAAAATAAAGTGTGACTCTCTATAAAAAAAAAAAAAGAAAAAATGAATAAAAATGAAGAATACAATTTTTTTAAATAAGGCTCTGTTTTCAAGATAGTCGATTTAATATGTTTATCAATTACGCCTGCATTTAATTTTTAAGTAATAAATTAATGAGCTTTGCTGTGTATTCTCTTCCGATCCTCCTTGTGTTTATGAGTGTAATTAATTAACGCAATATCCTACCTGTCGTTTAGCTAGTTTCCAATAGATATCGATAAGTGTGGATTTATTGATTTTAATTTATCCACGTCGAAGTCAAGTACACGCGTACTTGATATATTTAAAAATTGATTTTTATGAAAACGAAATGTTACTTTAAGATTTATTTTACTATGGATGATTAATCCTGTTCAATAATAATATACATTATGGAACACGCGTGTATTATGGTTGACATTGGATAAACCGGAAATTTCATTAATTTTTATTACGCTTGCTTTAGGTTCATACAGCCCATTAAACGCGATAGTGAAATCGAAATATTCTTTTGTGGGAAAGTGCAGTCATTATGCAAATTGGAAGAATATGAAATTTAACTATTTTCATAATAATACGCTTGTAACGATTGCTTCTACATGAATAAAAAATACAATATCTGAACTGGTATTGTGATATTCTCAATTGTGTTAATTATTAATTATGATTAATTATATTTATTAATTATAACAATTATTATATTTAATAAATTCAATTTTGCACGACGACAACCATACCATAGTATTCTCAAATAATGAGATTGTTACATAAACGCTAAGTTATTTAAAATAATAGTACTTGAAAATTTTATATCCACTGAATATATGAACTATTACGTTCTGAATAATGTTATCATTATTTGTCAAACATATGAAATTTTTATAGGAAAGATAATAATTTTCCGACCTCGTCTTCCTAATACATCATCTAGATTGTATACTGTCAATTCGTGCTCATGCATATATCATGCAGCTCAAGATTTTCAATTATCCATGCAATTGTAAACATCATCGATTAGTTACGGAACATGAACCAGATTCCAATATAGTAGCCTTGCTCCATATGTCTTCTCGTTTACTTTCTGTCCTTCCTATTTTACATGTTCGCGCGTCCACTAGGCGACATCTAATTACACGATCAGTAATTTACCTTCCGCTTAAATCAGTCATTGGAAAAATCTAAATTACTCGATCGTCTAACGATCGTATCAACTCCTTTTACTGTGAAACGTGCGACATATAAAAGAAACGTAACTACTTCTTTAGCGATTTATTAGCGAACGTTGCGGAAGGCACTATAAAAACAAATTAAATATTAATATAGGAGAAATTTAAAGAAAGAAGAGAAGTAAAGCTTTGTATAATTCGTGCTTCGAATAAAATTATAGAAATCCCTAAATTGAATAAAATTATTCACAAATTAAAAATCGTATTCCATGCAGCCAATGCTTTGCAGAATATTTTCGAATTTTGGGTTTTTAACGCGCAAAAATATGCACCACATTCGCAACACGTTTTTCCATAATGTTAGTATCGCGACTTGCTTTGCAATTTCGTTAACGTTCATTCGAATGCATCTGAAGGTGCACTTTCTAACTTAAACATTGACTACATTTTGCAATACAACGTACTGTTTATCATGCTTCAACAGCACGTTAAGGATTCACGTATGTAGCTTGATGAACGTTTATCGTTTTATTTAAATCTCTCGATTTCTCCTTACACAAATATCGTTATTGTGATATGTTTTCTGCAAACATGCATCGAGAACGCAATGAACAAGACACTTGCCATAATTTAAAATAGAGAAAGAAATATAGGTCGTGTAATACCCACGCAGAAAAAAGTTGCATGCTTTTAATTTGATCGTTTTCGTATTTTCGTGTACATGAGTTTTTCATTAATATCTATATTAATTAATTTGTTACTAATTACAGCGACAATTAATTGAATCGGTAATAATGAAATTAATCAAGATATTTATCACAATTTCAGTGAACCGAGAAATTCAAGAAACAGTAATAGAAAATTCACTGAAAGGCAGTTTCCATTAATATTCATGTCAATGAACTTGTTATAAAGAAATATCGTAGCGCAATAAATATCAGATTAATCAAGACATCTATTACAATACCAATATAACAAAACACAAAGGAAATACATGTTGGAAACAATTTAATCGAAAGCCAGTTTCCACTAATCCATTAATTAAACCGTGATCGTTGCGCTCAAGTATCGCAACGCGATACGAGTCGACGAATAACGGCATAGATTGAGATCAACGTCCGAGCTTTACAGTTTTTACAGAACACGGGCCGATAGCTTCGCCCGAGCGTCATACTCTGATTAGCTCGTCGACTTCTCTTTACGTTATCCAACGAGCAGAGCATTCGTAAAGCACGAATTCACGTGTAAGCACGGCTGCACGTGTATTATCCCGCGGATGAGTCCGTAAACGGCCACCAGTTGCTCGGATCACAAGCAATATTATAAGATCGACGTATAACATGTAGAGAGAGCGCGATGTGCATGTGCACGCGTTTAATTGCATTAAACCAAATTGAAATGGAATTCTGGAGTAGATAGTCGCATGTAACGCGCTTCGCTGCTGTTGGTAATCGGTCAGAAATTGCGTAAACATTTTTCAAACGATTCACTCGACCGCTCGCCTCGAGCGCGCGATCCGACGAGGATCACGCTCGAAATCCGTATTACGCATTCACCGACTGTCCAATTAGTAGCGATAGGATCAAGTTCAATATGTATTTATAAGTTCGAATCAAATATATCTCAGAATCAGATTTGTTTCATGGGATTGGAATATTATTCGTAAAATGTAACGATTCGTTCATTAATGTCAATTAATAACCAAATAATATGTTTACTGTCGGTAATGGTTACCGATAACCAAATGTATTTTTGCTGGTAGCAACGATTATAATTAATCGAAAACATTTCTGTTATTAATAATGATCATTGGTAACCAAAAAAAATTCCATTACTGATCATGCTTACAGGTAATCAAAAAATATTTTTTCCGCCAATAATGGTTATCAGTAATTGAAAAAGAATTCCATCGTCGATAATGGTTATTCATAAAGAAACAAAAGAATATTTTCATAGTCAATAATTATTGCCAACTAATTTTCGTCTTCGATAATGATTACCAGTAAATAAAAAGATGTTAGTCATTTATAGCGGGTATTCCTGGCCAAAATCATTTAAACCAAGATTTAAATTTTAATATACGATATAAAGATAAGATATAAAAATCTTCTTTGCAAAGTGCTTATGAAGGATTCGAATCTAGTTACAACGTATTTAAATCCATTACTATCAATTACCTTCCTCCGCGGGCGATATCCACGCATTTTCGAATCCTACTGTCCACTTTTAACATCAGAAGGATTTCACGACACGCGTTAAAGCGCATTATCACTGTCCGTCAAAGTTCCAACCATACGTAATGATTACGAACAAACATTTAGACTCAGAAGTATGTCTCGAAAGTAGCTACGACTATTCTCGTTTCTGCACGCTTGTCGGAGCTTTAAAGAACAAACGCGACAGCTACGAAGTGCCGTGTAATTCATAGTCCGCGTAGACACAAGAATAAGGTCATAAAAGTCTTTACAGTAGCTATTTAGAAATCTGGGACCATCGCTCATTTGTTGCAAAGATCTTTTTCTTCGCTGACATCGTATATATTGTGTGTCAAATGTTTATCGATGGCTCTTAATTCGGCGAGAGGATTGAGTAATATAAATTTCTTAAGAGAAAAGGAGACAGATTGCACACTAATGATGTTAATAAACTTTCCTATCTTGGATGCGTTGTTAACTAATTTCTCAGTTGTAATTAACAACTGTATTACAAAAGACAGGCTTTCTCAGCCTTTAGTTATAAAAATGTCAAATATGATCGTCGTTAACAAATGATTAATTAGCAGATACAGAAATCTAAATTATTTTTCTGTAAAACAGCAGCCTTTAAGATCCGAGATAATTACCTACCTTTAAATATCTACCTATGAAACTAAATATATCCAACTAAAAATACCTATAACTTATATGATGTTTATTAATAAAATTTACCTTCCTTTAGCCAGCCATACACATCTGAACTTCGAAATATGTACATCCATCTTTAGCTGAGAATATATTGTGCACTCTTACCTGTAACAAACAGTAAAATATTCCTTTATAAATCTGAAAATTAATACAACGATACAAAATCAATATAATATAATATAAAAGAATGAATAGCTGCAAATTTAAGAAAGAAACAAAAATATAAGAAAGTAAAATTTGTTTAACATTCGGAGGACTATGGTCTTGAAATTTATAAAAACGGTCAGGTAACGACTTCCTTTTTGAACTTTCAGCCGCGATAAGAAAAAACTTAATTCAACGAAAAAGGCTGTATTGGTTAATCGAAGACACTAATCGAGGAGGAATGTTTCCTTACGTAGTTAACTCGGAGCCGAAAGGATATTTTGACCCGATTCCTTTTAAACTGTTCTCATAAACCATCGACTTGGCTGTCGGCGCGAAACTCGGGCCCCTTTTCCGACTGGCAGGGCCCACGGAGACGGACAGGTGGTTCTATTATACCCCACGCGTTCCACCGGTTCGTTTCACCGTGCAGATTTGTCGAACCGGCCAACCACGATTTGCATATACAAGTAGCAATGTCGGAGTGGAACATTTCCACGGTCGAAACACGGCGAACCTGCGATCGACAGCGTGGCTCAGGGCGCTGTAGTTTTTTAAAACGATTGCCTGACTATAAGAAAGTCATCGAGTATCGTGCAGGTTAATATCATCTGACGTTTAACTATTAGAGTTACTATATTTATTCATATAGTACAGCCATGAGAGAAATACGCTGGCTCAAAAAAATATTCGGAAACTCTTATGAATATATTATATATGAAAGATCTTATAATTTGATCAGCATTATTATGATACTCGACTATCACGATTATAATGGCAAAGTTCGAAACAAATTTGAAAATATATGCAGGGATTGTAAAATATTTGGTATAAGCATATATTTTGCAAAGTTTACAAAAGTATGATAAAAATAACGATTTTTTTTTTTTAGTCAAACAACCGTTGTTAAAGAAATGTTATAGCCAGAAATTGTATGCAACTCGGTTGCAGTGGGCAGCAACACTCTTCCGCGCCACGAAACCAACTTATCGGAACAGATCGTGACGGTGTTCGTGACGGTGTTCGTGTCGCAATGTTGCTGGGTGGCGTGCACTGATCGCCTTCGTTGCAAACATAATTTTACCACGCTCAGCATCGAATTGTAGTCTACGCGTTGTATGTAATCAATGAGTTCGTTTGCTTCTACTTTGAGCATCGGTAGTTTATTCGTTCTTTTGCTTACAAGGAATCTCGATTCCTCGATTTGGATTGAATTTGGGACGTTCTTTGATGTTAAAAACGTATGCGATAAATATGTATATAAAGAAAATTACTGGTATTGGTTTAAGAGTGGGTGAAATTTATTTAGAAGAATGAAAAGAAATTAGAAAGTTGGGATTTTTCGACGGAAATAATTTTCTTCATTTTTTGTTTAAGACTTCTGTAAAAATCCTTATTTCTGCAAAGACCAAAGGATTAACTAATTGCTTAGTCTGGTTCTTGAATTACTTATATTTCTATGGAGTAACAAAATGAAATATAATTTGTCTGTTTCTAATCTAATCTAATCAATTGTTTGAATTTATGCATTAATATAACACAATAGTGACACTTGAATTATAAATAAATTTAGGATGATGTCGTTCACTGATCTGTTAAAGGTTATCTGTTAGGAAACAATGTAGCACTTACTGGTTTGCGTAACGCTTCTGTAAATAAGAACACTGCGAAGGTTTATTTAGTTGCTAAACAATTATTTAGAATAACGGGGCCACCCACGAGTTCAACTCAGCATGTATCCTATGCAACGTTAATGCAATAATCGTGTAGAGAACGTAGTTACGAGCGCATCGAAGAGCAGTGATCATCCATCCGCCTCTAACGATCTGAATAAATCTAACAAGTTCGTTAATTGCATCATTGTATTTGCGTTCTACAATTAAATTTTAATAGTTATTTGGATAGCAATAAGTCTTAAGAAAAGATTATTGATTTTAATACTGTGTAGTTTATAGGATTTTTTAATTAACACTAGAATTGCCATTTTTCTAATATGCTACACATATATACGTAATCATAATTATAATTCTAAACGTAATTGTATAATGTAAGTAAATAGATATTATGAAAGATAACTATGTTTCTATTTTAATAAAACTCAAGATTAATTTTATAAAAATCAACTGTATGTTTGTAATAATTTTAGTTTTCAGAATAAATAACTTTTATGAATTTTATAATCTTAACTAGTATTAAATCTGATATTAAATCTGGTATATAGGGAATACGGAAAAAATGCAGAAATATCCAAAGTAAAGTATTTTAATTATTGTTTACAAGATGAAACAAGTACCTGTTTAGCTTCCATGTTTTTATTTGCGTTTATAATTTCAACAAAGAATAAGCTATAAAATATTTATGATCTTTTAAGAAAGGAAACGAATCCCAGAATTCTTAAGTTTATAGTTAGGTATCGACAATCGTTAATCCTAATTGCTATTATTTCTATTAATAATTGAGAAAACTCATTATCTGAATGCACATTTACTTTCCGTAGTATAACAACTAACAAAGACGAATCAAGTAAAAAGACGATTATTTACGCAAAGAAATATCTTTAATACCATTTATAGTTCGTTGCAATACCGAGCATAAACCCAAAATTATACTTCTATAAATCTTTACGATCGGCAAAGCTGCAATCAGCAGTGCACTAAGTATAAAACTAAACGAAGTCGTAAAGAAGCATCGTGTCATTCTCCTCTTTTCCTTCGTTCAACAGCTCGCTGTCTTGAACACTGAAAGATCGTATCGCAAAATCTGATTCAACGGAAATAATGAAATAAAATACGTCGTCGCATGCATCTTTAATTACGAAACGTTGAGTATGCACACGACCTCCGTATGAACAGGCATCGATAGCGATCCGTGAACAAGGACTTTATCTCCTGTTTATTGCACGTCGCGTTACCAGTACGGCAGGTCATGGTTGCCAGTTGAAACAATAATAATTCAGCTTGCGTTCGACTATACTTCATTATTCGGCAAATAGACATCACTAGGTGTATACCTACTAGTTACATGGTAGATGGGAACAGAATCTTTATTAGTAGAAAGTATTCGAAGAACCGGATTCTCCAACGATTTAATTGCGGAAACGTTCTGCGTTATTCGTACGGGAAAATTTCTTTATCGACGCATCGTTGCGTATCTTCGTTACTCGGTTGTTTCTCCACTATTCTCCGTGATTTCCTTTCCTATCGTATGTTTGCCACTGCTTAATACTTTCTTCTCTACTGTCTTTTCTAATTTGAATTTTACCATTATTTTACCATTATCGTATGGACTCAGATATAGGTGCCACGCAGGTTGGAATTCATTTTCATCGAATAAATATTAATAACATAATTAAAGTAAATGTTCACAGAATTAGATGAAATGCACCATCACTTTCAATCTTATAAAATACGCCTTTCACTAACTTTCTTTTTACCATTTTGCAGTATACTTCATTAAATACGTTAAAAAGCGAAAATGCCTAAGTGCAGTGAGTTGTAAAGTTTTATGTATTAAAACATTCAATGCGGCACACAGAATCGAAGTCAGGTCCCTGGTGGCGGAAATCGATTTTTCTATAACGTGTATCCATTTATCCGCAAGAAAATACAAAATCCTGACAACGCATACGTTCACTTCTTTTATATGTTACAATATTCAGAAATTAAAACGTTTCAAATAAAGAGTTCTTATTATGTATCTAAGCGTAGACACTGGTTGATAAAAGTCATTATTGTATCACGAATAATTTAGTTCCTTTAAACGTCGATCAGAATCTATTCTATTTGTTGTCCTTTTCGTAAAATGAATACATCTAACACGTGAGCATAAAAGCTGTAACGTGCACACTATCGTGCTACACGTAAGCTCAGGTTGGATGTTCCGCTGGTTTCTCGGTAATCGAGCCGCAACGCGAGTAGCTTATCGCATGCAAAACTAGTTTTCAGCGCGTACGAAACGACGCGACGTCGTACCTTTCGTAATTTATTGATCATCGATGCACGTATAGTGGCTTGAGCATGGATCGTTGCCAATAGGCGATAGAGGCTCGTTTGAGACAGATGCAGCTTAATTATATTTCGATTTCGATACGAACTAAACTTGTTCAAGATTGATATTAATTAGACGCGAGCGCCGAGCTCGCATGCTCAAAGTATCGTAATTATGGCATCACAAGTTTCAACGAACGGCATCAGACATGACGTAATCTTATCGTGAAAAATTATGTCGGTCGTAAGATCAAAAAGGATGCGCGTTAACATTTGCATAATTTTATGATCCTACACAAAGGTGTATTCAGGGAACGTGTGATACGTAGAAATAGTCTCTATACATTAATTAACGTTATCGACAATCCTGTAACTACCAAAAGGCATTAATCGATGGGTATGCATGCTCGTAAAATAAATTTCACTATGAGCACTGTGTTTCGGTCGATTATTCGATAATCTGGGAAAGAACTATCGTCGTTCATCCGTGAGACATAAAAAAACTCTTCCTGTTTCCTAAAAGAATCGCTTTCTAATGACGAAATCTTGTAAATTTTGATGTGTACAATTATTCATGCTAGTGGCTACACAACTAGAATCGCCTACATTTAATATATTAAGAATATTTCATTCTAAATATTTCTGTCGTGTCTTCTTAATCCTCTTTAGCATTCAACTGAGACCAAGATTTGTTCGAATATTTCATAATTTTATAGAAATCCACAGCAAAGGCACAACAAATTTTTTAAACAACCCAATATATAAAAGTAATGTGTAATTAGGCATCGTGTAAAATAAAAATATATTTTTATCAAAAATTAATTACTAGTTGCAACACACGATAAACCTTTCAAACGTTTTGTAAATCCCAAAATATAGTTTTCGTAATGATTTTGCGGTCGTATCTGCTTCATTTCGCAATCGTTGCGAATTACTAAGTTTTATACACGGCTGGCGCAGAATCGCAATACGATTAAACACTGAGATTTTCCGATTGCTTCCTTACATGACGACATTCATCCGTTCGCGAATTGGCAGAAAAACACAGCGAATACAACACTTTTTCGATTTCAACAGATTATTATTAGCGAGGAAGAATCGCTTGGTAATGATGCTGGTAATTATATTAATTTTCATAAGAGATCGGAACTGCGTTATTCCGATGCTATCTGTAACATTCTCTGCAGTTTAATAACTTGAAATTGAAATAAAGATTTGAAACAGAGAAAACGTAATAAGTTTGAAAATAACTGATTAGTGTCCAAGTTTCCAAGCATTTTTGTGATTTATATCGCAGAGAAAGTAATGGAGGATAGTAGGACAAACATTTCTCTTTTTCTTCGATCAAAAAGAATCCATTAAGTTTCGTTACATATATATGTATAAATGTCTGAACCAATCGTATATATTCTTATTAGATAACCTATGGTATTTTATAAATTAAGGATTATTTCTCGTAAGTATAGATACTGCAGCAAAACGCACTGGATATTTCTCTTAATAATCTTATAAATAATACTTACAGGGATTTAATGATTCAACATAAACTACTTAATTGTAGTTACTAGTTTGATATTTCTACAATTATATAAAATTAGTATTTCATAAAATGTGCAACACAATTTCAGGTATGGTATTAAATTATCGATTAATACATATAGTAAGAATTATCATTCATATTTCCGTATAGTAATGCGTTTTAATTGACCGGAGTTGCTAATCTGGAAGTTATTTCCAAACACTGAAAGTTCGTGCATAAATTATTTTTTAAGCCAAGATAATTACTTATTCTAAACCAACGTTCACTAAACTTTTACTTCGAATTATCTTTTCTATGTAAAAAAATTGATTTCCAGTCTTTCTTTCGCAATTCTCCTTTCTATTGGACTGCTCGCCATTTATAGCGGAACAAATAAATCATCTTATACACGAAAGAAAAAAATACGTAGAAAGTCAGAGTTACAGATTGTGTTTAGTTCTTTAGGTTCATTATTTTGTTCGGAAGCTTGATAATTGCAATAACAGCCGAGTAATTTGAACACCGTGAAGAGTGTATTAATTGCATGCGGTAAAGTATATCACCAAAGAGTTACTGCTCTCTTAGCGGCAGAATAATACTTTTTAGAAGCGGCATTCTGACGTTTATGAGCGTGACAAGTCGTAAGTTTACGCGTGAAACGTGACTTTAGATTCGAGCACGGTCAGATCGTTAAATCGGCGAAGATGGACGAGCGGCTTCATTACACGTCCGCAACCCGTGATATCGCGCGAACGAGTATAATGTATATCGTGAGCTTCCAAGCCGGTAATTATACAGTTGTCAGTCAATTGGTGAGAAAATGCGATCACGATTGAGAGATCAAGCGACGTGCGGATATCTTCTTCGACGTTCACGTCGTTAACTCGCTCCACGAGATCGAAGAAGAGCAATTATTACTTTCTGGATTTCCATTTCTAGCAGCACGTGAAAAGATGCGTTTAACGTGCATACGTGTTTTCTTCAATGTCAATGGTTTGCAGAAACGATGTATGAAAGCATAACGCAATCACGTTGCGTAATTTGACTGATGATTATAAAATTATAAAATAATAGTCTTGTGTGCTTATGTATGTATTAGTTGAAATTCTGTCTAAATTAGTTACCTTAATCTTACAGTAATCTAATTAATAATAAATCCTTGTTGCAAAATAAATCACAAGTGTAATTCTGTCTAGATTAGTCGTTTTACTTTTACGATAACCTAAGAATAGTTTTCTATGTATTTAGTAGTTTGATTTAGTAATCAAAGAAAATAGGACTCATTTTATTGATTTTTCGTATATAATATAATAGATAATGAATAGAAATAAAATTAAGTCATGTATACGAAATTCTCGGCACGTAGCTTTACTTTTGAAAAGCATTTAAATAAAAGTTACCTGGTCTGCAAATTAACTGGTCTATATTTTGTAAGTAACAACTTACCATAAAAGGAACACGCCAATAGCACTATTAATCACAATTTTAACCGCAGTTATACAAAAGCCTGGCTCGTTTCTTAAAATTGAACACTCGAACTGCACTGTAACTATTTATTCGAAAAATCAGCTTTCACTGGAATCATGATCGAGCTGTAAAGTGGTACAGTCGCAAATCAGTCACAGCGAATGGGCGATCAATAATGACACTACGATACATTTCAGAAACAGGAATATGTTAGAACCGCGAGTGCAACTGTTATTCCGTAATGTTGAAATTCCAAGTATCCAAATATATAAATTAAACGAATTTATTCGATTGCATGATTAATTAAAGTAGTGCTGATTGTGCTTTCTCCTTTTATTACCCCATTGAATATACGATATTCTACTGACTCAAATTATGGACATATTCATAGAACGTCGATATATTAACTTTTCTAATTATATTTACTTGTTTTATGATAACAGTGATAAGCAGTTTAATAATATTAAATTTCTTGCCATAACATACGCGTTGTGATATTTAAACGTACGTGATACTTATATAAAGGCATCAAATTTACGGGAGATGATATTATATACATAATTTCCATTAACTAATTAAAAAAAGTTCTCTGCTTTATCTTTCGGAAATTATCTAATCAAAATCTTTCAATACAATTTAATCCTTCTCTTAAGAAATTTTATGTTTCCATTTTAGATTTATTATAATAAACAGAAATTCCCTACTCTGGGAAAATATTTCAAATTAAAAAATAAAACGAGACCCAAAGAAATTTTTGCGTCATTGTACGCTATACAACGATTTCATACGAAACCTGTTCGTATAAGAAAACACGAAACGCCAAAGGCACTCTTTGATTGTCACCGATCTAATAACTTATAGTTATGTCGCACTATACAGCTACCGACTGCGTTAAAATTAGATTTCAATTAATTTCATAGAGCAACAATTTGACACCTAATTGCCATCAATAAGACCTAACCAGTACCAAACTATATACGTCGCTATCTAAAATTCTTTATTTATGCATAACTCGGATACTTTGCATCTACGCATTTCTAATCCCTTTAATAACAATACGAAAAAAAAATCGAAATCAAATTAGAATTGCAAGAACTTCGAAAATATACCTCAAGCATAGCAATTGGTCAACCGCGAAACTAAGATCAACATGCACAAACATTCGTTTACGCTCACTGGACCACATCGATTATCGCATTAAAGCTACGAATTCTTCTATTTCCTTGATTATCTCTCGGTTACGACTATATTTTTCTGCGAACAGGCCACTTTGTATTCAATGAAAATTTCCGTCAGGCTACACAGCCGTAGATTAACATTCTGATCGTAAATGGTAGCATTCTGTTCGCCAGCTAAACCCGTGTTCGCTTCTAATTGCACCAACCATTGTTGGCTATCGATAATAATTTTGTGCCAGGGATGTTGTAATAACGCTGACATTACGGAAGGGTTTCAGGTGCTTGGAGTCTGTTATTAAACGCCGATGTTATTTAGTGAAGCGCGATGTAATCGCGCGAGCTCATAATTGGATCGGAGAAACAATTTATGTCTAATTGTCTTTTACAACTCGAAATTTTTCGTCCAATTAAGGAGATTAGAAATAATTCTACACAAAAGTATAACGTTGTTTCATAAATTAAATTGTTCTTGTTAAATTCATACGAATTCTTCGAACGAATTAGATTATTTCTCAAACTGCTTCATTTACGGTAGAATCTTTATTAAACTAATTTGTAATCGATGATCAGTGTGTTTAACTAATTCAAATATTTATAAAATTAAGGAGATTATTGATTATTGGACTTTAGTTGTCGCTACTATTAATCATGGACTAATTATCCATATTTTTATAAAATTTCAGAGATTGTTTCAAAGAGTGTATGTATATTCTTTTGAAATTATTATCTACCTTCAGATATTGTTACTGTTAATCGACTATAATTATACATGTATTTAATTAACCTGATTTTGTATAAAATGAAGGAGAACCTTTACAAAGTTATATATATATATATTTTATTAATTAAATTAGCCATCCTTTTAATTGTGCTTAAAGCAATAAAATGGAATTACATTAGAAAGAAGAAGTATTTTAGGAGTAAGTTTAGGAGAATCGACCATTCTCTTGTATTTGCCCTCGTTGCAAAACTAGGAAGACTGCAAGTTGTACGTTTGTGAGCAATTAAGTAAGCGTGCGAATAATGGCGCGGAAATAGGTCGAATTTGTTTAATCAAGCGTACGAAATCAAAGTGAAACTCCGTTTCGTTCGGTTCTTCTCTATCTCCATCCACATAATTGATGTAATTATCTTACAAGTCATTGGCACATACTCATTCTGCCATCTAAGAAACTTCTTTTCTTGTCTGCTCGAAGGAAACGCGAATGCACGTCCTCGAATGCATTCATGTCTACACAGGACGTTGTCTTTCGCATTTCAGTAATTGTTCACGCGTGGTACATCCACCGAAGGAGATCCTGTGCAATCGAGGATACGTTCAGTGGTTCTCCTTTCTAAATTTCCAATTCTATTCATTCCACAAATTTTCTGTTGTAAGATTTAAAGCACAATGTTAATTCTTCAAAATGTTCACTATCATATTCCTAATTCCCTTAATAACATAGCAACTCTGGCATTGTTATTACGTTTAAAGACAATTAATTAAACGTACGAATAAATTAATAACCAATAATAATTTGTAACTATTTTTATATTACGACAATGTAATAATTCCTGCAATAATATGCATTTAAGTTGCATGCATTTATCGTTATGCATTTATTCTTATTATGTATGCATTTATTACAAACAAAAAAATAGAAACTGACTTAAGACTTTCACGTTGTTCTTCTAGTGGAATTCATCAGAGTTGGTCTCCGACTTATCAAACATGTTATATGTTGTTTCGTAAACCGTTTCATGAACGTTGCTCATAAAGCTATATATAACACGCTTGATAACCCGAAGATCAACCATGATGAATTCAAAAAATAGAAATAAAAGACATAGAATTTAGGATATTTGAAATGACAAAGATACGATTATGTTTCTTGAATAAACATAAAAAATATTTGTCATTGGTCCTTAAAACTTCTTTATATGTGTATTACCATACTTTAATACTGAGAACCGTCCCGTTCGTGAAATTAAATCGCGGAGACGATATGAAATGGAAAGTGCGGACTGGATCTTGCCCAACTGCAACCTCTTTAGAATAGTAAATATTTCTATGACTTAGGCTAATCGCTCAAATTCCTGATTTACAATCGTATAATCTCATCTATCGATGGGATAAATGACAAGCATGTGATTATCAATTTCGCTTTTCCCCATTTGCAAAGAAATAAGGATTCTTCGCACATTGCTAACGAACCTGTAAATTCCGCTTTCTTCGACGCTTCGTAACTGATTGCTTCTAACGAACGAGTCGATCGAATCTTATCCTCGAATCATCTGGTTTCCGTGATCTTAACAAGGAGGGCAGAAATTTTCACGCAATTCGCATCGCGTACTTTCCATCTGACTTGTCTCCTTTACTACCGCTAACATAAATTTCTTTCTCAGCTTTATCTTTTTTTTATTTTATCTCATATAATATCCGTTACGAACATCAGAAATCTACAATTTCGCAACACGCAATTTTATTCCAGGTAACGGAACGAAATACTTTACTGTCATTAAGAAAAATGATAATTATTTGTATTCCAAGACCAAAATGATCGCAAATTTTAATTATCCAAAGTCTGGATAACAAATAATCTTTAGGTATATTGAACAGATTACTGAGAAAACTTACCATTCTTTTAGAATATATTAGTTCTTTCAGGTAAAATGGTACTCTTATACCGAATAGGACATGTTGAAAACACAAACCGTTCCCTTGGTCGCCTGAACAAAGTTAAACAAATATCTACGTAGCTATAATGAAAAGTTTCTTCACAGTCTGTAGCAATGTAACATTTACTTCGTTATGCGAAGCATTTGTAAGGAATGTGTGGTAATGCACAACATGACAGGGTATTGTGAGAACGATCTACCTGTTAGCATAAGAACAGCATTATACACTGGCCAATTGTAACGCACTGATTTCGACTGGCTCGTTGAAAGAAAAATCCTCCCGTTGCGCGCACATTACACAACAAAGGTGAATTTAAACGTATCTGGAAGCATTACGCGTGTGTTTATAGGGGTCAAGCACTTTTCTTCCCGCAAATCGAGAAAGCGTTTACCGCGAGTTCATGACACCAACTGACAAAAAATATTTAAACGCATCGTGAAACGCTGCTGAAAGTAGATATACACGCTGTTTAAAAACTATAACTTTCGAATGTATCTTGCTACATACTTTCAGTTCTTCTCAGCTCAAATTGATTCAATAGCATTTTTTTAACGTTAAAAAAGCATCTCGAATTTGAGCAAAATAGTACTATAGAAAAAAGACTATTACGATTCCTTCTTTCAATCCTAATATTGAAATATAAAAGTTCAAAAATTCGCAGTGTGGTTAACTGTATAATACTTCATTAGATATCGTTAAACAGCTATACAATAAAAGTAACATATTTAGAAATATACGCTAAACTCCTTCCTGTGAAATATAAGATTTCAGTTACTATAAAATTGAAATAAAAATTGATCCAGAACTGTTTCGTAACCCGCATGAAACCAAAAAGTAGTTTACAAGCTATATAACAACCAATTTTTAGATTCGGAAGTTGTATTTTACCAATTACTTAGATAAAAAATCATACCTTATACAGAATTACACAGGGTTTTACAGGGAAAATTTGATTTATGCCAACACTTTTGTTCATTACCGTAGTTTATCGAGCAGAAAGAAGCTGGATAATGGGAGAACTCGTTCACGTATAGATGCATGTATTTCATCGCTGTACGTCGATTAAACGAGGGTTACAACGTACCCGGAAATCAATCGTAAATCTCGCCATATTCTTCTTAAACTTGTTTCGACGGTAATTCGACCGAAGGAATGCAAATCTGGCCGAAACGGTGGCCGTTCGGCAAGTGAATACAGAAAACTATCGGTGATCCAGATTCGAGCGTGGACGGTTGGTCGATACGTCGTCGAACGATAAAATATTACCGCGAACGATATAGAAAGAGTCGAATTAAACATAGCCCGAGGAGTAATCGCGTCAGGCGATCGTGTAAAGTAAAAAGCGCTATACACGCGAGACAAATCCGAGACCTCGTGGCTATTTTATAGAAACGGAACAAACGTTAATCTTACCGTTGATTCCTTTTCTTTCTTAGTTTCATAAGAGGTTACACGCTGGCAAACAAAAATAAAATTGTTAATCAAGGTAGATAAACGACATGGGTAATGTAGCAAAGCTCGCAAAACCCAAGATAGAAACGTATATACAGAGTGCAAAATATCATAAAAGACATGTAAGAGATCTTATGATCACGCACGTGAGGGAATTACAAGACAGGTTGCGTGAGAAAATTATTTCTTAATCGATTTTCCTTCGTGAAAGATACATAAAACGTCTTCCGCGTGTGACGAATAAGTCTACATTAGCAGCCAGATGTTATTAGATATCTGGCTAACAAAGTATTGAAGTATAATAACTTGGATGTAATAGATGTAAAAAAAGGAATTAGTCTAGTTAATAACTTCAGGTGGTGAAATGAATGAGATTTTACGTCGTTTTTCTATTAACGCAGTCCTTTTTTTTCATTCTAATCTTTTGTGTTGAAACATTATGAAGAATTAGGCGAGTAAATATCAGGTTTCCCTTTCGATTAGTGGTATAGTAAAATAATTAATTGGAAGCTATCGTGCTGGAAACATTTCTTGACTGCATAAAAACATCGAGTTCTTTCGCGCCTCAACAAAGTAGGAAGTCGTATGACTCAGTAAATTCAAACGCGACTCATTGAATGGAAGACATGACCCGCTGTGTGCGGTGATTTATCGCGTGTCGATCATCGATCGTATCGGCGGCCTTCTTAAAATTGCGCGTTAAACGGTGGTCGTGGCACGTTATTCGCCAACAACTAGCAAAGTGATACGAAGTGTGCGGCTGTTTATGTAAATAGGCTCCCTGATACGATCGTCTTAAAATCAGGTGCGTGGTTACGGTTTTCGTGTGTAATTATCTCGACCTGTGCGTCACAGCTACCTAATTACACCGACGACGATTGAAACCGCTCGATCGGCAACACGCTGACCATGCGACCTAATCATTGTGCCTAACGGTGAAACTCGCATTAGGCGGCGCGTGATTATACCTGCAGCACGAGGATATCGCAGCTCTCCTGTCGCTCGAACCCTTCACTGAAGGTAGAGCACTAGGCTGCACGTGCCGGCAAACCACGTGTCGATCTACTTATCCATATCAGAAAGTATTTCAGTTCAGTAGTAAATTAAGCTATTAAAAAATGTAGAGTATCTTTCGATAATGTCTCTACTGAATGTTATTTATTCATGATATACCACTGTATTACGGTGTGCTAGTTGAAATTGTTAATATTGAAATATATATTTGACAATTAAATGTGAGTATTAAGTTTCACACACACACACATATATGCAATTTACAGAGTACTTCGTGTAATTCGGACAAATTATATCTTTGAAATTATCAGAAACAGACGTTATAAGGTAGAACTATGTAATGATGAAGAATGAATGATTTTATGCGCCGGTTCATTTAAAAAATACGATTATTTACTATTTAAAAGTACTTGTTCTTAATGGAAGCTCGTTAAAACTTTATCGACTTGGTTATCTCCAGATTTCGATTGCCGTTCTCTGCAAAGAGTTATGAAAATACCTATGTCTTAAAACTATTAGTTGAAAAATTACTTCAGCTTGAAATAGGGCGAATGACAAGTATTTTAATGCGTGTAAGTTATTTTGGTATTCCACTTCTATGTTTCCTTTCTTTATCCGTTCTATCAATACAGAATACGCTATCTCCGAGGACATAGAAATATTTGTCTTATATGTATGAATTTAAACTGGGTCATAGTGAAACTGAGACATGTTGAAATATGTTAGCGAAACGATTATGGTTTCAGAACTACGAAAAGATTATTTTATTCAAATTTCTTTGATTTAAACATTTTTTGATTTTGATTTTGAAATGAGTGGCGATGATCGAAATGACCTCGATTTTTCAGACGTTAATATGCAGATCTATGGAATATATAATGTACTAGTTCCCTCTAAATCTAGATGGAGTAGTAACTCTAATAACAGTAGCATCATATTGCCAGGAAATTGAAATGATATATTAAAAATTGATTCAGTGATATTTATGTATATAATGCAATATGACATTATCTATCTATAATATATCAAATTAGTTTATAGTACTGTCCTAAAAAAATACGTGACTCTGAAAATATCGGTATTGCAAGAGAATTCCATGCTATTTGCAAATTTATGAAAATTCCACACGGTACGAATGACTCATGCAAAATGTGGTTTAGAGAACTGACGGCAAAAAATTCTGGTAAAAAAATTCAATCGTTTGCCAAACTGAATTTATGATAGAATTTATGACATACTAGACTTAGCGCTGTAGCGAAACTCAGAGACATACATAGATGGTTTTACGAGATTCGTGAACTATTCAGAGTGATCCACTTTATTGTGAGATAGCGGTTAGTGTCACAAACGACTCTGTCCAGAATAATATATAGCAATTTCATTTCGGGGTCAAATATTTCTTTCTCTCGCAGAGATTATCATGATTTCGAAGTTACGCACTTTTCGTATAACACACAGTGGAATTAAACACATGATGGCGATCAAAACTTTTTAACTTTGTTTCTATCTTGAACATTTCAATCAAATTTTGGCAAATTAAACGAATATAAATGATAGTAAATAACAGAGACTGTCTAGATATGTGTTTGTAAATGATTAGGATAAGATACTTTTTATAATTTCACAATATTTGATTTTTTATAACTTAAATTAAGATTACAATTAAAAGAACCAGAATTATCAAAGCAAATTAAAAGTATCAAATATCCTATAAAATATCCTACAAATTTCACAATATTTGATTTTTTATAACTTTGTAGGATACTTTATAGGATATTTGATACTTTTATTTTACTTTGAAAATTCTGATTCTTTTAATTGTAATTTTAATTTTGTATTTTTGAAAGTTGTTATAATTTAGATCTCAAAATTCACTTGTCAGATTGAACGATTTCGAATTATCAATTTAATAGCATACCATTTTTTACACGTGCTGTTCAAAAATAAATTAAAAAATAATATATGTAAGAACTAACAACACATTGCATGGATTAGGCACAGTAATATAAAAATTTATCACATTTTCCACGATACACGCCATGACGATTCGAGTATTCAGTGAACTTTTTTTGATCCTACGCTTGCGAATAGAGACTGTGCGAAGTGCTCTTACGTTAGAAAGAAATAGTTGGGCTGCGTTCTATATAGAAACTGTGTCCGATTTCGAAACAACGAGCACGCGTTTCAGGAATAAAAAGCAGCAACTCGAACCATTGCTAAATCGAAAAACAGGGAGCAGTGACATCAAACGTGACTAGCGAATTCTGTGGAATCGTAGCATGTTTTCAGCTGGCCAAACGTATTCTGCACTCGCGGTTTTAGCGTTTGTTTTCTTCTTCAGAGAAATATACGAAACAAGTGAAACCGGTACAAAACATAACACAAGCACGAGCTACGAAATAAGAATAGTTAACTGGAAGTATAGCGTCGCACAAATCACACCCTACGGCGTTACAATATCGTTAATTTTGATTGTACGCATAATAAGCTTATATTGCGGTAATTCTCGACGGCTTTCTAATCCGTAAATGTTTGTTGAATTAACGGACAGAGTTAACTAGATTCCAGTTAACAGCCCTGGTAAAACCTCGGATAAAATAGGTGTAGAAGTAAACAATGTAAATAAATCTGTCAAAGCAAGTTTAAAATAAGGAAAACGACGTTGGAAGCGCGTCGAATTTCAGTCTAACCGTACCAGAACCGAACATTCCTTAAACATAAAAGTTTTTGCGCTCACTTTCAGATCGGAGTAACGAATCAAAACATAAATGTTTCCGCGAAAACAAAGAAACTTGAATAAATCTTGCGAAACTGCAGTGAAACTAATCGTTTTACTGTGTAAGATGTAATTACTACTGTGCATATTAGATATTTAAATTTTATAAAGAAGTAAAATTGATTGTATAAAGAAGAAGAATATAATTTTTATTTTACGAGTTCAGTAAGTAGCATGTGTATGCGTATGTTATGTATTTATATATAGGATATAAAAAATATTTCACTGCATAATTCTTACGAAAATTATAAAAAAGTTATTGAGAAATATCCAAAATGTTATGAGAATTTATATATATTTTTTATTTTAACAAATTTATTTACCGCTATAAATACACATGTGTAAAATATATTATTGTAAATCACGCTAAAATCACGGAAAAATAAAACAGACACTAATGGCAAAATATAATTTGTTCATTAAATCTTGATAATAATCTTAATAATTATGTACTCACAAACGTGAAATTATTTAAATTGCATACTAAGAATAAGGTTTCTGACACATGTACAGTTCTCTCGTTATCGCGATACAAGGAATTAGCTACATTTCTTGCCTACAGTAGACCGTTAATTGACAATTATGAAAATAGCTACTGTCGGAAAAAAGTGAAAAAGACTAATCTATGCATTCAAAGAATATTTATCAGCGTGCAGCACGAGACAAGAACAATACCCATTAAAGTGCATTCCACAGGCACAACTCAAGGCCTGCCGTGCAAAATTGCAAAGCACTTTTAAAAACCTACGTAAGTCTCGTGACCCCAAGTATATTCTTACGCGCATGAGTATAGCTCATAGCCGATAAAGAATATGAGTTTGATGTTATCATGTTTCAATTAAAAGCTGGATTAGATTGAAGGCAACTAAATTATTAGTTGCAAATCATAAAACGTTTTCCAAAACATTTACATACTAATTACTGTATACAACTATGACATATGTAATATGTAATTAACTTTAGACAGTTATTAACATATCCAAAAAGAATAATTTTCTCAAGTGGAATGTTAAATTTTATATAAAACAAATATTACTAGGGAGAGAGAGAGACTTAAGAAGTTAAACTGTTATTATTTCATCATCACTTACATTCATTTTTAATACGCTATTTATCTTCTAAAACGCATGTAATATACGAATAAGCAATCGTCCGCAATTAACAGAAAAAATTACAAGAATAATGCTCCTAGAACAAAAACGTTCTCTCACTCCATCACATTAACTTCAACTGACTAATTTATTTATTACAACATAAACTAGTCTATTAGCTTTTTCTTTAACTGAATTGTGTCTGACTAAGTACGAGTTAGAGACAAATGAGAAAATAGCACGAACTAAACAGATTTATCCTCTAACCACATTGTCTAACTGTTATGAGCATAAAAGCTTGCAAATATCATGGTTAATAATACATTATGCCCGTAAATTAAGAATATCAACAGTTAGCAGCTACGACAGTCCTATCTTTCATTATTAATTTTATTATATCTTATAGCATCAAAGAAAAAAATAGCGCATACAGCACAATATTCGCTTGCTGTACTAGATCTACGCGTGATGATGTACAATAGTTGTAAACCAAATTAAGAGACAATATATAGTTATCTATATAGTGATACAAGCTTAAGAATTCTTTGTTTCAAAGTGTATCGTATTAAGAGTCAATTAATTAGGAATTGTGAGAAGTTATAAAGATTAATGAAGGAATAATATAAAAAATTAAAATACACGTGAAGCATAGATAAATATTAAATTCATGTGAAAGAAGGAAGACCATATTTAGTTATCTTAGTGAGCTCTCATAAGGTTAACAAAACTGACACAGTTATGCAAATTCATATTTTCCTGATCACAATTGAAAAAGTAATCTGAACAGAGATTTTATTGGAAATTTATGGGAAATTTAAGAATAAATAAATGTATAGAAGTATATAGATAATGCAAAATTATACAGATCTAATACTATTTCGAATTAGTTAGAGGTAAATTGAGGATGCGAGCAAAAACAACATTCCAAGCCAATAACTTTTCTCTATATTATATGATGGAGGAATTACGTGGGAGACCGAAGAAGTTGAGTTGAAACAAGTTTTCCAGACAACGGCTGTGACCGAGAAAAAGAAGAAGGTGACGTGGTGCATTGCTTGGCGACTTTCCGTGCCGGTCAGCCGATCGAGTCACGAGAGTTGCACGATGCGCTACGTGCTACGTGGCATCTCGACGTTGTATCTCGGGATTCGATTCAAGGACTTGCAGCGTGTTAAAGTTCACCACGCTCTCGGAGTCTCGCAAGAGCTATGCTATCGTGGGTGCAAGAAATGCATCGCACGTTGCACCACGATCGACGAGTAAAACGTTTGCCATCTTCTCACGTGACCGATACTCCTTACTCGCGTCGTTATTATCTTAAAGCCAATTAGAAGCACCTGAGAAATAGGGATAACTGCATTCTGATTCATCGTAAGCCGGAGCTACTACCACTGTCAGTGCATAGTACTTCACGATCGTTGGAATTCTTCTCCTTTATCTGATGTTTGTTACGGGAACGTCCAGAAGGTCTGTTTGCGAATTGGAAAACGTAGAGAGCTGAGAGGCTGTTCTCACGAAAGGTCACCTGTAGCGAATTCAAAATGGCTCATGAACGTTGCTGATTGTAATTGGCTCGCTCGCGGCTAATTCTATAACTGACAATTCACGGCCAGATAAAGTTCCCTTCCGTCGAATTACAAGAACGTTTATTAATTTGATAAATCTGAAAGTAGCTTAAAATTAGATCAAAGGATTTTTCGTTTCAAGCTACACGGATTGCTCTAAAATTGTTTCTGGAATTTATATTTTAAAGTAAAGGAGGTTTATCTGAATCTAACAGTTCTTCTATATTTTATATACATGTCGTAATTTATTTTATTCGGTAAAATTTAGTAAAATAAATTGAGGCACATATATAAAATACATTTCCGTACAAACCGGAGGACTGTTATGTTAGATCCAGATATGTTTTCTTTACATACGTACAAACTCCTAATTACTAAACTACGGACTTCTCGAGCTGTTCTGAAAGTTGTTTGTCAACTTACATTTTAAAATACAAACGCTTTTTTGTTTCAAAGATTACACGAAAAGTTTTATCGATCTTATAATCCTGCCTTTGGATAAATATTTTTAAGAACTACTTAAAGATGTAGATGTTTAAACCTTGATAACGAGACTTCCTAATCCATGTTTACCAATATTTTGTTCTTTAGTTTTTAATACTGCTTTCTTGATAACAATCTATGTGTATCTACCGTATTTACGAGACAAAATGGTAAAATATATGAAGCAAGGAGGCAGTAATGTTGACGTCGTAAAACCATGATACTGCAACCCTTAACTCTCCAGATATGCATATGCAATCTCTGCCTCTCTCTCGCCTTTTTATTCGCCCTCTGATAACGTTCCGGTTTTCAGGATGAAACTCGCTGTGTCCTATTCGTTTTCATAATTGTTCTGAAATTTACGACCTATCAAACTCAGTATGACATCTGAAGTTAACGTTCTTATAGCGACTGCGTGATTTATAATCGGTCATAAACTTAATAAAGAGACGCATATCCATAAATTTTACTTTAAATACTTCTTAGAACTCTATTAGCTTCTGAACCCATCTGTTTTTATAATTACAATTTGGATTTTTTTAAGATATATGGAATTTACTTCCTAATCTTTTTTTAAGTATGCTATTTTCAAACATACGACATATTGAAATCAAATTCACTGATTTATTTAATGAGTGATTACAATTCGTCTTTTTAATATTCGTTTTCCTATAATTTCGAAATTTGTTAATCCAAGTATACTACTTCACAGTAGGAACTTAATTATGACGTTACTAAAATTGCTATCAAATCGTAATTATACATATGTATATGGATCTCATGAACATTGTTCTTAAGAATCGAAAGGCAAGCTCGTACGCGAGCCGTACAATTTTTCACGGTAGAAATTAAACGCTGACCAAGACAGTAATAATTTATGTAATCTCATTCGACGCTGCATGCAACGAGAACTTTGTAATAAGCCACGATCCGCATTGGAGTCGACTGTCTTAATTGCTAAACCGTTGATTACTGCTATACCGTAATACATTCTAAATCATCGCGTCGACGGCTCATTTGTATCTTTGTACGTATTACCAGTAGTGGAACAATGTCTTGCAATCACACTGATTCGAAAAATTGCAAACGAACGTAGCCAACGGTGATTCAGAAGAGTAGTAAAATAAATATGCACGCTGCAAATGTAAGCTTGTCATGATTGCCTCTCATTTAAACAAACTAAACGTCAAAAACATTTATGTATAACTTATATGTAACGAATATATACATAACGTTTTAATGTATCATAGACCATTACTAGTTTAAAAAAAATGCATGTATCGGGCAAGGAATAATATGAAGAGATAATACTAATCCCTTCGTGTTAATTACTAGTATGAAGTGAGTATCCTGTTACTATAGTTGTACGTAGACAAGATAAAATATATAGAAAAGATGTTAGAGAAGAACTTCCTGAGAAGATAGAAACATCTATCATGATCTATTTATTATACAAAAGTATAACCATTTTTGAGTCTAATGTAAGAACGTTTCCCTGGTACGAATCTATATCTATATAAGATTTCTTTTCTTATTTTTACTCAAGGAATAAACCGACACAACTTTGTAAAATAGTCTTAAGATATCCTATGAATATGTACATAGTTAAATAGATTCACTTACGAAGACATTACTCATTACGTCTAACATTCGCAAGGAATAGTACGAATATTACACAATATGAGACTATTGATAATCGACAGTGACAAACAGGGTCAGAATGAAAGGAATGGCCTGCGAGCGAGGAGAAGTGGTTCGAGCAAATCGTGGGTGTAATGGTATCCGGTAGTAATATAACGGCAATATATGGGAGCGTTCTTATTTTTGTAGTTTCGCGTCACGGCTTGTCGCGGAATGGAATAATTCTCGCCAGTAAGCAAGATCAAGGGAATCTGGTTTTCTTAAGCAGTAGGTGCAGTTTCAAGTGTATTCGTGCTTATCTGGACGCATTGCCGTATTTGCATGAAACCGTGGCGTATGTTAGCCGCCGCTTCGTCTCGTGACGAAGAGTACGATAGGAAAACGGCTCCAGTCATTGTGCTCGCTTTAGAACACCGCCACAGATCTTATCCTTTAATCACGACCGACCCGCATAAATGGATTCTTAGATTCCAATCGTCGCGTTCTTTCGCTAGCCGGCTATTATGCATCCTGAACAATTGCGTTTACACGTAGAGGCGTCAATGCACGGGAATGATTTTTTCACGGGACCGAGAATTGCGGTGAAACGTCGAATAGAAAGCTGTCTGGTTTCTACAGCCTTTGATATGTGTAATTAACAATTTCACGTTAAGATTTCATATAATAAATTTGTTATACATATAGTGGATATTCATCGGTATTTCATTTTAGTATTATAGTTGTGTATCTCTCAGTTGAACGGTAAAGAAAATTGAAAGTGGACTGCTGGATAATTTGGTCAATGTCACCTCTACGAAAGTTTAACTTTCTCTCAAAGAAATTCTACACTGCAATGAAGGTATACGTTTCTCGGAAAGAAACAAAGTTAAATAGCGGAACCTTGACTTCTTACTCGTTCCGTAGGATATATACCACGTAGTTGTACTTTCTTAGTGGTTAATGAGCTGCATTGTGCATTTATTAATCAAATGGCACATACGATTATTAGTTCTATAATGATTTATCAAAGACGCAAAAAGATTTCTATAAGAAAGCTGTTTATTGTAATGAGGGGAACTTAATAGAATATTTGAATTATAAGATGCATTTAATAACGTACATACATACAATATATGTATGTATTATATGTATGTTGAAATAATAAATTATCTATAAAACGAATTATGTACATCGTTCATTGGATGCAGCCGACATTACAGTTACTTTGTAATGACAAAGATCGTCTAATAAATTTTCTACCAATGTGTTTTACCATAGCATGTTTTACTCTATAACCGCGTGCTCTGCATGTATGAAATTCATTAATCATAGTTTAACCTGCTTTCGTGGCGTTGCACCGATATTTTAAAATCATTTGATTCGTATGATATATACGTTTAACAAATATTCACCTTGGTGAGGGAAAGGTTATTAAAGCACGAGCGTACTTGACACACGAATTTATGCTACATTAACAAGTTTATGATATCGTTTCGGTCAACCACACACACAATCTTCTTTCTATACTTGCTTCTACTATTTTATGCACATTCATCACCTCTCGCCCGTTTCTTTCACCCTCTCACTGTTCTAATATCCACTGGTTCTGCAAGTAAAAACTGACCGGCACCATACACTTTAAACTGTCCCCTACTTAATTGAGAAATAAGAGACAATTTTCCACCTGTTAAGGTATTGCAAACCTTCGTTCACTAGGAAAAATGCGTTCGTAAAAAAAAAGATTATAAGCCGGTTTCTGATCATTTAATTGATCATAGTCCTAGCATCGACCGAATTTGGTTTCATGTTTTTATTGATTAGATAATGAGTTCTTGGCAGAGTCCTGAAATGAGCGATCGACGCGTTTTCTTTATCATTATTATAATATATTTAATATATTCGATATATATATATTCATATATTTGGTATATACATATATTAAATATATGTCATTTATTATTATAAGTTGATCTATTTATAGAATATTTGAATTTCAATAATTATTTATACAACATAGAAAGAAATGAATTAAACAGAATACAGGCAATGCAGGTTAATAATCTGGTGATTACGTGACATCGTTGCGACAAGATTTGCAAACATGTTCTCGCATGTCGTACACCTTCAATTTTCATTGCATATGTAAATGTGTAATACATGGAAAGCATGGTAAGAGAACACTTGTCTATTTAGGTTGAGTGTCATTTGCCCAGGATTACTTAGAGATTTATAATTAATATTTGACAACATATATTTACTTGGATTTAAAACATCGAAACTATCGTAACTTACTAACCGAATCGCTTTTTATGTCACATTTATCGAAATGTTTTCGTCAATCGTAAACGTAAATCAGGAAACAGGAAAATTAAGGAAATAGTAAACCTTGGAATTTGAAATACGTATCCTAAACTGAGAATGAACTGTTTTTGCATATTCACTTTCTCTGCCCTCGTTTTCCTAATTTCAAAAAAAAAGATAAAAAATGATATTCGAAAGTTATCGTCTTACATGTAAACTTAATTAAACGAAATTTTTATTAGAATATTATAAATTAGTTTCTTATATTTAATTAATCCTGATATTCCGTTCTGGTTTACAAGACTCTAAATTAAATTTATATTTCAACAAATATTGTTAAAACATAGATAGAAATACAAATTAAAAGAGAAAAATTTATTGTTATTGAATAGTATCGCAATTCTTCCAACATGTAACCATTTACTCGGGCAAACGTTAAAACAAGACAATCGGTGACAAATAATAACGGAGAGCGTGGGTGTGAATTTTTCAAATGCCCCAGAGATTACTCATTGTCTTTCCCTCTTTGTTCGCCTGCTAAGCTAGGCATGATTGCATCTTTACATTCAAGGATGACTGGAATATATAAGCGCGACATGCACGAGTGGTGATCGTTCGACCCGAAGTCTCGACTTGTTGACTGCATTCGAAGCCGGTTAAGAGATACATAGTACAATACGTACATGCATATATCGAATGGCGTTAAAAGCTCAACCGCTGGAAAATAGTGGTACGAGATACATTTAGAAATAAGAGATTGATAAAAATACCAAATTTATGATCCATAGTTAAAATGCGACAATGAAAAAGAACTATTCTGATTCAAAATTCATGTTCCATATCTTAAAACAATATAAAAGTAACATAAAATTTTTATGTAGTCATATAAAAGTATTACCAAATGGTATCAAACTTAATATACTCGAACTTCGTTAATTATATAAATGTTCTAATGAATAGGAATGGTATACAAATATTTTTTATAACCATTGTATATAAATATTCTTCGATAAAAATGACCGAATCTTAAAAATAAATTCACATATCTTCTTTTTTTAATTGACGTATCTTTCTATATAAAGTAACAGTGAAAGGAAAATGAAAGTCAAACTTGTTGAGGTGTTTTATGGAAACTTTAAAAGTGTACGAGTTTTAACTTCGCCGTTTTAATGAACCTTAGGAAAATCGGTACGGCTACAGGAAACTAGAGAGCACTTAAACGTGTACGAAGACGAACAAGGAGATGCACGTAATCTCTCAATTTCTCTCAAAGAGAAGCGTTATGAGATCTATCTTACGACAGTCCTTTTTTTTACACTATCAAGTGGCACATTCTCGTCGCCAAGAATGGACAACGTTGTAACGAAACTCGTCAATCGACGTCCCTCTGCGTCCTTTCGATCGCGTGTTTCTATTTTACTTAGCATTTGATATTTGCCAATGTTACGAAACTTTACGGTTTCACCCGCATATCTATTTGCGTGCAGCAAAATTCATGCGCTCATTGGAAATGAACAACGCTTGTATAGTTCGAATTGCTTTATAATGATTGGATGTATAGTTTCTGAAGAAAAATAAATATTATCTGAAGTGATAAGGTCATTAGAGATCTAATTAATATGTAATTATATCTAATAATAATATTTAATTCTATTTTTAATATGTTAAATACCTAATATGGCCTGTATTTTATTCCGAAAGTATAATAGCGCGTTTCAAAACCGGTATAAAAAACTTTGAAAGGTTATTTAAGAAATTTTGAATAAAAGCCACGCAAATATACAGCCTACTGTTAATATTCAGGTAGTTGAAATAGAAAATTTAATATCTACTGCTGTGAGTTTATTTCGCTGTCTTTCAACCGAAAGGGCACATCATGAGTACTTATTACAAAACTGACAATAAGTTGGAAGTAAATGATATCTCATATTCTCCTGTCTCCTCTTAATTTCTTACCATTTATTAAGTTTATAGTTTTACGATAGTAGTAAAACTTTAAAATCCTTTAACTACCTATATAAGTACGAAGAATCTGATTTATGCTCGTGTCACTCTTTTTCCTTGTAATGGACCTCCAAGCAGTCTCTCAAAGTTTTTATATCGATATATGTACTTATTTACTCTATCTACGTTCTACCAATATATCTCTTAATAATTCAATTTTAATTGCGTGACGTAGCAGAGAATTTTTTCTTTTATCAGAGCAATTTGGATCTCCATAAAAAGATTTCATAGTGGTATGGCCAATAAATTTAATGCTAGTCACGTTTATGGTATCGTTCGTTTTATTCAAGTGAAATCATTTTTAATTATTTCCTCTTAAATGGATTCCAATAATCACTAAGATTGCAATGTGACACCATTTAGCTGGATGTAAGAAACTAGAATATTAACTCGGTCCGTCTTAAACGCGGGTGTCAGCACCTGTTACTTATGAACCAATAGTCGGTCTTTAACAGAACGTTAAATTCAAGGCGGCAAAGTAGGACCGCATTCCGACCAACAAGGAGTCAAGTGTCGTGCAACTTATAAGTGGCCAATAAGTGTAATTACTTATGTAGGCTTAGACTAAGGTCGACCTAGAAAACCGGACAATATTAATCATTTCAGAATCCTGATCATGCGAATACTAGGTATATATGAAAATATACGTGTTTGCAAGCGAGACGTGCAAGAATTTTCGTATAACTGCATATGCGTGATCAACATATTTATTTCTCTAAGCTATATAGATATATAGATGAGAAAAAAAAGACACTTTAATAGCGTCATTATTGTTTGCTACAAGATATGACATTGACTTATGCGAAATAAGCTGGCTTTCAACTTTACCTATTCGACTATATGTATGCAGTACGTAAGTGCATAGCTCTCTGTGCACTTGAAAAATGATTAAGCAGCACGTGCTTGCTTAACTTGTAGATACTGACGTCGATGAATTTTGTATCTTGCGCTATTATACAGGTTTTCTCCTAATAAAAAATTATACAGAGACAATCTAATTAATCAAATTTGGTAGATGTTTTAAAGATGTTCTATAAACTATGTCTATGATATTTTATAAGCGAAATAAATCTCTACATAGGTTTCATTTCTGTAGTTGAAAAAATGTCTTTCCTTCAAATATTGGAAAATCATAATTTTTAAATTTACATCGTATAACTTAACAAATTACTATAGGTGATATTAAACATTTTAAGACACTATTTTTAACTTTCTTATTATGTTCAATTCCTTACGTACACATATGTAAGTTACAAGAATATTTTTTTTCGCCGGTATTCTTTGAACTTTTTCTATGGTCAGTTTCGGACCATTCCAGACAAAGGTATCGGAGTCTTTTGACCAAAAACGACGCAAGTACGAACGTCTCGTATGATTCATGTATATTTCATCGTGTTCACGACGAACGCGACAGCAAATCTATACGTTCCCTTGCCTTAGAGAGACAGAATGTGCTTGGCTGGTGCACGTGACTATGCCCGGCGCAATGTGTTTCGCGTCACGTGCATCGGACAGTGCACCGACTGCCACGCTCTCGTGCACGTGAATTCTGCATAAAGGAGCAACGGTATCGACACTTTTATAGCTGGAGAACAGAAATCAGGTCTGTCCAAGCTCGCGCCACTTGTCAATCGGATTAATAACATCCGTTGCAATGCCTTAACCTTTCGTGTAATTAAGGTATATTTCTTTAACACTACAGCTACTGAAACATTGATCTTTTCTTTTTTTGTTAGTTATGAACGATAGCTGACATGAATGCAGGCTGATGAACGCAGGTGTTTTAGACAAAGTTAAAATATTGACTTTTATTGAGATATAAATATGATTATATATAGCTAATTATTTTCATTATACCATTTTAATCTGAATATTTTATGTATAAATATATTCAGATATGTGTTATGAGTCTGTAGTTTTAATGTTAATACAAGTTATATTAAATTTTATTGCATTAACATTAAATATAACGAATATTTAAAATCAGACAAATTTTTAGAGAATTGGTCTGAACTCGAGATTAGCATTGTTGTTTCTTTGGTGAAATTAATAATGTTATGCAAGTGTTATGAATTTTTATTAAATAAACAGTCAAATGATAGTGATAAATTGATGTTGTTTGCAATTATGTTATGCAACAACAGTAATGGGAAAGAATGTTACTAACGTAGTATGTCTAGTTTAATTTTAGTTAAATGCAATATACTGTTGGTTTAAGATTAAGAAAAATAAGAAAGTACATTAGTATTAGTTTAGAAAGGGTTGCTTAATAGTATGTATTACTTTAGAAAGGTTAGATAGAGAAATATAGAAAGGGGGTAACCAATGAAGACGTAAACGATGAAGGAAATGCGTGAGAAGTGAGAATTTTTCACAAAAACGGGCATCCAGTGTTTAACCTGCGAGGTGCGGTCATGAGAGAATTATAAAGCACTAATAACTCAGTTTTAACATATAGGGATATTCATGCGGTTGCAACAAGTAATATCCTTTAAATAATTCCATCCAAATAGTTTCTTGCTTGTATATATACATATGTTAAAGGAGAAAGATGAATGGCAAGAAGATATATTTTTCCACAATTTCGTTTTTTTTTTTTTTTTATAAATATAACATATAATGCAGTCTTTGAATAATAGATGTACGTATCTTCCTTTTTACGCATTGGTTATAGTATTTTGATCTGTTTAAGGTATAAGTAATATTGTATACCTCAATTAAATATTACAATTACTTATTTCACTATTTCCCCTTCCTTCCTTCAATCGTTTAACATTTAATTGACCAATTTAATTATTTACCTGGTTGCTAGATTGTTGCACACTGGTCTTGAAATTTCAATTGTTCGAGAAAGCCTGTATTTGTGTTTCACTCTATTAATGGAACGAATATCGTACAATGGAAAGAAACAAATCCATTGCCAATAAAACGCGTATGTGCACGATTGCACTCTCTGTAAACACACCAGATAGATTATTATCGTGCAAAGATAAATTCATTATAACGTAATACTGGAGAAATTATATCTTACAGCGTTCCGAATCTTTGCAGAAAAATTACCAAATAAACTTGCTCACAAACTTTGTCTGCTCATCAAGACGAATTTGTACGTTGACAAACGTACCTGGTCGATACAGATCGATGGCTCGAATCGAACATATTCGAGCTGGAACGCGATATCGACTCATGAATGTATTCTTTCGAGTTTCTTCCTGTGATGAAGTGCGTGAAAACATCGTAGAAAAATAGTTTACTTATCGTAGTATAAGCGTACGTTTAGATATGCGATAATACGAAATGGATACCGCGCGCCGTGTGTAAAGAAAGGGTTAGGCTATGTTCGACTGGAATATCGTCGTTCAATAGGCGTGGTGATATATTTTAAATGCAAATCTACTTACTCGATGGCCGAAATAACTTCTTGTAATATGTTGCGTTTTTCCTTAACGAATTTTCTAATCATTTCACTTCGAACGTTTCGCTCGACTGTGTAAACTACGCGATCACCTTGAAGTACCAGTGAAACTATAGTGTATGTATGAGGATGTTCGTCGCGACACGCCATCTGCGTCGCTCAAGTATAACTATCGTCAGTATGAAATGGCATCTCGATTTCGATATGTTTACGTTTTGTGCGGCTCGATTCTGTTCGCGACAAAAACATTGTATTTATTCGGTATTACTTATTCAGTGAATGGTTTCGGATTAAAAAGTGTAAAGTGTAAATTTTTGGTGACGAGGTATTCTTTAATTGCCAGTACCAACGTGCGATGGAATTAAGGAGAATGCAGTGGAACAATCGAAATTATGGTATGTAAGTCTCTGTTTCGATTATCGTTATGATCTGAATAGAATAGAATATGGCGGGAAACGAACGATACTGCGGAAAACATATTGCGTATATTTTGATAACGTGTTTTGATTTCGACGCAATATACGTAATATACGTATTGTTTACGATGGAAGGAACGAACCGATATAGCAACGACAAAAATCATTAATGAGAATTTGTGATATTGTGGTTACGCAATGATTGGTAAACGGCGTTCTTTTATCGAATAACATTCAAAAGCACCTTTAGGCTTGCATAGTATTATCTATACAAATATAGCAAATTTTATAAAAATGTTTTAGATTAGAGAACACCGTTCCAGAAATATCGTTATATTAGAAAATATTGTTGAATTAAAAGTACGCTAGCTAAAATTCATATCATGAAACGTCTATAATATACCTTCTAATTAACACGAACATAATAGAGTTCGTACAATATAATATCAATTTTCCTGTTACTTGTTTGTAAGTCCGTTTTAGAAAAGTTTGAAAGTAAATTGAAGTTAAAGTTACGAATAAAAAGAAAGTTCGCGGTCATCGATGTAACATAAATTATACCAAATCCACCATGATTCACGCATCCTTTATACTGCAATTTAAATTTACGTAACCACTGCTTGGATTCCATACAAATTCGTAAACTCATCGATATTAAATTCCTAAACTATGAAAAATACATTTCCTAGTTCTAATAAATGAACCATAGAATTTGTTTATATAATAAGAATCGAAAGCAATATTGTGCATCGTTCATGAAAGGAAACTACTACGTGTGGACTTTACCAATTCTCATCATTTTCTTTAAAACGATACATAATGTCACCTCGAATGATGCAATCCAATCAAGAAAGTCAAACTTCCGCAATGTCCACGATTTCTTTCCACCGTGGAATTAAGAATAAGTTCTTTAGGGTAGTTTCTCAAGCGAAAATGGGAAGAAAGAAGAAACAGAGTTACCTCGCGGCAATATAAACGACAGTGGGCCAATTCCGACCTAATAATTGGCAAGAAAGAATGTGTCATACTTGCGAAAAGTAAAAAGTATATTAGTAAACTGGTGGGACAAACCTAACGTTTAACCCCCACTATAGTCTCGATAAATCACGGTAAAAATATATCGACTGCTTAACGATGTTGATTGCTCGAATGAATTCGATTCGCATAGTCCTTTGGGGTCTCGTTCTGGCATTCGATACAATAAACCATACTTGTCCTTTTTTCTGCGAATCTACCAGATACATATGTCGTATATTTGCTATAGTATAGAAAGTTGATGTTTAAATCGTTACATTTCTAGAAGTCGCTAAGATTTCTCTAGCATTGCCGTGCATTCGAAAAATCCCTCGAGTACGAGATCATGTTCAAACCACGAAAACACGAGCAGGAAGAATAGCGTTCTTACGACAGTCTCTCAGATTGCTACAGGTATTGCTGCCTCGAAAAAAGTACACGCGTAATTAACCGTAGACACTAACGACGGGATCAACCTCAATATACGTGATTATGAATTCGAGTCGCATCAAAATTGACTATTTGATAACCGAGAAAGATTATTTTTAATGAAAATGAAACTTCCTTATAAAGTTTAGAACTTCGTCGTCCACTTTCGAATTCTGTTTCGGAATATTCTTATTTCACAGAGTAGTCATAGTGGGCTCAAATTTGTCGTGTTTAGATTCGAGTTTATTTGAATACCTACTGCTTTTCTTTTTCAAAATCGTTAGAGAAGATTCGAATATAGTCGGCCGACGTTCGAATCTATTATACTTGCGATGTACATACTTGAGTCCATCACTAGCAGACAGCATAGATCTTTAAAAATTTGCAATCCTATACATCGGACGTATCTCGCTCGACCTAAATACGTGGGTGACTTACGTTCTAGTCCAAGATCCAAGTATAAAATGACTTCAGCAAATGACCGTTTGATCAGCTTTGGAAAGTAAACGTTAGCCATGGATACCGCTGCTTTCTCATTCAACTTTCTGTATCAGCTCAATAAAGATTAAAAGTAAATTGCAAAACTTCTGGATGGATATATCCTCTCGGTATGAGTAAGTAAAATCTAATAAGCGAGTGCGAGTGTCAGTAGCGAAATTAACGATATGCACCTTCTACAACCTCGTTCTGCTGCCGTTTTAATGGTTTTGTATTTAAAAACTCGTACTTCCAATTAATCCGTCAATGGTATTTGATGAAATTCTACATAAACAGATGTTAGAGATAAATTGATTCTTCGTGCTATATAAAGGAAAGTTGCAATTTTATAGCTTTGTTATAGTGCAAATACTGTTTGAATAAAAAACAGAAGTTGATTCATTTGATTCATATGGAAACGCTGTTTAGTAAAAATCAGTATCTGACTCATTTGGATATGTAATGTTTTAAGATCAAGGCATCTTAAGAAAACAATATTCCTATTTTGCCTTATCGGCTGAAATTAATATAATACATAAAAAAGATATTTGAGTCTTCTTTTGTCGATTAAATGACAAATAATTGGCAGTTCTTTTAAATTACCCGAAATTACGAATTATAATATACGAATTAGTAATTAGAGATAATCTCGCTGTATCTTACTACGCTAATAACCTTGGCGAACTATAGCTGTCGTATGTGAGAGATAGTATATAATGGCAAATTTGCATACCCAGCGTGCTGAAGGCTCGTATACGGTAAATTCACTTCCGTGCATTAATTATGTAGCTTGATTTCACTAATAATTTACTGGATCGACGCGTTGTTACATGCACTTTGACACATTAATTCAGTTCCTTGTATGTAATTGATTGCAAATCAATCACACGTTTACAAAACACAGGTACTCGAAACTTGAAAAGAAGTTTTACTGATATTTCGTGAATGTAATTAGTTTTACGCGAAAACAGCTTTGAAGTATTATACGTATCTATAAACAGGCGGTAAATTCATACAGAAGTTAATTGGCTCATGTTATACAATAGTAGCTACTGTTGATACTTCATTTAAAATTATTATTTAAAATACTGAATAACTTGAATGTTCTTTATATTTCGGTATTTACGTATTATATATTATATAACGCTTATTATATACCTTTATATATTCTTTATATTTTGTTTCTACATGAAATTCATTACAATATTCCCGGAGAAAGATTTTCTATTATCTTCTGGCAACAAAGCAGTTTATTTATAAAAACGTGTTCGATACTTAGTAAAAGGTGTTGCAAGATTTAATGAAAGATATTAAATATATTCCTATAAACAGAATCCATCACTATTCTATTCAAAGATAATATAAATAAATTCTCTGCATATATACAAGTTAAATTATACAATAATTATATATATACAAGTTAGAGACAGAATTTCATAGAATTTAAAAATTTACTATGTGACAACGTATTCCATCAATGTCTCTCAGATGATTTTCAACATTACTATTCGAAAGTATTTTTCTAGAAATACACGTCTTTGACCCTCGATCGGAAACGAGTTTGATGATAGCCTCGTACCACACTGTGCTGTACAAAAGTCGCGAAGACGACGCTGCGGTTAATTGACAGAACAGCCGGTCGCGTGAATCGAGCCGAGTGGCTGACGTGTGCACGAGACTCGGTCACACTTTTCCTTCGATGGTATTAACCCGTACGAGGAAAGGTGTACAAACACGGTTCTCTTTCTTTCTTCGTAGTTCTCTTTCCCGTTCATTGGTTATAGAGTCAGCACGTGCACCAGCACGTGGTATCATGTGCCGCACGTGATCGCAACATCAACGTGCTTATGGGGTCATTCTTATTCTTATTATCCTTCGTTTCTCCACGTTCACATCATCGTAATGCAGTTTCTCCATCGACGCCCGTTACTGAGCTTATAATAGATGCAAATAGATGTAGAATGTTCGTAAAATAGTTTTAAATAGGAGAAACACATGACAAGTACGATTTTGCTGATTTCCTGACTTTCATGTCATTTAATAGTCAGAAAGGTATACTTTAATATAACATAGATTAAAAGAGGAACAACCTATTCAATTCACAAAAAGAACCAAGCCTTTTAGCAATAGATAAAAAATTCATAAAATTTTATGAAAATTAATGGAATATATAATATTTAAAATATAATAACCAATACTTTTGAAATTAATATTGTTAATGTAAATATTTTTCAGAAGAGAACCTTACAAAAAGATTTGATAAGAACACAGTTTTGATAATATGTGATTGACTAGTGTAATGAATTTTAAAATTACTCTCACATGGAAAACGAAAAATATGACTTATGTCTCTTTCCTCTAATCTCTTCGTATGGTTTCCATCTATTATACGTTAATTTATAAATCTCAGCACCTTTGCTGTTAAATCGAACTTTTCTCGAAAAAGATATATTTGCCAGTCTTTGCCTATTCGTATCTATAAATTATATCGTTATCGTGGTACCTAGCTATTTGAAGCTGGCAACGGAACTTGTTCACGGACAATGCACAACTCCTCGGCTCGCACAATGATTTCCTAGTCAGTATTAAACTGAACACGCGAGACTTATCAGTCAGCTTAAAGGAGGCTCTCGATAGATTAAACGTGTAGGATAAGCAGGAAGCCGGAAATCCAACATACGAACGTTTGTCTTAGTCTATAGAACGTTCTACAAGTTGAATACATTAGTCTGTTTTATGATGTTAAGAGATACTGTATAAAAAATACCAACTTTTTCTGAAGTACGATTAACGAGGAGGTTTTGTTTCGATGTGGAAAGTCATGCATAATTGCATGTTAACTTAAAATAAGTTTCATAAGTCTTAAGAAAGTTCCTGTGTTTCATATAAAGATGTTACGTAATGTCACACTGTCTGGTGAAAATAACACCGTTGAAAACAATGAAATTGCGATACATAGGGTGTATCAAGAAAGGGCCTAAGCTTTTAAAGGCTTGTTCTGCTTATTAGGAGAAATAAAAAGTGTTTGATAGATTCTCGAATTAATATTAGATAATAAAATAGATTTTAAAATCAATATTTGTTTGTGAAAAATGCAATTTTGAACCTCCTTATAGGTATATTAATGATATTTGTTTTTTTTTTCAATAAATGTACCTACATTTAATATTCTATATAATTATATAAAAAATATTCCAAAGAAATAATAAATAGAAAGCAATTCTGCGAGAAGATCTCCAATAACATTATCAGTAGACTGATATTGCAAGAAACAGAAACAACAAGAATAAACATTTTATTATGCATATAGAAGAGAATCTGCAAAATTGCAATTACCGCTAATTAATTTACCTTCCTGTACGAAGAAGATCGAAGAATATTGAAGAGCAAAATTGCAATTACTACCAATTAATTGACGTTCCTATACAGGGGAAATCGAAGAATACTGATGAGCAAATCGATATACGGCTCCTATTAAGGAATAATAAACTAAACATTCTCATAAGGATATTTAACCTTCGTCTCATGGTTACGAGGCCAATTAAAAGCACATTGCCGAGATTTAAACCTTCCTAAATATCATGGAAATCTGACACTATTAGCAACGAGGATTCTCAATAAAATATGATCATCCGTTTATGGCAACATAAATACGCGTAAATATAATTTATATATGCTTTTGACATTTTCTGAGCACAGAAAGTTTTAACACTTCATTAAAGGATACGACATTGCTGTATTAAACCGTGACACGGTCACTCGTTGGTATTTAAATATCTTATTTGCACGTTAAGAATAAAACAACTATTTAATATCTAAAAAATTCTAAATTTCCATAATTTTATTCATAATAAAATAGAATAATATCTAGTTACAATGAATAAAATTGATTACTCTATTACTATTACGATTACATTAAATTAATTACTAATTTACATAATATTTGAACAAAATATATGGAAAACAATATTTGAATATAAATTTGATAAGATTGGATGAATAATATTTTTCTATAAACAGAAATGATACAAGTAAGATATTTCTACGTATAAGGTGCTATAGTCAGAAAACAACGGACATTTCTAGCTTCGTTCCAAGAAACTGCGCACGCGAGTTCAAGGTTTGGTATAAAAAAATAAAATGGTAGAGGGCAAAGAAGGGAAAGGTGATGCCTGTAAGGAAATTTTACTGTAACAATTTTGAATGCTGTCACGTATCGTGGAGACTGCTCACTGTACGAGATTATCGTGATTAGCATCTGTAGAAGGAAGTGTTCTACTTTCATGAGAGCGAAAGAGAAACGAAGAATGGGAAAAGGGTAGGGCTGTAATTGTCTGGAATAAAGGCGAACACGAGAGAAAAGAAATGAGAGGGAAAGAGAAAGAAGAAAAGCAGCGAAGATTAACGCTCTTGGATAGTTAATTGCAACGATTAGAGGTAGTAAACTTTACAGGATTTGCCTACCAGCCTGTGTGCACTAGATCAGATTTTCTGACACGAAGCAACGTACAATAAATTATTTCTTGTATGTACAGGTATATATACTATTTATGTTATTTTAGTTACAAGATATTCTTACTTTCATTGTTCTTCATTTAGCTGGTATCTATTAGTGTTGAGGCAAGCCAAGCGAGCCAAGATAAATATATTATTACAGTTAAGTTTACACGTTGAGATAAAATTTATGGTGAAAGATAATATATGAGATGAATGTATTTTTATTTGCAATAGTATAGTCAATATATATGTGTATGCGTAGATACAATGTTATAAAATGAAGGAAAAAATGCATTTTTATTTGCAGAGTTAAAATAATTTAAAATATACGCATAATAAGTATGTGTTCTTATGAAATTTTTCCATAAGAATCTATGAATGAAGTTTGTTAGAGAGGTGAAATTAACTTGTCAGATTGCGAGAAATATCTTGCCATGCTTTATGAGCACAGTTCTTTTTATTCTTATTCATAAATGTGAAATAAATTATTGAAGTTAGCGCTTGCACACAGTCTCGTGACCAATAAGTAGCAATTTTAGGCGGCAATTCAGAGAAGCTACACAGCGTTCACTATATGCATGTATTAAAAATTACTGCACATACTTTTAAAACGTCGTATCGTTTATAAATAATTTCTTACGAAAATCTACACGTGAAAGTGTCTTATAAAAAACCACTTTACTTCATCTCTTCACAAAAACACATACTTGTTGTTAGGAAACTTTTAACTCAACTTCATTGCCTTCAAATACAACACTCCTAACATATTTAATTCATATGAAATTAAAACTACCAGACATTAATTTATACGCACAAAAAATTAATAAACTAAACAATTTGCATGTAATATCGCAGAAGAAATTCGTTCACGTACCTGGTCTGAGTCTTCCTTGCGGAGGGTATCCTAGCACCTGTGTCCCAGTCAAAGATACGACGATCAGAATTTTGGCAACTATCATCTTCATTGTCACTCCTGACCTAAGCCGCTCTAATCACAAATAATTGGGGAGCGTGTTAAAGATACCGAAACACGAGAAACGGTGAGTGGCACGTAACCGAATGTTCTCAGTTTCGTTGATGAAACTTCCGATTTATTGTGAAAGATCGTTAATTGACAATCTAAGTCTGCCGTGACGGTAGCCGGCAGAGCTCCTGCCGCTGTCGTACTGTGCGATAGTCTGGAGGGTCGGCAGGCGCTTTCACTGGTTTTATAGGTGCGCAGGAAAGCACTTCTTCTGGAAGGGGGGATTCTACACGACTCTTTGATACGTCAGGAGTGTAGTATATAGTGGAAGAATTATTATCGTAAAATGTATTAGTTTGGCTGTGCACGAAATTTTCAGGCAACGTGATAAGTGAATAAACACAGGATAGATAAGAAACTATCATTCACTAGTAGATTACACAGAATTTATTTTAAAGGAGGCAAAATAATTTTTTATGAATAAAATTTCAGTAATGATTAATTATTTTTCTAAAGTTTCACATATCTATTTGGTGTCATTACATTTATGTTGGTATTGAATTATCTTCATTTACTATCATCTATATTAAATAGAAAAATACACATTTAAAAAAAAATATTAGTCAATTAACTATTATTTTATTAAAGTTAAATATAACTGGAATATATCATCGTATCACCTCCTCTGGCAGTAAATGAACACATATTCGAATATTGGGTCATATTGTAAAAACTTTTTTAGTACTTCTGAAAAACCACGCATGTGTATGTATATGTTTCTAATCAGATATATCTAACTCTGTTACAAACCACCACGATTCACTGATAAGACACTAGCAAACATGGTGCAGGAAAAATAACAGAAAGCATGCAAACGAAGCGTCTGACAGTTCAATAGAGGCGGTTTCGTTGTTCCGTTCTCTTAACAGTTTATACCAGTTTGACATACCCGCTCTGCTCATGCGACTTATCATCGCTTTACTGGATACGTAGATACTAACAATCGTGCTACCTCCGCCACATTGATCGATCGTTAAGTTCGCCTGGACATGAATTATGGTTAAAGTTACAAGATTCAGGATTTGATCGAACATTCCACGTTTGCTTTCGTGATATCGTTAGCTAGATCGTCGACGCTAGTTAGGAGGCAAAATTATCTATTTAAACGAGAAATCGATCTTCGATATTGTCGTTTCCGAGTACCAATCGGTAACAGTCGGTTTCTATTGAGAGATAGTTCGCGCCACTTTGTATATACATGCACAGGAACTAATATAGTTGATAGTAACAGTAGCAAGATTTATGGAATTTTTGATGAAATAAATTCTTCCTTAAATCGAGGAAACATCAAATGTACATGTAACTGCTTCGTTGATGTTAAAGGTTCTTTTATACGTTTCTTGAAGTATAAAGTAATTAAATTCGTAGATTATTTTTTATAACTAATGATATAATTACTCATTTGCATATTATATAATTAATGAACTATTAATATATATTGTATATTAATTACTTTATATATATAAATATAAACCCATCTTTATACTTTGCAAGAAGAATAATTAAAGCAACAGATCTGTTTCAGTAATTTGGTAGTAACGAAATAGATGAATGATGTGATGTTAAGAAAACCACAGACTTGGTGCTTCGTCGAATCTTTTTATTCCCTCAGAGAAACGCCGTCTCGTTATATAGTCTTTAAGGTCTTAAAACGTTTAATCCGTGTTATATGTGAAACAAACACGCACGACCTTAATTTGTCAGCGTTTTTCTTAACAAGCAGGAACTTATTATTAGCCTACTTATACGAGAAGCCATTGAAAATCAGCGTGTCACTTTTTATGATACAAGATTCCCCTGGATTCTTACTTTTCTCGCGCGCTGGAGTACATTCGACAATTACGGCAGAAGAACAGTCTTGAAGTTGTTTGAATCATTGTCCGTTGCACCTTGTCGGTCGTTCGCAAGATGGAACATTATTGCGCCTGAGATTATTATCCTTGCTTGTTGAACATAATTCGTTCGTGTGTTTCGAAAGGCTCGACGATCCTCCCGAGTGCTATACGTTTTATATTGCCTAACGCACGGATACGAGTGCTCCAGTCTAACTCATAACGCTCAGCATTCCCGGGTCACTTTCGTGATCGTGCATCAACGTCATGTATATTCCGTTGTTTCGAGATCAGGTCGAGCGTGCCAGCAGCCGAAAAAGAGATAAATCCGTTCCTTTTTTGGCTACTTTGACAAATAGACCCGGCCTGAACTTACAGTAGCATCGAACTATAACATAGCTCTAATTAATATCCGTGTTACGCAATTGTCTGTTATCTGATGGAATATGATTTAAAGGTTATTAGAATGCTAGAAAATAGGTATATAATTAATATTCATTAATTCATCTATTTTAATACAGCATACGAATTTAATTATCAATTCTACATTTCTTATAGAAATTCGGATATATTAAGATATATAAGGAAATGCATCGAGTTACTTTATATTTTATAAAAATATTTTTAAATATATACATATACACAAAAGAACGCATTGTTGAAATTCACATATTTCTAACAAATTCTAACTGATAATTTTCAATATAAACATCTTCACTATAATGAAATATCATTTAAATTATTTCTGATGGTTGCCATATACCTATTCCATTGTGACTGAACATTCTCAGCACGTTCTACCGTATAATTCTAATTGTAAAAATAGCGTGAAATTGATGTGAGAAAGAAAAACCTGGAACAGCACTGGTAGGTACTGCATCACGACAGCTGGGCTCGTGTGATAATCGCTGATGCAATACCACGCGTTCGTGCTCATCGTCTCAATGGAAATCGATTGATCTTCCATTGATACATACTCTTTCACGTGAAAACACAACTACATATGCATGTAATCCTTGCAAGACCACATAGCCCTGTTGTCTTTGTAAAAATATTTTTCAAAGAAAACTTTGTTTTTGTTACATAAACGCAATTTATATTGATTTAGTCTGCTCGAAACTGAATAGGAAGAAATAAGTCAAAATAATGGGAATTTATACACGTGTCATTTTATAGTCGTACATTTTTACGAGCTCATAAGCAACACATCACCATTACAATCTGTGCTGTTCTCAGGCAACGGGGAGATATTTTTTTTCATGCAAATGAGAAGTAAATGAAGCTACTTTACGATTCCTACGTGCTCGGCCTAGAGCTTGTTCTAATATCTTTCATCAATGTGTAAATATCACTGATCGTTACATATGCGATGAGACCTCGTCTAAATACATATTTGATCTACATATATACATATATAAATTCCATATACCTATGCGTATTTATATTTTTGTATGTCGTGCAAGATAAAAGTATCTCGATTGAAAAACTTGTTTTAACGCTAGTCTATTTTCATTTGCATTCATAGATCTAAACGAATTCGCATACTTATGTGAATTTGTCTTGATATCGTAACACTAATCTTGAATGAAGTAAACATCTCCAATATAATTAGCAACACAAAAGGAAGTTAAGAAATTGTTGATCCTCATTCGTACTATCGCCTGCGATCTTTCGAATTACACTTTCACCCAAACATGTTCCTTTACAATTATTAAGGTGTCAATGTATTATACTTGACCATGATCTTAATTAATGTGAAAAATTCTGACAGGGAGTGAAAACCGACTTCCGTACATTAAATGTTCCATTTCATTAAAAAGCAAACTAATCATCCAACAAACTGAATAATTCGCTGACCAAAATAGTTGCGAGCATAAATTATTTAATACAACTGAATTTTGTACGTTACTTTGATTTCATTTGATAAAAATGAATTTCCCCACTTATGCACGATTAATATTGTTTATTGGAACAAATTAACGCTACAAATTCACATTCAGAAAAAATTTGGCTTACAATTAAAATTTTTATCAAGATACGTATACTAATTCGCAAAATATTTTATCATAAAATAAGTGACTTCTAATAATTTTATTTTATTTTTAATATTTAACACCGTTTTATCAAAATCTATTGTCTTTTGCATCGCGTATTACAATGAGATGCATATCCAGAATGAACGTCGAACGGAGCAGGTAACTGTTCCACTTATTAATCATAGCGAACGCTATAAAAGTGTTCATTGACGCTTAATGACTCGACAGCGAAGATCCTGGCGCAATTTAAGCTGGTTTCAACGTTGCTTGAGAATACGTGACATTTGTTCTCGCGTTACGTTTAGTTTGCTCTATATCTTCGCTGACACTTTCGGAGTCTCGAATTATAAATCGTAGAATAGTCAACGTTGCACAATAAAATGTACGACAGAAAGCTTGATATAATTAAGATGTGAATCTTCTCGAAATATTACTACGTCAGCCCCTCTAGTTTTCTTCAACCTGATTTGCATTAATCAAATCATTTTGGGAAACCATTGTATCATAGAAAATAATCTGCTTCTACAGCGATATAATAGCACCTTATATTAATAGCGCTAGATCAATTTGTCAGTTTTAATAACACTATTTGTATGCAAATAATGACATACAAAGGTGTGTAAGTATATATTAATATTCTCTATAACCGGAAGGAATAAAAATATACCTATTTGAAATGTAGTTTAAACAGCTGACCTTTGATTAACAAATAAAAGGATCTCTAATTTTAATTTAATAATATAGATATTACAAACCTTATTCAATATATATAATGATACAAATATTCTTAAATTCTTGTCTACACGATATTGGATCGCCTTGGATGTCAGCTTGTCGCGACATGATCTATCAGATATCAGCTAGGCGCCACATACTTGATCTACAGCAAACATATCCTGAACAGTTCCTTAAATATTTTACAACGTGACCTCTAGTTATCTAAAGCCTTTGCCCCTTTTCAAATTCCTTTCACGCAATTCCTGCTTCAAATTCTTCGATATCATATAAGTATGAGTATTTTGATTGATGAGACAATAATTCTAAAATAACAAACAAGAGTTATGTATATACATAACAATATTTTAATCTGTCATATATATACTTAAATTTACAACATGTTATTCTTCTTCTCAACTATCGAATGGTAGTAAAGTCAGAAAAATCTACACAAATGAACTTATCACATTTATTTCCTGTGACTTTTACTCTGATATCGAACAAGAAGCTTTCCTATCATTTCATAATCTTATCTGTAGAAAATCTCTTGTAAGAGAAAAGACTTGTAAATTGAAAAGACTATTGAATTCAATTCCATAGATGAGATTCTAATACCTACGTGTTTAATACATATAAAAAAGTATTTGTACGCAAAGGATATCCTATCTGAGTTTCGACTTTCATCCGAATAATTTCGCACGTAGCAAAAAATAGTAAAATGTATCGTAGACAATAACGCGGAACGTCTCGCTGTGCGCTTCTTTACGGTACAATAAATAAAATTTGTACACGCTTGAAAGTACTCCATCCGTTTGTGATAAACATCTAAACCGTTGCGACTATCATCCGGTTAAGTTGTTTCGAAAGTTGGACCATGTCGTAATATTTCCTTTTCCTTTTTTTTGAAAAAAAAGTAAAAGACTATAAAAATAGTAATAATTAACGTTTCAAGGAAAGCAGTTTTCATTTTTCTCGATTTTATCTCTTGCAAAAACCTTGGCTTTTCTTCAATGTTTGAGAACAACGACCACCGTTTACCTGAATCATTATGCGACTTTCTTCGATCAAGGCACTTACTGTCACACTGTTTACGGCGTTACTACGACTATTTATAGTCGTGAACGTATTACGCTGCTATTCACGTGAAAAGTTCACGGAAATTAAATTCCGATTTTTTACTCTCCTAATGTTATCCACAAGAAGGAATAAATGTTTCTTGATGGTCAATCAAATTTGCACCGTTTCGCCTGATTTATGCGACTCCTTTTATAGTATAAGCGATTAATAGCTTATAGTCCATCATACCACTAATTTCTCATTTCCTTCGTACTATATGAATTAATAAAATTCGTATAACTATATGTATATATATATGAGTATTACGTCGGAGTCAGTAGTAAAGATATTTGCATAAAATAGAGCACTAGGAACGATCTAGTACATACAAAAAGGTATAAGGCATTCTTTTATAATAAATATATATATTATTTGAAATGAATTTCCTACATGCATAACGCAGTTGCGTTAATATGTACCTACCATAAATATTGATTTGTGAATTATTCTTAATTGTATTTAATATTTCATGAAAGCTATAATTACGGTGCAACATATTATCGTATATAACTTATGATTACAAAATATGATTGTATTGAAGTGTTTTTTTTAGTGTATTATTATGCAAAATTAACGACACAAAAGAGAATATAAATATTTATATTGAGGTACAAATATTGGTTCTATTTTTTTTTAATTGAACCATATTTTATCACATAAATCTAGTTTTTTATATTGTAAACCTTTTTATGTCCCGATATATTTATGTATAATTTTATAAACTTTATAAAGATTCGTTTCAAATTTTATCAGATAATCGCGATAGCCGTGTCTTATTACCATGCTAATGCAATTTCAAAATGTTTCGTATAACATACATAATACGTTCATAAGACGTTTCTATAATTATTTAAATATTTTGGTGAGCCAGTGTATAAGTTATCATAGATTTCTAATTTTTACAATTGAAAATGAACGTGTGCCTTTATATCTCGACCTTCCTAAAAGGGTACTTATGAACCCAGAGATATGCAACTTTATTATGTTTATTCTTGCAAAATAGATCACGTAATCATTTAGGCTTCAATTAATTATCCTTCATCGCCTTTCATGGAATATACCAATTACACAATGCAACATACATCCTATTATGTCACGGTTGTCAATAAAGATTTCACTCTTGACATTGAGTGTAAAAGGTTTAAAAGGTTGTTTTACATCGCTTCACTATACGTATCATCTTATTTTATGCGTTAATCATCGACGCGGAAGGTACCCATAACAATGTAATCTCAACGAAGTCATTAATTATTCACGAGACCTTGTATCGTTCGACAATAGCGTGTCAGTACTCTCTATTTATGCACGCTATTTTTTCAATCTGTTGCTTCCGGATGCTCCTTGAGTCGGAATCTACATCTCGTAGGTGGACGTGAAATAGTGGTAAGCGTGGGTGTGGTGTGCGATAATGGATATCGCGGGAGAATGAAGCACGTGCGCAGTCTCGTGTTCGTCTGGTCGCAGTCGATCAGTTTCAAGTACCATTCAACCGATAAGATCAAGATAAGGGAAGCTAACGCGTGATCTTATTCAACTTATTAAGACATCTATTTATATACTAATCAATTATTGAATCTTCGAACGCAGTGATTAAATAGCTGGAAATATATATGTATCTGTTACATACAAAATTTTTTAATTCATTATCCTTGCCCTTGCTGTTTTTAAATTTATGTCGCTCGAAAAGAAAGTGTTATATGGTAGCTTGTATAGTCTTCTTAGTACAATAGATTCTTACGCATTCGTAGAGAGTAATTTGCTTTCTCAATTTGTATATATATTAAACTCTGTAATGTTATTCTTCGAATTTTTTTAGGTAACGAATTTGATATGATAAAATCTAGAACAGCAAATTCAAAACTCTTTAAAAACACGATAAATCGTAGTCTTTAATCCGAACACATTCTAATACAAAATATAGATCATTCATGGCGATACTACACGCGTGTAACATTAACAGCTGGTTTTACAGATCATAAAATAGATTTTTGCCCGCTAGACCAATGGAATCATGTAGTAATACGGTAACATATGAGGTGAAAAAATTATGAGATCTACGGTCGAAGAACGGTGCAAATTGATCGTGTACGTTGTTAGAGGTAACGCCGAGAGAAAGACATGTCTTTTTTCGCCTTTTCCTCAGATACAATCAAGAAATAAATAATCTGCCGATAATACAGTTAGATATCGCCAAGTGTGTAAAAGGAATCGCGTTCTACGTGTTATTAATCGCAGCACAGCGAGGAGATAAAACGGAGATTGAACTGTCGTTTGGACATTCTCTCCTCTTTTCATTCTGATATCCTCTGTTCGTGGCATAAATCATTGCCTGCTTAATTGGGCAATCGATTCCTGCAGCTTTTTTCCCCATACGTCACAATCCTAATGCAGATGCTTTAACCGCGATGTATTCTAGTGCAACCGGACGAAACGATTGTTATTAATTAACCGTCATGAAAGCCGAATGATTTCATGGTTAGCATGAATTGTTCGCTCGCATTTGCTTTGGAAAAAGCAGAATACGCGGCAAATCGTGTGTTAAGTAACGCACACCACGTGAATGGTAAATGATTTTCAATCACGAATCATTTAACGGTTACTTCGATTGATTATGAAGCTACAGTTTTATTCGAACATCCATGAAAAGCGTCTAACGAAGGATTTCTGATCTCCTAGTTGGAGAGTCAGGTCTAAAACTATGACACGATCATTAATCACCTGTATACTAATAGCTGTGTAAACTACGAAAGGATATAGGGTAAAATATTTACTATATTGTTATACATGTTGTGCTAACTGATGGGAGTACGCGGGAGTAAATTCAAATAGTGATGCCATTTCCGTGTACATTTACACGGTCATTGAAACTTAGAACTATAGAACTCATACGTTAATTGGTTGAATTTATATTTGGGTGATTGCAATAAAATATGAGATCGAGATGCAAAAATTAGTTCACATTTACATTCTTAGGATTATACCTATTGCGAAATTTGTGCTGGTCAATATAAATATAAATACTTATTAAATACTAAATACTAATTACAGACTAATTAAATACTATAAATACTAAATACTAATTTGTGTTTGCATATACAATGAACGTTGCACAATATATTACACATAAAAGAGCATAATAAAATAGGAGCGTATAATGAAAAAAGAAATTCTTTTTATTTTCTTCTTCTTGAAAAACAAGCCCGTTGTTCAACTTTACCTTTAAATATCCTATAATCGACAGCATTGCATCGAGACGAGAATCTCGCATTTCAGAATGTCTATTAATGCAGTATTTACTGTACAGAGTCACGATCAAATGCAATTATCCCTTTTGTAGTGGCAACAATAAAGTGCTACGTGACAATAGTTAGATGCCTCGGGTGTAGGCGGATAACAAGCGGCGAGTGTCGACCAATTGCCAATAAACCATTAAACAGCATTCCTCGTCATCGTATTCTTCCATTTAGATACAAACTTCAGTGTGAAGCATTCGTTGCCGTTCTACTTGATTAACGGAAAAAAAGATATTACATTACTACTTAGTACTAAGCTGATTTTATCGACAATAGATCGACTGTTTCTTTAACATTCTAAGGACATTAATTGTTCCATTTAAATCTAATCGATTTTGTAAGTAGAAATCGTTATAAGAAAGTTTTATAAATGTAATTAAAGATCACAGGAAAACGAGAGGAAAGTATGTTTTCGCTGATTTTTCATTTTAATATCATATTGTGATTTAAAAAAAAATGTTAATCCGCAATAGTCAAAGGTAGAAAGAATTTGTTAGATTCAAAGATATACGTAGTTAAGTTCATAGAGGCCAGGTCATCCATCAATGAATATTTAAATTGTAAAATTATCTCGATAAAAGTGTGAACGAAAATCAATTTTAAGAATGCTAAAAAATACATTGAGAAAGAAACAAATTTTTAAAAATATATAAATAAATATATAAATATAAAAATATATAAATATAATCTTCCTGCAGCGATTAATTTATTACGACATACGTTCCAATTTGTACCTATGAAATGTCCGACTGATAAATATCTGCATGCATCGTTTAGCAAACGATTGCCAATAGACAATAATGATATTAATCAGCTGGTAGGGTAATTTAAGTTTTGATAATTGGACATCCGTGTTCTGTTGTGTATTTTTTCATCCGAATCTAATCGCGATCTCTAATTAATACCCATTACATTTGAAAATTCATAGCGGCACCAATGATAGTGGTTCACTCATTAGCAGAATCCTGTTACACAAATAAACTAACATTATTGGGGTCAATTAGGAACAGTACTTTGTTTAAGTTTTGTATTTTATTACATAATAAGTATTCGTAATAGACATTCATAATAAATCATTCTTTCTTATTTCAGACAAATATATAAAATACAACTTAATATTTTAATTATCAGAAGACGGTACATTTCCAAAAAAGAAGTCTGTAACCTACAATCTGTAACTTGTCAATTGACTAACACAATTAATTGGTAAATTATTGTGCAACAGGGTCCAGATAAAGCAAATCTCCAAATATCCGATAATGGCGATGTTTCGAAATTAGTGCACGCGTCCTTCGCATTAACCACAAATGGCGAATCCGGGGAGCGTTTTATGGTCCTGAAAACATATACTGTGCGAGTATCGCGATAACGATCCGCAACTCTCGACACCTTGTCGAGTATCGATAAAAATGGCAAATCTTATGGGACTTGGCGCGGTACGCTGTTGTAACGGCAATTCTTGTGCACTGTTGTCTCTCGCGGATTGATCTGTGATCGATACACGACCGCCATATTCCTACCGTTCTCAAAGACACACATTCCGCGTGTTCGACCTACCGTGATCGATCATTACTTCACCTATTAATCCTCCGTGTGATGCAGGTCCCGATTTCGTTTTTCCGAAGGGGAGAAACAGCGACCGTAACGCACTAATGAATTTTGATACGTTCCACGCTCAAGTCGCCGCTCGTACAATGAATACGACAGTTTACCGATACTGGCTCGTTTCTGGGCCGCATTTTTATCCTTTGAAAATTGTATTTGTGGCTGGTCGCTACAACTTTAAAGCTGTTCCAGTATATGTTAACCGAGATACCAGGCTTAAAAAGTGATCTTGCTTGGTAGGACTGTTACAATCCTATTTATTACTGTTGACCGAATAGTCGTCAATTTAATAGCGCGGAGAACAGGTACCCCTCACTTTTGTACGTTTCTCTGTAAAACGCTTGATGGTCATGAGAGAAAAACATGATATTATTTTTGTTAATTTTTTGATCTTAGGTATCATTCTATGACTAAATAATGCTACTGTAATGTGACACGGTTGAGAATGAAAGAAATTTGTTTAGTTCAAAGATATAAGTCTCTTAAAAATACCTTCTAGGTTGATGGAAACAAAATAATTGGATATTCTTGCTTTGGTATGGTATTTACAAGCGTAGAGGTACATATTGCATAGAATAGAATTTCAATTTGATTTTCACGATGAAGCTACTTTGTGACATTCTTCCTGTGAAATCCTCTATAATTTTTTATTAAGTTACTGTTTAAGCATTTTGTATTTTATGACTGAAACGCTGAGCTAGATTGTACATTTTAGAAAAGGCGTTTATTATCCTTATTATCCATACGAAGTATGTATGTATATTAAACTTGTTTTGAATAGAGGAGAGTTAGGAACCCCCGCCCCTTTCTGAGTTATTACATTGGCAATAAATCGCATAAGGTTTTCTTGACGTATATAAAGAGACCTGTTAAGTTTTACACCTAAACCTCACGTTCTAAGTTCGTTGAACGATATTTGTATTCGTTAACGAGATAAACTGTTTTGATTTAAAATTTTCTCTATTTTTATTTGGCGCATATCTCAAGTAAAAAGTATGTTTCAATTATTATATACATATAACAATTACTAGCGTGTTATAAGATAATAAATAAAAGATTTTTACTTGGTTTTATAATGCGCAGATATATACATTTCATCAGTTTTATTTTATTTGAATAATGAATGTAACCATATCTCGTTGCTTTATAAAACAAGGTTACGAATAAAATATTATTTGATCCTTTTAAATGACTGTTTGAATAATTGATGTGTGTATGAAAACCTTGAAACTGTAATAAAGCGGCTTTCTGTGATCAGAACCGTAACATCGTGACGGAAGCTCATTCTTTAACGTTTGTCGCCTGTGGCGTAGCAATTATTTTACGTGTGTGCGGATTGTTTCATGCTTCACGAATTTCTGCAAAAGCATTTAATGTCCGTTTCATTTATGATAATGAAAAGGTGAAACTTATGTCATTCTAACCACCCAATGAATCTTAATTATGTATATCTAAAACCATACAAATTTTAACGAATCGTATAATAATAAATTTTTCATTTATTTCAAATAGTGAAAAAATTCAAATAATTAAAAATAGTGAAAAATAGTTAAATAATGAAATAGATCATTGAATTTCTATTCAAGTACATAGAGTTTCACTGTATACTTAAGATTACGGGGGGAAGAAATACAAATATAGTATTTAACGTATGGTGTCTGTTACGATTAAATGATATCTCTACAAATATCTCATGTTCTTGTATTATCAATAAAAATATTTCTACATCTTCTCGCCGTATTTACTAACTTATTCTGTAAAGTTATTTTTGTTAAACTTTGTGCAAGACAATTTACCATTAGATAAAGTTGTGCAAGGAAGAAGATTCGCTGAAACAATGCAATAGACGCTCAGTATCTTCGTTCTAGATCTTTCATAACAGGCGTCTAGTTCCTGTAGTCACGAAAACGAGAGTAAAAGCTGCTTCGTACCAAACAGAGAATGCCAAACTATTGCAATGACAGTTCTATCGTCGCGTGATTTTGCATAAATTCTCTGCAATCGTTCGATCTTCCTAGCAGACCGCTTTCTAATACAAATATTCTCAGTAATCATTATTATTTGCTAGAACGATGTTGTTAACAATGTAAATTGCTGTGGTGAACATATAATGAACCATTTGATACAAGATCTATTTATTCTGTAACTATCTTCACATCTTTTGATTATACCTATAATCATCTCAGTTTAACATAATAATCATTTTTCGTACATGATCACTTTCAGTAAGAGAAAACGCGAGAAATATCCTGCATTGAAGTCATTGTATATACTAACTTGTTAAATTTTATAATTAAAAAGTGTTAGTATTATAAATTCATCTTTTCACGTTTAATTTCACGTATTGCTATTCATGATTAGTAAAAAACATAATTCTCCCACAAGCTGAAAAGAGTTTAGTTCTGACGGATAATTCTGGAGAATTCTTAAAATATTTTATATCTTTTTGCGAGTATTTTAAACATTAGGTGTAATATTATGACAATATTTAATTTAAAAAAATTGCACTTTGTATTTCCATTTCCACAGGCTAGTGTAAAATGCAAGTAAAATGATAATATCGTAATACTTGCTACCACACACGACTATTAAAATTCCTGTTATTTTGTACACCATGTTATATATCATATTGTATACCTATTCAATAGACTGCTACACTTACAGTATTTTATGTATACTCTAGTATACAGTGCATAATGTCAGTTATAAAACATGTTGGAGAAACTGCAACAGGATTCAGAGTACTGGAAACAGTAATAAAATTCAGTTTCACCATCACTCTTTCTTAATATTTTCTCATAATAATAGCTTCGTAACATCGTTAGTTTAACAAAGTTGAATAGGCAGCTCGAAAGTATTTAGTTAATTGTTAGTCTCGTCAAATGGTGTACAGTTGACTGTTTCCTAACGCAAAACTTATAATAATCATATCGATGTATATGTAAGAGGAAAGTAACCTTAAGTTCATAAATGTTACCTGCAAACATATTGCAAAGAGTGTTGCATCATATGCGTCGCCATTAATCTTTGAAAAGATTTTTGTTTTTTATTATGGCATGGTCGAAGTAATTAACACACTTTAAAGTGAGTTAATTTTACTGTTGGAACTATTTAAGGAAAGAATGTAACATTAGAATGATCGAATATGATAATGAAAAAGTATTGTAGCATAAAAATAATAAGTAGAGATTGATAAATTATATGATACTATTAATTGAAGCAATTGTTCTTTTGCATATGATGTTGATCGAAGAACAAAACTTGAGAAACAAATGTGGAACTTAGGCGGTAACCTAGAGTAGTAAAAAGATCGACAAAAACTTTCACTTCCGGAATTGTTGAAGTAAAAGAAAATTTTTTTGTAATAACACTTCTTTAGTATAAACTGGTCTATCATACGATTATAATGATTTTTCTTTTCCAAATTGAATTTCTTATAAGGTATGAGTCGTTTCTTTTACGTCATGCTACACTTTCAAATTCATATATTATCGACAGTTTTTGAAGCGAATACAAAAGTTTCTAACACAAGGTCAATCAGAATCAGTCATTTAGAATGTGCTTCTTTTTCTTTTAAAAGTATTTGAAGTGTTGGCTATAAGTGCCAATATAGAATCATAGCTTTATAATGACTTAATTACTGCTTATTTAATTACAATTTTACGATGTGAGAAGCTGTGAAGGTAGAAGTTGCGGTAACATGCTATCAGTCATAATAAATTATAAGTTTCTTACAATTGTAACCTTACTTGTTTTCAATAAAAATAAATGTAAAGAAAAACTATAAAATATTTGCACATCGAGATTACAATCCTGTCTGTCTCATAAATTAGTTTAAAAATCTTTCGTACAATTTAAAATTTACATGTAATGCACATTCATAGCAATGATATGATATCACTTTTCATATATTTTATATTTAATATTCAATTCGGTAGAGATATTCAAGAGGAAACGACTTTTACAGAATTTCAATAAATTTATGCGATTAAATCTTGTAATCGATCATCAACAATTTTAAACAACTTCTAACAAGATTTGTGCATTCGCTTCGGCAAATAAATATAAAAATATAGTAGATTGAAAAAAGGAAAAAGAATTATTGATGATAGCAATGTTTGTTGTTACGTCAACAAAACGATACGAAATATGAAACAAACTGTATCTGTATGTAAGCTAAAGTTAATGTCTATCGATAATTTGAACAATATTTGCTAACCTTTGTGCAATTACAATGCTCTAACATCAAGATAAGACGCTGTCAATACATACATATATACATTGTGATTTAAGTACCTGTCAAAACGATATATATCTTGTATGAATAGTTTCCATGCCCCCAATCCAAAGTAAGATTGACAGTTTCTTATGCAAATAAGCTTACATACATAAGCTTATTGTTTACGAAATATTACTAGCAGCTGCAATACGTAAAGTACCTAAGTATTTATTATTAAAAAATAAAAAACGATTATTAAAATATTGGACAAATATATATGTTTCAATATATCTTTGAACAACAGTACATTGCAATAGTTAATTATGAAAATAAATATTAAAATAACTTTAATACTTATGATTACTTTCCAAACGATGAAGTGAATTTTGTAGGAACGTGTGATGATAGTTATTTATAAATTATGAACAATCTAATAATTATTACCATCTGGTACTTGTACTTTTACTTCTGGAAAAATTACAACCAATAAATCTTTCTCCTTACATAATTATTTCCGGAACACACGTAAGAAATAAAGTTGTGTATGTCTTCTGGCAGATACTTTATTTTTGTTCGAGGATAACCTTGTGTAACTTTGTGATCGTTTTGGAACTATTTGGAAGAAACGTGTTGATACTTCTCAGATCGCAACCTTGACCTACCGTTGCATAATTAGTAAATGACAAATTTATGCTTACAATAATAAAACATGATTCTATGTATATTAAGATATAGATAAAAATACCAATGAATTAATTTTATTCAGTGATTCTATAATATTATAATACGTCCTCGAGTAGTAACATATATATGACTAACTTATTAATAATTTTCAACGATTTTACGAAAAAATATTATTTTATCGCATGTTTTTTTTCAATAAAATTCACTGGAGGGTACAAAACACAAAAATGAATACCATTCCACTCTCCATTAACCATTCAGTGCTATTAAAGTTACGCGAGAAATAATACGTACATAGTTATGCTTTTTGCATTACTTGTTATCTGTTTCATATAGTTAACGATGGCGATATTTCATTGCTGATAAGCGTTCAAAGCAATAGATTCAAACGTTAATGGAGAATAAATTCTTTCATTGCCAATAATTCCAAGCGATCTGAATACATTTCATAAATACCTTTCTTCGTTTAGATCGTATTAGAACAAAAAAACAAACAGTCATGTTATCAGTAGACAGATATTTCCATCGATAAGCAAATTGATCTAATTATTATTTTATAACTGTGCAATTAGGAAAATTTGGGGCAAATTTAAAATTTTATTGTTTAGAGAAATTACTAAAACGACAGAAATAAACGTATGTTTTTGCCATCTTTATCCAGTTTTAAATGAAATTAGTGTTTTAAACCAAAATTAGTTCAGTGTGGAATAGTGTACTTTCTCGACCAGTTTTCATGTAACCGTAATATGGTGTAAAATACGCGGACGTATTGCTTTCACTGGTCGTCGTCGAAAGCAATCATCCAATACGCGCAGGTCATCCATGTCGTACACTCAACGAGATGAAACATAACTTTCATCTTATAGCGGATATTCAGCAGTTACATCCTACTAATGAATGAATTTTTTCAATATAGAAATCTAGAAATGTATCTAGAAATCGTCCCAAAAAAGTGAGTTGTAAATAAATATTATATTCGTAACATTATAACTGTTGGTTATTGGATATATTTGCTACTAGTCAAATTAATTTTTACAAACTGTTTCTAACAATTTAAGAAAACAATATGCTTCTAGTTCGTACTTTACCTTGCAATCTGAATGAGAAAGTACTATAAAATAATCCTTATAGAGTTTCAAATTGCCTCAATTAAATGAGAGAGAAAATAGCTACACTTAATGTGGAAATAATTCATACTTGCCTAATAATAACGAAAGAAAATTGTATTATAATGTTAACATTATCGTGATATAACACTTCTTTGCCGTATTATATTCCATATACAATAGATGTGCGAACATTTACTTTCGAGCCATTATTTTGCATATATATACATTATATAACAAAAATTTAACGTATAGTTGTTACAGTTACGCAATTACATTGCTCGTTTGTAAGGACAGAAAACACAAGTAAAGTGTACTTTCATGTTATGGTGCTATAATAACCATAAAAAGATGCTTTACCGCACACGTAATGTATTACAAAAAGTGAAGTGATACTAGACAAGAAGATGTATGTGTTTACCTTCTGTAGATGCCTGCACACGAAAGTAAGAAAAAAATGTTTATCATGAAAGAGTCATTACGAAGCTATTTCCGTGAAATCAGAAGTAACTAGTCGACGATGACAGATGAAATCTATAAGTTTGGCGGACACGTGATACATACTCGTTTCGTGTTTATAATGCCCCTTAATTCGGATGTCGATTGCGCAACGATTCACAAGTTTGACACGTTTGAATTTCTCCCAAATCGTCGTCACTCACATCGCATCATCGATACGGAATGTATGAAAAGCTTTCATTTCTGACACCAGGTCTAAAATATAGGCTTTAGATTACACTGTCGACATAATGAAGATATATGAATGTAAAAACGTAAAATTAAAACGCAACAATCAGAGATGATGCATTTATAAATTACAAAGTGAATCACGATAGCACGAATACGAAAGTATATGTATAAATTGAAATAAGAATTTCGAATTAAAAATAAATTACAGAAAGTGGAGTACGAATCGAATGCCTGTGCATCGCATGGTCTAGTAATTATATTCCAAACGCATACATAAATATAAAATGAAAAAACTTGTCATATTATATGTAATTTTATTAGAAATTTCAGTTTCGTTAAGACATGAAACTATCGTTAAATAACGCTAACATAACACGAAAGTTCGACTTTCTCGTTATATAATTTTTCATAAATTTTATTTAATGCTCCGTTCGATTCGCACATTTCTTCGTGTATCTGTAATACTTTACATTCCAATACTTGTAAATCTGTATTATACATAAAAAACAAATTCAAATTTAACTGCAAAGATAATAGAAAATATATGTATTGATCACACTAAAATTGTACCAAAGAACGATTACATCTATTTTCATCGTTATATTACTACGTTATAACATGAAATATTCATGATGAAATAAGCTCTTATCTATAAACATACAAATGCTCGTATTAAAAACAAACATGTAACTTAACATAATGAACGACGTATACTTCAATGACTGCATCATATTAATAAGTTGAAGTGACCTCGGTCTTTGGAAAAAATACTGAAGGACAACTTATGACCCTGTTGCTAGAAATGCGGAGAAAATTATACATGGCTACTGACATTGTAGCATATCGATAGACCACATTCTAACCTGCAATCTTCCGCAATCCAGGGTATAAGCTGAAGAATTTATCCGTTGATATTCACGTGACTGCTAGCTGGATCTATCCTGGACGAGCTTCTATGAAGATTCAGGAGCCTGGCATCGAAGGCGCAGTAAATCATGACTGCGGATCTAATGCTGAATAGGTCAATATACACCTTCCATCACATTGCACTTTATCTTTTGCTTTCACATGTATAAGTGTGCTTATAACTGCATTAATAGCGCATAGTGTCACTTTACGAAGACACCTATACACATATACACTTTCTTACATACATAAGTCGTGTGACGGTTAAAAGACATTCGTCCTATGCACACTTTCCAAGAGATTCTTCTGAAGAGACCATGGACTATTGTTGCAACGACCTAATTGCATAAAATCATCAATCGTTCGTAACTGTTATCCGGTAGAATAAATTTTACCATCAGACGACGTACCTTCGAATTATCGAAAGTGGTAAATAGTCTACGCGATTAGATTCGTTAGAATCTCACTCGTCTCGTCATTTCCTACGCGATCTTCAAATTATACGCTTTGTCCTAACATTCGATAACCACCTATTTAATTAGATATTTATACTAATTACTCGAATAGAAATTATCGCTTTGATTTTATTCCGAATAATATAAAAATCGAGCATCTGAGCCCGATGTTAAACGAACAAATGAAAAATCGACAGAACTTTTCTCATTTCCAGATAAAGTTGGTGCGATGTTGCATCACATATATTTCCATTGCATAGTATGCAAAGTGATACGTAGATTCGTTTCCCTGCTCCGATCGCACTCGCATAATTGACAAAATTATTGCGAATAAATCACGAAGAGCATCAATAACGTTGACTCGTTGTATGTTGTGCAAACACATAGCACTGCTTCCTAGTTTCTCCTTCGATCGAACGAAGCAGTGCGGTTTACTAGTTTATCGTGGAACACGAGCTCGTCGTTTATACAATAGTTTTATTATAATGCAACCGAGGTGAGGAGAATATGAGAAGGTTGATACCAACCTACTAGTGTCCTTGCATTCTTGACAATCGCCGTCCCAAATGCCAGGACGCTCCTTCTTCTTTTCTTTCACCTTCATAGAGATGAACCTTAAACCACAATATGAGAAGTTCGCGCTTGGCAGAATGGGATCCTGATCGCCACCGGATTAGCAGACGCTTCCAGTGACCTTTGTATATTGCCTCGTGCCAGGTTAAACTATGTGATTATAGTCACGTGCAGAATGCCGTTCCTTTAACCTTAGCGCTGCTTTGTGCATCGCTGCAGAAATCAACCATTGTTCCATTTAACTAGAATAATACATCTGTTTACTGAACCTCGAGAAATTTAAATTATGATTTTATCTATTAGTATTTGAGTATGACTATTGGATAATGTGAAAGAGTAATATATTTTACGATATATTTGAATTGCAATACTATTCTCATTATCAATATTATCAATATCATTTAATTATCGTTTCGTTAACTGCCTCGCGAATTTTATATATTTTGGAGCCTGGGACCTGGTAGCCGCAATAAATTAAGGTATGCTGCACTACACCATAATGATTCACATTGTTAAAAATTGTCTAGTACATGAAATTTATCTTATTTTAATCACTGCAAAAATTTAAAAACGTGAGTCACCGATGAGTAACGTGAAAGGGAACGAGTTGACATAAAGTTCTAAAGTAAATTACGCCAAGATAGTTTGGTTCGTGGAATTCTAATGTAAGAAAAAAATACTTATTCCTTGTTTATTCATTAATAACACAATTTGAAAATCAAACAATAACGAGTGGTAATTAAGATTATTCTGTTCCAAGAACGACGTATTATTCGGTCCAACGATAAATGATTTATGACTGTATCTAAAACAGACATTATCAACAAATCTATTCATGACATTTGGTGTAATGAACATTAGCAGACAACACAATATAACCAGCGTCGTCGATGGCTAGTCGATTAACGAGATAATAAGCCAACGACTCGTCAGCCAATGGCTCATAATGAGGAATCGTACGTAATGATCGTACGTGAATGACATATCAACGACAAGACAATCGTATAAGATCGAAGCACTTCTTATGTCGACGGTATAATAAATCCGTGAGCTGTGCAGAAAAATTCTACAATTCCTGAAAATGACAAGTAGAAAGTACATGACGAGTGTACAAATCGGAATCAAAGATTTAACAAGTCCCTACAGTTCGTAATAGTATCCATTAAATTACGTGTATACTAATTAAAATTAGAACAGGGTGCTGTCAGTTCGACGAGACATTCGTTAAATTCCCCTGGTAATTCACAGGAATTTAAAAAGGCAAATAGAATCCCTACTTTTATATTAATATATTATCATATTTAATGATATGTTATTAATATATTATCTAATGTATCATGTAGTACAAACTTTTACAATTTTCTTATTATGTTACAATTGTTCTAATATTAAAATAAGTAAATAATACGTACAATAAAAAATGCCATAATATGTCTTATGATTAGTATAAACAATAAGAATCTTATTTCTACTATAACATATTGCAATACATTTTTAAAATAGAAAAATGTAACAAATGATTTAACATTTAACAAAAGTGCGAAGAATACATGTTAAGAAAAGATACAAATATTCTGTATGAAGAATAAATATTGGAAATAACAATATTCTGACAATATGAAGAACAGAGAGAAGATAGCACCGTTGTGTAAATCTGGCACAATATCGAACATCGATCGCATGATTGTGCCGGCATTTAGGAGAAAACCTTTTCACCCGGCGCTCCCTCGACTAACGGATAGAACAGAAATCGCTCGTTTCATGCTTTGGTACCCTGGCTACCATTCTGTACTACGTTCCGTTGCGAAACGGCGAAAAACCAAATCTTGCGCTGACTTTTGTTGTCGAGCTAGACTTTCGATCATCCGGCAAGCAAATTACGATCTGCCAGATTATTCGGTTTGTGGTTTAACCGCGAAACCTTTAGAAATTGCACTATTAAGAAAACAGATCAAATCGTGCAAGCAAATATCTGTGAAAGCCTTGTTCTTACAATTTGTGAATCTTACCATTAAAATATCGATCTGTCTAACAACAAGGCATAAATTCAATTAGATCTTAATTCATAATAATTTAAAATGAAACGAATTATATTTCGATCTTCGACAGAAGAAAGTTTACGTTTGTAAGAAATGTGACGAATGATAAATTTTGTACCTAATAATTTAAGTTATATTTGTATTTTATTTATTCTATTACGCTTATTATTATATTATTGTATTATACTTCTTATATTTACCAATAGAAATTTATTTTAATATTCTTATTACCGAAGATTTTGGTACTGAATATTCTACTTTATTGTACTTACTGTTATTATTAAAATTGTTATTATATAGTTTTTATAATCTCCAGACATGGAGTTTCTTTTGTAAGATAATAATAGATCAATAAATATAAAAATATTCTACTATTACGTATTTTTTAAAGATCAGCCATTTAGACTGGCTTTGGCAGAGATAGCTACGTTTCAAATCCTGGTAGTTCCAGTGTTAAAATATAAATACGTAGTTATATTATGAAATTCATTATATATTCTGTAGATTTATTTATAGCTTCTGATAGATACGAAATTAATTAAAATGCAAAACAAAGTTAGCGCCATGAAGGATTAATCGTTTAATCACTCAAGAAACGCTCGTTCCCTCGCGACACAAGAGAAATTAATATAGTAGTATCGCAGGTCTCAATCTTTGCACAGACCTTTATTTAATCATCAATTATTCAATATTCAATAAATATATAATTTATCTTTTTAGTATAATTAATCGTTAATCGTCACAGCAAGAAACGTTTTAAAGTGATTGGTCTAAACGGTGTCACTTACGAATAAAAAATACAGCAGCTGCTAAAAGTTTTCGGCCAAGGTGTAATTTCATTATCGTATTCAAATAAGATTTGCTGTTGCAATGGAGAATGTACTGTGTTTTAAAAGATATAACGTAATTAAATATTTTGTAAGAAGAATTTCGTTAACGTCTAATTTAAATAGATACGATTTAAATAGAAATCGAGTTACAAGTTGATTGAAAACTTTTGACACTCACTCTACGTGTTATTAACACGTTTTATCCTTCACGATAAGATAGATAATAAAAAGTGATAAATCTCAATATAAGAATCAGGCTTAAAAATAAAATTACATCTTGCTCTTCATTTACATAACTTTTCACTATCACTTTTTACATAACAACCTATCTAGATACAATTGTACAAATTCAAGTAAAACCTTTAGAAAGTATTAAAAATGAAAAAAAGATGAAATTGAATTTCTTACTATCCGAGATGTTTATAAAACATCGAGCCAAGTTCATTGCCTGAAGTTGTACAAATATTTCCATAAATACAACACCTAAATTATGTATATCTCTAATGTATCTCGAATCCCAAATATTCAAACGCTTCCATGTATTTTCGATAATTTCAAACAAATAAATTCTCCAACTTGGACAGACTTTCTAACGTACGTAAATCGACCACTGCCATAGGATTCGGCTGATAGAGCCATAGTAACTAAACGCGAAGTGTTTCGTTCGTTCGAATGTATTCGTGACGCATCGAGTGATGCAATTAATCGATGATAACTATAATTAAGAGAAACTCTCGTTAGAAGTTTTATCGAGATACCTGACCTCACAGGTTATAGTGGCAATCTACCGCGTCGGAACTCGAGTCACCGCAAGTATTGGCTCCGTTTTCACGATTTCTGGATTCCAAAGCCGTCGCCAGAGCAACAGCCACGGAGCACATTTTTCTTACTTGCGACACGAAAGCAATACGTTGCGAAATAGAACAGTGACATAAGTATTATCCGATGTTTAGGCTTCCGATTTCACCAGCCCTTTCATCTCCAGGTGACAAGGATTCACATTTATCTTCGACTGTTCTTTATCCACAAGCTATAACGAGCTTTACTTGCCTTTGACGACTGAGATTACAGCCAGTGATATCCTTTAGATACAATGGAAAGCTGAAACCGTACTATTAATTGGCTTTTTGTTCGGCTTACTTGGAATAGTGGAATTTCTACGGGAATATTTTCACTTTTATTCTACCTGTGGCACATTCGAACCTCCAATATCCGAATTAAAAATTTCTGCTATGAAGTGTGTTCGAGTCAAAGGTTGATTTAAAAATGTAACTGTTCTCGGTATTAAGAGATAAATCTCTTAGAAACTAAGCTGATCAAATTCATTTTCTATGCAGTTATCAATGTTATATTATCGGGATACGTAATTAATATTCAACATATCAGAAAGATAACTCATATTTGTAAATTTATTTATTATAAAGAAGTAGTATGAATAATCACAAATAATAACGTTTTATAATTGTCGCATTTCTATGTATCTTGATTTATGGAGTTAATACAATATCTTAGAGATTTAATGTTTCATGATGTATTAAAATACGTCATTCTAAAACATAGGCTTCTTAAATATAAGGGAAATTACTTTTCCAAGAATCTAAAAAAGCTTAAACATACAGTGATGCCACTTTTTACATTAATTTCACTAAACAATTCAGAAATCTATGCTTTCAATCCACTGTACAGGCAAATTTCGCGTTCGCAAAAGCAATCACGTTTGACTTATTACACGGCTTAAGCAATTACCCGTTAAGTCTTTTAATGAGACACTTCAATTAAAGGTAGTCGTAATTGCAATCTGTGTGTTATTGCCGGTATACTAATCAGGAACACAACATAGAAAATGGTGATTTATCGTGCATCTTGAAATTTCAACATTCACACTGTTCGTCACTGTATTATCCTGCGAATGATCCTGTCTCTCTCGATAAATTATGATACTTATTTACACCTACTCGTATCGTTCCAAGCAAACAGGCTGTGAATACGCGAAACCGCTACACGGTGTCTGTAATTGATTACCTCCGTAATTTAATTACGATCATCTGGCTGATGAGTTGTACATTAAACGAAAGCGCGAGCGCTCTCTAACCAATGATCAAGTTCGTATGTTTACGTAGCCGTTCGTCAGATTCGTGCCAGTGGACTGGACAAAACGACAGCCACATGGGTATGACGAATCGCGCCACACTTGATTGACTGTCATCCTCTTTCGAAGGCAGTGAGAGCTCTTAAGGACTATAGGCAACCGGCTTTCTTGCGTGTTTGCGACCAGGAAGGGATCTCACCGAGATTACATCGACATCTTGAAATATTTCCGTGTCTCTCTGAGACGCGTATAACAACACAGTGCGCTAACCACGTGAAAAAAGAAGTTTCACGCGGACGCAATGCTCGAGGAATGTACAGCCAGACGAATCTTTGAACGAGGTATAAGCGACCTCTCTAACAAGGGTTTCCGTGCGCGCGTAAAGAACGTTTTTCATTCGTCCTGAATTCCTGTTAATTGTACCTGACGTCCGGATCGAACGCAACCATTCGGTTTTTTAAAGTTAGATCGTAGAATGAAAACGCATGACGATTATGATCGTCCGATGGTGTTTCGAAAGTGACGTATAATGTTGCTTAAAAGAAATGGAATAAAAAGTATATTCTGTATTTGGAAGGAGTTTTATATAGCCGAGGGAAATTATCGTGGCGAATAAATAAGTTTCTGCGAATGTTTTATGTTTCTTTGTTCTAATTGTATCTATAAACGAATATACAGGAAATTCCACGTTTAATTAAGAACGCGCAAGGAAAACATAGTAGGGTCGCTTTCGTTGAATTTTTAATTGACAAGTGTAGGATTAGCTGAAGTAGAAAAATAGAAAAGCTGAATCGTCATGAGTTTCACCTGTAATCGTCGAGTAATATCCACATTATCGTAAGCATGAGATGTTCCACTCGGAAACCTTAGATCTATCAAATACGGTCATGGCTGTTTCACGTTATCATCGCCCATTACACTCGTCGGTAGCGTTAGTTCATTTACATAAGCTATCTACTACTATTGTCGATTACTATTTCTTAATTACCGAGATAATCGAAGAGTCGACCTTCGCGCATTGTTCATCCTCGTTCATACATGAAGTTGAAAATGAATCGCGCTGTCATCGATCGATGAATCAGAAGGACGAGGTCCCGGCACGTCGCGTCGTTCGGTTTTTTCTTCCAGTTGCTCCTTTTTCTCACGCTGCCTTCCTATAAATCACCGTGTTAGATAATCACCGTTGACTGCTAAGGAATTCGAGTAAAGCCTCGTACGTATTAGTCAAGTTACCTGAATTCAAGTCTGTCGAGCTCGAGTAACGTGATTTTCAAGGATAATGGAAAATAAAAAGAAAACAGTTATACATAGGTACATATTTAATGTACTTATTTAAAATATCTATTATAATCATAAACGTAATGGAATATTACATATGCGAACTAAACGAGCAACCAGAGAATGCTCTTGCTCCCGCTTCGTTTTTACTAACTCTTAAATACGCCTTTAAGAATAGCTGGTGGTAGTAAAAAGCGATTCACGGCAAACCACATGCGCTACCTAATTATTACAAACTATACGCGTACCTACATGAAAGGTAGCCATGCGCATGGTATACAATCGTCGACTAATCTACACGACGATATCACTGCTGTACTTGCGAGACGACCATCTGCAAAGTATAATCCTCGACGTGGAAACAGGCAAACAAAGAAGCTGGCATTTGAATGCCAGCGATTGGCATGATCGGGCAACAGACTTCGTGATCCTGCGAAATTGCCACGTCCATGCCTCTGCCTGTTTATTGCTTCTTCGCCGGTAACGCCCGGATCTCGATCTTCGAGTTCGTGCATTTCGTTAATGAAGCGCTAGACATTCCGTTTCGTTTACCACATCGTATAATTGTTTGATGTATTCTCTATTATTAAAGTTGAAAAGGCTGCGCAGCGTATGTATTCAAAGGCATTTGAGGTGTTCATTGAACGTAGGCAAACTAATTAAACTCTTCATGGCGTAAACCGATTCCTTAATTTCTACATATATGGTACGTGGAAATTCGATATTATGTATTGTTACGTTATCAATCACATTAGAAATAAACAAATATTGTTGAACAAACGAAGGTTGCTGTATCTAAAAGCAGGGATATCATCGAATCATTTTTAATAAAAGAGTATCTATGCGACGTTTTCTATTTGATGGCTTTACTTTCTCGCAGTTCGAGTTTAGCGATGAGTCAGAATAATTGTATTTTATTCTAGTCTAATGTTCGTGCGCGCGTTTCTGGCGACGTAGCATTAACGCTACGCTTGCATCTATCGAGTATTACGGGTATTACGACACTTTGCGTTTTCGTATTTTACACAAGGGGAACTCGTCGAACTATGCTCCTATGTATGTACGACGTATACATAATGACTATTATGCATACAATAATAGGGATATTACGAAGTGGTACCTACTAGTAATAGATACTCATCGTTTAACAAACTGAAGATTTTGAATTAAAGATATCTATGAAGTTTAAGTATATTTCTTTTGTGCAAGCATGCAAAAGAGTAATCGATGTATGGAATGATTGGATAATAGTAAACATAGGCTTCATTCCTACGTAGATTAAACGTGAAGATAATTGATTCAAGTTAACAATTAATGGTCGTGTCAGTGAATTATTAAACGTAATTAATGTCTGCAAGATAGATTTCAATAGAACGTTACGTACAGAAATCGTAATAAAGAAAACATTTACATTAAAGAAAAACGATATCGTTTAAAACATTATTTCATTTAGTAAAACTCGTTTGCTGCAGAAGAATATGTATTAATATTTACTTAATAATAATCGAATGATCTTTTAATGATGTTAGGGAGGTTGCAAATTTAATGGATGTTTAATTATCAAATATTGATCGTTAAAAGTAGTTAAATTCGGTTTGCACGCGATCATTGTGCGATAAATTACTATGTAAATGTAATTGAACAAATCTGTGTTGTAATAACATAATAGTTTTATTGTATCAAAGTGTTTTCTTTTCCTTAGAGGTAGTTCCCCGATAATGAAATTATTATTCTGATTGCCACAACTGACATTTCATTTTCGTGGTAAATATTCAGTGTAAACGCCAAGCTTGTTCAAATACATAATTCGCGAACTATTTGATTAAAGATACTTTTTATTAAGGCGTGAAAAATATTTATAGTTGAGGAAAGTAACAACATTTCTGACGCGAGAATGCTTGAACTGTAAGTGGGTAATGGAAGTTTACAGCTTAATATTCTTTCCACAAAATCACTGCATTGTACACCTACTCTCTAATATACATGTCCATTTAAACATAATCATGATATATGCAGTTCAATATTTCATTTCCTTTAATTAAAAGTTCACAAGTTTTAGAGAAATTAATGTGACGTGTTTAATATAGAAACGGTTACATTTCCTGATTATTTCTTACAAGAAATAAACATTCATTATACAGTACTATCAACTGACATTAAAATTATAGAAATAAGCGCATAGTTACTAAATAAGTCTCCAGAAATGAAAGTGGTATAGGTAAAAAGTGTTGGAGAATTTAACTTCATTAAGGGAATACTTCCGTGTTTCCATCCACAAACTGTATGTAATATTCCAATGAAGTAAGATCGATACTTTCCATTAAACTTGGATACCTAGAATAGTGTTGCCTAAGACACTTAAGTAAACTGATTTGCTATACAAAATATAAATGGATCATATCGAAGTTCCAATGAAAAAAATAATAACTAATGATACTAGTAAGTGAGTTGCGATGATAATTAGTTTGAAACTGAAACAAATTATAAGTAGATTACGTCGATTGTATAACATATCTATATGATATAAAGTTATGTTAAATATGTGTATCATTTAAGAGGAAATAATATTCTATTTTTACGTAAGTATTCCAAAATTGTATATTAAATTTTGAAATTCAAATTTCCACTACAAGACTGCAAGCAGTTCTCTGCTATTATTTTTATTATATACTTTTTAAAGATTAGTAGAGAATTTAAAGTAAATTAATGTATTTAGAAACGTCATGTTTTGGATTTAAATATAAAATCTAATAAATTAATAAATACATATCTTTATAACAATCGATCATGTTACTAATTCGAAAAATTAATAGTACAAATATGTGTATATTAATAAATTTTCTCTTGGTACAAGAAAATTATCCATTGCTCTTTAAGTTTTAAAGTATTTGAGATTCTGATCATTATTAAACGTGTGATCATTAGTCGATAAGTTTGCTACCTTTTATCCCTACATAGAAAATATTTATAATGCCAACACTATAGCAGACGAGTATGAATCACAGACAGATGTCTATGATAATTCCTATGTTCGCCGTAACAAATCGCAGAGGGCGTAAGAAACACACTAACTTTTCCACAGGTCGGTATTTCAGTATCTGAGATACAAAGTCTCATTAACGTCACGTGTATCCTGTCTTTAATCAATGGTTAAACGTTATTACAGGAAATATATTTATCTACCTTTGAATCATACTCAATCGATATACTTGCCAAAGTGCCATCTATTAGTAAGATATTCAACATCTCGTTGAATATTTGTACTCAATAGCTAAAGTATCTTTTGTAGTTTCAGTTTAGTATCATTGTTCATTTTGAATGGGTAACAAAGTAAACATAATTGTTTTTAAATAAATTTCATCTTTTATTACGAAATATAATGTAAAACGTGATAATAAATTATTAAATATTAAATATCGTAGATACATAAATATGTTGTTTTCATAAATACTTAATATAAATATAAATATGTCGTTTTTATAAATAGCTAATATAAATAATAAATACGTCACCTATAAATAGATCTACGGTATAAATATCTACTCGATAATACTGAACAATATATAACCTATTACAATTATTGTCTTTCATTGATACCTATTCACTAATACGATCAATTATTAGGAAGATAATTTTCCTAGATAACTGATTATCACAAATTGCACCCGAGAATTCTTCGAAAAGGCACTTCAAAGAGGTTCATTTTAATAAATAACTATTCTAAATAAATAATGAATAGATAATAAATACTAATTCTAATGCTCGATGATCGTAATAAATAATGTTCATGAATAAATAAATTAAGTAACATGATGCCATTTCAACTACGTTTCGCAATTGTCAGGTTATCTCGAACGATTTTATCACAGCTGACTTTAGCTGTTGTCGTTTATTAGTCATGCATATTGTGACACGATTTTGCTTCCCTCGTCGATCGGAATTCTATGTCGTAAATTCTCGATCAATTTTGCTCAAATTTTAATTAAATAACTTAAGGGAAAATCAAGATATGTCATATTTTTGGCCCTTTTCTAGAGAGCAATTTTCAAATTTAAAATACCCCATCAATTATTCACCTTCTATTTCATTTTGAGATTAAAATTTCCCCATAAATAGTTCAAAAATATCGATTGTTATAACATTACTCAGGCTTCTGATTTTTACAAAATATAAGAATTTACTTTCAAAAGAATTATAGTTTCGAACCTATCAATTTCTTTCCTCCTTCGACTTGCTCTTACTGAGATACTTTCCTTTAGCTAAGAATTAATATGAAAATTATGACAACAGGTCACGACTTATCACGTTGTTCCCATGTGATCTTCAATTGCTGTTACTGAAGGAGACAACTGCACTTCACAGTAATCTGAGTAAACCATGAAACAGCAATGGAAAATCAGCCAAAATAAAACCCACTTTTCAAACGTTTCCAACACGAGACCCTCCTTCTTCCATCGCAATAAATACTTTTTAAATTGATAATCGTTAAAATATTAGAACCGCCTCCTCATTACCGCAAATCCTCCAACTACGTTCGACGTATCATTTTCGTCGAACCTGTTATCGACTGTGGCAAATAAATTTTTTTTTCGACATTTTTACTATCGAATTCGAACGTTGTTATCAGACGTTTCTTCCGGCGCTACTTAATAATTGAAAACGTGCCTCCAAGCGTGAAGATAATCTCTGTACTTGAGAAGCACGCCCCAGTCACGAATAAGTCTTCTAGTATCGTCCTCAGGGTTTCGTTCTACCTTGTTCATGATGCTCCTTCCTACACGCGATGGAATCCTAAGAGACGGCAGGGCCACGATATTGCTTTCTACTTCGCACAGCATCATCATCAGGTAAGACTGCGTCGTCTTTAAAGCTTTGTATTTTTTCAAACTCATCTCGTCCTCCAACAATTCCTCGAACGCTACCGCAAATTTTTGAAGATCCGTGTGCAACTTTGGAAAGTGATTGACGATCTGTAAGAGGAATTAAAATCGTTTGTCATATCTCTGTCGATGACTCATAAGCGTATGGAATATAAGAGAACCTATAGTTACAGCTACGTTGAAATTTATTCTTGAAAGATAGTACACGTTGATAGAATTTCTGTTTGTAATTCTCAAATCTTGTTATTAGAAAATTGCTTTAAATTAAACAAATATAGGTCGCTATAAAAGATACCTATTTTTTTATCGCCTCAGGTTCCAATACGAATTAACTAAATTTTAACGCAATGTATTTTTCTATGTAACACACCTGCTATGTTAATCTACTTTGTTCAAAAAACCTATACATGCGTCTACAATTTAATTTCCCCTATACTATGTTATAGGATATTACGACATTTCCAACGATATTATATTTAAATGATACCATTACCTAATCTGTTATCGAATTCATAAAATGCAATATATATATTCTAACGTAATTTCAAACTCTTTTATAATTCTGCGATGATGGCTTTATCAGCGAGTCAGCAACAAAAAGATAGCATTTTAAAAATTCAGTCACTTAAACAATCCATCAATGGATTACGTATCAATAGATCGATCACGATTGTGTCACCTGTTTCACACTTCAATTAGTCTAAGAAATCTTTTCCAACGGAAGATGGAAAAAAGCGAAGCACGCGACGTGTAGAAAGAATCGATATCGTCTGTCGTTGAAACGTGCCGGTGTGGAGAAAAAAAAGAGCGGCGGTATACATCAGGGAGTACCCTGAATGTTATCACGGATGCGTTATCAACGTGCACGCATCGTTCTGGAGGACAAGCGCGATTACGCAGCCGCGCGACCCGGCTAACATGAGCAATCGTGTACATCGAATACGCCAAGTTGCATTGCGCGCGCAAACCTCGAACAGCCGCGCACGCTTCTGTTTCCCTGCTACTTTATAATAATTACCGTCTCATTAAAATTTGTTATTTAACGTTACGTTAATTAATTGCAACATCGGGATGCTTGGTCAATTGGCCTGGCCGGTGAAAATACGCGCGACCAGCAGCTCTCACCTGTCCTCTCGCGAGTTCGACGCACCGCACCTTCTTTCTCCCCATTTATCCGCGCGCCCCGAAGCTTTCCACGCTCGATGAATATTTATGCAAGGGGGAGCTAAATTAACCGCGTAAAAGAGAATCTTAATTAACCAGCGATACGAACGATAATTAGGTACACCTTTCGCAATGTTGGACACGATGATTCTTCTACTGGCGCGAAATCGTCGTTCTTCCGAGACGAGTAATCTCTTTCGCGTGTTACCGAAGGAATATCGAAGAAACTTTTTAAATATCGTACTTGTCGTTTGATTTTCCTACACTCTCTATATACTCTGTCGCTTTCGAGCGAAGGGTGGCTGGTCTCATTTAAGAAATTTAGAAACGAAAGCAGTTTACGTAGAAGATAAAAATCTCAGTCAATCTTTGCTTTGATAAGATGACAAACCGCGATCGAACTATTTTGAAGAAACTCTTCGCGCGTTATACTTGCTGGTTATATGGCTCTCTTTTAGTTTTGAAAATTATTGATCCTATTTGAAAAAAATACAGGAATAAAAAATAATTGATAATGTACTGGAGAAGATGAAGAAGCAAACGATTCTCAGTCAAATATTCTTGTTTTCATATAAGCAAATAGACCGTGCGATTCTATTATTTCGAACATTATACCGATTCTAATTCAACGATTCCTGAACAAGAACATTTATCTGAAAGATAAAACTGTCAAAGATCTTCGATCTGACAGAAAGACAAATCGCGGCTGAACTACTACAGTATCTAACCTCGAACGTTGTACGATCGATTTGACAAGCAAAAGGAAAACACGAAGAACAAAAGACAAAAAAGTCAGAAGTTAAACTCACCGTTTGCGAATTAGTGTTAGCAAGATTCTTGATCATATGCGTGTCCTTCTCGCCCGGAACCCAGTTCGGGATGTACTGATGCTCTTCAACACCGATTCGAACATTCTCATACAGGTACTCGTAGTCTCGACTCAAATAATCATTGATAGTCAATTCGTGTTGTAGCCTAAGATTTTGTATACTGTTGCTGGTTTCTTGTTCGATGTTTCCGTCCAAATTATCGTCGATTTCTAGTTCTTCGCCACATGGTAAATGCCACAGCGGTAAATTCGATCTGGTGTGTCTTCTTGGCGCTGCAGACGCAGCAGCGACTATCGAGATCAACAGGTAACCACGTGAGACGAACATTTTCGCGATTATAAATAATAAATTAAATAAGTTAAATATGAAGATTTTGATTGCGTGGTACGTAGAACTATCGTAGCGCGTTTTATCAATCGAAGCGTACGATTTGACTAAAGCGACGTTAGCGATTGGCGTGAGATCGTGAACTGAGATTGTCAAACTCTCGTGCTTCCAGCTTATATACGACATTGTGTAAACAATCGGACGTATATACGCACGCACGTTCGATGACGGGGTGGCGGCTTATGTTTTGTCCAAGTTTTTCACCGCTCTGCTGAAACTCTTCTTCGAAGCGATTTTTTTTCGAAAACACGACCTACGCCCTGGCTGATTCACGTAACTCTCGACTCGAAACTAACTGTAGTATCGAACTAATCGCTACGGTAACGTTCGATAATAATAGAGGTAAATGGTGTGAATTGCAATAAACTCTCTGATATTTATAATTCCGTAATAAGATACGGCGCGACGCGACGTAGCAGCTGATTAGGTGTGTCATATCACCAAATGTTAAAATCGACGTAATCGCTTCCTCGTCATCGCGTTCCGACCTACAAATTACGTTTTTTACGTTCCTCCTCTATGACGAGTTACCTTGCCTCATGAATAAAACTATTCTTTTATCGTTGTCTTTTTTTCTTTCGTAAAAACAGAAGTGTGGAAAAATTATTTATTTTAATCGAATATACTAGCCGCTACGTTAACTCCGCGAAACAAGAAGCGGAGACAATTGATGAGTGATGAATGCTTTGGTATTTTAAAATTTCCAAAATTTCACAAAGTCCGGTTTTAATTACTTTGAGCTGTGAAGGACTCGACGTACATATAGAGCCTAATGTTAGTGTAAATAATCTGATCGCTAACGACACCTATGTGCTCAGGAGTTATGATAAGTTATTGTAAAAGGAAACTAAGTTAAATTAAACCACAAGTATTATGAGAGTTAATAACCGTGAGAATAGAATCTCTATTATTATTCTACAGTTTGTTTTAAAAACTGATCCGTCACATAAATCGAGCGCTTCCTAATCTCGGCTAATCTTTCGTCAAATTTATCTGTATGACGTGTTCATATTGCGGATTTGCGGATTCCTACGTATGTAGACATTTCAATTTTCTTCGAAAAATCGACAACACCTGTCATCGATCGTGTAGAAGTATTCGCGAGTACATCGGAAGGAAGAAGGTGCATGTGGTTCCGTGAGCGGTCTTCCGGAAATCTCAGTGCACGTTACGCAGGCGTAAATGCCGGTGTTTGTATTGTGATTCAAATGACGAGGCTAGTAACAAATACCGGGTGTTGATGTTAGATCATAAATCTTACCGTGAATTAATCTATTTTTATTGATAAAACTGATATTACGTACATATACGTATACGATTAATTTATTTATTAACATTCTTGTGTCCATACGTTTCTTGAATAGAATTTTTGTATTAGCGTCGGTGTAATCCTATTTTTGACTGATTAATAAAATTTTTATTATATTACTATTCATTATAATTATTCTCTTATGTTGGTACATTTAATAATCAAACTCTTAATATCAGTATCACACCAATATCATGACGTTCGTTTTATTATTAATCCTGCTCGTAAATCATTGATAAATCTGCTGTGATATTTATATCATTATATAAATTCCCTTGGGATAGTGTTTCTCGTTTCTCTTGATACAATCTGCGCAATTTATATATAAAATTTAATTCTATTATTATAACTAATTTTCTTGCACTATCAGCATCTTCGTTACTAGTCTTGTTATCAGTGCTATTCGCAAATCATTGGCATAATATTTTCTGTTCTTCACAATATTATTATCTGTGTCTGTAAAAATGATTCTCTCGTTGATACGTCTTAACTAAAATCTTAATACAACATACATAGTCGATTCATGTTTTTCTTAAAATACATACGATACGAGCGATCTGCTAAAGTTCGTAATTTCAGTCGAATAAAAACGTAAAGAAACGAGATCTCTCGAGTGAATGAAAATTAAATATAAATTCGAAGCATCGGCAGCAGTGATTTTTTCAAGCGGAGCTTGCTCCATATATCACCAAGATTCGCGGCAGAGTAATACGTATGTACGAAAGCAGACGGTGCAGAAAATTGACGTCAAAGCGGTCAATAATTTCGCAACGGAACCCGAACGGCTAGTCTGAGATGATATGCATAAAAACTAGTGAATGAAGTCTCTACCTAACGTACGCATACTATACGTCGACGCTAATCCTACGTAATTCATCAAACATATGCCATATATGGCGATACTATTATTAGCTGGTCGGTAGAATTTGTCTGACTAAAATTGGATCTTCTCACATCAGATTAGACTAACGCCATACGGTATTCCGGGTATGATTGCGTACATCAGCATCCAGGTCAAACAAACAATACTGCGTACAGTAGGAACATTTGCGTACGAACATTTCAAGTGTCGTCCACTATCAGAAATTTTGAACAAGTTATATAAATTAGGAGAGATTACATATTTCCAAACTCGTTTTTTTACGATTCAAATTAATACGTTAATTACTGTACAGCTAGCGGCACGAATGACTTTGTACTTTCAGCTTATCAAGCACTTATTGAATCAAATGTAATCTCGGAATGTAGATTGTTCGTTTTGTATGTCATCAATGATTAATAAGATTGTAAATTAATTTGAAAATTTTTTTAATCTGTGCGATAATTTTCCTTTTTTATAATAATTTTATCATTATTATAGATAGGCATTATGAGTTCTGTTATTTTCTTCTTCTTTTTTTTTTTTTTTTTTTTGACATTTTCTCATGCTTGTACATCTCATCCCATGCAATATGACAAGTTTTTATTAAAAAATAATTGATTTATTTTAAAAAAAGCGATAACATAGGCGTTTGATATATGATTAGGCTGAATATGTTTGTTTAATTTCATATAGAAAATATCGATACTTTGATACTGAAAATTGTTACATTGGAAAAATTGTTCTAAAGATAAACCATTACATGGGAACGTTTATGTGTGTATGGAAATAGTAATGAATATCGGTAACAACTTTTCCATCCCTCGTGCACTCCTGATACTGAATCTGTTGTTCAGGGTACTTTTCTAGTCGATAAAGGACTCTGAAGGGCTTAAAGTAAGATGACAACAAAAGATTTCATTGGAAAACCTGACAGGTACCAAATATAAAAATCTAATATAATATTTTGCATCGCCAAAAATTAAATAGGTATAAAAGACAATGGGAGTATTAAAAATAATTTATTACACTAATTTAATTAATTCTCATGAATCATTTGTACCATTATTAATAATATAATATTAATTACGATAATTATAAATACGAAATTATAACTTGCACCAAATAAAACTAATTAATTAAATATTTATTATAGGAAATTGAAAATAGGAAAAAATTGTAATGTGTGTAGCTATGTTATATAAATTTATTGTATATTAATTAAACATTCTTCGTAACAACAGTTGCATGGTAAATTACAAAATATCGAGAGAATTATTCAGCAGCTTATATTTAATCGATACATTACTCAACCGTTTCACGAGTCGCATAATAGAAACGAAAGTACATTTTAAATATATGAGTAAAGGATTAATTAATTTTTCCACAGCAACTTATTATACAAAGTTAAATTTTATCTCTTTAAATGTTGTGCTGACCAAGGAAATTTGTTCTCATTAAGAAATTTATTGCTTTATTGTTTTCCCATGAAATTTTTATTTTATTTCCGTTTAATTACATACTTCTGTGTGGGTAACCTGCACAGCTTCACCAATTCGTTATTATCTCGCAACACACCAATACTAAGCTGCCTGGACAGTATCGATAACGATCGTCAGCTGATTAAAGGCGAATGCGCGAACGGTTCATAAAACCCTGATACAATTTATTAAAGTCCGGTGTTGCATATAAATAGGAAATTTGCAATTAAGCTGAAATGTTGTTTAAGGATGCCATTGGACAGAGTCAGGAGAATAAAAGTCGAATGACTGTTCAATACAAAAACATCGGATTTATTCGAGACGATTACATAAGTATAGAAATGACAATAAATAATATATGCGATGGTAACGTGATATAATAAATAAATTGTAACGTTATGTACGCCTACGTGTACGTCAGAATAAATACACCTACTACGTATACTTGATAAAATGCAAGTGAAATCCTTAATGTTTAAATGTGCGTGTATAAAATGTTCAAGTATCACGTCGTATGAGAAATTTTAATATTAAGTACAAAAATATCTAACGTTAAAATACATATATAATACCTAAGTACCGGTTCGATACAAAACATTGATTGTCTATAATGTAAATATATTTTCATTTTAACGCAGATAAACCCATTGTTCTCGCGCTATTCGTGCGCGCATCTTCAACGTCTCTATACGAATAATTCTTATAAATCCAAATTATAATATTGGTCCCTCGTTATTCGTATCATCTTTAAGGAAACAATGAATTATTTCGTCTGGCCCAAAACGGAATGGAAATTAAGGGAACGAAAATTGCATCGTTAAAAGTATTCCGCTCTGTAAGTATCGCTAAATCCTTCCATTCGAAAGCAAGTAAGAAGCAAAGTATCGGGTAAGATAAAGTTTGTCATGTTCGCGACAAGACGAGATTCTACGGACTGGAGAAAAAAAAATAAAATAAAAATAAAAAGAAGTTATGGTATTACATCTAAATACGTATTGTACGCGTAAACGCACGTTACTTAAAAATATAGTATAATGCGCCTATGTATAAAACGTAGGAACTCTGTACGTCCGCGTACGCTCAAGATATCACAGCTAAACGACATTAAGCTTTCGTCTGCTTACGTTAAAGCTACAATAAATAAGTTTTACACGAACTGTTCTGTTCGATATTAAATCGATTACTGTCACGACCTGTTAATTTCACACACACGTTTCGAAATCTCGATAGTATCGAGTCTCGTCTCGATGTTAAACACGTGCTGTAGAACTTCGTTTATCTGAACTCATTGAAGGACAAACAATTCAATGGCAATGATATACACGCGCATCTTTAACATTAGAACCAAATTAAAAATAGAGAAATCGGTAAGTAATGTAAAATTGTCGGGCCACACGTTGACTTTCGTATTGTTCGTTCGCAAAACATGGAAAATTACTTATTACGTTTTTCTCTATTGCGATCTTCATACGTAAAGTAATACGATATATAAACGAATATTGTGTAAAAATTATTTGTTCATTCCGTAGCATTATACGTAATGACAATCAGATCCACAATGAACGTGTTAATACAGTGTACTAACTAAAATTTCGTTCGAATAAATAACAAGGTTTAGATAAAATCGAATAAAAAGTAAAATTCATATAAACGAAGTTCTACTATATTCGTAATCAGCCACGATTGGTCAAGTATCAAATTATCATGTTAGAATATGCGCGCATTGCGTGCAATGCGAAGAGTTACAACAAGTTCTGCAAATATTTTTCATAGCGAACAAACTAACTATTGAAACGATAATTTGGATTTTTCTAATTTTTAATCAACTCTCGTCGCATTTTCCACGCATCTGTTACATTTTGATAATGCTAATTTTCTACTATTTTGTTTTTCCGTACACGCAATATAGTCAGAAATTTCAGGCGCGTTCATTCGCAGCGACGATCCTTTTTTAATTCGATCATCTCTTAGAAATCGAACTTTTTCTTTTATCAATGTTATTCGCTATTCTAGTTATTTAAGTATGTTATTTATCATAATACTGTTCTGAAGTACACTTCGTAATACTGGTCTCTAGTATACAGCTTGATTTTCAATAACAATTTCATAGTACTGTCAAATGCACCAGTTATCGAAAACAAAATGGCGATTTTCTTTTTTTTTTTTTGTAATATGATTGTTATTCTCGTCTAATTCTATCGCGAAACTCTTAACGCTACACCATCGGAACAAACTGGCAAGATTGTAAAATAGTAAGCATCTATTGAATGATCGTAACGATAAAATAAATAAGACATAGAATATATGAATGAAAATTCGAAGAAGGTGAAAATACTGGGCGTCCCGTAACTGAGGGTACTATTCGCAAATATCAAAGTAATTTTATATGAGAAGATAAGCCGAGAACGTAGAATACAATTGTTTCGTACGAGTTCATACGGTTTCGAGTTCTTTTTATTCTTTCATAAAGTAGCATTTACTTCGTATTTTATTTAATAAAAATTTAGTACGGAAAGTAAAACTGTATACTCAAGAAACTGAAGATTATGTTCAACAATTTCCAAAGTAATAAAATTATCCATTGTTTTTTTATCCTACCCGATAAAATAAATGCAAACACAGACAAATATCAGAGATCATTATTTTGAAAATCAAAATCTCGTATGGAAAATTGTTCCCGTATGCACGTATCTTATATCTACTTATATCTTTACGTAGAATCGTCTCGTTGTCAATCGTACCACCAATTACGATACACCCTATACATCTTCGTGGAAGATTGACAGGCAAATCAATTTTTACGCGATCATAAATACTAAGTGCTTAAAACACTAATCTTACCAGGTCCGATCAAACGACCGGTTTCAAAATTTAATTAAAAATTGTAAACTCATCGTTATATCTTTTATTCTACTAACCTTCTAAATTCTTGTATTAAGAAAAATCGAGAATTTGATTAATCGGATAATATAGGAATTTGCATAAAATTAGATGAACAAAAGAAATAACATTGAACGTGCAATTTTAAATTAAATTTTGAAACCGGTCATTTGATCGGACCTGGCAAGGTTAGCGTCAAATAAAAAAAATATTAAAAAAGAGAACTAAAGGAACTAAGGAATATTTACGCGTTTTCTATACACAATTATCTTAAATGCCATTTAAATTAATACTTGTGTCAAAATATAAAAAAAAAACAAAGAAAAAATGTAACGCGATGAATATGTGTTCCAGTCACAATAATAGAGAGAGTTCTTTGCCACAAGGTGAAAGAAGTTACCTGTTAAACGTCCCTTTAAAATAATCGATAGAGTAGATCTCGTAAAAACGAAGAGAAACCTTGTGAGATGAATTTCATCACATTCCCGCGAGCTTCTTTTGTTTGTTTCTCATCAGTTTGTTCCTCGGAATACCCTTTTTTGGTCCCTGAGGCAAGGAACTATTTTGGCCAGCGCCCTTTGGATGCTTCCTAACTGGCCTTTTTTGCTTCTTAATTTTCGATATCCCTTTACCCTTTGGCCTAGATCCTTTTTTTATGTTCTTAGCTCCTGGATTCTGCCTATTAGGATCGCAAGTGCCTGGACCACGTTCGGTCGCGTTACGGAAGGCCGCCGTCCAGGCGTCTAGAAACGTCTGATATAATCTAATCACGCCCCAATCTTGTATTAACATCGATGTTGAGTCGCCTTCCTCCGCCCAATACGAACTTTCTGTCACAATCTTTGCCGTATGCGCTTTGGGAACTTGCAACCCTAAGTTTAAGATCGCAGTCTCCACTTCGCACGATACCTGGAACGAAAAATGCAAGATTGACGTATTTATTGATGTGATAGATATTAAAGATAATGAAACGAAGGATCGCAGTATACAATAAATTTAGCCATAATAATATCGAATCGTTTGGAAAGTTCGTAGCAAAAATGAAGGAGAGTGCATTGTGTTATTAAAAGGATTTAATTTCGTTCGATGGCTTCGTGACATCTTTTTTGAGAAACATTCCGTTATTTTGCCCAATAAGTTTCTTCGAGTGCTTAGAATATTTAATTTATAGTAATAGAAACAGTTTCAGAAAATTAAAGACAAAATATCCATACGTTACATCAGGTAGATAGAATCGAACATTTTTATTAAGATACAATATATTTTATCTGTTTTTTTTTTTTTTTTTACCGATACCGGTCCGACGTTATCTTGTTGAAAAAACGAAGCCTTTGTAATTAATCGATACCGGATGTTTCTTTTTAATTTAGTATCTAACTGTGAGTAGAAATTTCCATTTTGTGATTATATCTTCTTCACTTCCATCAAATATAAAACAGTTACGAACTTATCGAACGATCCATTCGGTCTGTAGTAAGAATTTTATAGCAAGAAGCAAGATGAATGAATTTATGTTAAACATCAATCTTCGAAATATTCTATTTTTAAACATTACATCCGTAGAATTTAAATTTTAAATTGTAAGAATTTAAATATTATCTACAAAAACAAATGAATCGTTCATCGTATTTTATAGTATTTACATCGTAGTGTGATATAAATTTTCCGTACCCTGAGGATCTCATTGTACATTTGATTAATGATCTCGTTTCTGGTGTCCATCATATTGGATCCATCGTTAATATTAGATTTCAGATGGAAAGCTCTGAGATGATCGAACGTGATGGCGAACCTTTGCAGCGAATCGTAAAGGTGTGGAAGCGCAAGCTCAGCTTTCTTTCCCTTTTCGAGACACAAAACCGTCTTGCTATACCACTCGTATTCCTTCTCCGGCAGCCATGGCATGTTGTACTGCTCCTTCAGCTCTTTGTACACCTGCGAATGAAAGTTGAGATATTGTTTTGTCTAAATATTTTTCATGTACATATTCGACGCTACAATTTGTGCGCTCGATTTCTTTGAAACTACACAAGTGCACACAGCGTCATTCTTCGTGGAACTAAGAGAGTGCAGAATTCTTCCCAAGCAGTTTGCTGAACTTTTATATCGTAGCGTACGAATAATTTTGCCAGTTTAGCGTACGATCTTTCTGTTGCGAAAACAATTTTATTTAGTTTCGAATATTTTATAAGTACGTCATATTTTTTTGTTCGTAGATAACCAATACAACGTATAGAAATAGAAACGAATGTAATAATTAAATATATTACAAGTACTATCAAGATGTAGAAAAGAAACTCTGTGCTTGTTATTTCATGCTCTCTCTTCTCCTCTAAACGAAAATTATCTTTATTTGGAGAAATAGATATATCATGGAAATAGTCTCTACTGACTCTGACTCTAAGTTTTCAAAGTATTTTAAATATCACGTGCTCAAGGTATGAACATAAAGATTTTCTATAGTTCAAGTACTTTCTCCGGTCGATATAAGTTCAACGCTATTTGTGTGTTAATTCCAAATGGAAGGATTTGACAAATAGACTATAACGCTATTAATCGCGACAGATTTTCGCTCGCTTCGAGCGATATTGTTCCTTGAAAAATGCAATTACGCTCGTGCGTGGCACATCGTAACAAATGTAAATTACAAGCAGAACAGAAAGTAGGACTTTAGCACTAGCACAACTCGTGCGCACGTGCGAGTCTCTCTGAAAGAGCCGCCCACTCTCCTTTACCCCGACGCGACGCGGTTCAGCGATTAATTACGAATCGCGGTCAGGTCGAACGTTATGCTTTACCTTCGAGTACACTTTATGCACATCCTTCCGACGCGTTTTGTAATGATCATGGGCAACTCGAAGCTGCGTCCGCACCCTCTTCAACGTTCTATGAACGCTGTGCCTCTGTGGCATTTTTTTGAATTGCATCGCCACTGGATTACCGCAAGGTTGTAACCACCGGTCCATATTATTCGCGTTGGATACGGCGGTGCGGGGGTCGTAAATGGGTGCACCTGAAACCGTATTCAGGCCCGAACTCAGGAAGAATGCAAGGGTCGTCAAGGTAATCGTCTGTGACACCGGATCTGTAACAAAAGCAAAATTGCTAATGTAAGGAAATTATATCATATTGCATAGTGATTTCGTTGACATTGTTGTATATCAAATTCCGTAATGATATCATGATAATTCCTATTGTTCTATCTTTCTGTATTATACATTAACCGTGATGCTTTGAAAGTTATGCATGTTCTCATGTACTTATCTTTTCTTCTTTTTACTCTATACAGTAACTATTGTAGCGACATATGAGTCTCATGTTGTTGTTGTGCCTGGGAACACAAACACCGCCTCGACACACGAAAACAGTGTTACACTATCTCTAGACAAAAACAATGTCGCCGTGGGTGGCAACTGTCGTTCTAAGACAAATCTGAATTTTCCAACTCTCCCCCGATCAGTATAAATAAATAGACACGATCGCTAGCGGGCAGTTATTGTCATCGAATTATTACCGAGATATTACCGAGTCATTATTTGTGAATGAACGGAATATACGAGTCTTTGAGTTATCCGCGAGCATTTTATTATCTATCTTCGCGACTACGTTTGTACGAACGTCTATCGACGGTACTTATAAATCTTTATATTAATATTTATTCTAAATACACTTGACGGTTGCAATAGCAATCTTATTCATCCTTATAATTTAAATCCAATTTCTTCACTTCATCCGTCACACTATCATTGCTGTCTACTATTTTACTAGCGCCAAACATTTTCTATAGCAGCCATTAGATGTTAGAAGAATTTATGTACGAAGAAAGTTATGTATGTATTCTTGTATCTATGTTCTTTTTTTCATTTTTACTGTATACAGTCACTATCGTTGATATCTACCATTTTACCAGCGCCAAACATTTTCTATAGCAGCTATCAAATGTTAGAAAAATTTATGTATGAAGAAAGTTATGTACGTATTCTTGTATCTATGTTCTTTTTTTTCATTTTTACTGTATACAGTCACTATCGTTGCTATCTACCATTTTACCAGCGCCAAACATTTTCTATAGCAACTATCAGATGTTAGAAAAATTTATGTATGAAGAAAGTTATGTATGTACTGTTGAACCTATGTTTTCTTTTTTCATTTTTAATGTATACATCTATCATTGCTGTCTACTATTTTGCCAGCGCCAAACATTTTCTATAGCAACTATCAGATGTTAGAAAAATTTATGTATGAAGAAAGTTATGTATATATTCTTGTATCTATGTTCTTTTTTTCATTTTTACTGTATACAGTCACTATCGTTGCTATCTACCATTTTACCAGCGCTAAACATTTTCTATAGCAGCTATCAGATGTTAGAAACATTTATGTATGAAGAAAGTTATGTACGTATTCTTGTATCTATGTTCTTTTTTTTCATTTTTAATGTATACAGTCACTATTGTTGCTATTTACCATTTTACTAGCGCCAAACATTTTCTATAGCAGCTATCAGATGTTAGAAACATTTATGTATGAAGAAAGTTATGTATGTATTCTTGTATCTATGTTCTTTTTTTCATTTTTACTGTATACAGTCACTATCGTTGCTATCTACCATTTTACCAGCGCCAAATATTTTCTATAGCAACTATCAGATGTTAGAAAAATTTATGTATGAAGAAAGTTATGTATGTATTCTTGTATCTATGTTCTTTTTTTTCATTTTTACTGTATACAGTCACTATCGTTGCTGTCTACCATTTTACCAGCGCCAAACATTTTCTATAGCAGCTATCAGTTGCTAGAAAAATTCTAATCAATCGGAAGCGTTTACTTTCGTAAACAAAGGGAACTTTATTTATAAAGGTTTAATCAAACGTTTCAACACTATGGAACACATGGAACACATTAATCGTTATAACACGAGTTAACTGTATTTTAATTGAACGCATAGTTTCCTTCATGCCGAGATAACCAGAATATACCGTAGTAATTTACGGTTTAAAGTTTAACTGTACTTAGGTCTAATTGTGCTGATCATTTTGCCGTTGTGTTCACTTGATATGAAGAAACAGACGAAGAATGAGAAAATGAGTTGAGGATGCAATGAGATAATTGATATGTAAACTGGATGACTTAATTTCAATCAGAATTCAAGTAACGCGTCGCTGTCATTCACCAGCAACAGCACAATGCATTAATAAAATCGCGTATTGTTTCGATTTTGAAATACGTCACGTCGGTACGTGTAATGAAGATGGCATTGCATCAATATCGTGCGTACACGCTTCGCCGTTTATTTCGTCTTTAAATAAAAATGACTCAAAACTCAAGTCTACGACAGATTATTTTTGTAATCGGAAACTTATTCGGGAAATAATAATTTCAATAAAACGAATTTATTTTCCCCAATCGACAATAATCCAATCGAGTCCAAACTCAGCTTAAATTATACGAATTTTCACCAATTCTCTACGATCGTTTATACCATGAAGAAACGAAACATAGAAATTTAATTTCTCGATTTTCTGAAAGAAATTTGCCAAGAACTTAGTTCCTGACACGATGGATACTCTTCGGGAAAAAATGAAGAAAGCAAGTAATTCCGAATTTTGGCGGTGCCGAGTTTCAAGAGCCTCGAGACGTCGCAAGATTCCGAATACCAGTTTCTCGAATTTAAAGATCGAAGCCGGAGCCGTCTCTGGTGAAAATGATTACGCGCATTTTCTTCCAGCCGATGGCAAGTTGAAAAAGGACGTCGATGTTTGAAGAAGTCCGTCACTGCGAGGCTGTGGAATCAACAAAGAGAGTAGAGATCGCGATTGAAGAAAGGTCGTATGCCGTTTCACGCCCGAGGGTGTGATAGAGAGATTGCAAAGAGAGAAAGAGAGGAAAAGGGAGAATCGAGGCTCTTCCGACTTTCACAGTCGGCGTACCTACATGGATACGTAGGTACCTACCATTGCACCTACGCGCCAATTTAACAGCGACCAATCGTCGCCCCCGCAGTAGGAAATGGGTTGCAAATCGGAGAATCAGGATTTATTGCGCAATTAAACGTCCCAGCTTACGACTTCCTTCGCGATTCCATACCTTGCGAACTCACCCCGAAGGCGTGCGGATCTTTCGAACTTTTTACGAGGCCAGACCCCCGCCGGTTAATAAATTTCGCGCGAGCTTCATTATCGTTGGATTTCGTGTAAACGTAAAGGGGAGTGTCGATTAAAACTGATTTATCTGCTATATCGCGAAACGCAAACACCATTCGACCCGAAATTTGGATAATCGATGAGATGTGCTTTAACGAACTTTGCATGCGCGTAAAAATTGAAAAATGTAAGGACGTGAATGCTGAGAAAAATATCGAAGGTCGGATTTCAGGATTTTACGCGACAAAGTTTTAGACGCAAAATTTATAAACCTGAATATTTCATTCATTTTATGAAAGATTATCGTGTGATCAAACTTATCAAGTGGTTGCACGAACAAAAAGCAGTCGTAACTTATTCCGAAACGCGATAAAATATCTTATTATCTTCGGTATATGTTCGGCGCCCGTACGAAGTAACGTTATATCGATTTTAAATAAACGTAAATATTATGCTTAAACAATAGATCGTAAATGTAACGAAATTATATCTCGAAGATTCTTCCGATAATTTTACTTAAAATTTCGTATTACACGAAAGTTCCAATCGTCAAATTGTATTTTGTCTAAATTATCTTTTATGGATAACACGTCATACGCTGCCGCAATTTTACGATTTTTACGTTCTATGAAAATTGTTTCCATGTTCACAAAACACGTGTAACCCGAAGATTATCCGTGGTATCCATCTCAATCGATTTGTTTCACATCGTATTATTCGATGAAAGGTTAAACAAGTCCGATGTATCAAAATCAGCCACATGATGGATCGCATTTTCTAAATGAGACCCTGTCTCTGATTTTTCGCCGTACAGCTTATATACGACAAACGAATTTAGAATCGACGCGTTATTGAACGCGCCGACAAAGAGCCGGAGGACCACCACGGGGATAATTAACGCGCGTTAATTGCCCGTGCGTGCGTGTACATCGAAGCGCAGCACCGACGCGTGTGTTCAGACGCGAGCTGTCACGGCGATTCGATACGATCGTTCGTGCAATTCGCACGTCAGTCACGCGTGAACGAACACACGTCTTAGCGCATTGGTCAGCGAGAGCACACGTGTACCGTTCGATGATGCGCATCTCGCACCCCGAGACCCGCTTTCGTACTCCTCGATCAGAATAAGTGATTAATTGAAACCGCCTCTTGCTTTGCTTTTCCATCATAAATCAAGAGCTTTAGCGTAACTGGTTCTACAGATTCACGACGTATTTCTCGTTATCAGTTAAATATACGTCGTTAAGGGTGGCAAGGCGTTGCTTGTTAGAGAGAAAAATCAATCCCGGAACGAATGCCAGATGATATCGCGTTAAAGCCGATATTTCACTTACAACTGCCTAGTGTCGACGCACGCGTCGCGAATCAGAAATCAACTATACGATCCACTCAATTTTCAATAGCGTCAATTTGATCGTAACAACAAGCGATATACCTTACGCTTGCAATGCACATCGAGATCTTTGTTGATAATATATCAATCGTCGAAAGCATTGAACATTATTCTATGGTCGATCTTCCGAGTAAAATCGAACCGACATTCAAGTGTTAACCGTAAAGTTCTAACGAACGTGACCTCTGCGCGTATTTGAATATAGACTTAGCTTGACAATAAGTCACGATTCGATTAGCCCGTTGCGGCGAAACCGGAGGGAGCCAGTCGCACGTGTGTATCTTATCGTAAACTCACGCCTCCTCTTCTTCTCCCGGAATTGCTCTCAGCCGCTGGTTCCAGCCGAGTCGTATCGTCGGATATACACACTGCGTGGGTGTACGCAGCCGCCGTTAAAGGTGCACCCCATATTGTGTACACTTCTAACGACCATTGCTCCCAACTGTATCAATTTGCATCGCTACCCGCTCGTGTGTCCCCGTCTCAATTTCATCCCCAGTTCTTTTTCATAAAATCTACTCATTTTACGCGAGTATCATCGAAAGTTATAACATGGACGGTGGAAGCGTATTACGATACCTTTAACCTTCTCGATGTTGATTAAAATGAGAAACCGCTGCAGATGTTTAAAACGGGTATAGTTATTTAGTTCCTGGTTAATATAAGATATCGGGAGCAAAAAATGAACTAATGCGAGTTTACGGGTTTGATTTATTCCAGTAAGCTGTATTTATTGTACGAAAGTGGAGAAATTCACGTTTTCCAAATCACGTGCAGATAACGAAACCGGTTGTCAATATTTTGTACTTACGTTTATTTCAGATAGTAAATTATTCGGTTTGTTGAATATTACGGTTAGTCCACTTTTGTTCTCGATACTTCGTACGTATTTATTTCTCGTATGGTAGATTTTAAAACAGGAAACATATCGTTATCTGTGTCGTTTTATATAATTATAAGTTTTAACGATTTATAGTCTGCAGCGTGCTTGTACAACGTACGCGCATAGTGACAGAGCTAATTTCAAGATCACCTTGTAGCTCTAATCAAGCAATTCAAAGCGAATTCAATATTACACGCAACGTACCTACATACATGTAAATGAGGATTTCAAAGATCCCATACTTAACTGCCATCTTCTATAACATACGAAAATATATCTTGAAACAACGAACGGTTAATAAAACAATTATTAATCAACGTCGGAAAGATGATAATTGTCGCAAAGATGGAAGGCCTAACGATCGTTTTAGTGGCTGCGGATGATCGAGTCGATGAGACGATACGCCTGATTCTCGGGTCAATCGTGTACTTGAAAATCGGAACAGAATTTCAGATCGCAATCTTCACAGGTTATAATAACGGTGCTATCCGGACATCATCCCGTTCCAATGATCCGCATTCCGGGCAATGTCGTGTTCGGAAGATTGCTTACTCCGCTGTTTAATACGTACGTTCGAGGTCTGTCGATCGGTTCTCAAAGTGGAATCGCCGCCATTCTCGCGATGGATTCCCTGGATGCCAGTAGTCGGCCGATCGGTCGGCCCTCCGGTGATTTGGAGAAAAGAGGCGGAGAAGAGGGTGGAGGGTGGAGAGGCCTTTTTTTCCCGCGGAGCTGAGGATGAAGATTGTTGGTTTTGCTATACCGGTACCGTAGTGGTGAATGCCCCACGGCGGCAAAAGGCGGTTGCTGCTTTCTGAGAACGGGTCGGAGTTGGCCGCACCGGGAGCGGTGATTGCGTGGTGATTAGCCTCCACCTTCGCCTCTCTTTGGACCGACTCGAACGAGGGAGAAAGGAGTAAAAGAGAAAGACAAGCAAACAGAGAGTCCACGTACTGTCCAGCCGGAAAGAGAGGCATATCGTGTTGAAAGAAGGAACGCAATATCATTGCCAGGCACGAATGTGGGAGCGAGTTGCTCGATACAAAGCGTTCGAGAGTATTTCGCGTACGAGTCTGTAAAGTAACGCGACGGGACCTGGAAGATAAGTATGTGCTCCGTCACACGTACGCGTCACCGGGAATCGCGTGTGCGAGGCGAACGCGTCGCAGCAGACATTAATAAATGTGAGTTGCACCTTCGCAAACGAAAGAGACGGAATTGTAGCGTGAACTGTGGTTTCGTTGTTGGACACGATTTCTACTTCGCTTGGTAAAACATCTGCAAATTATTTATAGGGAAAACAGCGGATGTATCGTATTTGTACTATTTTTTCATCATATCTGAGTAAAAAGAAGCAATATCATTGTAGAAAAGTATATGTTTAGAAAATAATAAGTATGCTCGATAACCAAGGTTAAGGTCAGGTTCGATGTAACATGTTTGTAACATTTTTCCAAGGCTACTGTTTTATCAGATAATTTCCTTGTAAACAAGTGTTAATGTTTCAACCAATTTTCTAATCATCGCAAAGTCGAATATTATTTCATATCGATAAATTATTTAATAAAATATTGCTTACTATTAACACCATATCCATAAATATTTTACGCTTTGATAGATTATTCTGATCGATATATCTAACGTATTGATTTCCTTCATCTTCAGTTTCAGAGATACGATACGTGTAACGTCAGATCGAATGGACAATCGAATTATTGGCAAGCGCGTATATGCCGAAGCATGTCAATACATTTCGTTAGTGCGGTGTCATTCAAAATGGTAAGTGGGACGCGTTTCTGCATCTCTCCTTCTACACCTCCTCTCTGAATCTCTTCATACATACTCCGTGCACGCGCGTACACGTATGTATGCAGATATCGTGTTTGTACACCGAAGGTGTACCATCCTCATCCGCACCTACGACAACAATATCGCGTACTATGCGCGAATACACGGTGGGCACCATAGGAAGAGGCAGGTTATGCACGGCACGCAACATTTAATACGATACGCACGCGGAGGGTCGTCGAGAATAGTCTGCAGAGGCGTCGAGCTTTCTCCTCGCGTTCAATCTCGAAACCATACGATATCATGTATATCCATTAACTTCTACCATCAGCTCATAATCCTTCCTGGATCGTGAATACGAAAGATGCGCCTTATTTAACAATCCCTCTACGAAGAAAATGAAACTCAACGTTCCTCCCTCGCTATTGAAACTGCACGCGATACGCGTGTTTTCACAATGAGGAAGGAAAATCAGGTCAAGCCGTATCGCAAATGGTGTCTCCGCCAATGGAACCTGACGTCACGGATGCGCCAGACAGATTAGCGGGCCGCAGGAAGATTTGCATTTTGTCTGGTGGAACCAGCTCGCGTTGGATATTCCCCGTCGGAGGACGACCCCACCCATAAACTGTGCGCGATGCTGAGGGATTTTAAGTTGCCAGGGTTGCGCGTTAAACTCCATCCTTCGCCTCTCACCAATTCCGCCACCGTCCACTCTTTTTCTTCCACCTTTCTTCTCTTCCCCTACTTGCTAGCTGTCGTTCTTTTATTCTCTTTGCGCGTGTTTTCTCCTTCGTCGTCGTCGTCGTCGTCGTCGTCGTCGTCGTCATGTTCTCGTACTCGTTCGTTTTTGACGGACTCAGACCGACTGTCTGTATGTATAGCGCGTTCATCGCTGTCTTACACGCATCGTCCAAGGTATCCCTGCGAAAACAGCAACACTGTGCAACCGTTCACGTACACACGGCGAAGGTGCTTTACGGTATTACGACGATATGGATCACTGATGTCATACTGACGTCACCCATCGTTTATATCCAGAGGTGACAGCCTACCGTTGGCATCGGTGCAAGAGTTGATCGGGAACGACGTTTCACGACCGCATCGCGGCGAGAGGGGGAGAAGCTCAGAGCGCTGGAATGCACGCGATCGGCTACTACGGCGTTCAATGTCATCGTCGATTACATTATCTCGAATCCTCGGCCGGCGATAGGCCGCACACGCGTGCGCACACGTGCGTAAGAAAGCGCTCGCGGAGGCCGATTCTATGTGCGTGAATTGCGGTCGATGGTATCGCGACTCTCTCGCGTCCTCCTGCCTCCTTTCTTTTTCGAACGATGCAATTGCGCGACCCACCGTCTCCCCTTTTTTCCATTGAAAGATTGCGCGTGGCTCGGCGTTTCGCCAGATCCTCGTTCGTACACCAACGTCCAAATCGTCTATTCATGAACCTATAGCTTCTGCCGATGCAACAGAGAAACGGGAAACTAACTCGATAGATAATGCATGTAATGCTACCCGCGATAGGTCTGGTAAACGTATGTAGTAATGTATATAAAGTTATCGAAAATTGAAAACGATCGAACGAGATATCAGAGAGGAAATTACATTTGGAATCAACGCCTTTTATTGCCGATATTCGCTGTTATCGTGCAAAGGATCTGTTATGGATATTTACGATCGGATGTGTTGTCGTGGCGTTACACAGTGAAAAAATAGATTATGCAAACGATTGTGAAATTGCCTGTGGTTCGGCGTGATAAAACGGAATAAAAGAAACATTGTGATTAATGGGCAATAATATGCATTATTCATTGCGCGAATTCTTGTCAGTCTAGTTCTCAGCGGACGACTGATCTTTCTTGGAACATTCCGAGAGAAAGATGCAGGGAAAAATATTTTCCACGCCCGTGTTCATTCACGCTTAGACACGTTAGTCCTTGCACATTTATGAGCTACAGCCAGTAGACGTAGCGCCGATGGTAGAATATAATGGAAGGAATTTCACGTTATGTTTGAAAGCGAATTCGCTGTTATTTTTTAATTTCCGTTTGGCTGTTAGATCTACGATAAAATGGTGTACAATGGAAAGGAATTGGTCGTTTTGTTTGGTCATGACCGAGGGTAATTCGCTGTTTGTCGTATGTTCGATTTCGCGACGAGTCTTTACGACCAACGTCGTAAAGTTTCATTCACACCAAACTCGGAGGATTATGTCTTGCGAATGGTACATTCGTGAACGGTCATCGCTTAATCTAATCAGAACGAAGGTATTTGGTAAGACCGAGCATGTTTTCATCGGCGTTATATTTCACCGGTGTCGGAAGTAATTTATAGCCTTTGAGTAGGAAACTCGAACGAATTAAGTACACGAGGTTCACAAGATTATTTTTATGATATTTCAATACACGACTTTTCATAAAGTTACAATTTCCGTTCCGTACAAGGAAAAAGCTTTATGAATCGCTACGTAAGCTCTTAATCATCTGTCGTACTCAAATCTCTACGTATATTCAGACTTCACTTTTGTACGTTATACGGACAAATAAGAATAATTTAAAGAAAATCTTTAGTTTAAAATTAAACATTAAGAAATTGCATACCAAAGTCACAGGTGAAATACACAGCAAGTCATTGATAATGAGATATATCGTCAAAGAATTTCAAATTAAAACTGTCTTTGATTTTGGAGTTAGATATATACTTTAGTTATCCAACTTAATATACATTACGTATGTTTAGAAATACAAAACGCGAGTAGAAAGAAAAGTCGAGTCGAAATTTACGGTTGATACATGTGTGCCGGTTTAATTTTCAAAATTATTTTTCTTAAAAACGAAATCTTATACATAAAGACTCTATTCCATATCTTCCACTTATTTTTCCACAGGGAACCACTCCTTGCTCGATTGTATCGACAATTCCTACCACACCCTATATATATATATATCCAAAAAAATTTCTACATGTGTTCAAATACTTTTGCAAGCCTCAGAGTTTGCCATAATATGAGCGTGTCGAATTGCTTATGGACAGTAGGATATTTATATGCATTTTAAGAATTTTTTTAAACATGATCGCGCTTATCCTTCAGAGTTTCTTGCAGCTTTTTTACGAGTATAAAGACGTACGGCCGTAATAAACGCACTGATATCTTACCGCAAGGCAACAGTGTTATCCGATTAAGCAAAATTCTCGAACGCGAAACCGTAAAATTGCGCAGCTCGCGTCACATTAAAGAAAGCAGAGAGTTTTGTGTGACTAACGGCGGGCGGTCTTCTTCGTCTTGGAGGGACATAAAATCAAACTTTCGCGCCGCAGCTTATACGACCCTTTATGAGGATCTGGCGCGCAAAGCATATACAGAGATGTCAGCAGGACTTTTAGGTGGAACTGGGTACGCGTACCACGCCTCGACGTCCTTTTAGGATCTTTACGATTTTCACGCATTGTCGAACGCGCCGAGCCGATAACGACCTCGACCTCGGGGTCATAAAGTCGGTCGACTCTGTCACGATGTGTCATCGCGTCATTCTTTTTAATGCTCATCGCACGTCTTTCGTCCAATGATTAAAATACGAGACATCTATGGAAAGCTTGGTTAATTTTTTCTTTTATGGAGTTTATGTTCTCGGACGGTGACTACGTATATTTAATGAAAATTGAGGGTGTCTGAAAAATCATGACACAACCGGCAATGAAATAATTCTACGTGGAAGAAATAAATCGATAGTAGAGAATAGAATAGAATCTATGCACCCTTAGGTTCTCGATAAAATCAAATTGGAAAATTTGTTTGATACATGCGATCTTGGCTAATTACACGCCATTAATAATTATCTATTTCTTTTAAGCCGCTGCATATTTTTTAATTTTTTTATTGCACCATGATCGCCAGGATTTCTGTTACATAAATGTAATTAGGTTTGCTAGGATATTGAAATATCGCAATCATATCGTATTAAATGTAATCAATTCACTCATTATACAAATTATATCGCTCGTAGCGTTGCGTGTAGATAGAGTCGTGGATAGAAGTAGATGTAGGTCAATATTTTAAGCTGACCTCTTAAACTAATCACGTCATTTGCTACTTTGCAAGAAACTTTGTTTGACATTAACCCTTTCAACACCCTATCGACACCTACACGCATTAAGCAAAATCCATTCTCTTGACCTATAAGCGCATATGTACACCAGAAAAAAAACTATTACTATGGCCTATGAATGTTCGCATCAACGATAACATATCTTAGTTATGTCATTACAACAGCAATGTGAAGTTCATTAAAGTTCAAAGAATGTCATCTTGTTCTATTACGATACTACTGTAAATGTAATTACAGCTTCTTCTTTTTCTTATCATTAATAATATGTCACTTCAACTTACGACTATTGATGAAATTGTATATTATGACTTATGTTGAAATCTATTTTAACAATAACGACATAATATTATATAAATTATGACTGCAGAATAAATTTCGCATTAGGTGTATTATAGTACAACTCAAAATATGAATCGGGACCAGTGTTAAGGATAAATGTGAATTTATCGAAGTAAATGAGAATATCATCATGTTTTCGTATTAGTTCGACGTTCCTCATCGTACGAATTTCACACTTTTCTGTAATGTTCTTACAAAATTACAACGATTCAAGACCTTTTAACTTGTTTCCTTTAAAATCGTGATTCTCGCGTTATTATTGCTGTAACAAATGAGCGATATGCAAGTACGTGGAAATTGAAACGCGATAGAATAACGAGCACGTGGTGGCGAGTGTGTAAACGTGACTGAGCGGCATGTCCGCGGCAAAACGTTCGTGTGATTCTTGCGTGCACGGCTCGTTGCAGAAGGAACGAGCAGCGGTGGCCGTTGGTGTGTCGCGGCGATCATTGAACCGACTTTGCAACAATCGCACTGAATCAAAGAGTTGTCGGTGGTCAGGCACAAACTCGCTCGCTCCACCCACGATACCCGCGCGTCTGAAAGAGTCTTCCAATGCGTACCCATTGTTCGACGTCTGTGTTTTTTTGTCAAGGTCGCGCGAGAACGATCAGGACCATCGATCGATCTGGCCATTGTGCACGTGCGATCGTTTAGACAAGCGTCGAAGCAACATTTTGTACAACAGAGATGTTTATCCGAGGGAATTAATTAATGGAATCCGTCAGAGCCGAGGGGCTAGTTACCAGATTGAATTTTCACCAGGACGAGATAAACCGGCTTTATTGCTCGAGATAAAATCGATCGATTTACTTTAATTTGCAAATATCCTGTTCGCCGCGACGTTTTTGCAACCGGACCGCGAAAAATCGTGTTTCAACGGGTGACAAACAGGAACAGAGGGAGAAGACTTCTCTGATCTCATCTGAATATTTCCAGCACGTGCAGTAGATAATTAAAGCGCACACGTCATATCCTTGAATATTTCGAATGTTTCACGAGTATTACATAACGACATGTACTGGTATAAGTACATGCTAAATAGGCACACCTATAAGTGTCGTTATGATTGGTAATAATTCAAACGACACGTGCGATTATCGCAAAAAAGAAATTGCTTTTCATGTCGATTCTCATTTAAAAAACGCGATTATATCGGATCTTTTTGTAACGCTCGGTTAATTGCCCGACTCGCCGAAGCGTGGATATTTCTTCTCGTGAGAAATGGTAAACAGGTCGCGTATACGAATCACACATGGATCGCTATCGGTTCTGATCGGATCATAGGCCGCGTGCGTGTACCTCTTGGATAGATCTTTCTCGTACAGATCGATAGCCGTGTATCATTGTGTATCAAGCATCTCTATATTATAGTAGAAAGCGATCCGCGCATGCTGCACTCGCGGCGTAGACATCGCAACCCTGTACTTCGACATGAATGAACGCATCGCTCATTGCGCTCACAGGGCCCCCAAGGTAAAGAATAGCAATCAGCCGCACGATGGATGGCGTCAGGTGGCGAAAGATCGTAGATGGCCGCGTGTCTTCGGACGGTCGTACGACCATTGCTTATTGCACGTTTCGTAATTGGCCTGACTTCAGAATCAACACACCCCGGGCTATCGCCGGTGCTCTCTTCGTATCGTCAAACTCTGCTACGACCAATTATATGCTCGCCACGGTCGATCCTTTTCACCAGCTCCAACGTGGAACGTTAGGAGTTCTCGTTCGAACATTGCGTTCGAACGTTATGCTTTGTTATATGCACGCTAATCTTTATATATAATATAAATCTCTATTTATCAGTTCATTCATTATTGAACTAATTCATTAGGATTATATTAACAAATTTTACGAGCATAAAGAACTTGTATTTTCCTAATTCTAAGACTACGATTAACTCATCCCTTTCTAAACGTAATAAATTAGCATGTATGTATAAGTATGTTTTTCATATTATCGCTGGACCATCTATCGTATAAAAGCATATCTTTTTTATATTTTTATTAGATGCTGTTGAGATATTTTTACAAATACTCGGTGTTGTTATAAAAAATACATTTGATATGATTTGAAACTGAGTCAGTGAATATATTTCATAACACACATTTTAAGTATCTTTAACTTTTGTTACAAAAGAATCGTTGATAAAGATATTCGTAACAAGATATCAATATCTTGCGTGATATATTAAAACTTCATACAAAAATACCGAAAATCTTTTCCAACAATTTATAGCGATTTTTCGAAAGCGTAATTTTAATTTTCCAATCTAAGAAGTTTCACTAAACAGAGCAACATTTCGTACGTGACAGATATGATTTCTTCGTGATTAGATATCCAACAAATATTCTATATCTTTTTGTTTACGTTTGACGAATGATAGATTCGTAACTACTGCGAAAAATTATAAGGTTCGACGTGGTACGTGATGCACGCCTCCTGAGACATGATAAATGCAGATTCTTTGCAGTTGTGAGTATGGAAAATGTCGGTATTTAAAATATGGACATGCGTTATTTTACAAGCGTCGTGCCAGTTTGCGGAAGTAAAAGCATTTCCATGGCATACGATTTGCTTGAAGCCCTGTAATTGCCATCGTAGGTGGTGGAACGGAAGAGTGTTCACCAAGGCCTCGTAAAGCTCGATTTGCTACGTAGCGTGTAATTTAAACATTGCCTCACTTCTGCGCAGTACAATGCCACCCGTACTCTGAACTTTCAAATCTTTACGTACGAATCGAGAAATTTTGTTCAACTGGAATTATACTATATTTCATAAAAATAGAAATCTTTCTGATATCCTGATTATTTCGGTATTAAATATCTTATTGACACTGTATCGAATATGTAAACAAACATCGGTTAGCTTCACGTACTAGAATACATTTAAAAAATCATAAATCATTAGACCGTGGATATTTATGCAAATTCATATTTTCCATGAATATGCATTTTTAAAGAATACGATTAAAACAAATTGAGCTTAAGAAAAGATTTGTTTCATTCGCTAATTGCAACCATTATAACGACTACTATATTTCAGGTATTTTATATATTTTTGCACTTTAAAATTGTCCATAAATCCATAAAAATCCACAGTCACAATATTAAAAAGGAATTCTAATGACATAAAATTCAAGTTCTTTAAACATTGCAATATTTAATGCATGCTATATTGTTTATCTCATGTTAAATCTACCTCTTTCTTTATACCGTACAAGCAATTTTAAAACGTTCGAAGAACAAGTACTTTAATTATAAATTTAATTAGGGCTGACAAAAAACGTTAATTATGGCAATAAAACATATTGTATGAGCCATAAAAAATTAAACGTTGCTTATCATGTTCTCATATAAATAACAATGTTATTTCACATGTAAAATGGGGCCCGGTACGCGCCTTAAACCAATATGAAATAATTACCGATGCTTAACGTATTCGTAAATCCTTGCAATTAGCGGTTCATTAGGGATAACGAAACCGCGGTAAATTTTCAATTGCAATAGCCGAAGCACAGTGACCAAATTCACCGATAATCGCAAGTAAATACCGTAAAAGAGTTAAATGGAGATATGAATGACAAAATTATCGGATAAATGCGACAACTTTAAATGTTTGTTAAATCTTCGTTTGATAGCGATGGTTCAGCTGTTCTTATTAACTTTTGTACTTTCAAGTGAGATACGGACATGCTTTTAAAGAGGATTTCACATTTCGGGATGGCTTTTATGTCTGATAAGTTATATCGCTAACTGTCTGCTTATCTCTTATTTGCTTGTCATGCGAACAGAAATGCCAGCTTTTTGCGATACTGTAATTATACCAATGAAAATATGAAATTTGTTAGAAAGTGTATCAATGTACATAGTGCACAATCGTATAAACAGTATATATATGATTTATTATTATACTATACTTGAAGGTATATATTTGAAATAAAATGATTATTTTACCCACATTTAGAATCATATAATCATTTGCTTTTTTCGAAAACAAATGTCAATAATAAATAATTATTTCTACGTATGATATAAAACGACTAATTTCAAATAAATTCAATAAATTTGAAAAACATTAGTTTGTATCAAATTTCTTAAATCTTAGTCAGTAAATATTTCTATCTTTGTGGATGTATCAGTTTAAAAAGTGAGAATTTTCTCTCTCGTATGAATTATTTTTAACACTTACGTGTACAAAAAAAAATCCTTTTAAAATTCGTAAAATATGAGTCACTGAGAATACAAATAAAATGAAATTCGCGCAAGCTTTCATCGGCCAGCTACCATTAGTTAAAGTAAGAAGTCTTCCGACTTTTATGTAGTTTTGCCATAACCTGGCACGATTTACACCGAAAAGGAGTCAGAATGTGGCAGATATCGTACAGAAAGACGTAGTTCCGGTGTTTTGCGAAATACAAGATGGTGGTAACGCAGCCGCTGGTGATAAGCCGACGGGCAGATTGATATTATCGATTTGCCCATAAATCTTGGAACAATGACTCGAGATCGCCCTTGTTTCAACATCGTTCGTGTATCTCTCGAGGCAGAAGGAGATCGAACCGGTGGCCGATAGTCGGTAGTCAGACAGGCGAACCCGTCAGAAAACCAGACAAGAATGCATGAAACTGAATTTATCTTGAACCCGGTTTGCTCTCAGGCTCTTTTATTCTTTTTATCTTTTTCTCTTTCTCTCTCACCGACCAAGGCTCACGTCGTCGCGCTGTTAGTAAGTGAGCGCACGATTAACAAATTGGTAGAAAAAGTAACTCCGAAGACTCGACAAAATCGACACACGATGACATACTGGCGACATATGTACGTTACGCCTGCGTATCTTGTCAATTGAATGCACGTCTACTACCGCCTACCACGTTCGGTTTGTCACGTCTTGAGTAATTTTATATGTGAAGCAACGAAAAAGTTGCTATCGAGCAACGAAGAGGCAGTCAGACGGAGATAGAAAGGAACAAAGAGAAAGAGGCGACAGAGTAAACCCGACGTCCGTCTGGCTTTCCGAATGACGTACGTCTAGCAGAGTTTTTCCTTGCATACGAAATTACGTGTATTGCACGACAAGAACTCTGATCGCGATCGAATATTTAAGGTTATCACTTGGTATTTCGATTCGGCGAACTGTTTATTGTATTATAAATCTTTAAAAATTATATAAATAGGTAGATTAGTATAATGATATATTTCGAAGTTCTATACATTATGATAACGCATGATTAGTATCACTGGAAGTAATATACGTTTCATAAAATTTCGAATATGAATATGAGAAGTAAGAGAAATTATAATATAAATATTTATCTCGTTATATTTCAAGGTGCAGTTGCATTTAGTGTTTAATAACTAACTGGTATGTTGAATAATTAAATTGCTGAAACTTAAGCAAGCGTAACCAATTTCATTCAAATATTTGTAAATGTATGCTGTACTGTGAACAATCTGGATTCGATACGACAGGTTTATGCGAATACGTATCTCTGATACAGTTACACGTTATACCTAGTTTTAATGTTATACTACGTTTAGTATATGTCTACGATTTATGAAATATTTTATTAAAGTAAAGACTCAGAAAAATCAATTTATCTTCAATAAACGATTACTGCTTACGAAAAACATACAGATACTATGATGATATAGATAAGTTGCGAATCTTTTTTCTTACTTGCAATATCTTTCTTTAAAATATTTAATTTTTGCTAAAATACTAACTAGAATTTGTTATTCTATATCATTGTTATTTTATATTTATTATTCTAGTTATACATAATAGAAATGCATTTTTTCATGTAGTTTAAAAAGAAAACGTAATACAAAAAAAAAGAACAATTTTAATAATACTTTAATTTAATACTTTTATTTAATACTTTATCAGAATATTAGTTTGCATATATCCAACATCGAAGGTAGATAAATTAAAAAATTACTTTCTTTTTAGAAAAATTAAAAATTTTCATCTTGCAACGTGGAATAAAAATATTTTAAACTAATATGTAACAAGTAGTTTCACAATAAAAATCTGCCGGTCGTAGTCTTTAGATACACCCAGTGTCGTTCTATAGTCTACAGTCTAGGGACTGGCATAATATTTTGATTTCACGCTGGAATGCCCACCTGTCCTATATAATATGTCCGGTGAACCCTGATGAACCCGAAACCGCAACCCAGTGCTTGTTCGAGTCATCCTTAGGTCTCCGCCATTTTTCTTTTTTCTTCTTTTTATTTCCCTCGCGGTAAATCAGACACGAAGACAGAAAAATTTCGCGGTTCGTCAAAGATTCTTATTGTCGAAGTGATTTTCCACGTCTAAACGATATTCATATGTGTGTGCGTGCTACACGAGAACCGTACTTTTAATTCCGCGATCGATCGTACGTAGCAAATGGTACGATGCAGTTTTTGGTTATTTCATGTAATTTTCTGTGGAAGTGAAGGGGTCGATGCAAGGACAAATTGCGATTGGTGCAATTTCGAATGGTTTTCTCTTGCGACCCTATTTCGGTGATTGGAATGCAGCGTATAATTTCAGTTGGTGAAATTGCTTTATTACTTTCACCCCTGACTTGTGAATTTTCGCTACAGCTTTTTCACGAACGGCAAAAAGTACGGGTAACGCGATCGAAACGCGAATACGTGCCCGGAAGTCATTCATTTCAAACGCGCGTTATTAAAAACACTCGAAACTCGTGAGAGGCACCTTATTTACCGGAGGAATAAACTGCAACAAATTATCATTACTATTATCCTTAAACAATAAATATTACATTGCTATATACATTGTGAGTGTACTTTTTACAAATTTGATTCATAAAGTTCATCTATCGTGGATGATATTGTCTCTTTTTTACGCATCTTTAAATTTGTTATCAAGAGTTAATGATTTAATCTTTTCCATCTAAACTGTTGTGTAATATTATTGATACCAGATTCGTGTTCGCGATACCACCTTCTGAATGATCATTAAGAAACGAATGAAAAAATGTTACTCCTATTTTCTATAAACTCCAGAATCAGATTATATCAGCCGACGTACCAATGTTACATCTATTATAGGACCGATAGTTTACGTAATAGAGATGGGCAGAATTTATGCAGCAACTGGAAGTTCTCAAATAATTCAAGAAGCGTCTACATTCGAGATAGAGCATTTGAATTTGTATTTGTGCTGTAACTTTAATGTCACAAATCACTGCGCAAATACAGATTCGAATGTTTTATCTGGAATATACTCGTTGAATATGCTTATTGAATCAACACGTTCGATATCGTACGATCGCTTGCCTGAATAAAGCGTGTCGTCGCAATTACAAAAGATAAAGTAGCAACGTAGCAAGAAATCTAAATGAACATAAATCGTGGAGCCGAGAGTGGTGGTTTCACGGCGGCTGAAATGTGCTTGACAAAAGAAAAGAAGGTTTGCCTTGGCACTTGTTTGACTCCTCCTTCGTTCGTTTCACTCCACCTCCGGTGGAACGATCGGTTTCGTCTCGTGTGCCATTAAGAGCAGTGAACTTCTCTCCTCGTCTCGTCGCGAATCAGCCAAGACGTATATATATATATTACGCGTGCGTCCAGGAAGATGACGAAGCTCCGTCGACGTCGACGTCGTTCCTCGTCCTCGAGATCTCCCTCGTCTTCGTCACTTTCAGCAACGTACGAGAGACCACCTCCGGGGCGCACGAGTGTTTGATAAACCGGTTAAGGCCCGTCCCCGGATCTGTTTGCCTTTGGCTTTTGTAACTTTACTAGTGTTGTGACTCGACTTGGAGCTAACATGAAAAAAGGGTCCGCGATGGTACCCCGAGCAAACAGTCCGTGTGTGTCCCGGATCAACACGGCGCACGCCTCTATCGGCGACCGTAGCCTGCTCACCGACTGGGATGCGGAGGACGAGGCGGACAACACCGGACGATACTTTTCACGATACCTTCGCCCGTAATCGAGGAAAGCGAGGCGTCTCACTCGCGTTTCTCTCCCTCTTCCTCCGCCTTGCCTACCCTCTTCAATAGCTGGTACGCCTAAAGTCCGAGATTTGCTGTTTGGATAGCAGAGGACAAAGTGAGGCATCAAATTATTACGAAACGCGGAAGATAAGAGAGCCTACTCCACAGACATTTTCATGTGTACTTAATAGGAATTTTGAATGATTAGGATTGTATTTGTTATTATTAACAGTTCGTTGAAGGGATAGCTACGTGTGACAGACAAAAGTATTTCCGTAGATGGTTTGTTGTAAATAGGAAACTGAGAAATAGTTTCTATATTACCAGGTATTTACAATTTGAGGACTATAAGAGAAAGAGTAATTTTTAAATTCGATAGCTTGCGAAGTATATAGTCCCTCAAACTGTCTTTTTGTGAAATTTAATTGCGAGGTTCTCTTGAAAGATATTTACGTCATAAATATTGATTTCTCAATTCTCTCGGAAAATATTAATTTCAAAAGTATGGATTATTACATTTTGAATACTAGGTATATCGTTAGGTTTTTCATAAAACTTCATGGATTTGTCGTCTATTGCTAATATATGTATATTTATACGTATAATATATCTATACATATATATACTATGTTCTTAACCATGTTGTATTAAAGTATACCCCTTTATACTATTGTCATTTATTATTGCAGCTAACTAGATTATATCGTTGCATGTAATTTACAAAATAATCGTAAAAATAAGATATTTCGTATTTTGTATCTTACTTTCGAGCGAGATATAATAACGAAAAACAGTATTCGTGAAAATACCTATGTCCAAATGGCCGTTAATAATGTACATATCGAGAAAAATCGATTCTCAAATTACGAGCTATATATTTTTTAACGAGAAAATTATCTAACGAAACAAAAATCTAGGAATATTTTATAAATATATATTGTGTTCTTTGTACGCGTTCATAAAGTAGATCGTATGAATTTATATAATAAGCCAATTATGTATAATGAGGTACACGATGTATACATATAACGGTTAAGATAATCGATATTGTATTATGGGGTCAAGAATTTCAAGAAATTTTCGTATTGTTCTAAAATAAAACTAACCCTGATATTTCTCAAAGATCGTCGTCATTTATGGTTACGAATTATTTTTTAACTGTTGTAGAGATGCTGGCAAATATAAGGAGGGTAGAAAGATAAGTTGCACACGAAATTCAAGATCCCGTATCGTTTTACGAAAATTTTGATTTGGATTTATTTTAAATGCGAAGGACCAGTTTCTCGAGGCTCGTTTCTCTCGCTAGTTAATTTATGTTTTTCAAGGCGATTTATATGTCGGATTGAATTCCGACTCTGTAATAATTATACGATTGGTTCTCTATCCAGCCACGATGGTTAATTTACAACCATGTAATTAGATAATTTTTTCATCCGGAATCGAAATATTTGTCCAGCCTTTCGTATCGTTTTCCTTGATTCATAATCATAACGTAAACTTCTCTAGAGAAAGCCGAGCGCATGCAAGAGAAGGATCGAACGAAATAAAAAAAGATCTAAGTAGACCGAACGTTATCGTTCTTTCTAGAAGTCACTTCTGAAGTCAAATAAATACCGACTAGAATATATGTTGTTTTGGTTCAATGCTTCGCCATCCGTTTACTAATTTTTCCCACAGAGAATACTATATGCTATCAATGATTGATGACCTTCTAATCGTATTCGCTGGAATAGAAGCTATGTCACACGAAGCGGCATTGGAGCAATATATACGTCTTTCTCTTATCTGCATTGTATAATGCATGAAAAGCACGCGCATCGTTATCATCGTGAAAAATAACACTTATGTTCATTTGTGCCCTAAACTTGAGATTACGATTGAAGAAAGGAATAATATATACCGTCTGTTCTGTCGAGATAACTTTCCATTTAATGTTTATATGTGACGTAATGTTCTAAGTTCTTTGCTGCATTCCCTTCGCGTCGATAACGCTGCTATCGATTATAATTTTCTTCGGTTGAGACGAGTTTCATCTTATTTGCTCTAGTTACGAAAAAATCTTGATTTTATCGAATGAATTACTAATTTCAGCACAAATACGAATAGATTCTAAGGGCAATTTTTCTGAAAATGCTCGGTCTATATAGATAACGCATAATAATGAATTCAATGTGGGATCATACTACAAACAATTTAGTCCAATTATTCTATCTAGACTATTACAGTAGATATATTTAAAGTGGGAAAACTTCTTTGTAGCAATTTAATTTCTCTATCTTTAATAATTTCTCTATCTTTTGAATGTCTTACCGATGTATACCTGTTAGACAGGTGAGCAACAAATACAGATATTTAATTCTATGTTGGCAGACAATTTTATCGGAAGACTATTACTTCCCCTTCTATTGAAAAAGTGAACACACTATGATTACAGCATATAAGATACTATCGCACGATAATAAATTCAATTAGCTTATTCAAGAGTCGCGTTTGATCAATATTGATTATTGTATAATTATGTAAAGGAACTCGAGTTGCTTTTCGATTTACTGCAATCAAGGACTGTTTTGCTCGTAAAATCCAACAAGTAAAACAATTCGTATCATTTTAAAAAGAATCGAATAATATTGTTTAATTTGTTACATAGAATAAGGCGAGATGGTAAGAGTTGCATCAATATTTGTTTCAATTATTAAAGATTCTATTATTTTCTTTGATTCATGGAATAGATTTAAAATGTTTGATCGTTATACTTTCTCGTAGCAATGGAATACGTCAAATATGTGTTAACATTTTAGATTATTTTTTATCTATCGAAAAGTCATTCACTAGCAAACATTATCGAAATTATCATAAATTATCAGAAAAGCGTGGCGAAATATAATCTTCGTCGTTAAAAGGCAAATGACACATGGAATTTTTTCGTATCTCAACATCAGAAACAATTATACTTCCAACGCTGTACAGTCGTTTAAATGTTTTCTCTTAAAAGATTTTTTAATCGTGCTACGCGCAAATAAAGAAAAAAGTGGCTGAAGCATCGCGAGGAATCCTCACGTGTCACTGCATCATTATGTACATTACGGCAAAACTTGAAGCTAGATGCACCTTGTCGTTAGTTCTTTCCTGCAAGTGATTCCACGAAATGCTCATGGTAGAAATAAATTGCAGTTTTCCAGTAAGTACGGCTAAACAAGCGGACACGGGCAGTCGGTCGTGCTTGAAAATCTAAAGAACCGATAAAACCAATCGTTCGTCGATCGTATTTAATCGAGAATTATTCAGCATGACCAATTTTTGCTCGTGTCATCGCTCGTTCCGCGTTTTGCAACGTACAGAAAAACAGAGAGCATTTTTTTTCTCAAAGAAACGGAGAAAAGATAAAAGCTAGAGAGAAAGTGGATAGAATTTAGCAATGTACACACACCGCCTTAGTGTGGCGAGGGCGAACGCTCCAGCCACCAGCAGCTCGTAGATCATCTCTTCCTCGTCCTTCTGTAGGAGAGTCTTCGGCTTCTCCCGTCGATACCTCTTGCTTGCATCCACTCACGCACTTCCGGTCCCACCGCGACTCGATGTTTCCCCCGGGAAAGTCAGTATCCTTCGAAATCGAGATCGATAGAAGCGAAAACGCGAAACGCGAGACGCGATGGCCGATGATGGCAAAGGCCTAGTATGTGTTTGTTATTTTCGTGAAACGTAACGAGATATGATTGTCGGCGAAAGGAAGAAAAAAATAAAAACGATCGCGTCAGATCGATGTCAATGTGACATAACAGCGCACCAGAAATCTCCACATTGTGCGAACGTGTTCTCGTGTTGTTCCTCGTTCGATCTCGAAAAATCGAGCCCCGCGTGCTCCACCGACAGTGGCACGATTCGAGTGATGCGTCCACAAAGGAGCACGCTAGTTGACATTCGAAAGAACAACGTGTCCTTGTTCCGATCCCTTTTGCTCTGTGCAGAGTTCCGAGCGGGAGAACCGGCGCGGTAGACCATTCGGCTTGCCGATCTCGTGGTGACTGAGTGGGTCCTCGGTTGCGACTCCCAGTTACTCACTCGGGCTCACGGGCTCGCTACTCACCTCGTCCTCTCGCTCTTGCACGTTCGCTCACCGCCACTCGGTCCCACCTCCTTCCCTCCTGCCACCACCTCCTACGACACCCCACCTCCTCCCTCCCGTACTCCTTCTGCTCCTCCGGCTACCTTTCAGTCCTCCCTGCCCTCCCACCTGCGGCTGCACGCCACCCTCTCTTTGCGTGGGGGATAGATACCAGGTTTCCCCGAACCTCGATCGTTTCATTACGCGTACTCTTAACCCCTTCGACGCACTTGTCACTCGATTCATCGATCTCTATAAAAGTACTGTGTATACTACTTGAGATCCAGAACGTATAAAAGTAATTCCAGCATATATCGAGTTTGATTATATTGAAGATGTTTATTGGCTAGATTAAATAACCAATGAGTTTTGAGAAATTCAAAATTTCTACAAGGTCACTCTTGAGATTAGTGAATGAATCAGTGTAAAATATTGCGAATTTGTGTCACGTGAAAGGAATTAGATGTCTTTTGATGATCTGTATGTTCGATGGCATCATGCTCCGATATGTAAGAGACATCGTGATATGATTTGATGTAGAATGACGTCGACTCCCTCGAAGATTGTGACGCGACGCAACGTTCCGATAAAATTCTAGTTCGAGTATCAAAACTTTCCTTCGCGTTTTGGTTTAATATTAAACTCTGATTAAATTCCTTCTATTTCAATATAACAATCTATTCTATTTACAATTCTATTTCAACATTATTATCTAATAATAATTAATAACTAATTATATAGAGATACCATACCTTCGAAATTTTCTTAAATTTTACTACGAACTTCCCCAATAATCCAGTAATAAATTTCCAAATCATTTAAACACCCTTCACGGAATAGATATCGTAACATTCGCGTTTAAACAAAATGTAAAAACAAAATTGTCGATAAACGCGCGACAAAATAATTTTGACACCTTCCATCAAATTACTGTCGAAAAATAAATTTATCGAAGTAGTACTGCAAAAGTTTGCAAACAATAATGACTGACGAGATAACGAGCGCCACACGATGAACGCATTCGACACTTTTAGTATATCCACCGGGACGAAATGCCGCGCCGTCGGATACGTCACTGATAAAACATTATGCCTGCGATTAGATGTGTCGCGTCGCATGCTTTGATCAAGTGGCTGAAAATGACTTATCACATATGCTCGATAAGGGGGCAATATTATCTGCCACAATTCAGGGTGAGGCATTTGCATCGCTCGGAGACGGCGCGTAAGGTGTTTTCTATATGCATCGGACCGCGTTCCTCGAGGTTCCACAGGACGTTCGGTCCTATTAGCGCGTGCAAATTATTCGAATATTATGCGCTGCAAATTAGAAGGCACCGCTGAGGTGGCCCGTTGCAACTCCAGACGATGGTGCCGGTCGCCTCGGGATTTTAATTTAACGATGTGCGCGCGCTGTCTTAACCTTAGGCCCCAGGACATGCGAACCACTCGCGAGGATTCATCCACAAGGGGATCGAATTACCGCGCCAATTATGGTGTCACATCGTTAATTAACCGGTAGTCGAGCCTAACGGCGTGTCGAGGATGATCCTTCCGTAAAGCGAGTCATTTGCCGATGTGAATCGTCTTGTTAATACGGGACAAAATCGTTCTTATCTTCTAGAGTTATGCTACAGTTCAGAAGTATATCTTTTCTCAAACGGAATATGTTATGAGAAATTTGCAAAGTGCAGTTTACAATTATTTTCTTCTTTAATGCTAGATCGTAGATATTTATGGAAATTCATATTTTGAAAAGTGTTACTTAACAAATGAGATCTAGGCGAATAATTGTTTTACCTACTGAATATTATATCCAGTAATTTAAATACTTGGAACATTTTTTCACATTTCGAAACATCAAACTAATTATAGTCCCTGTTACAGTTATATGTGTAGTAGAATATTATGGCGTGATGAAATTGATTTTTTAAATTTAATACACGACAACGAAATTGACATTCCCAATTGTCTGAACTCGTAGAATTAGTTTGTTGTTTAAAGGAGTTTCTTTTTTCGCCATGGTATTTACCCTATAATTGGTAAGGTCTATTAACTCACTTATTCTTAGGGGAAACACTAGGAATTGTTATTTTTCTGATAATTTGGAAAGCACGCATCGTGTCGTGAGATGTACCGATAACCAATGGTTAACTTAATGACTACCAATGTGTATATAATCATTGGTTATTAACCAATAATATTACATTTTGTAAACCTCTGAACATTTCTGTCTATGTATGTGAGAAACCATGTCAATTACGGATAAATTTTCTGAACTAAAAAACGAATAAACGTGATACTTCTTCAATCGATATCGAGAAAATGAAACTCTGAATTATAATTTAATTGTAAGAAAGTGTATTATCGTCGCTTTTTTAAGAAAATCTGCATTTATAATCTGCTGGCTTCGTCAAGAAGATAACAAGTATATCTCGCAGCAATTAATTCGCCAATAAATTAAAATTTCAATAAAATTTTTAATTACTTGATTTATAGTTGCTGGATTCTGAATTGCTGCTATCGTAAATCTATAATATCAAAAGCATACTTATGATGCATATACTTATGAACGATAACGTACATAGCAATAGTCGCATAATGAACGCAGAGTTTCCTTTTGCAAAAAAAAAAGTGATAATTGTGATGTGTTAATTGATAATAACTGTCAGAAGTTAAGAAATTTTTTAATATCTTGTACTTTGTACAATTTTTCTGCATTATTCCAGCAAGTCATGCTTACTCACGCCATTAATAATATTGTGCCAATTTGTGTAATATATGCGTCTCTGCATATTAACCGTGATACGTAAGAATATTCATGAAACATTGCTTTATTTGAATATATATTCCGTTTCATCGAATTGCATTGACATTGTCCAAGATTAGTTTACCGATAAGAATCGGCACCGTCAAGGAGAGTATACTAGGGGTTTCCCCGAGTTTTATCGTGTCTGTTTTTCACATCTTCGTTATATAACGCGGCAAAGGCGCATACTCTTTTCGAACAATTGGCTAGCTTACTTCGGCAGGAAAAATGGAAAATTCTCGTTACGCAAGGCTAACTCCTGAAATCGGTCGATTTCTCGGCGCACGGTCGTTGTTTCCGACACTAGTGTCGATGCAGGTGTCAAGTTTTTGCTAGTCATTAGAACGGAAATACGTGGCACCGTTGCACGACTTATTTCTCGTTTTGCCTCAGACACGTTTCTTCGGCCATTCTTTCGTCAACTTCGAGCACAGCGAGGAAGCAAAACAACCAGAGGAAGTGTTATTATGGTTGGTAGAACTGTCTCATTTTTGTTTCGTTAAAACATTGTTACGTGCAAAATATTTAAAAGAAAACAGTCTCGTTTTTTTGATCAACTTTCGGCACGAAAGATTAAAAGATCCGACCATTGAATAAACTAAAAATTGAATATTAAGACCAGAACGTGAACCAGAATCTGCGTAAGATACAATAAAATTAAATTTTAAACAGAATTATCATACTAATGTTTCCAAACTTTCTAATAAATGTTATATATTGAAATTATTCGTACGTATTAATTTGTTAGAAAACACGTATTTGTGAAAAAACAAAGTAATCTCGTATAGTTAGCTCTCAAAAATTTCCAACCAAATATATCTCTCTGTAATCACAAATAGTTTTGGTATCATGTCATTGTTCGCATTAACTTGCTTAAAGATAAAGTTACCACACGACAGGTAGCAATCAGTGATGTATAGACGCCACCGCGCCGCTGAGGATGATTCACGTTTGATAACTATCTAGCACGTAAGTTTGCTTGTTCGCTAAAGCATTTATCCTTAGCAACATGAATTTAATGTTTAGATACTTTTTATCGTTTAGCGATTTATATGTAACACGAGAAAGGGTTAGGTAGTATATTGTAATTAGGGAAAACTTAAGATTTCGATAAAAACAGCTAAGAGGAAGTAGTGCAGATGAGAGAGAGAAGAGGTACAAAAACTGATAGTTGGGTCGCACAAGGGGAATTAAACCCAGCTGCGAGTCTCCTCTTATAAAATCACTCGAATAGTTGAAGGCAGAGCGATTACCTGACCGTCGCATTCCTCGTTTGTTGTAGAAAAACCGTAGAGGAAGCGCCACTTCTTTCATTCGCTTTCAAGAATCGAGTGGTAGATAAAAGAACAATAAAAGATAGCGGCTTTTGCAGGGCAATGTGAATGGCGTTTTGAACTCCCTTCGAACAGCCGTGGCACGAGCGATTTGCTGCAGGCGACTTTGCGCCTTCTCGATGCCGAGCAGAAGCTTGAAATCCATTAGTTCCGTTAACGTTCAGAGAGACGATCGAGAGAATCAACCCACCCACAGCAATGATCGATCGACGAGGAAAAAAAGATCGTGCGGCTTCGTCGATCTTGCTTCACAAGGCACATTCGCGTACTCATCTCGATAATTACTAACACATACGTGTTACGCGTGTATGACGAGATCGGAAAATTGATGTCTACGAGAAAGTAAAAATAGCCGACTATGCCGTTATGTTAAAATCGATGAAACTTGCATACCTTGAACTGGAATATCTTCTTTAACCAACCGCTTCGTAATCGCGCTGTATTAATAAGACTCTGTTAAACATCGATAATTAACACATTAGAAATTACTGTAAACACGGTATTCAATTGAAAGCACTTGGAAAGGAAAGATGATGTTTCTCGGTGCGTGTATCGTCAAGGGATGCACTTGCGGATCGATTTTTTCGCGGCATCGGCTATTTTAAACGGAGCCACGCGACGTGCTCGCCGGTAAACTGTTCGCTTCCTAGAAGCTTCGTATGAAACCGAGTCTGATCGTGAGTCATTCTCACCTATTCGCATTCTCCGTGTTCGATGTTAATCCACCTTGTCGACGAGCTGGTACTTCTCGATTTCACGAGTATCGTAGGACGTTGTACACCCACACACACACACGGGCGCGCGAATGAGCGCGAGCGCGAACACGAAGGGGGTCACTCGAACGATTGAGAGTCGTGATCAGCGCACGCTCTGTAAGGACACTCTCGCCGTATCGGATTAATGAATGACTAGACAGGAGTGGAACTATGAATGAACACCGCATAGCACTAGAGTACTATATAAGCGTGCACGTTGTGGGCGTCTTCTGCTCTCGGCCAATAAGATCCTCTTGCGGCGACTTGCACGCGGTCTAATACGATTACGCCGGCTTTTTCTTGGAAATTTACCGCACGATGCTGATCGCAAACAGAATACGTAGATTCGAGCTATTGAATAGATATCGCTGACATTTTAGCGTTTATCGGTAGGTAGTTCACGCGTTGAAAAATTCTATCCGGTGCACTAACTTCCGATGTGATTCAGCCAATTAAAAATATTTTCTAACTAGTTATGACTAGTATATATAATGACGTGATCGGGTCATCGGGTAGAAAGCAACATAAGTACATAGGAAATGATAACCTAGAACGTACAAATAAAATTCCGTTAATGTTCTTCTTTTACTGCTACCATTAACCGTATACGAGCTTATGTTAAATCGGAGTTAAGATTCTATTTTACTCTTGCCTCTTCAGTTTTAAGATATCAAACATATTTTATTGAATCATGTGGCAATTTAATAGAGACATATCAACCTAGATAGGTAATGGGTACATATATAATTTATAGATAATGGGTAATAGGTAGATACGAAAATATAAAAATACATTCAATTATTAAATATTATCTAAAAGAGCTTATAAAAATGTAAAAAGAATTGCCGAATTCTACATAGCTTTTAAAAATAGCTTAATGATTATGAGTTGATTGAGATTAAATGGTGAATGCTGCTTGTGTCTGAAAAGGTCAAAACAGTTTAAGGTAATAATGTTGTAACGTAAATTTTAAAAAGTATCATTATTTTATCGAATAAATTATTCCAAGAAGCTATCGAGTAGTCTATCAGTGAAATAATAATGGTTAAAAAGAAACTACTTCTCCGAAATATTTCCATTGATATTTCTGTTCGAATTATTTTAAGCTCGTGTGAAACACTTAATCTAAGAATGTCAATTTTATGAGAGAAATTAATGACAACATTGCAATAGTGCAATATCAGACGATAATTGTTGAAAATACATTAGGCGGAAAATTGTATAATTTCCGAATATGTGATGTGATAAATGGTATAATAAAAGTAACGAGTTGTTATAAATGGCAATTGATTTTTTCTGCTTTGCATACTCGTTTGAAAGTAGTATTTCATTTCGACAAGTCCTTATTTATTGCCAGTTTAGGAACAAAAAAAAAAAATATGGAAATATGTACTATGTAGGAATATATGTCTATATGTGTTTAGATACAGAATTAAGATCTAGAAATTCTTAATGTATTTTGTCATCAAATCTGCATCGATTCTACGCTATCGGTTGGTCGAAATCGGGCAACGTCAACGAAGGTGTATTCGGAGATGATAGGAACCTTCGTCTAATCCCCAATGAATCATACAAATGGAGGTTTTGGTGAATCCCGTGGCACGATAACTTTTATCAATTACATCATTATTTAAGCGAATCACCAATTTCATTCGCGACACTTGCAATTTTTTTACGATAACTTGTTGAAACGCTTTCGAAGCAAATGGCTCGAATTGCAATTCTATTGTGACAAGTATTACATAAAAATGATGAAACCACCGGTCCATTATGCATTAGATATGCGACCATAGCGGGTTAACAGTAAATTAATGCCCGATGAATAACGTGGCTATCGCCGATCGTTATTACATCCACGTACGCACACAATAATTATTACTCCTACCGCGATAAATCACAGACATTCCTACGCCGGAATATTTTACTACTGCCATTTGAAATGGTTCTAGCTGAGCAAGTAGTTATTTACGCTCAAAAATCGGAGCAAGGAGACATTAACAGCGGCACTTCGAAGCGGAGCCGATGACGCAAGCGTCACTGAACTTTGCGTGTTTCTCGCGAGAAGAATAAATCTTGAGAATGTGAAATCGTCGTTACTCTCGTTGTAACGTTGTGCTCGCGAGTCGCATGCAGCACGACCGACATCTCGCAAATTATTGGTAACATCGAGGTTTCTGTCGTCGCGGGCCAACCTTCTCTGGATACCCGTTGGCCAAGGACTTTCGGGCACAAAGTCTCCCGCTGGTAATCCAGCCGAATCGAGACCGGTTGGAAAGTTAATTAAATCATTTGCCAAGAGGCCCGCGATCGGTTCTCTCGTACATGCGTTTCTCGTGGTCAATTAAATACGTCAAATTATCTAAACGAGTTTCACGCGTGCGAGGATTCGATGAACGCAAAAACTGGTACTTATCCACTGCGGTTTATATGTTATTAAAATATCAACGATTCGAACGCGTCTGCTTAAACAATCATTCAAACGTTCAGATACACGAGAACCATCGATCTTGCTTCGATTCATCTCATTTCGATAACTTTCTCAGTTTCGCTGATTTACCACGGCAATGCGGTGCACGTAAATTCTCGAGTACATCTTTCAGAGAAAGGTGTTAAACAGTGCGAGCAGCAAATTTCTCGGAAGCGTAACCATGAGAAAGCGAATGTGACAAAACAATGGTACGATTTCGAGTCCGATACGCTCACGTGGATTCTGTAACAATCACTTTACCCCCAATCCCTTTCTTTTCGTCTGGGATTTCTGTTAGAATGTTAGAACTTCGAAATCCCTTTCCCATTCTTTCTCTCCATTCTTCTAACTTATCTCTTCCTTTCTTGGTCATTTTACAAGGGATGTTTTGACGAGTATAGTGTCGCAGTGGTCCATGGCGGCAACTTGGACGCCGGTAAAGAGAACGAGAAAATACGTGCGAACCTAAAACCACGGCGAAATCGGTCGGTCGGACGTCGGTCGGTTTCTCAAACGCATCCCTTATCTGATCTGCGATCCAAAGGCATAGACATATACTACGGAATACTAGCGATCGTGTTGTCAAAGTCTATCCCGAACGTATCTCCGGGACCAGGTCTCCCGTGGCGAATTCGGCCATTGTTGCCCCGTTTGGGTCTACCTTCTAAAAAGAAACACCGATCAACCAACTATAACTTATTAATATGTGGGTGAAAGTTCTACCCTTCGGCATCATAAGCAAATCCGACTGCGAGGGGCGTTAGTCTTTCGTTTCTGCGGACTCCCGTGGGAACAGAAATGGTCACGGAAGGCGATCAGCAGTCGAGAGAAGTCGATGGAACGCAACTACGAGATGCGAACGTGCCGGTGGCATTGTGGACGCAGTATTCTCGACAGGTGCAGGTCCACCTTCCAGGAAACATCCTGCACCGCTCTGTCAAGAAAGAATTCCGCGAGAAACCTCGACGTCTTTATAAAGAATGCCTAACGACCAATGATGTACACGCTGCTCTTCATTAGTTGCAAACTTCTGGATATCATTTCGATAATGAAGGAAACCAAAGTTTTAACATTTGCTTTGCCATATTTTTCTCTTTCAACGAATCGATTTCAAGTATTTAGTCGTTATATCGTTACAGACTATTCGCTATTTGGACACCTGTAGATGTCTTTTATGAATATATTATTTGCGTTATAGGAAACATTTTGGAATTTCATTAGCACTATTAGGAGAACCGACTATCATGATTATGTTCATAAAGTTTGAAACGAATCGGAAAATATACACCCGTCCCTCAATTTACGCGAGATATCCGTTTCATGTGGGTTCGTTTTACGCGAATGAAAATCGAGTAAATAAAGTCTGTCAGTACAAAAGAAAAAATATGTACAATATGATGACTAGCATAACGTAATGTACTTTTATTCTTATCTCGTACAGCACTGACCTGACTAACCACGTAAATTCAGATCGAACATAAAAACTAGCGCGTAAATTATGTTGTAATTTAGCGCATAAAAAAGAGAGTACGTATGTAGAAATTACAAGATATTGGATGCAAGTGTACAAGACACAGTACAATGAAATGTTCTCTTTGCACCTAAACTTAGGAGTGCCTAATTTAGTAGATGATACATAGGATATTATGAACAATAGTAAAACCATGTGAAAGACATTCGCGAGAAGCTTGAGTTAAACAGTAACAAACTATTAATTTATAACTTGGAGATCAAGGGTTTCTCTTTTTAATTTAAACAATGACTAGTAGGATCTACTTAAAGCAATAATCAATTAGTAACAAGCGGTGGTCGGGTAAAGTGGTTTTCCCTATTAGTTTACCCGTTCAGCTATTTTTAACCGTTACTCTTTGATGTTCCACGAAAATAAGGCCGCAACTTCATTTTCTCATCCTTCGAATCATTATTCCGATAAAATCGTAGGGCAAACACGATTCTATTTAAAACAAACTTCCCCGCACGAGAGAGAAGTACCGGTTCGCTTGTAATTATAATCTTTCATTTTTCCCTTCACGTCAAACGATAGGAAATCCAGAAATATATCCGCTTATAGAATCGTATGTTTTACAGCACAAGACTGGATCTGAGTACGTAATAGATTCCACGAACAGACATGCTAGGTGATACCTTGCGAAAATGCGTACATCCCGCACGTTTACGTGCCGTATAGACTGTCAGGTTAAGACATCGTCCGGTAGCTAGACAGGTTGACAGGGGCTGAACCAATTACGCGGAATATTATCCCACCGACGATTTGCACTCCCCTGCAATCACCGTGATTAGTGTTTCGCCGACGCTCGTGTACAGGCATCTCGTAACCACAGCTAATTTGTAAACTCTGGCCATATATTATACAATACATGCACGCACCTATACATATACATATTGTATAATATATAATATATATATACATATATTTATGTATACTCGTATATGTAGGAGCTAGTAACTTACATAATTAGATAGGATCGAGCTGTTTTGACTGTCGAGCGCAGTCAGTACGAAGCGTAACTGTATCCCTGATATGCACGTCGGTCGTCGTTCTTACTCATAGATTTAAACCTTGGATAAGAAGATTCAATCATCGAGTCACTTGTATGTTAACTGCAGCTATTGATGCCCATATTGAAATGTCGCGTCTTTGCTTGTTATTAATTGTCCGCGATCAGCTGCTCGCCAACGAGAATTTTCTACCTTTAAACGAGCCAACACTTCACCGCTCATATACACAGCTGTTATTAATATTCACTCGATCTTGCGGTTATTGATGTTATCGAAGTGAATTTCTATAGAATTCAAGTAATGTAGATTGACAACTCGGACCGCACCATTTTGTTTAATTTTTAAAATTTATTTAATCATTACATTTCATTCTATGCAGACACTATTATTACAATAGATAACCAAGAAACTTCTGTCGTTTCCATTATGATAGACAAGAACGATGCAGAAATATAGGGAAACATAATTTTATTTGACAAAATAGTTATTTTTATTTTGACGAATGATTTTTTACGTTCTTCGTATGTCTTTTTCTTTCATGAAGAAAAAGAAGAACAAGCTTTCTGAGGGAGAGTTACTTGTAATAATTTCAGGGTGGAAGCTAGCTCTTTGTAGTCTGGATGTTTCGCAGCAGGCAAGCCAGCCGGTAGACAGGTACCTACCTGGAAACGAGTAACTACTTATTGTCACCTCTAACGAGGCCGCAACAAAAACTCAGCTATTCGCAGGTGGGAATGCTGCCAGCTTATGAAAGTATCAATTACCTTCTACGTCCAGTTTCCTAATGAGGGGAACAGAGCCATGGATTACCGAGTCGCCATAACTGTGACTCCTAGATCCGTTGCGATTTTTTCATAGATCAACATGGACAGCGTTCACCAATCAGATGTTTACATTCACAGAGTCTATATTTCTTCTCAACCAATCGTGGCGAGCCTGTTACACAAGATTGTTATTACGTATTATATTCGCCTTTAAATGAAATCGAACTGTATGTACTTTCATGTTACATATGTCGGCAACATGTGTACATAATAAAATAAGTAGACATTTCAGAATTATAGTTATGCATGAGATCTATACGTAGACAAAAAGGCGTGGTTTTCGTTTCGTGTATTTTCGATTATAAAAAGTCATATAATTTCTGAAAGTCTTATACTTGAAAGTCTATCGTTTAAATGCTTCGTCTATTGTTAGTGCCTGCTGTTACTTCGTATTTTTGTTATAACCTTTTAACAAAGCGCATAAGTTTATGTTCATATGACATTTTTTGTTATTTTTATTCCAAGAGCGTGCTGATACTACTTTATGGAAGAAACCCAGTACATCCTGTAGGTCTAATATTATATCGTATGTCATGACATTGCCAGGAAGAATAGGACAAATCAATTCAGTAACATAAATAGCGTTTTTACTGAACAAATAAAATGTGGAATTAAATCTACACTTTATCGTATTTATGACTTTATTTTCTAATTATTCTCATTAAATGAAATATACTATGAAACAATACAACATTTTAAAAATTAGATTTCGGCGCTATGGACACGTTCAATGAAAAACAAATATTTTAACTTTTAATAAATATTAAAACTAAAAGTATAGAACTCTTTAAACTAACATTTACTATCTATTAATAGTAACGTATGTAGCATCGTCATAAAGGTATATTTCGTATTAAATCATAAATGCATGTCTATTACTGCGATATGTTCGGAAAGAGATTTTCAAAATTGAGATTATTTACGGATATCCATATACAAAATCTAAATTTGTCATGTGACAGTTATAAGTAATTTAATTCTTGAATAATCTGTATTATAACCTTGCCTATTACGAGAACATATTCCCTGTATTGAAACTGCATCTTATCCGATCAACGCGCGTTACAATTCGTTAATGCCATTATTCAAAGTTATCGACTTTCACATAACAAGGATTTGTGGTTGAAGCTGTTGAACCTTACGAAGAAAGATCTAACAATTTTACGGATCATATGTTTCATGACGAGTCTAAGTACCACTATTACATAAACATCAAATGTAACGATTGAAACGGTTACATTTACGATCTCGTAAATCTGTTTAGATCGCGATACGCCGCTTTCTTTGCGCATAGTTTCTGATTTGTGACTGCCACCAATACAGTGGACGTGGGTAAGATTCGTACTCCCAACTTGAGATCCATAGAAGGTACGATTCCGTATTCAGTGACGTCAGTCACCTTTCTGGCGTTTCATTGTTCAAAGAAACAGACATGCATCGCTAGACGAAAAGGGAAGCAAGAAGTAATCATTGAAGTTCGAATGGCAGACCGGTAGATTCATGCGGAGGAGTAGGGTAGGTTGAAGCGCATACGTGTAACATATGTTACTTACATACGTATATTGCTGTGGTGATCATTCATTGCGATATTAGCCACAATTAGGAAGCGCTTAGTCAATAGTTCCACTTACAAAATCGATGAGAGGAAGTACGGATTGAACAAACGTGACTAAAGCTCCAGGCGAATGGACTTCAGATGATGCAGGCAAATCGGTGCTATAACTCATTCATTTATTCTATACACTACGTGTACGTCAGAATTACACGGAAAAACTGGAAGGGAAGAATATAATAAGTTATGTTACTTATCTTTTAGCGAAGAAAATCCAGTACACTACTAATGTTAGCAAAATCGCATTTTTATTTGGGTTTAGGACTTAATACGTGCCTTTTCAAAATTTTAGAAGTATATTATTTAATATATATGCTGATCAAACGCTCATTAAATATTAAAATGTTTCTTATTTCAATGATTAAATATATATCTGATCGCTACAAAATTTCGTTAACTCATTAGCTGTTTTTAAAAGGTCGATATTTTTGAATCTAAAAGATTTTTTATCTTCATTTCATTCGTATTTACAATCATCGTAGCTGGCTGCAATAATACGAACATATGTATTCGTTTTGTTATTTGGAGCTTAATTAAATTCTTTCCTCGGTAAGATCAACAGTTGCCGCCAAATGCACGTACCTCTGACGATACTCCAACGTCACAAAGACGTAATACGACAGCCATTCGTTCTCGATTTAACAGCAATCCTGAAAATCGTTGGTTAAAAACGTCTGCCAGTGTTTTTTTGAAAGCATTCTCAGTATTTCAATCTTGCCAACGTACGTACTCGTCTTACGTATCTTCAAGATCGTTTTAGTTGATTCATGGAAAATTCCGATCCAATTTTTACCACGAACTTCTGATCCAGATTGCAGAGACCATGACCATGGTAGCGATGATGTCATCGTCATCGAAGACTTTCTCTTCCGCGAACTTTCGTACGCGGGCGGCGTCTCGCACCATAAACACGGAGGTGTACCGTCGGGTCTCAGAGTTTCCATTCATGAATTCAGTCTTTCTTCTGAGGTGGGAATTGTTCGATGCCCTGAGTGGGAGGTAAAAGCATTGCGAGAGTACAGTACGGCCTGCATAAAGGAAACCCGCTTTCCGAGTAAGTATGCGTGCCATACTTGTGTACCAGGCCAATTGCATTTCGTCGAATAATATTATGATCGTGAAAGTGTGCATTTATTAATGGGGTGTCAAAAGAAACGAAGGGCTGCTCTTAATTCTTCGCTCGAGCCACTGGTTTAAAATACTGATTTATATGTACACCGTTGGCCATGAATATTCGAACACTTTGTAATGCTAAATCGAATGTTTCCCACTGCCTTTAATTTTCAATTGCTTTATTATAGATCTGTTAATTCATCCGCATCATATGTACTTTATAATGCAAAATACTAAATAAAGTAAAATTTGTTAGAGTTTGGCAATAATTGCAACGAATATGAAGCAGTGTCATTAGACTTCGTTTCTTGAATTGTATTCGTAGAAATAGGAATTTGCATAAACATTTGTAGCAACATTTCTTAAGTTGTAATTAATTTCATAACGTAAAATAACGTAAAATTAAAATAAGAAAAATAAAAATCCCACTTTATGCTCATTTGCCTTTGTAAAATAGGACCAGAGTATTGCACGATGATAATAATAGTTACGTCAATGTAATACTATTCTTCTATATGTTTGCTTCAAGTGATAAAACCAATTTGTCGCGTGCGATATTGTATTTAAAACTGCACGAAGAGAATTTTATTTACATATCACAAGCAGTCTAATTATTTCATTATACATAACGTTCTTCCATGTTAATGAATCAAACGAAACGAACAATGCTATATACTGTAGAAACAAACAGTGTATCAACGTATCGACGCTTCGCTAGTGAGTCAGAAACTCGGTTACAATGTATTTACAAACCAGTCGAGCCACTTAGACGATTAAATTGATTTGTGTAATAACACTTTCAGCTCATAAATAGCTTATGTTCGCGAATAATAAGTCACTGGAAGTTGAAATAGTTTCACATAAAAGGTTTCTCACTAGATCTAATCCATTGTGTACAAAGGGGACTGTGTAAGTCATAAATTTTTCCTGAATCCAATTAGAAAGAATATTACAAGAACAACATGAATAATTCTGAGAGTATACTACATATGCATCGCATACATGCACGATCTATTTCTTTAACAGTTTTACTTTTAGTTTCTTTCTACGCATATTCGATTATGTCGTCATTCTACGTAAACGGTGACTAGGATAACGTTATTAGAAAATACATGGCTTGTGAAGTAGTTTGTCAAATGTTTTTATTAAATGCTTATGCATTGGAGTTTAAGCATTTCGTGGATTGCGTTTCCATTATTTTCAAGATTGAATCAAAGTGATTTCTTGATCTCGATTGCATAACGATGTAGTTTTATCCACTTTGTCAGCTCTTTTCGAAGAAAAGTCGAATAAGATACATTCTAGTTTGACAGTCTAGTTTAACATAGAACCACATTCTTCCACCATAAAAGAGCTAAATGAACGGAATTCTGCTTAATCTATTTCTAAATGTTATATAATAAATGATGTAAAAATACTTTTGCTAGCAAGTGTCTCAACCCTCCCAAGTTGGTAATTTCGTATGCATAGTAATGTTCGTACTGAATCTACCGTGCGTGTATGGAAGGTAAGAGGGAGAAGTAGGCAGTACGAGTGAGTCAGAATAGGTAGAGTGTAGTGAGATACTGTGGAGTTAGGTCATTTCTTACTCCGTATTACATATGTATCTCTTTGGTTCAATTAAAAATTGTTGGTTAAATATAGTCATGTTTGGTATCATTTTGATTGTACGAATCTAAAGAATTCGATTAAGGACAGCAATATAATAAAAAATTTTTTAAATAATATTTTTCTTTTTCCGGTAATTCGATACCGAGTTGAATTACATCGACGTGGTTCATAGGTAGGTCTGTCTCGAGTGAACAGTTCTAGGAATTAGTGAGCATAATTCCTAGCCATATATCCGGATAAATTTCTGGCCATATCGCTCAGGTGCTAATTAATTTGCGCGAATTTATTTACTTTTGTTTTGGATTTAAATTGTTTAAAATTATATAAAATGAAATTTCTTCAGTAATTTTCAGATTATGAAAGTATACTTATGAAATACATGATATATATAAATTCAACAATAATATATTTGTTCAAGAAAAGATGTAAGCGTAAGAAGTTTGCAGCATTATGGAAATGTTTAAAACAATTTTTATTAAAAACGAGTTCCACTGTGCAGCCTGCACACCAATATGTTGATCCTTTCCTCTTACTGTTTCTATTGCGTACGACGCATCTATCTTGAGGTTTTGATTTTTTTCCTGTTAGGATTCTTTCTATGAAACGCCGTTCTAAATAATCGTTTTGAAGGGAAATTTATTGAATTTGTGGACAGCGTGTGAAACTTTTGATGTGCCATTTACAACCTGTTTTTCTCTCAATAAAAAATGTTTGAACTTTTTGATATTTTAATTCTACTTCTTCTATATATATGCTATTCTAAGCATATTGGTTTCTGTATATTATGAAATGTAGAAATGTTGAATTGAATTATGAAAGTTACCTCTTTTTTGTCTTACCATTTACCGGCTGTTGTTCTATTATAAATATAGGCGAGTATTTTCCAATTTTTTATTTACTAAATTTATTGGATTATTTTTTCTCCCCTTCTTTAGAGTCCAACAACATTTATTTGTTCTTTTACTAGATATCATTCTAGAGCAGGAGAATTGTGATAGTTATCCATCAAAAAAGTGTAACTTTGTCCAAACAACGGTTCAATAGTTTAAATAACAATTTTTCAACTTTTGAGATTATCGAGACAATTGACATTGCAATGATCATCGGTTTCAGACCCGCGATAAATAATAAATTTCCGTAGATAACCAGTTGAGGATCCACAATGTTCATATGTTTTTATCCCAAAATTTTCAATTTTGATTGTTAGATATTGGAAGGTAGGTTTGTTGTAGGTGTAATATAGGTATAGAAGTCCTAACTACCCTTTGCACAGTGTCAAAAGCTCGTCAATGTCCATATTTCGATCTGGTATATATACGGCCTGGAATTTCTTGTTCATTTCTTTCCAAAAATTGTTTATCTTAAATAGTTTACGAGAGCTACTATAAGTTTGAAGGCTACCACTGTCGGCTAAATGAAACAAACATAAAATCAATTGGAATCGATCCTGCAACATGGTTTTGAAAAATATAGGTGTTCTTTATTAAATCTTTACTAAGATAACTTTTTATCATAGATTGCTGTACAATTCCCATAAGCATAAGTAATGCCAGATATAAATACATTTCCGCAACGATAACTGACCCTATATGACCCGAATACGAGATCGTGATTGCAATATATGACTTTTTATATACTGTTGTGCGTATCTGTTAGTCTGCCCAACTATATATGTTATTACTTTAAAATCAAAAAAGAACAAAATTGTATTTGTAATCGTACAAAATTCTTTTTTACGCCTAGATTATGAGAAAACGGAGATTCAATTTCATTTACTACAAATGCGGAAATTTCATTCCATGAGTAACTAATATCTCTTTTATTTTCTTCCATATAAGTTTGAAATAACACATCGTTATCATTATCTTCGTAAGGAGGAATTCGATGCATGATAAAGATATTGATGGTTTTCGTAACATTTCGATAAAAATAATAAATTATCATTTATCTACTATTTTCTATAACGTAATTATGAGTAATCGTTTGCTTTCCTTGATAAATACGACTTACCGAGCTTACTAGATTAACATATACTACTCATGTAATATACTTCAAAAGCAAACAAAAGAGCTGTAGTGTAATTTAAGAAACGTACACCTGTATGTTGGACCGCCGCAACCAATACGGTTATGCTAACGTTCAGGTATCTGTCAAACCGCCGTAACCAATCTGGTTAAGCTGACGTACGCGTTTACGTCGAAGCGACTTGAAGGAATAGAAAATACAAATAATAGAAACACATAACGCGAAATATGTAACTATACGTACATATAAGTACCGAGTATATTTGACGAATCAAAGAGAGGATTAGCTTTTTCGGAAGCTAGATTAATCCGTTAAATAAATTCCTATTGTACGACTCATTGAGAAGAACGATCAGTTAGACTCTTATTGTAAAAAGTTCCGCTATCGGGATAAGCTCGGTGGTCTCTTTAAATGACTCGAGTGGAGTTTCGTTCTTTCCGATTACATCGGATGCCACTGGTATCGTACGTTATTCAACGTTCACGATGCCTAATGGTCCATATTAAGCGGGCTGCACCGCAATTATCTACGTCACCAGTCAAAACTTGACCGGGACACCGATTACGTGGCTGAATTAGGTCGGCAACGGGTGCAATTAATAACGAGGCGACACATCCATTAGCCAGCAACCGCACGAGTCCTCCTCGTATGGTTTCTTGGCTTCTCCTTCGGCATCGATCTTCTGGCGTAGTACGTGTATCCCGATAACATCTTTGAATATTGATTCGTCTAACGATGAAGATCGCCTGTAAAAAATACCCTCGACCAACAAAATGTCTCCTCAAATTGATAGGTTCCATAATTCAACTCTAATCTTGATGATACAATGAAGGATAATAACTGAAGATTATACACACAGATTGAACACTTCGCGAACATGATCAAGGCGAGTGTTTATCGCGCGTTCTACAATACTTGCACAACACGATTATCTTGTGCTCTTTGTTGCTGTAAATGTATGTATAGATATGACGTTAATCATTATATATGTAAAAAGTGATTACTAGAGGTAACATTTTATTAAGTGTGATGTATCAAACGTGAAGTCATATTTACGTCAAAATGGTAATATGTCTTTATTACAAATTACGATAATGACATAAGGAATTTTCTATGTACGTACATATGTAAATATTTTTTTTTTTTTTTGTCATACGTGCTTTGTGTATAACATACAGTAATACTGATATTTGTTACTAAAGCATTAATATCGTAATTTAATTTTCAATTTATAAAAGAATACCTAATTGATAATAAATTTTTCACTGTGTTGTATAGCTTGTGCAAAATATTATCAGAAACTGAAACTGAGAATATTCTGCTTTGTATTATTATAAACTGAATTAATTAGTTTTACGCTCAAACTTGCGTATTTTTATGAATAACTAACTAAACGACAAATGTATTTGCCTTTGGTAAAATTACACTTAAATTATATTCTTTTTACAAAACTACCCAAAAAGATGTGTTTCCATTACATGTTACTTGTGAACATAACTAAGAGAATTGTAAAAATAGAACTGAGAGATAATCGAAATAAATTGTAAGCTTTTCTGTTGGTATATTTGTGTAGATTTGTATCACAGGTGTGAATGTTTAAAAGAAATATTTTTTTTTCTAATGCAAACCTTACAGTCAATATTCATATCTTTTTTATTTAAATTTTTTATCAGTAGTGAAGAAAATTCAAAACATTGTGAAATGTAACTGTGAAACATATATTAACTGCACTTTTGCGAGCAAGAAGTAACCTTCTATTATAATCACAATTTCTTTCTTCCTAGTATCTCAATAAAAATATGTCCTACATAACTTGACCCATGATCGATAACTTATACATATGTATTAGGTTGTCTGAAAAGTTTCCTTCGTTTTGTAAGGAAATAATAGACGCACAATGTCTTTTGTTTTTTTATTAGTCTTTTGAATTATGCACTAACATAATAATAGAAATATAACGAAATGAATCAAACCTAATTCAATAAGATAATATAAAACAGAAATCGTTGTTCATCTATTATCACCTTATGAAACGAAAGAAACTTTCGGACTAATATAATTTACTTTCAAACCATTGCTTCATACTATCATTTCTAAATTTCAATTTTCAATATTTCATTTTGAACGATTATATCTCTATATAATCTGAGAGGAAATTACAAACTTCAACACTTTTATATTATAAAGGTATTCTAACGACTTAACTTAATGTCATTTTATCTGTTCTCTCAATTTTAAATTTCTAATTTATCGCTTGTGGATTGATCGATAAGATTGTACGTGCACATTTGCACTTACGTACCTAAAGAAAAGTGTAATAATGACAGATCAATATCATCGACTGCTTTTCCAACTAAAGATTCCATCTATATCCTTTGCTCTTCAATATCCTAAACTCCTGTTATTACTATCTTCCTCTTACTAATTGCAATACAAGCAACAAATTATTGAAAACAGAAGAAAGATAGAGATAAAAGAAAAAACAATTATTTTGCAGATGAGCATCTATCGTCTGTACGATTGAATGATCTCGATCGACGGAACCTGCGTCATCGACGATTGGCACGACGCCACGACGTTACGATGACGTCTTAGCGACGCGACTTTGCAATACCGTCTCTAAATATTTGTTCACGACTGAAGTGAATCTTCCGGGAAATGATTCAAAGCCCGTACAGTGTGCGTTGCCGTAATTGGAAGTATATCAACCGGAAACATGATGGCACGCTTTTTCTTCCGACATTTTTTAACCCAGCTAAGATAGTTCGTATCCGACCTATTACCGTTAAACACACGTAATTCAAATTATCCAATGACTAAAACTATACCGATGATGGAGAAATCTCGCACGTTGTAAAGTTTTATCTTTTCTCTCCCACGCATATTTATCTTTCAAAATCAGCGCAGATTTGTCGCGTGGAATCGCATCTTTTATGACTCAGTCAATCTATTTTCACGGTCGTACAATACGTTTTAAATATACGTCCCCTACGTTGCTTATAATTTAAGGAATAATAGGTACCATCGTATAATTCTTCAAACGACAATTTTATCGTCACAATGATACTTTCGCTCTCACGAAGAAAGGATGCGACTTTGCTGCAGGCAATATGAATGCAGATTCCATTCGTAGACAGTCGTAAGTTTCATATTCAAATTCGTAAGGTTTGGCCCGCGTCAACCTGTCTTCCGTGAATTATAGCAGTGACACGAGCACGGATGAGTCGGGTAGATTAAATAAGCAGAGGAATCTTAGGATCTTATTTAGGATCTTGGGATTTCTTGCATCAAGAACAGTTTTATTTGATTATTATAGTGGGAAAATGTAACGAAATATTTGCATTTCCTATCTACAATCGAACTGCGTTTATTTAAACCAGTTCGAGGATAAATAATTCATGTGGAGGAATTTAGCGATTCTTCCTATTTTATTCGTAATTTCTCGTTCAAATAATAGGAGTTCATATTCGAATACATAGTAGCACATTGCGAATAAATATCGAGATTGGATATCTCGTCTTTATAGTTGAGCTGGTTGATGAGATATCTCGCATTCTCTATTTATCAACTAAGAACAGTTACTTAGGATTAATAAGAAGACACAATGCTTAGAATATTTTTGTCTTTGAAATCTTTTAAGTGATACTATTGATGACTTTAACTATGATCAATCAACAGCTGCAAAATTTGTAAAAGTTCAACGAATTAGAAATACATGTAATTTAAAAACATTTCTAAAATTAATTATTTAACATAATAAGAATCTTTTACTATATAGTAACAAACTATAATGACAATATGTGATTCAAAAATATTTGACACAAACAAATAGAAATAATCAGTAGTCGTCGTCAGCAATAAAATATAGGTTCTGTAACAAGGTCAAGATCGTTCTATACAATACGTTCATGTACAGAACTCATTTAATCGGAAACTATCTAAAATTCCTTATCAATATCTAAACTTCACTTTAGAAATCAAAGTACGTTCCAAGAAGATCGTAACAAAATGCATGCAAAATTTTATCAGCCCTCGGCGTACAGATAGGATTATTCTTAAAAAGCGTGTCATCGGCAACCGTTATCGATCGGAGCAGAAATTCTGTACGATTTCGTGGCAGCTAGTGACCAAGTGTATTCCGTACGATCCCATGTCCACGGGCAAGTACATTTACTGCGTGAATCGCGGACAAAATTCACACACGACTGACGAAAAGCGAGATCAATAAAACGTGGCTATACAAAGAGCGTTATTTTCACCCGACCGGATTTCGCGACGATAAGATAGACGCGAAGGAGCGCATTATGTTCAGTGGCGTACACACGAATGTGTGGCTCGGAGCGAAAACTTTTTCGATGAAAAGCTGTTAACGGCCGCGTTTCGACGCGCTGGCCTCACTCGTAAAACCGACCACGTAACGCGTCCCACCGCGACGTATTCGTAAAACGCACGCTTAACAGCTTTTACGAGTCTAATAATGCGTCAGCGAACGCGTGCGCGTATTCACGCCGCGAAACGAATTAATTCCCGTCGCGACGGCAAACTGGTTAGGACGCGTAGTGCTCGCTCTCGTCGCGCGTGCACGCTGCCTGCGATCCTTCACGATCTTTTCCATTGATCGACCTTTCCGCGAGATCTTCCCTTCAGTACGATGCTTTGATACCACGCGGTAATACGCCGATTGGTAATTTAACCTGCGAATATTTACTCGTGTAGCTATTTCCTATACTATTGTTAGTGATCATTTACATAATATTTACTCATTAATCTTTCAGCCGTAGACGATTTTCATATTTTTTTTTTTTTGTAAAAGTCGCGAAATTTATTACGAGGGAAATATCTTAGTACAATACAAAAGAGGCGACGTGTTAAAATTAATAGAATAAGCAGATATAATTTCGGTGTCACTCGATGCTGGAGGGTTAAATACGCAATAAATATATAACAGTTATTTATGATATTTGTTATGGAAAATTATGAGCCAGGAGTATGCAAAATATATCAGATAAGAATTTAATAAATCCATCTATGATACAATATTTCAGAATAGATGTTTAATGATATCACTGTATACAATATTGTATTATAATAAATTGTAAGCATTTTATCTTTTAGCATTTCTTTATTTAGCAGAATTTCGTAATAAGCAATTGCCTTCAATTTCACCAAAACACGCAACGAAATATATCAACCATCAGAAATACTATAAATCGAAAGAACCCGATATTAATACAATCGTGAAAGAGGTTGCAGAAGTAACGTACGTTCCTAAAACCTTCGGCATTATATTTTGCTTTGGCATCAAACCGGCGAAATCATCGACGTTTTCGTAAATACATTATGATAATTGTGAAATAATGAATTTATAATTCCCGCAAATGATACATGATGGCTGCGGCCCTGCAAATTATATGGCACGGCAAAACAATTTCTGTCTCTCGTTTTCTCGTGCTCACGCTCCCCGCGGTGGACCCCGTTTTTTGCGCTAATCGTCGAAATTATCTGCGTGAGAAAATCGCGAAAAACGCGATATTTGCCCTTCTTCCATTCGTCCGGACTTCTTTCTGCCTCTCCGCTCCCTTTTCTTTTTATCCTCCCGGTTCCCGAAGCCTCCGTGCGAACGCAAATACGCGCGTAATGATACGTCATTTCGCGGGGATTTCTGCTCGTCCTGTTACTCATCGTTTATTGGTACAAATATTACGGGCACCGGATATAAAAGTCACCGTAATGACTTCGGCCAAGAATGTTGATGATACGAAGATAAGGATTCCGTCGACCGATCCGAGCCGCTCCTCCGCATTATCTTTAAAATCACCACTTTTTCTTGTTCCTCTTAATTGCATGATCGTGACTTACCCGTGAAACGATTAACTTTAGTCGTGACTTCTTGCTGTTACGTCTACTGATGTGTTTTAATAAATGCACGATTGTTTATTCAATGTACGCGTCGATAACTATCGTAGAAAGGAACTAGAATTGCATCAGTAATAGTCGCTTCATCGCGTTCTCTGGGTACGAAGGATTTGAATTAATGGAAAGGAGCACCCATCTATCTTTTTACCTCGCTTTCAGCGATTACGTCGCTTTCACGTCGTTCCTCTATCGTTTGTATTATTTTGTAATCGTAAATGAGATAAGCTCTGTTTTCTAGCTTTCATAACCAAAACTACTTGAGCTCTCGAAATGGCTAATTTCACATTTTGTATCTTTGCGATTATTAAATATATAATTTTTGGAAAGATTAATGTTCATTTCTATTAACATAAAAGCATCATGATATTTAGTAATCTATTGTTATTAAAATATAATTATCTATTATCTTTGTAGTAAATAGCAAATGAGTAAATTTAGTAGCTTTCAAATTTTATTTATGTGAAATATCGCTGCCATTTAAAAATGACATACTTTTCATTCGGAAACAAAAGAATGCATTTTGTTAAACGTGTAAAACATTTGTATAATAAATATAAATGCGTATATTCAAATTTGATATTATAAGGACTATTACTGTTAAAATGATCCTGTACGAACAGTGTTGAGATTATGATTTTCGTATTGCCCTGCTCTTTCGTAGGTGTGGATGCTCGGTAATTACATAGAGCTGGTCGCTGGACGACGAAAACCAACACCCACTTAAACATACCGAATGCTAAATATTAATGTATATTTAAATAAACCTTCAGTGGGACAAAGGCTGTACTTCGATAATTTCGTTGCCTTCAGCTGTTCCGAAACGAAGCAAGAGATTAATATCGATGTGCTAATTAACAAAATATTCACACCTGTTGCGTTAGTTAATTAACGCAATTTTCTGAAATTGTTTTATGCCGTTAACGATAGGCATATACATACTGTACTTAACAGATGTTCATTCGTGTTATATTGTTACCGTAAATTTTCCTACAGTTTATTTTAAATCGATTGGTCACTCTTAAGTGCAACTATATCGTTAAAACAACTAAATTTCAAGAAACGAAGACAATAGGAAAGAAGCAATTATAATGCAATAATTGTCCGATTTTATCAATGTATTTCCCCGAGATATATGCATCTGTTAACATTGAAATTAAGATAATGAAGAAGATGAATTAAGGGTAATCCAAGGATGGAATTTCCATTTTTTAAACGCATTATCATACAATTATGTATACTTTATTCTACCTATTTATATAGTGTTAGTATCTATACTAGAAGCGAGAATTTCATATTACAAACTTGAAGATTTTATATGTCTCGTGAAATTATAAAAAATATTAAGAATTTGATCAATTCTTCGTCTATTTTTACGATGATAACTGCGGGAAAATGTTAAATTATAGAGACGTGATAATTAACGAATTAAAATTTGTATTTTAGTTTCGTCAATATTATTCTCTTAAAGCGGAGACTTTTTATTTTCATATCTCCAACGGCACTTTGGAAAAAGATGACTATTTCATTATTCTGACATTTCAACTCGCGTTAAAGTTAAAAAATTATTTAGCAGTTGCCATAATTTCATTTCTTTGACACTGTTCGAAGTACGTTTATTCCATTTCAAATATTTCGTGCGAACCTGATTTTCTTATTTGCGTCTGATTTGAGACCATTAGAGGCAAAATATACATGTAGAGAATTGAAAAAAGCAATCAGTCATCATTTATAAGAACTACAGAGGAAATAAGCATCCTATGAGTAGGTAACTCGTGAGAAAGTGGGTAGCACACGTGCAAATGGCAGAAACAACCTCGCCATAAAATACTTTATTGATGACAGTCGATTAATTGAATCGACTGACTCCAGTATAATTCAAACATACGTTAAGGTCACTTAATATTCCGTAACTAATATAGATATATCAATATAAAATATATCGACATATAAGATTAGATCGCAGGTGAATTGGGCAACATTTGATAAATCAGGTACGATTTCTCTTGAACTTCGATCCTAGTGCAACTAGAGATTCCATTAAAATACCGGAAGTGCAAAGCATGAGTGGTGAAAGCTGCAAGGAAAAGCCATTGAATTCATAATTTGTCGTTTCATACACGTGGGACTAATTTTTTGCGAATACGAACATTTTGTGGGCGTACTTTACGTTTATTCTAATGTGCGACATCTTATGATTATTGATCATTCTAAAAAGTTATTATTTTGTGATTATCAATTTTCCAAAAAGGTAAATAAAAAGTAAAAGAAAACAGAGTTAATTTATTTTAAGAGTATATTTTATAAAGAGTAGTTATTTATAAAAAGAGTAGTTATTGAATTAAATATTAGGTATTGTAGATCTATTTAAAAAATATATACATTTATTTAAATATCTATATCTTAGGATTAAATACTAAATAACTGAGACAAAAATTGGAGCTGCTTCAGCGATCTTATAATTTTTGCAATGGTAAGTAGTTGCCATTTACGATACAGGTTTATACATCGTTCTTTGACTAATAATTCTTAGTTTCTACATGTTTATAGTCTATCTTCCCACGATCCTCGTTTGTCAGATTATCGATGTCAACACATTTGTTAACCAAGTGCGTTAACCGTATAGTATGCTCCACATACGGATAGTTGTAATTTATTGTCCCGCTATATAACGTAAGTACCGAAAGATTTTATAAGAGCTTGTTTCTTTTAAAGAACTCAGTTACCATCTTAGTTGTGCAATTTCTGGCGACAGAAATATTCTACTTTTAAAATGCTTGATATATTTATATCAATATAAATAAAATGTTAGTACCCTTAATAAATTAGTTATTATCATACTTATAATTTTTACACTCTTTTATTTTTAACAATTAACAGGATGTAGATGTAATGTAATTAATATATTTATAGATTATACTCTAGCAGAGATAATAACAAAATTACAATGTTACTGTACGCCAGAGCAAAAAGTCATAGTTTTTGTAAAACATGCGTATATTTTATATTTTCCATTAGATATGTATTACGTAAAATAAATTTTGTAATATTTCTCTTATTTAAGTTTAAATTTCACTGGAAAATCTTATAATAAAAGATTATATAATTTTATTCTTGAAATTTATATTGATGAATATCATTCATATGAAAACAACAAAGCTAAGGTACGACAAATTACTTTTCTGTAAGGAAGCAATTTTAAAATTCTACTGAATTTTTTAATTAATCATGTGGTGTTGCCATGTTCTTAAACGTTTCAAAAATATTAATTACGACGATATTGGTTATGTTGTTGATGCTTTAAAGAACTTGACATGTTTGTTAAATCAACTATGTCATATAAATAAAATTCCCTTCTAGTTAGTAAATTACATTAATATTATATATTCAGTATAATATAGTAACATAATATACTAAATATTATTTCGATACGATAGTTGAATTTACTTCTACGAAACTATTATAAATAAAGCGATAATATTGCTTATTGAAGTTTACAAGTTAGAAACCACTATATAAAATTGAATATGGACAATAGCAAAGCTGATAGCGAGTCAATTATCAAGCGTATAATAGAGTACAAAGATATCGCCTCGGTTAAACGGATATTGAAATATACTTTACGATGTTACTGCTGCTTTTGCTCGCCGGCTTACTCTAAACACCTACACGCAAAGTATGTACAGTGATACAAGTGATCGGAAAGATTCAATAATGGCAAAGTATGTACGGAGATAGAAGTGATCGGAAAGATTCAATAATGGCAAAGTATGTAGAGAGATAGCAATGATCAGAAAGATTCAATAAAGGCCAAGCTTTGGTGTTGCACTTGCAATTTAATAATCTTAAATAAGATAAAGTTTTCGAAAAATAAATAGGTAGATATAGGTAGATCGTAGAATTAATAAACGTTGTTATTCGGATGAAATGGGGAACGGGTGGGCGATAAAGTGGGAGGATTCTTGCTGCTGTGAAAGTAAATTTTCTTAACATAGAGAAAATTTAGTGCAGTTCCTCTTGTGTCTCTATTTTAGTGCATATATTTTTGTATATTAAGAGGGAAAAAGATAACAGTATATAGTATAATAAATAATTCTTTTATATAATAAATACAACAGTAAGTTGTAGATTCCTCCAAATGCGGATATCAATATTTTTTATCAAAACTATATTCCTATATCACAAGATGTTACTACAACTTAATTTGTTAATTGAGCGAAGAATTTATTAAAAAAACATTCCTGCTGAACAAATTTTGATAATATTCCATAAGGAATATGAATAAGATTTTCTTTTTTTATAGAGGAACATTTTGTAGGGCAATTTTTTCCTTTTCTTTTCTTTAGATTCTTCTGAACTCAATTGACCAGTACAGCCTTTCGAGTCCTGAAATGTGAACCGCTGCACGTCGCTGAAAGTATGCGCCAGTGAAGCAAGGTAGTAGCATTGATACAAAGATATGTAAATTAAGGCCGAGGTTCTGAAGTATATAACAGAATGGTAAGAGAGGACAGCGGCACGAGAAGGTATGGCGACTAGGTGCTCTGCTAACGCGAGCAAGGTCTGAAGGATGAGCCCGGATAAGCGTGCACTTTATTACCAGGACGTGCCCACGCGACCTTATTAACTTACTAACGATGACGTCACCGTCATTAACAAGTTTCCAATATTACTACGATTTCGTTCGTGTTCTTTGCCTTCAACTTTCCTTGTCTTTCACGTTCTTCGTCCAACGAGATGCGAAGATTGCAAATCCCAGCTTAGATATATGTAAATGGAATAATAAATATTGCGAAATGTAGTACTTATTACGTATTTACACGCGAGGTAGATTAGGTATACATGAAATATATGAAATATTACGTAGATTTCGAAAAAGGTTTCTTCTTCTCCCAAATGATTTTACATATCATTCATTTTGGTTATAAATTGGTTATACTAAACATATAATATATTAATATAAGATAAATCTTTGATTACGATATATAATTAGTTAAGTGATATAAAAATAACGTTATAATCACGATATAATCATTAAGTGGTATTTTTATGCTGCGTATTATAAATAAAAATGTAGAAGGAAAATATTTTTTTAATATGAATTAAACAAAAAAGCCACAAATTAATAGAAAGTTGATATTTGTATATTTAATTATAGTTTTATAAGCACTAATGATAATTTTATTCATTGAACATTCCGTAGTAGTCTACTGCTCAGCAACTATAAATAAGGATTACTGATTTATTGCCAAAGAAATTAAACTTCGCATGGACGTACGTATTCATTGTTGCATTTCATAGCATGCAAATACTATACCAAATTATTTATTCCATTTGATTATTGTTTAATAAGAAGAAGACAATTATATTATTATTCATGCAACAATATAGGAAAAAGATACGTATCTATACCCTATCCATCGCTTTTTGCGACTATTGAAATTACCACAAGCATTTCACACGAACAACTTTTATGGCAATTAGAAATAAACTTCTTCACCAGACTCTAACATGTACCTTTCTTTTCCACGAAAGGAGCTTCAAATTTGCAACCTAATTGCAATATCGGACGTGCAAATAAACTCACGCCGCTAATCAGGATCAAATACTTTGAACCCTAAAAAACGTAAAATTTACGAAGCGTACAAACGTAATTAGTATCTGTTACAGATTACTTTTCGAGCAGAAGTACGAACGGACAGCGGCCAAGGAGAAAAATGAATCCCTTAAGATTCCGTAAACGATATCTAAATATAGGTTCGCTCTCCTTATAATTAACGAGCCAGTGCCGTGAAGTACCTGTTATCTGGTGGAGTGGGAACGGAGAGAGGGGTTGGAGCACGCGCGTACACACCCTCTCTCGTAAGAGTGGAACGGCCCTGTCCACATTCTAGAGATTCTAGGTATATAGCGAAGCGAACGGCGCGGATGCACGCGCATTGTGCGCGCCGCCGAAGGGCAGACGGCCGACCAACGATTCCTGCTGTATCGTTGGTTCCTTCTGCGCGTCCGTTTCGTTTCTTTCCTTTCGAATGTTTCTTTCCCTTTCTCGCTTTCAACGCGAGCTTTTTTCCTCCCGCGGCTACTCTCCCTCCGCGATTACATGCAAAGACAAACACAACGGTGATTTATCTGGCCGGTTCACGGGGACGTGCGCGTAATTTAGCGCGACTTAATTGCATTTAATTCAAGCGGCGCAACTGTAAATCACAAAGCGTCGCGCGTTGCGCGGGTCAGTCACGCCTGCTGTCGATACGATATAATTACGTCTATCAGCAAGCTCTGCGAGTAGATCGCGGTGGCGGTGAACTCGATCGAAGGAGAAGTTGCAGATTCGTTACGGGACAACGTACTTACATACGCCCCTCTATACGAGAGTGGATATACATACAGTGAGTCACGAAAGTATCCCAACACTTGTAGACGCCTTTTATGAATATATTATGTGTGTTGTTCGAAACATTTTGAAATTTCATTGCATACCACTGTTAGGACTATTTGACTATCATGATCATATTGGTGAAGCTTAAAAGTCTGAAAACACGTATGAAAATTACAGAATAATTTAAATTGTCAATTATATTAACAAACCTTAGTATTTACCAAACCATAGGTAACACGTATAATACGTTTACAGCGGCTATTCGTGCAATTTGCATATTAATTTTTTTATTAAACATATGTTTTTGATAAATATCTTGTAATTTTCATATACATTTCCAGATTGGTTTCAAGTTTTACCAACGTAATCACAACGATCGTGTCTTATTACAGCGATAACGAAATTTTAAAATGTTTTATACAACACGCACAATACGTACATGAAAGTTTTCTATGATAAGTGTTATACTTTCGTGAGCCATTGCATACCCGTGTCTATTTTCTCTTGGCTAGCGTCAATTTGCTTGGCAACAACCGCGGAGGTTCCTTGCTCGTTCTTGCATGCGCTGCTTATATAATTAAAAATCGCGTCTTCGTAATCCGGACCGCGTAAAGATACGTTGCTACTTCATTGCAATATATAATTGCTTATGTATGTGTAATTTACGATCCGCTTTGGCGAAATAAAAACATATTTTTTTAATCGTCCTGGACGGTAATCAGGAGAATTATATACTGGTACTCTTGAGTAGAGCAGCGCAATTAAGAAAGTAAGATCGCCTTGCTACCTTTGTGCCTGTGGAACGCACCGAGTATCTTATTTCATTTACAACCGAGATAAATTCCATGTAACCTTCGAATCTTTCCTCTGCGGAAAGTCTAAAGAGAAAAATGCCTTTCCGACCAGACAATTCATCAGTCGCTGAAGATTTGTAATTAAATTGATGATTGATCTTGACTCGCCCGTCGCGAAGGACAATTACTTTTGCATAACGAAATATTATTTATCGAATTTCGAATATGTAAACATTAATTCTTTTTTCGCAACAAATTTATATAATTTGACAAGGAATAAATCTTCTCAGAAAACAATCAACTTGATAATGTTCCTACGAATATTTCGTAAAAATATTTATTTCTAATTAATACGATTTAGAATATAGTCGAAGTAATATCATTAGAAAATTATAATTTTTATTGGAAATAGCAAATAAGAATTACAAAGTTTTGCACGATTAAGAATCGTTATGATGCTGTATGTATCCATCTGCTGCTTACACTGCCTGCTATTTCTAAATAGAATGACAACGATTAAAAGAGAATAAGCCAAAGCTAGTTTTTGTTATAAATTCCTCCTTTCTTAGAAATGTCCTCTTTCTACGATAATATTAAAAATAAAGTAATTTCAACGTCTCCATGCATAATCAATATACGATATTTCACGAAAACAATTTTGACAGTTTTATGTTCGATCTAGGCTGTATTATTCAATGAGATTAGAACAACATTATACATCTTGTAAGACTAAAAAGAACCATAAGTCACGATATATCGAAGTTCGAATATCTCTACCTCTAGCTTCAAAAAACCGCACGCAATCTCTAGGAAAACGTTTCTACAAAAGGTTTCTAATCAGGTTAAGTGACGTTATTTCCTTACAAGAAATAATCCATCGGGAGTTGCTCGTGACACTGTTCCGATAAGGTCTGTACCGCGGCGGTGCAATGAAGACCAACGTAGCAAGGAACGATGAAGCTCAACGCGCGCGCTTATTAAATTTGCATATCGCAATTTATAGCACGAACCTCGAGCATCCACCTTCGATCACGATAGTATTGTCCCATCTAGAAAAAAAATCCGGAATTCATTCCGGTGTTTGAGAGAGGGGTTGGGTGGGTGCAGGGAGGGTTGCACTCGATGAGAACAGGTTGACCGAAGACTCTTTGCAAAGAGTCCAAATCGACCGTTCTTATTGGTATTTCTTTTTGCAACGAGTCGGCGCGCATTATTCGCGGTTCCTGAGCCGTGGCCCGCGCGCGGCGCTGAGTGTGCGACAATAATTTCAAGGCGGTCTCCTCGTAAATCTAGCCGACAAACTGGTACCACACCTCCGCGCGAGCGAATTTCTCTTATGGGCAAAAACCGACGAGATTGGCAACCAATAAGCGATCTCACGGGCGTTACCAAGTGTCTAGCATGCACATGAATACACGCGTCGTGACACGCTCGAATAGACACGTACCTTCTCGGACACGTACTTGCCTGTAAGAGTCTACGTTTTTTTCGCGCGTACACTCTATGTGCACGTTTATACACTGGTCAAGTGAATTCGACTGACAAAGCACCCTAGTCAGCCTGACAAATGCCTAAGGGACTGCGAAAGCGATTGTTCAATATCTTTTTTAAGTCCCACTGACGCTTCAAGTACTTCGAAACAAGTACTTTGCGAGGGAAACTTTGGAGAGTGTACGAGCGCTACTGCAATTTCTACTTTTGCTGTTGACGAAATATGTTTACTAATATTTCGGTAAATGTTGTATATACAAAATGTTGTATTTCCGAAGATTTTTTGGTTTCAGAAACCATGTGAACTACTTAGCAAATACTAGCAAATACAATCCTGTCTAATTAGGATACATTAGAAAATCTTAACGAATGTTACTTTATTTAATATTTTACATTGTAAGGTACATACGGTGTGTATGTATAATAGAGGTAGTGAAAAGATTTAGCTTGTACCAGACATCACAACTTGTGCAGACATAAATGTTCTAATATTTATGGCGGAAAAGTTCCACGAATGCAATATCAAAGGTATAGGTACACAATTTAATTCAAAAATGCTATAAAAGCTGTTAATATACATTATGTTCATGAACTTTGTCGCTTGACAGTGCCGTTGTTTCGTAATTTTCTTGCAATTATCGTGAGATTTTGAATAAATATGATAAAATAAAAATAAGTTTCATCTCATAAATATCAATTCAGATAATCTGGGATTACTGATAAAGGAAAGTACAAACTCTAATCTGCGTAACAATATTTTTACAGAATGAGTAATTCGTATATGAATTATATTTATCTACTTATCAAATGTCAATAGTGTGGGTATATTTCGATTTTTTAGCATTTCTATCATCATTCGTCGATTACATCATTTGAGACGTTTACTACTGTCTTTAATTCATTGAGCTTTATTTCTTGGCCTTTCGATCTGAAGGAGAGTATGCAGCTTCTCTACGAGTTAGTATCAACTGCTGTGCAACGCATAATAATATCAAGAAACGTACGACTGTCGCGTTACAACAGACACTTAACTCTTGCCTACGATTTATGCTGAATGTGAAAACGCATGACATCATCTCGGAGATAGCTCAATTAGTTACAAAGATTTATAAATACACGAGCGCCTGGTCCTCTAAAGTTCTAATTTATCTCTCCTCTTCACTTTTACAATTGTCTTGGAATCGTTATTACTCTAATAAATTTATTCGTTTTTAAAGACAGAAAAATATATCGTCGATCTATTGGATTCTTCATAACGCGCCTTCTCACCTAATTTAATTAGGTTGCCAATGTTTACACAAATACGTATGCACATCTTTATGAACAATTTTTATATCTATAGGTATATTCACAAAATATGAATTTCGATAAAAATCCACAGTCAATTTATATTATAAGGAATAGAAATTTTGTTGCGTTCTATTTTTTAAATTCCATTCTTTACCGTTATTACGATACAAAAGAAATATAAAATGTTTGCATTAGTCCAACGTCTATTAATACTCCACTGCATGTAGAGGATTTCTTCTTGACACGAATCATCTCTCTAATTTCTTGCCCTTCACCATTACGCTACATACGAGAATCATTTGCGAGAGTCGCATTATTTATGATTGAACATGAAATTGTTCGCGTCCCACGCTTCCATACGTACTTACCTTAACATAGCCATGATTGTCACATAACTTGATACTTCATCGTGCATCTTAATACATTCTACCCTCTCCGTTGTTACAGCTGCTGAGTTTCATTGAGATTAGTCAAGTTGCTTGAATTGAGATGGATATTTAATGAAAAATGATATTCAAAGAATTACATTCACGCGAAATGTTAATTACAATGTTAATTATTATTAAATGTCACAGGTGAAAGCCATGATAATAATCCACGTTTCTCTTATAGAAGAATAATTCAATCCGTTGCCAAAATAATTTCATATCGAAATTTTTCGTTCGATTTCGCAAGTAAAGTGTTCTTGCCACTCTCTCTCACATTTAGAAAATACTTTTTGCTACATCTGAAGCACACAATATTTTCTCATTCTTTCAATCGCTACAAGAACAATTGTCGCACATCTCTATCTTCCTACGAAGCTCGTTTTTTACCATGTTCTACGTCTTATCTTCGTGCTTCATCAAATTCTTGTACTCATATGGCACTACTATCGAGAGATACGAAATTTAATATACTTGGACACGATTAATTAATATTTAAACGCTGTATTGAATATAATGATACGCCGGTAGGTACTTTTCGTTGCTACCGCAAACATGATGCCTCCACAGCGGAGATTTTCGACCGTTAAGTATAAAAAGAAGAGATTTATCTTTTCGAAAATTCAAAAAACACGATCGTGGACGGATAACTCATCCGTCAGGCGCGTCGTAAAAGATTATCGATGCCGTAACGAGCGTGCGGGTCGCGAAATATCATTAGTGCGCGCAGTGGCGTAGAACGAAAAGACAGAGGGAATAATTCGTTGAACGCCGAAGGGAACGTAGGCGGCCCCCGGTACCATTTGTTTTGCGCTGTACGCGATAGGACAAGCTCTATCCGTCTTGCCAGGTTCTTCCTTTTCCTCGTGCGCTCCGGTCTCGACGAGAGGACTCGAAGCCTCGAGATAGTCGCCGGCTCATGGGAGTCGAGAGAGTTCAGAGACAGCACGCGACGGTATCGCGTAGCAGGAATTAAATCGATGATACACGGAGGACACGCTTCTAAATTATACGCGAAACCGGTGCCCGGGATACCGTTCGCGAAACCAACTATAGTGCAATTGAGAATACCTATAGCCGTGGCGTAGGCGAATTTTGACGTTCGCAGATGAATCGAGCTTTAAAGTATCGCGATAAACAACGCACGGGACTCGCGATGCAGAAACAGGTCAACGAGGTTATCTCGTTGAGAACGAGAGGTCCTGCTGGAATGCGATTTTTAATCTAGAATGGGGCTATCGATCTTCGGCTATTTATAAATGCGTCGTCTCGTTGTTATACTTAAAAGTAACGAAGGTTGAAGCATGTTCTTGAATTGCTTTCCGTGTGCTTTTAATATTCAAATATCATTTTGGTAATTGGAAGAGAAATCGACCCAACGCCATTTCGTATATAGTTCTACATTCTCTAGGTACGTAATTGGCGTTCGGCGTTTCAATACAGAAATCTTGTTTTGATAAATTTATTTATTAGAAAGAGATAGCATAAATAAATGTAAATACAGTGTAATATTATATATTGTTACACAATTCGTATAAAAAGAGCATTAAAAAAATGACTTCTTTTTGTAAATTATTGACAGTATCGTAATTAAGGTGTTTATTTAATATTCTTTTATAAAGGATTTTAATATTCACCGATAGGATCACATATCAGGTTCTGATGAATCGATCAGCTGCTCGTTCAATAATTAATGATGTTGAATAAATTGTACGTTAATCATGATTTGGAATAGGGAAAGTTAAACAAAACATAGTGTGGATCAATTTATTCTGAAATTATGTGATGCAATCTCGTCTTATCTTAAGTGCTGTTGAATATAGCGATTACTGTCAGGCATTGCGATCAGATAGATTATAAATCGACATATTGATTCGCATAATATTTATTCGTATTATCTCTTTACATCGACTTTTCGCAACGTATGTAGTAAATCCTTTATCTTCGATAAGGAAATATAAACGTCATTCAATCAAAAATCAAGCGCATATTATAAACGCGTGAGACACAAAAGAGTGTTTACATATAAATTGAAGTCCGCACCTGTTAGTCTTTGCTGAACCGGATGTCGGTCAGACAACAGCGACTGCACAGAGTATTAAAGGAATTATGACGTACTTCCGTACTTTTTTTAATTCCTTAACGAACAAATTTCTTTCACTTTAAAATGAAATAAACGTATAAATAAAAATGATGGAATTTTTTTAGAATAAAAAACAACTACTATACTGAAAATGAGATATTGTATGTATATTAAAATGTTTTAGTGGAAGATTTCGTAGCTTGAATTCGCGAAGATCATTAATAAATCGTGAAGATCGGAATAAATTAATCGTCTACATTAAAAACAATTTATGCTTCTACATGTTAAGTTAGAATGGTCTACCTACAGGTGATTAATCTTCTTCAATACCTAAACTCGTAGTATACTTCTGATTTATGAAGTTCGACACTTTGAATGAATACTTCATGGAACTGTGCAAAAAGAAGATAAGATCAAAGCGACAAACGATTACGATCGTTTAGTCCTGCCGTGATAATCTTACGTATTCCCGACATCGCTTTAATAGACTCCTTTTATTGCCCAGTTTGGTCAACAAGCAATTTCGTGTTGGCAGGTAGACGAAGCCAGTCCTATCTCAAGCTGTTACGAGCTTCTCGAACACCGCCTCTACGTCTTAAGTGGGAATAAATCTGCCGACCTTCGTAACTCTTTCCTTCGCTTCTCGCCTTTACCCGAAAAAAGGGGTCCTCGTCATAAAACGCGTTAATACGTTTAGTGGAGCCGGGGAAATGATCTCGAAACACGTGTCGCTATAAAACTCGGTTCTAGCGTACGAGGATTTCAAAGCGGAGCAAAGTAAGTCGTTCGAATTATTTCGAAACGGGTCGGAACGATAAGCAATCGTACTGATTTAAATAGACATCTTAATTGTCAGAAAATAAGTGTGTTACCCGTTTGTAACAAAACTATCTTGATTCGTGTATATTAACACATTTCGAAGAAGCGTATTTATAATAGTAGTATAATATAAGAAAATACACAGTACAAAAGTTTCTATGATTTACTTATTTGATACGTCTTCTAATAGTTTAATCTTGTCACTTCTTCTTCGGTCAATTTTGATCCAATTGTAGTTTTCTAATGTTCAAATATATTTTATTACTTCTCGTTCCAAGTTCGTGTTAAATTTTTCTCAAAGCATCGAAAACCTTTTTTGTTTATCAAAATGAGAACGAGTATAATTGAAATAGAAATATTCTAGGGTTGCTGCAGGGTCAATTAAAGCACCATATGTTTCGAATATTACATTAATATTTAAAACAATGTACATAAAACACTGTACAGTGTATTCATATGTATATTATGTTATGAACGAAGAAAAATCGCCCTTAAAGGAATCCTCTGTAAGCCATCGCCGCGTCATTGAGAGAACCATTCCGAGTGCAAGTACCGGGAAGCTTTCCATTCTAAAGGTACCTTATGACGCATGCATTTTTCTTGAACGATCGGAACCTTGATCGGACCTTGGCCCGCGGACCAGGTGACACCCTCCAGGATTCGATCGATCCTCGGCGGTGGGTACGACCTTGTTCGTAGGAGCTCCGCAAAGTGGAAGGCGGCTCGAGCTAAAAGGGTCGATGACGAGAGAGTTCGGAAATGCGCGTCCTACGTGGGTGAGTTAGTGCAAAGCCATCCTTCCTCGGCGAGTGCAGTCCTCACGCGGGTTTGGTCTCCAAAGCGAGCAAGAGACGAAGTAAGAGAGTCGAGGGGAAAGAGGGTCGGATAGTGGCTCAGAAGAAGCTGCAACAGCAGAAGACGAAGAAGAAGAAGAAGAAGAGGAGGAGGAGGAAGAAGAAGAAGAAGAAGAAGAAGGAAAAGAAAAAAAACAGAGGGGAAAGAGGAAGAAGACTGAGAAGAAGAAGAAGAGGTGGCAGTAAAGGGGCAAAGAAGTGAAGGGCTGGGTAGAGGTAGGACGAAAGCTCAGGTGTTCCGTTTCTCGGGTCCGGACTCATCTGCGCGACGGTTTGGCGAACCCGTTGTCGGTGAACCGTCGGTTCACGATACCCGTTCTCATCTTCGCCCCACTGGTGCATCTCGCGTCCGTCTGCACGCCCACGCTACCGCAGGACTCCTTAAAGTCCTACTCACAAGCAGAATACTCGCAGCTATCGGTTTTCTCTGCCAACCAGTTAGCGACGATTGATTTATTTCTTGATCTTTTTTGCAACTCGTGCTAAGGTTTACTAAAGGTCTACTAGATGCTGTTCTTGTGGAGTAATGCGGTTATATTGGTGTAAAGGTTCACCACTTTGTTGTTGGAAGGGAAATAGTATGGAGTGGATGAATTGGACTGCGTACATTTTTTAATACGATGCAAATGTTATATTTGAATATGTGATTGTTTTCATGTGGAAATATTTCTGGATCTTCATAGAGGATTAAACTTCAGTTTTTGACAGGAATAGATTTTTTGAGCTAAGAGAAGTTAATTATTTTATTATTTTGTCGCTTTGGATATGAAGATTGAGACATTAAATGTAATTTTGTAGCAGCTCAAGTTTGAATGAAAACTATTCATATTTCTGCATCTTAGAAATGCATGCAGAATATGAACAAATATGTGTAAAATCTTAAATTAAAAATAAAGAAACTTCATTCAAAGTGGACTTGTTTGAAAATTGCGAAATACCAAAAGTCTCCTTTACATCCCTACAAACAGGTTTATTCATTAATTTATTCAAAGAGTAAGATACCTTCTTAAACAAAATGCCTTCTAAATCCTCTTAGGAAAAGCAGTAAAATAATAAGCATTTTAAGTTCAGAACAACGATAATAGAATACAGATAGATTTTTTAATTTATTTCATAAACATTCGGAACCATATTCCATTGATACCATATTAATAACAATTAAAGTAATATAAATAGACTTTTGCATAATAAAATATAACATTGCAATATTAAACAGTACGAAAGGTTACATTTTTCTTTTAGTAATGCGGCTACGCTAATGTGGGGCGCAAAAACAAAACATGCAATAAGTTCTCGGAATATCAGTGTAGCACGTACTTTACGTTTGGTAACAGGTGAATTTACGTCCCAGTGGATTCTATTAGGCTTCAGTCTTACAGATTGCGACACAACCTTCCTCATTGGTATGGACAACTATGTTGCTCTTTTTTATTGACAACACCGACTGCGATACTAATTATTTCCCGCCATTAGAAGTAGCGTTTATCGTGTGACTGGGCTACATTTCTAGCACATAATGAAACTATTTTGCAAACTCGTCTTTTCTTGTCCGAACGTCCTACTTCCTAATTGGTTTCTGTTTTCCAAAATAAGATATCTAAGGTACGGATCACTAATTATAAACCTGATCCGGTTTTAGACCACTTTCGAACATATGTCGAAATGATTACTTTAACGGCTTAAAAAATTTATCGTTGCTGTATTACAGTACTGTTGTTACAATCTAAATACGTAAACGTATGTATGCCAAAATACATACAAAAATACATCGAATATCCGAAGCAGAATATTCATTGTAACATTTAGTATGTGAAACAAATCTGTGCTTAGCTTCTATTTCTTTAATCACGTTTATAACAACGTGAATTTGCATAAACGTTAACAAACAAATATCGACGAACATTAATAATTTTCTTACAATATATATATCTACAGCAAAGGAATAATCGAAATAATTTAAAATAACTTAAAATAATTCCTTCTATAATATATAGAGTAATATAATAAATTTTACAGAATATTTGCAGTTTCGTTTGCCCTCGTTATATATCCTGCTGCCATAAGGTAATTTCAATCTATCTAGTGTCGGACAGCCCTTAGCCTCTGACAAATCGTACGTACACCAATGTCGACAATACGAACACGACGAGTACACTAGTGTTGAGAGCAGATCTACCGTGCGATTCAATACGCGTAAAAGAGATTGTCGGGCGTACGAGCAATTATGACCACGATTGCACTACATCATCCCTAAGTGAATCAACCCTCGCGTGGTAAAGCACCGTCTTTGGATTTTGCTTGGCGCGTCACTGCGTGTCAAGAGACGGCTAACGACATCGCTGGATTTTCAAACTAGTTCCTGCTCTATAAACAGAAACCAACATGGCAACTTATGCGTGATAAATTGCAGAAAGGGAGGTCGCTCCGCGTAACAGATAGGATAGCAAATGTAACTTCGTGATCGTAACGCGATATGCTCGACAAGAATTACAAACGATGTCGATTGATAACTTTTCATTTGTTGTAAAAATCCTTAATGACGCGCATAAGAACCCAGAATAACGCGGCCGAGGTAATGGTGCAGCGCAGATCGATTTGTATAAAATATTTTGATGCAATACCATAGCTGTTGGATACTGTTAGGAAAAAATATATTCGCTATATAAAACGCTTTCAGTGAATTGAATTAGCGAGACTAGTAGTGTACTGTTGGTATGCGTGACGAATATATGTATGTAGCTGGAACAGATAAACTTGCATTTCTACGTCTGCTGCAACATTAAGAAGAAAAGAAGTGTCTTTTTATCAAATCTACATCGTATGCTTAGAAATGTTGCAGAGGTGAATGGAAGATAATTGTGTATGCAAAAATAAATTGATAATTAGAATGCAAATGTTTATACATCTATGGGAAATTTAAAAATCCGTTACATTGCATACGTTCTTTAGTTATCACGACGTTGATATTCTTCTCGGTGATTTTAATAAAGAATTAAATAAATCAAAATGTTTTTTACCTTACTATATATCAAAATTGTTCTTGTGCCCATAATTCCGAAGCTCTTCTCATACTTGCTCTTGTGTGCATGTAAATAGAATCACCGGTTTGTGGTTCCGTGCAGCGACTCCTGTTCTTTGTTCGCATATGGCCGATCATTATACAGCCGAATCATCGGTAGGTGCTTATTCTCGCAAACTATAGTACACACAAAAGTCCCGAGGCAGGTCCTGCGAACGTAACCCGAGATCGTGCGCATCGAAAACGTTTAGAAGACGTCCGTGAGTCGTTCGCATTTATGAGTCGTATGAATATAGACGGCCGGGTATTTCGCGGTGTGTGCCATGCCACGAGGTGTAATCTTTGTCCCTCACGCAACGAGGTGTTCTGAAAGGAAAGGGTTAGAGGCGTACGCTCGACGGGAATCGGGACACGGCGAGCCGCGTTTTACAATCGATTCTAGTTCAACGTCTATCGACTTTGTGTTATATCGTTTACGAGAGACGTATGTCATTTCATATATCCGCACGAATGATTCTTTCTTGGTTTTACGAGCAACCAAGACTTCATATGGAGCAGAGGTAGCGTATGTTATATAAACTTATTGTACGATTATTTTATTTCTCCTATATTTTATACAGTTGGATACAAATGATTTCTTAAAGTTGTCATAATTCTATAATTATTCCTAAGAGTTTTATAATATTATTTGAAGAAAAGATTAGTATTTGAAGCAGTATCATTCTGCGTGTTTTATTACCAGCCTGTTCCATCTAATAATTCACATGTACTCTAACATAGTGACAAAATAGAATAAGGATCTGGCCAAATACAGTCAATCACAAAATTCTACGTACACTCATTAAATATAAAATGTTATAGTAAAAACGATGGCTTTGCTAATTTGTTAGCGTATTGTTAGAATGCAACACAATTTATCTACATTCACCCTTATTAAGAACAAAGAAGTACAAAAATATAAAACATATTTTAAAACTTACAAACACTTGTTATATCTACGTCAAACCATAAAAATAGTAGGATTAATATAAATATTATCAATGTCTTGTAGGTCTCTCCCTATGTAAGCATCAATAAGAAGCTACTCCCATTGGAAATACGGCATTGATAAAATTAAAGATTTTATCATTTTTAATGTAATTTTATCCCAAGATTTTTAGTCTTAATTCTTTTAATTGCTTTAAAAAATACGTTAATTACTAATTGTATCGATATGTTAGTTTCTTTTGTAAACCAGGCACACGAAATTCCACAGATGTATGTAGACTTTCGTGACTGACTGTATAATAGGTACGCGATTTTACGACCGTTCTCAACGTTCATCATTGCTAGCCTACGAGTTCGTAGCGAACCACATCCTCGCGTATGTCAAAACTCGCGGTTACTTCGACTTTACGATCAATCGGAAGTTTATACCCACCATCGACGTGTTTATATCGCACGTACGCGCATCTCGATGCGCTCGACCGGGCCGGTGAATCACGTGGCCTACTAGCCCACGTGCTGCTCGTCCCCGAGCGAAAAAGTTTTGTCCATTTCACTTCAGCAACCAGCTACTCGCCGCACCAATCTGGTACCAATTTCACTGCTACAAGTGCATTATGAAGACGTCAATCTTTGATGGGAGCGCTCCCACGGCGAAAGGTCGTGCGCACTGCTTGCGATTTAAATCAACGTCCGTAGGGTTGCTGTGAAAACGACAGAAGTAACCCGGTCCCCGAAAGGTATAAAACCGAGGGCGGACGTAGATCTATCGTCGCCTGCTGGAAATCGCCAACGTACCCCGTGTTGCGCCGTAGCATTCTTCCCGTTCAGGCTTTTCGGGTGGGAGAAGAAAGTAAGAGTAAGCGGGAGGATTGACCCTCTCGAGATTCAAACAGCGTCGCGTCGCTTCGGTAGCAAACGCTCGTGCGTGAAACCTCGGCACTTGCTTTAATTTTACAGAAAATTTATCGTATTGGCTAAGTTGAACGAACGAATTGCTGGAACGAATGCTTTATAAGCTTTGTCAGGGTCTAAAGCCAGTGTGGGACTATAGAACGATAAACGATGCGTCCAAAGTGGAAATTTATGGAAAGCTTGGGAAATTTCATTGGTGGTTGTAGTAAGTTGAAAGAGAATTCAAAATGATCAACTACATATTATTATCGTCTAAGATTGGAAAACTCTGAGATGCTATAAACGTTGTCACAATTGCACCTTTAAATTCAATTAGGATCAATCTTGTAATTGCAACTCGTAAGTTCAGATTAAATTCTTTTATTGTTTCGATTACCGCCAGGGAATTAGGTAATGTATCTTCCATAGCAGGTAAGGATTAAGTATTTGTTAAATTGAAGTTTTAACGCGAGCAAAGTGAAGAAATGTTTAATTAGAATAAGCGTTTAGCCGATAATCGCTTATAAAGGAAACGATACAACATCAACAAATAGTACAATGGAAATGATAATAAATGAGAATAACTTTGCAACAAACAAGAATTCCTACAAATTCTTTCTGTTCTACTGCCATTTCTATTTTGATAAACAGTACAGGTTCTATACTTATTTATAATGCACCGTACGTTGTTAAATTAGAAAACTATTACGCATCCTGTCACCAAGCGCAAATCACCATCTAGCGACGTTCATGATTGAAATAAATATTTCACGTGCGTAAAAAAAAGAAAGTTGCATAAGGTGAAAGTGAAAGCGAATGACAAGTTAAGGAAGAAACGGAAAGAAGGAAACGAGAGCAAATCATAAATGTTTCCTTCGACAAGACAATTACCCGCTGCGAACGAAACGATTACACGCGTTCGGAGATCCTGCGAGACAAATCGATATACTCGGATTCGGAATTCGATGTTTGCCTCTAGATAATGGTCGAATAAACCGGCGAAAGTATCTTGTAACGAGGAAGATAATCGCGCGTCGTTATTAAGACAAGCAACACTGGCATAAGGGCGGTCTTGGGCGGCAGACTGGCCCATATCTTGAGCGCCCACACGTCGCTTCGCTCCGCATTGTCGTCGTCGAGTTTTACGCCAGGCCATTAACACTTCCACGACAAATGAAAGGGCCTTCTTCTCTTCCTGCTAGCACAGTGCGCCAAATGCACAAGCACAGACGCAAACTGACGTGACACGTACACTACAGTTCATAAGTATCCAAGACACCTTGGACGATATGTAGTAACACTAAGTACGTGAGTTTTACCAGACTCAATTACAAATTAATAACGCACAAGTTAATAATGAATTAGTAATTAAAACAGTGCGAATTTTTCTATGTTCAAATTTGCAAAAAATGCAGAAAATATAATAATGCATGGACGTGTATAAAATATCCAAAATACAGTATTTATTATAATATTTAATAAATGAATCAAACCCCTGTGTAAGTGCTACTTTCTTGAACTATTTTCACAAAAATATGAATTTTGTAAAAAATCCGCAGTAATTAACAATAATGTACACAATATTCAAAAATATCCAAAATAAGGTATTCGTTATATTTACGCGATTAAATTCATTTCCTTGATTGTATTGACAAAAGTTTGTCTTTTCGTTTTGCATTCGTCTGAAAGAAAGTTACTCTGTGATAACGAACAGACCACTGTTATCCATACGTTTATGAGAAATTGAAATATGCAAAAGGATACGATGCTCGCCATACGATGGCTACGAAGGATAAAATCATTGTAGTTTGATTTTATTCGTAATTTTCTAAATAAAATACATGTTGTCGAAAATAAGCAAGTGTCAGGATACTTTTGAGCGGTAGTATATATCGCAACGCCCCCGGAACGAGCAATTACGGGGACGCGTGTACGCGCAGCACCGGGCCTTCGAGAATTATATCGCGGCAGCACGGATACGTTGTTACGCTCGAAATTCGCGACGGTAATGCTCAGGGCGAGAGCACGATAACTGCATCTTACGTGTACCTTACGACCCGGTTTCACAGTTCGAGGGACGAACCCGGAGGAGTGACACCGTTCGTAGGCGGAGAATTCATTCTACTTGAAAAATACCCAGAGCTTGCTGTTAATGGTTTGGTTTGCAAACTGTAGAGAAGTTTGGCAAAGGGGAAACGCGATTTAACATAGGGGCCAACTCGAACAACGTATGTACAAGCTTCTCATTGTTGCACCGTACCTGTTTACATCCCTGGTATAAAGGACATTCGTCGGTATAAAGGACTGGATTTAGAAGAATAAAGTTTCTCGTGACATATGCTGTGTTATATCTAGAAATCGAATTTTAATAAAATAAAGAAGATTGCAATGCAATATATGGAAATATGTGCAAGTTGTGCGACGAATAATGTTTCGATCTTCATAAAAGTTTGCGAACATTACTTTGAAAATTGATTGCATTCAAGTATCTAATATCACTGCATGTTAAACTAAATATGCATAAGTGATGAAATTGCATTCGTCAGAGTTCATTCCGAAATGAATATTTGATCGAAATTGTAAAGTAGGATCGGTGTTGAAATCCATTTAATTTAGAGTTTCCTTTGTTATCGTTTTGCTTCACAATGCATCACTGTCAATGCTTTATTTTTATTATTCTATATCAGCAATTAAATTAGCAAGAATGCATTTTCTACTCATGAATCATTTATAGAATGTCTCGATCTTGGTAGTCTATGTCGCTGCCCTTTCGCGCGTGTCTCGCTGCATCCTACACATCGAAATCACTGACTCATGAATAATACGTTTGCACCACCGCACCGCAACTAAAAGCACAAAGATTCAATTCAAAACACCGGGACACACGTGAACACTTCCTCTTAAAAGCATTCAATGAAAATATCGTTTTATAAAAAATATTGAATAGAAATGAAACTGTTTAGAAATCTCTAGTCTATTTTCAAACGTTACAAACAGATTTCTACATACAAAGTGTTATAAGCGTCGGTATTAATCACCAAATTTTTCAATCACCTATTATATCTCATGATTTATATTTTTACGATGTTCAATTGTTCAACTTTGTCAATGTCCTTCTCTTATATAATTTAGTACCATATTTTAAACCATCGACATCTTCGTTGAAAACCGTATCTTCTTATTTACAGATTTCTAAGTTGCGGGTATCGATAATAAATTTTGACGCCATTCCTTCCAACAAAATTTGTTCAATTAATTTTCCATTTCGATAAAAACGAAAAGATTGATAAATTTATACGTTTGCAAATATAAATAGCAGAGATTTACGTCGTCGTTTAAATGCTACAACATTTATGCTTCGAATATTTAGCGTATTATAATAGATCACGTGTATTTTATACACTTTTGCACATTTTAGTTTTCTATAAACCCACGAATACTCGTAATCCATTTAATATCGTATCGGTATTAATCAAGTTGTATTACCTGAACATGGTTGCGTTTCTGTAAAACGATTTCGCAGATAGATACAATGTATGTATCACGAGGGAATGTTGAAAGCGCTGGCTCACCTCCATGATGGCGTATCATAATTAAGGAAATCGGCTTATAATCCGACAGTTATGATCCAGTGTCCCGATCATAAATACAGTTTTGATTTCTGCGGTTCAGCACAGCAACTATTTGCAACTTGCAACGGATCGTTAATCGGCAACGATAAGTAAGACGACCGTTTCGGTTCCCGGTCGTGAGCAATGAACACAGATGCACAAGAAGTAAGAAAAGTATCTTGGTTTCACTTGGACTTATTTCGTGCAATAATAATCGAACGGTTCGCGGCGCAAAGCAACGCGATTATACCGCTACGCGTCCACTGGTTTCCATTTTTGTTCGCAAACTTCTTACCGTCGCGAATTATCCGTACTGCGTATCCTAATATGCGGAAAGCAATTAAACAGGCTCAACCTTCTTCACATTGCACAGCTCCGCTGTAAACAACGGTACGTTCGAAAAACACGTAACAATATATCTCCGACATTGCACGAAAGAAATGCATTTAATCTGAATGCATCAGTTTTATACGTATAATACGTTCCACGATTTCCCAGCAAATGCGAGTTCTTATTTTGATTTATACTTCGATAGATTTATATCTTTGAGAGTCATTTTTTACTTGAAATTTATTACAACACCTAATAGGATAGTTCATATCGAATTATAGCAAGATTTTATAAACTACCTCCTTGATGCTCGGTAGCAAGTAAGTCAACTAATTTGCATCAATGATAGGTCAGCAGCTGCTCGAGGTTATGGTAAATGCATACCTATGAATATATGTAATGAATAGTACGTACGTATCCATTTTTGCTACAACAGTAAACGATAACAATGCCATATGCAAGAAATTATACTCTTATTTGTGCTTGAAATTATAGACAAAGTAAAAAATTAGTATAGATGTAAGATACAATTAGTGTAACTTTAGTGTCATAAATATTAGCGTGAGTTGTACTAATCCCATCAAATTTAGAAAAACAATACATATATATGTAAAATAATATCAAAATACTTTTTTATTTATCCAAGTTGAAGGAGATAATAATTATCTCCAAATCAATTTCGTACAATCTGATCGAACTGAGATTTCCTCTTTCAATTTAAATATTCAAAATCGAACGATCAAAATCTACGATTTGCTTTTCCTTTCCTTTCACTCTGTCTACTCCTCGGAGCGTCAATTCCAACAGACGAGCCGTCTCGATTCCTCGCTTCTTATGTCACATAATCGGAATTTGATTTGGCCGGAGCAAACGCATATTATCTATGCAGCTGAATGAAGTAACCGCGGATAAATGCGTGTTTGCACATAAACACGCCCGGTTCTTTTCTACGACGCAGGTGTATGCATAATATCCTACCAAGTCGTAAATAACGAGGTTGCCCTTTTCCCATTTTCATTAGCGTCAAAAACAGTAACCTCAAACGCATTCCTCGACATATTAAATCCGAATGAAGGCGTATCTTATTGCGTGATATTGTATTCGCGCCAACCAGTACGAATTTACTCTCCACGGTTTCCGTTTCTCTACATATTGTACTCTCTTCAACGTTCTGATCACCCGTATACCTCGTCGAATCCTATCGTTTATCGATTTAACATAATCGCAATCGCTTCATCAAAGCGGACAAGCTCGTATAAAAGAAGACGCTCGTACACGAGAAGGTGTTGATTACCGAAAGCAGCAGTTCGAGGCGCATACGTGCGCGCACGCACACTCCAAAGGATCGAAGCTGGTGTTTTTTTCGTTATCAAGGATCACGACCAGCACAGCAGTGGTACGACCGGGCCAGACAGGCTGGCAACACGTGTCGCCCTAGGCAAATGACGTCAGTCCTTGTAAACATACACTGAATCCTGCTTTCCTACGGCGGTCAATCTCGGATACGACCACGCATGCCTTGCCAACCTTTGAACACCGTACATCCATTAAATCCTTCGACGATGGCAGGATTAGAAATTAATTTGAAGATAATACGAGACAGCCGGTGTCTGTGCGGTCAGACGACCGTTCAATCGGTTTTCAAGCGAAAGAAAAAAAAAAAAAAAAGAAATATTTCTTTCGGGAGAAACTGGATGATGGAAAGGCTATCAACGCGGCCCGTTTACGGAAAGACTTCTTATCTCTGCACAAATTAGCACCTTTCTTTATGGGAAGTGGCTGCTTGATGATGAATAATTTAAATTAGTTGGGAATATTTATATCATTTCTTTGTTATTCTTCTGTGTCACTTTGTAGAGTTAAAATGTTCTCACATTCACATCGAATTATGTGCAAGTTACTTTGATTTAACGCGTAACGTTTTGAAGAAATCATACTCACGCCCAAAGATTTTAAGGTATATTCTATTTTAAAAAAACTTTAGCACTTGAATTGTTATTTGAATTATTAATTTACAATTCACCTTTTAATACAATTATTGTTACATCGATACGTATATTTTCTTTAGCATATAAAATATTAGACTCAGTGATATTCTTTCATACCTGTTGGGCATTATTTACTTAATCTTGTCTAGTTTCGGAGTAAATATAATAACTGACCCAATTCCTTTAAACAAAGGCATGTGCGATTAAAATTGTACTTTTAAAAAACGACATTTTATAACCATCGATTTGATATAAATTTTAAATAATAACTTTAAATTTTGCCTCGGTATCGTTAAATATTTATTAGTAAACGCCGAGAATGTAGACGAACAATTTTCCACGTCGACGAAACGCCAGGAACAGTTCCGAACGATAAATCGGGCTCAACCTCGGTCCACCTTTTAATTAATCGATTTAATGCAAATCACGGCGGTAGCTTAGCCAACGGATACCTAGCGGTGCTTTTCATTCAGCAGGTATAAAAATGACACACCTGACGAGGAGTAGGCCACTGAATGGAAGTTACGATCCATCGAGGCCGGTGATGCTAATTTAATTGCCCTACGGTCAGCCAATGACTTCTGAATTGAGACATAGTAATAACTACTTAAGCAGCGACTAATTCACCAATACAACGGAGGTGTCCGCTAGCTAACGAGTTGACGGCTCGAAAATGAACTCCGCGCGCTATGTCCCGAAGCTAAAACCGATAACTCGTAAAATTAGAACTGATCTAACCTGAGAGAACCTCACAGAGGTTTTGATGCCTACGCACAACGGAATCGTGCTGGATCGTAACGCGATTATCGGTTGTATTGAATGTCAGTGATTCACCCGGAATTCTCGACTCGGTGGTCTTCGCCCGTCAGAAGACCTGCAGGATGAATCAGCTAAACTGCAGACCCGACCAAATTTACGCGTTCCCGAAACTCCGGTCGATAAACTAATATTAGATCGCATTCTCTACGTTCCAAGTTCTCATGACGCTATTAAATGACTTCCCTTATCCACTCAGAGGCGCATCGACTGGATCAACGAATGTCAATACCGTGTACGTCGATCATTTTGAAGAATAATTCATGTTTTTTAATTTTTTAAATCTAGCCGACGACAAGTTAATAATTTCGATATTATTAATATCTCATGTCGATCTTGTATATACGTACTTATTTTTGATGAATAAATGCACTAAACGTCTTGTTAGGCGAACCGAACACCTTCTGTCTCCTTATTACATATAAAGTCTCAAAAGTGATTCTACTTGTATCTTCTTGAATTCTTATGAAAACCTTCGAACAACAATCTTATAATACGTATCCTTACTGAATTAAATTATTCCTCCACTGGCCTGAAACAATATGGAGTAATAAGAAACAATGTGTATAATAAGATATACCTCTTTATTTCAAGTTTGCGGGCATGCAAAAGACAGGCAACGTATTTTGCAATAAAATACGTATGATAGGGACTATGAAGTAAAAACTGCGTCGGCGAGAACAAAAATTAAAGATGTGCATTGTCTCTTCTTTCACCTTGCTAAGATCCAGAAGAGGGCATTCTCCGAGATCCCGTAGTCATTTATTTTGAAAGAAACGTTTTCAAATCGTACGTTTTTATTCACAAGTTCCAAAACGTTAGATACGCCTTTTCCTTCCAGTGTATTCGTATTACAAGAACATTAATTTTTCATATAAAACAAAAATCGTAGAAACTCTCGAGATAATTGCGATATGTTTCACTATATATAACATTAGAAAATATATTTTATATAGATTTTTGAAATATTTCACTGAAACTTGATCGGTCCATTTCTTCTTTTTGACACTCTATCGCCATCACAGGCACATCCACGCATACATTGTCGAATCCAAACAGAACAATCTAATAATCCGAATCGGTATAAAGTGGTATTTGCTGTCGGGCCAAAAGGTTAATCCAAGGATCTAAAATTCAAGGAGATCCGGGCCTCGTAATCAGTAAAAAGGTTGATTTGATGTCGATTGAGAATATTAAAGGAAAAGGAAGTAAAAAAAAAAAAAAAAAACGGGAACAATAAAGGTGTCCGTACGCGGGTGTCCCGAGGTACAAAATTCATTCTGGTCGGAAATTGATCGAGTCGTTGAAAGCGACTCAAACGATCGCGCGTGAACGCCCGCGCGTTATGAATCAGCCAGTTGGTAATTGCGGCCAGATCAGATATAACGCCTTTTTGCGTCGTCATTTATCTATAAAAACTGAGATCTGGTGCAATGCATGTTTACAAATGATCAACACCACGCAATTTGTATTACGGAGTTGCGGATAAATGGTATTAATTACTATAGCTAATTGCGGATGTTCATACCTGCACGGATCACGTTGACAATACATAGTCAATACGTCAAAGGTATACGTGAAATCTTTTACCCAAATCTTTTAAGACCGTACAAAATGACTCGTGTATTCTACCCTCTTTTTTAGTTGCTTTTCTTATAGATGAGGAACTTGGATATTACCTGATAAGACAAAAAAGAAACGCTAATTGCTTTTTCATGTGTATCATTAACGTGTTGCAATTTTCCTTACACAATCTATGTTATACTTTTGCGTTAAAATGCGTACGAGGTAAGGCAAGAAATAAGAAGAAATAATATCATACCTTGCAGAGATGCACTTTTTAAGTTATATACAAGCGTTATTCTACAATTTTTCGTATTTTCTAGAAACAGAGGAAATGACAATAACGTGGATCACTATGATTTCGAGCTGTATCCAGTAATAACTTCTGTAAAAATTTCCCTTAATTTCTTGTCGTAATTTTTACAACGTTATCACACAGCTCCAGTCGTTCATTTTCATCTTACTGCGTAACGTCTATTGTTAGTGATGCAGCGAAAAGTTTATGTACGCTTCTGTGATTTACAACCGTTTACTTTGCGATTTTCAGAAAATTACAAAAGGTTAGATAGACTTTGAGAACTATGGTTTCAGAATATCAATTACTGTATATTATATTTCTTAATATGATACAATATCAACAAACAATTTTACATGGAAATAGTAATATAATATGAACCATTTATGTGGTATATTATATAATAATGTGTATTTCCTATTTCTATCAACTTAAACAACTTAGCAAGTAATTCATCGTTTTAGAGGGCAAACACAAAATTAAATGAAAAAGATAAACAACTGTTTAAATGTCGTCTTTACTTCAACAAACAAAATAATTTTTAATCTTGCAAGGAAAGCTTTAACATTAAATTAGATCGAGAAATCACACGTCATAATAACGACTCTCCTATACTTTCTTCAAACTTAAGAAATCTTTTCAACAATAGAAAACTATGATCAGATTCAAATGAATCCTGGTAAGGTTGAAGATACACTGAACGTACTCGTATCGCTTGTCCCATCTGTGTGTAACACTCTGTATAATATGAGCCACACAGAAGCCAAACTAATCAACTGTATCAAAGTTAATTAATTAGATTCTGAAAAATTAAACACCAACGTATCGTAATAACGAAATTAAGAAACTTTCAGAAAATCATCTGTTTGGCTTCTGAGTGATTCATATATTTTAGATGGATCTTATCGTATATTTTCACAAAATTTAAAATTCAATATTAGTTTAAAAATGTATATAATATTTAGGGATAGTAAACGATTGGAATAAAATCGTAATAATAATGAATAATAACAATAGAATCAAGTACATTAAAAGTTTGAGTCTAACTGTAAGATTTTAGACATTTCATAAATACTTCGACGAGGAGAAATTATACTTTTAAGTAGATTCAAGCATAGACATTCCAACATTGTATAAATACATAGTACATAGTACATACACTTTGAGAAATGCAAGTGGTTCTTTCGAATACAATCGTATCTTGAACAAATATATCTGGATCTTTCATGAGTATTTTAATCAGAAGATTAATCCGTGATAGCTTTGCGATAGCTGTCTCTTTGTACAATTCCAGCAAAAATCTCTTTGTTAAATTCCAGCAAACTTGCATTGTATATTATACGTAATAACTTTTTCTTTCAAAGTTCAAGTAATTTTACGAAACTCGATTATTTTACAAAATGATTCATTTAACATTTTCTCAATAAAGTTTATGAACAGATTGTAGACATCAACATATATTAATTTATTCTTTTTCTAAAACTCCTATAAATATCTTTTAGAATATTTTTAATCATTATGTTGCACTTATGAATAATTCTAGCCAATTAATTCGTCTTCTAATAATCCAGTTTAATTATTACATTCTGTACAAATTTATCACGTGTCCTAATGGTGAACAAGGGAGAACATACTCAAACCTTACAAGTACTCGCATATTCTGAAGTTTCAAATTAGCCTGTATACGCCTATATACCTTTCAAATACAGAAAATGAAACATCAGATACCACAAAATGAAACTTTTAACGTTACCTTTAACATACTATTTTAACATTTGACCTATCAAGCACGTCAAAATTACAGTTTTCAGACTTTCCTTTCTTACGATTACTAAAAGTGTACAGATATTTCATTTTTATTTACATACATATACATACATTACATAGTATCATTTGGATTACACCGATTTATACGTAGAATATTTAGACCTAGTAATAGACATATCAGAAACCGGATATTGACTTGAATTCCTGACTTCGTATAGAACTCAATCCCATCACGGACGACGAATGGCGTACAAGCTCTATCCCATAATGAAAACAAGGCGACATAGCGGGTGCAGAACCTTCAACGTTAAATTCCTCGCATCCATTTTTCCCAGCGTAGTTACCACTTGGAAAGAGTCGGCTTTTGCCACGCATGCATTAGTCGCGATAGCAATCGTGCAGGTGGTATAGTTCAGACGTGACACGATTATGTCATCGGTCGGATAAACTGTCGCTCCGAGAACGTTACCACCTTACTTATACGGCGTCAGACTTCTCGTGGATCAGCATCGAGACACCTGCATACCTTATCGGCTTGGTTTACCGTCTCCATACTTCCTCCTACCCTTCATGTTGTACCCTTATCAGCGGACAACCGGTCGTTCTTCGTGTTTACCCTAGGCTACGTCATTCTACGCGCCGCGAACCTGACGAACGCAGTGAAAATATCCTGCTCCGACGAATCACCGCCCTCGTTAAGCCTAGAAAATCTCACGGCGTAAAGTTATATCGAGTTGTTGTACGTGGAACTGCACCGCAACAAGGCACAGAAATTTACGCCAGTTTTAGCTTCGATAACGATCAAGAGGGAAATCCCTAATTGCTTCATAACCCTTCGTGTTTATGGGCCGAACACATGGTATTAACAAGAGTTGGATGAAGAAACGATATACAACATCATACGCTCACTTACTCGTTTGCTTATTCCATCGAACAGAGTTGTGAAAATATATAGATGGCTTTTATTAGGAAAAATTTGTTTAGTTGACATATTTTACAGGCTCAGCTTGTATGTGACATAGATTGCGCGTGATCACGAATTGAATATTTAGGTAGGAAATTAGCGACGTGTGACATTGCAGTCTACATTTTTTTTTTAAATACCATAAATATCTTAATATTTTAAATATCATGTAGAAAATAATATTAAGCACGTCCATTGCCTAATATGCTTTTTATAATCACGAAGGAAATAATAAATTAAAAATTAATAGGAATTCATAAAAGAAACATTACGGTAACGTAACTTTTGTCTTTAATGGGTTAAAGTAATATGTAGGTACCTTAAAAATAGTTAAAGAGTAGATTTGTGTTACACCTATATTTGAATAGTATGAAACGGTGTTTGCTCACAGTTTAAATCTACTTTCTAGAAAGAATACGTATACTGAAACTTTATATATAAATTAAACATTGCGTAGATTTAAACATCGATATCGGTTTTAGTTACGTTTTTAATTTAAAAGTAATTGTTTAAAATGAAACAGAATATATGCCAAGTATGCAATGTGGAGAAGATTACAGGACTATTTCATTGTAGCGAGTAAGTATGTAAAGATTTGCCATAACTACTGCTAGTAGCAGAACCATTTTTTATCATCAGAGCCACGCGTATGTATATATAACCCAATGCATAAATTAAAAGTTTCAGAGGAATATACTTCCTGAATTCTTTTACGTTTACGTAAACACACAAGTCCCAAATATTCAGAATTCTCCGTTTTCGTGTGTTCAGTCACGTTCACCAGCGTCCTTAATCGCTAAATCTTTTAACATGATGTCACTGTATCGCTTTTATTGTACCATCTTGCCATAATTTATTATTTATATACACATAAATGCAAGATTGGAATTTTGAGTAATAATTTTGTAGCAAATTACAGCAATATAGAAGGAATATTTTTGAATGTATGTTAACGAATTGTAAATAACGAGTGATTAATTTTTTTATTGAAAGTCTCTGCATAAAAATGGTGCACAATGTTTCGAAATCACAGTTAAAGTAAAAAAGTGAAATATATAAAATGAGTCGAAAAGATAGTGTAATCCAAAAATCAAAGAATCGTTTTTATCCAATAATCATTTATGATTAACATGTTTATCCGTAAAATAAGAAAGGAAGATCGAAGAGCAATTCTTATTTCTTCTTACACGTCTACGCGCTTGTCGTGGGCGGTTCACAAAAAGTCACCTGACATGGTGCCAGGTTGACGAACTCAACGCGCTTCGTCTTTCTTTCCCTACTTACTCTCAAAACATGTTAATAACCTTCATATATTGTCCGCTTTCCTTTTTCTCGTGCCACTTCCACGTTTCACCCTCCATCACTGAATTAACATTTCCAATTTATGATAAAAATGGGCCGAATCTGTCGTTATTAGTTCGAAGTATATCGTCGTTCTTAATTGGTCATAAAGCAATATAAACGATACGATTATGGCATATTCGCAATGGGCAATGTCTTAATTTTAAATAAATTATAATTAGGAGCATAATGATTTACAATTAGAATCGTATACTTTGAACATAGAATAAAAAATTGGAACGAAGTAGAAATGGAATAGAATACTTTGGAATATTAAACTGTATATATTTCTGCGTAGTATGTGGCAAATTTTCGTAATTTATTAGTGATAAAATAATACATTTGCTATTTCACAGTATGTTCCGCGAAACTTCATAAGAGTGTCACAAGACTGCAACGAAGTAAAGCATAATAGCTGCACCAACATATTTCACGTATATGCTTCATGCATATATTCAGAATAAATTTCTTTCTTTAGTGGAAATTGCTTATTCAGTTATTTTCAATGCCTTTGGTGAAGTTTGCTGTAAGCAGCAACATCTGAATTTGCATATCATCGAACGAATAATGGACAAGTATAGATCGCGATGGAAACAATGTATTGAAAGGTCACGTACAAATTCTGTATTGCGATTAACATCAAGACATTTCGTGTCGGCCGGTCTGTGAATTGTAGGAATAAAGGCAATTCGATTAGTACACCGTGATTGCACAAACGTTACAACATTACGAATTCAAAGAAAGCTGCATGTAACACGAACGCGTAGATTACAATATTAAACTGCAGATCTGAATTAGATTGTGATTACAATTTTTACGTTTTACAGTTTTTACAGAGGAATAGTTTTAAGACAATTATTCCCATATTTTTAAGTTATTTGATCTTAAGATCAAAGATCTGTTCTTTCACTCTCCAATATTGCTTGTCATAATATAAAAAATATTGAAGATATTTAAAAGAATGTTTGTCTTTGGATCTCACCGGTTCTTTTCATTCATTTCGAACTATTTTTATATCAAAATATCCTTTTTTAATCATAATGTGATATGAAAATAAACAAGTCGAGAAGACTATACTTCTTACGTCCTTCTGTGATCTTGAATTACAAATACAATGACTTAGCAAATAATTTCTTGCTCCAACGACGTACAAAATATACGTTTGATTGGTTATCATGACAAACGGCGATACATAATTTATACAAATAACGTGTGAAAGTCATTCTGTCAACTAAATTACGGCAATTACATTAATTTGCAGAAGCCGGTTCTCAGAGGCAAGGGTAATTGTTTCGCAACTTAGCATGTCTGTCGTTGGATCTGCTTTCTTTCTTTTTCCCGAAATTCGAGATGATGCGTATACAGTGTGTAAAACACGCACATAGTCACGAAGAGCACGTACAACGTAAAAAAGGATGAATTAACGAACGGTTAGCCGAATGACTAAATTGTGCATGCAGATGCACCATTAATCGAAGGAAAAGAAGGAAGATGGATAAAGATAGAGAAGGAGAAGCAAAGAGAAAGGTAGTTGAAAGAGCAGTAGAGCCCTCCTCTGGCCTACCCACACTGAACGATACGCTACCATAACTGGCATGACGTCACTGTCGTGACTGCACTCACCCATCCCACATTCTTTGTCCCTCTGTTCCCCTTTCGTGCGCCCTCCTGAGTGATTATCAATATAAAAATGCGGGGCTGAATTTTGAACGATAAATCTGGGGGGAAAGTGATGAGCCGCGTGCCTTGGAGAATACCAATCAGCCGGTCCGACTAGATGTTTGCTCCCGATCTGCATAAAGATCGAGCAGCGCCGAAAATTATACCGAAATACACCGGTTAGAACGTTCTCGGATCCATGCCAGGATCTCGTTCGAGACCCATCTTGTTCGTTATTCGCTACTTCTCCCCTTCCTTTTCTCACCCTTCGCGGCTTCATGGCCGCGCCCTGTGAAACGTTTTCAACGACCTGTTGCCTCGAATCAGAATCCTTACGCTCGAAGCGCACGCGTACCAACGCGGAATCGCTGTCTAATCTTTCATGTCCGCATACCGGTGGCTTTGAAAACACGGCCCATGCGGTTTCGACTCTTTGCTCCGCAATGTTCGATCGATGGTATCGCGAACGCCAGACAGCTTGATAGATAGATATAATATGTAGTCCACGTTCTCCGCAGTTCGAATTAGCATGCACAGATATGTATAAGAGCATTCGCGTTATTAAAAGAATCACTTTGTTTGTTTCTCAATAAAATATTATCCATAAATCTTATTTAAGATTGTCTTTAAACTTGTATGAAGGTAAAGCTGTGTGTATTTGTATTTTGTTTCGAAAAACACGTTATTTTTAATTGCGTAATCTCTTGATTAATAACGTAAGATATAAGAGACTGGAAATTTTAGAACAGACGAATCTTAAATTAAGAACTGCATGCTTTGTTCGTTTAGTAAAAAGAGCAACGACGGTAACTGAAAGTATAAGTCAGCTTATCCGCATAGTCTGGATAACAGAACGTATCAAAGGCACATCAAGAGTCTTCAAAGATCCGAAAGAATATTTTATAAACTACGATTAGGAAAATTAATTTCTATATGGGGAGGATAATAGAACTCCTAATGCTTTCCTATCTCAATCTCATACTTAAAATTCTACTCGTCCTGTTCCTATATCTCCGATCGCCGCCAACAGACACGAGAAGAGACAAAAGCGCACTGCTCGAACGATAATTCAAAGTTAGAAACCCGTGAAACATTAACAACGCACCGGCGAGTCCTAGTGATCGCAATTGCGAGCATTAGCGAAAGACGCGTGCAGCAGTGCGATTCGAAGTCTCGAGCCCAGTTTCTCCGATAGACAATTATCTCAACAAGCAAAACAACGATCCGCTGTTGAGGGCGAACATCTGGAACTAGCTGCTCGGGTTTATTTGTCACTGGACAGTCATTAAGCGACCGCCAGGGAAGTAAAGGCGGTAGGTAAGCAAGAGGAAACGGTCTTCGATCCGAGGACACCGACGACGCAGGAACGGAGGAACAGGTCGTAGCAAAAACGAAGTGCGCTTCTCAGAAACCGCGTAAACACCTTCGTGGCGTAGATCTTAGGATGCCGGCGGACAATGTAGGTATCCAACTGTCCCAGGCTCTTTTGCTACCACGGCTCCTTCTTCCACTGCCACTGAGATTCTTTCAACGTTACGCGTAAATTGTAATTATCTGAGAGTTGAAACTCGTTTATAATTCTTCCTGCTGAGCGTTCAACGTTTGCTGCGCGTACTCTGCCCCTCCCTTCAGCCCTTTCTGAAAAAGTCGCATTGTTACGGTTCCGTTTTTACGCCGCGCGTATTCGCTACGATTTCATGTTTCTGCTGGGTACGTGACACCTCACTGTTTTTGGAAGTTACAGTTGTAAGTTAATAATAACGAGCGTCTTGTATTGTATCGTGTTTCCGTTGTGTTACTTATCGCGTACAATGCAACAGTCGGTGCATATTACGTTACTAATTTGAATTTCTAAAAGCGTTATCGAAGGAACGAAGCAAATTTAGCATTAAATAGCCAACTTCTAAGCTAACTATTAATCGTTAAAGCTTTGAATATTTGTTCAGTCTCGTAAAGATTTATTTTTTAATAGTTGTTAATAATAATGGCAACTTATCTTTCCTTATGTTTATATATGTGAAAGCTTCGATCTACACATGTACAATATAACATCAATATAACGAATCGCGTGTCCGAATCATGTAAAATATTGTTCAAATTGGGATATAGAGAAAAATTCTCGAAACAGATAGTATAAAATAACTGATTAATGATAATTGCTTATCGTTTCGAAAATATATTAACTCACTAATTAGATTTTTCATAGCTTATTACTATACTCAATACTAGCATGCGTATAAGATAAATAACTATTTATATTTAAATTTACATTATACAATTTAGTAAAGACACAACTCTTACCACGGTATATAAAAGTAACTGTAAATATTTTGTTGTCTTAACAATTTAAAAAAAACAATGTATTTTAATTGTGATTGTAATTTAATCGATGATGTATATGAGATTTCAATTGCCCTTATAAAAAGAAGAAAATTTTTAATTGCGGATTGTTGGCAGTAATAACACAGTAATCTAGTAACATACAAATGACAGTTAATCGGAATCTTGCAATTTACCAAGTATAATATTATTACAGTTAAATATAAATTGTATTAAAAATTATTCGCGCCTTCGTATAAGCCATAAAAAAAGTATTTCAAAACGGCCTCTCTCAGTCGGTGGTGTTTACGAAAAAAAAAAAAAAAAAAAAAAGGAAGAAAGAAAAAAATACGATCTGCAACTCTTGCAATTTCTCATTAAAATATGTAAAGCCGGATTCGCTTTGTCGTTCGACATAAGGAAACGGCGTAGGAGGGAAACAGGTCTCCACGGGTGAAATACGATAAAACACCGACTTATCTGATCGTCAGAAGGTTATTAACTTGTCATATAGTTTTCACACACTTCGAATCTGGAGTAGATACGGTGATACGTGCAAAATACGACGCAATCTTCTGTGACACGTACCATGGCCAATCTCTTCATCGAAAATCATTATCATAATTAAATCGGCCAAGAAATTAGCGGTAATTTAATACTTTAATCGATCGTAAAATAAGTTGTCCAAATTCTACTGATCGTCCGTTTCGGTAACGTTACATATTGCTGCTAATTGTTTTCATAATTAATGCTAACTAGTGTCAGATATTATCAATGCTTTTCTTAATGAACACAAAAAGATCAGACGAGAAAATTTGTAAAACATTTCTAATTCGCATAGAGATTTGAAATATTGTTACATGGAGATAATTATATAGAAACTGGCATGTTTCATGTGCCTGTTCATTTATCTTCCATTATATCCAACCATTAGAATGTTATTTTATTAACTCTTAATATTGTTAATCGCTTGTATTATATATTAATCTTCTGGATATAAAGTTTTATAGATTTTATTCTTCTATGCTATACGCTTCATAAATACAATTTGTTTTTACCTTAATGAAATTTATATAATCATTTCGAGTTACCGTAATTAACGTATATCTATCAATTAACAAATACTCACTCGATTTTGAATTATTTACCGTTTTCATACTCGTCTATAGCAACATAACGAGAAAGTAAAAGTTGCTGAAACTTTACGTAACAAGGTACCCGAAAATATCATCAGAATGTCTCGTTGCCTCTTAGAATGGACCGCACGAATGAATAAAAGGGGTCACAGGTTGCTGAACGGGTAGCACGCTTTCGAGGTAGATCGTCGGACGACTCGGCTGATCGACCGATATTCAAATTCGCGCAGTATCCCTTTAGTGGAATGCAGGCCACTCTACCGTCCGCAGGATGGAACCCGTGCGTGTGACTCCGTACAAGATGTACAATGTCACCCTTTAACCTCCACAGCGGAGTCGGTGGCATTATTCCGTCTGCGTCGAAATTGGAGCGGCCAAACTCCAATTTAAGATCTCTGTATATCATTCTTCTGATGAAAGGAGGCCATTCGAGTGCTCTGAAGCTTTCGGAGGATCAACCTGATCAGCCAACAATTTATCAGGCTGCAGTTTTCAACCATGAATTTCGTTGTGTGGACGGCGATCAAACGATGATGGACGTCGTCGCCGAGGTTTATCTTAGTCGTGGCTGTCATTAAAATTCAACCAACTGGCTGAACAAAAGACAAGGATCGACGTTAGTCTTTGGCCTGTAGTGTTAGCTCGGTTAGAAGTGTGACAAACGGACCACATCGTAGCGGCGCATTAAACGCGATATTCGATGGAGAGCCGTTTCTTTTAAGTGCTGCGCACAGAGCAATGAAGGTGGATTAGCATTACGCGCATATTGTCGGCTGCGAAAACGTACGATCGTACGTTGGCATTTTCGACGGCTGCGAGATCTCGACCGGCTCAATGGGTCGCTGATTCCCTTCTGATCTCTATTTACGAAGCACTATCTTTCTCTCGGTCCTTTTCGAATCTAGAATGGTGTACGGCACTGCCGCGTTCCCTCGGCTCCAAAGGATTTCACTTTCACAATGGTAATCTCATTTTATTGTCATTGAGATATTACAGCCGGCTTTGCGGCTAATATCGCGTTTTCGTTTCAGTTCTAGGATGACGTTCATTGCGTATGAAATATGCATCGGAGGATGATGCGCTGGGATATTTATATCAGTAGGATAGAATGCGCTGGGAAGGTTAATGTAAATATCGTTAACTGAATTCTATCGTTACAATCGCTACTACTGTCATTACCACTATTTATAACTTCTTACCATTTTTTCTAGTACATTTATACATATCTCGTGAACGTTTATTACGAAACGTCAATTTATAAATATCAAAGATTGAGATTGATTCGACAATAAAATCTTTTATTATCGTATAGACCAATCGTGGAGCAGATCTTCATAAATAACATCTAGGAAATAAAGTTTACGACAATTCCCGTACACTATCGGATAATTCAAACGTTACGCAACAACGAATGTATCCAACATTAAGAAATCCTATACTAAAACTAACGCGAAATCTGACAACGCGGAACAGCTAAAATATATTATAAAGAATGATGCAAGCGGCTTGATTAGTTCCTAATTGTTCGATCGCGTCTCGTGTTCTGGTCAGAGTCGCTGGCTAACTAGAGTCGACCGATCTGGTTACGATGCAGGGGTAAAATTCGCTAACCGGTAAAAACGAGCTGATTAGAAAGCGGCAAGTTGCAGGTAATTCCGGCGCGGCACGGTCAGCCTAGCGAGCTCTCGTTTCTACACGGAGAAGAGAGCTCTCAGTTTGCGCGGGAGAGCAACCGCAAAAGAAGACAGAACCGGACGACTATCTTGGGCTAAGGACCAAGGACACGGAGGAACGTGGTGTAGACGGCCACCCATACCGATCCATCCGTGGACCAGGTTATATTCCCACGTATGGCGCCCCGGGCAGCGGGCTCCAGCGAAACTCCTGAGACCCAAATTAAAGCCGTTGGTTACCTCCTACGAACTGTCCGTGGCCGGTCCACCGGTGCTGCATAATTAAAGGAACGTCATGTAATTGGACGTGAGCGCTCCCTTTGTTTCGTCCTTCCTATAGAGGACTCGCGTAAACTACTCCCCCGCTTTCTCTCGTGTCTCTTGTGAATTTTCGATCACCCGGTAACTGCTGATAGCAGAATTCGGGAAAGTAAAGTAACTTTTCATATTTTTTGATTTATTTCTTGTCATTTGTTTGAATGTAGTATACAACGTTTACGTACTGTCTGTAACGTTCTCTTGTTCGCATTTTTACGAATATAATAAATAGATGTATATAAAACATGTAAGTAGAGAAGCTACAGGAAATTACAATGAGTACTATATTTCGAATATGTTACTCATTTTTCTGTGTTATATACATTCCATGCATTCAATTTTAAATTGTTCCACAAATGCATAAAAATCCGCTATCCAGTGATAAATGTTCAAATATTTTCACGAGCACTTTTAATTTTCTATTTAAATTTGCTAACTTAATCTTTAATTTTTTATTAACCCATTTTTTAATTAATGGTTATGAATTATTTATTTGTGGTCGATGACACATTATGTTTAGAAAAATAGTGACGAGCACCAACAGTTTTATTAATATCTTGAAACGAAGCTAGATAAATATAGGAGAGACGCGAGTCACGCTCCTTTGAATAATTTTTACTGCCGCTCTGCCACTAACGCGTTTCTTCGGCTATAGTGTGAGCTTGTGGTTACCGGTTGATTGGTCTGGTGATTAAAAAAGACGACCGAAGGCAGGCGAGAACATTCTACAAATCATAAAATGTGAAATATATCGTCGGAAGGCCAGTGAGTCGAGAATTCATTTAACTGTCGAGACTAGAAGAGAGAAAGCGAGAAAGGAATTTCTGTCTGTTGCGAAGGGGGTTGGTATTGACGAAGATAACACAATACAACGACCATCCACTGTAAGTGAAAGGGGTTCACGCATTTTATCACTTACGAAAACTACATTGCAGGCTGCTATCGACTGGATTATAAAACAGAATTCAGTGATATTCGAAATTGTTAAAATGAAATGTAACAATTAGACTGCGAATATTTATGCATTTATAGAAGATTTAAATATCCAAGAATATATAAAATATTAATATAATGTAAATTACACAAGTATTATTGTCATAATATTTAGAGAGCAAAATTAATATTCGTATTTAATATATGTTTCAATAATCAGAAAACAAGTTTCTGTAGTCGTAGATAGAATAAGAATGAAACGATGGATTTACATCTCGCTCGATAGTCCAATTTAAATATTTTATCGATGTCGCACCAATATAACATAGTAGACATTGAACACAATTTTTATTGACAAATATGTTAAAAGAGAAAATGAATGCTTTTGAATTGACACATTTCAGAACGTAGGTTGAGCTTCTCGTACTCTTTGCATAAGTAATATACGTATCTATGATTTCTATCGTCTAATAAATTCTTATCAATCACCTTTACAAATTTGCCAAAGAAATGAAATGTTGCTTGACATTATGTGCATTTATTTCCAGTTTGCAGATTACCAATTCACAGGCAAATAATTCTCATGCGATGTAAATTATTAGACAGAATGTTAAGATCTAAATTTTCATTGTAACGAGCTATGCTCACTTTTTCTCCTGATATATTCATCTTTGTTCTCTGAACACCCACGTGACGTTATCTGTATAGAAGACTTCTGACAAAATCACCGAAGAATTACTTTCCATGACTATACTCGATCAAGATGATAAAATAATCTTAAAGTTACCGAGCTCCTATTACCGGCAGATTTCCTCCGGCTGGTTCTTCCGGCAATGTCAGCTCGGTAGACACCTCGAAGAAAGCGAGCTGTCGCGTTATGCAAAACTCTCAGGGTCCACCTTGTTTGATTTGAAACCGGGGACTCGCCGCTCGAAGGCTTCGGTCAAGTGAAACGCGTCAATCGTACTTTTCTAGCCGATGAGGATCTCTCGATCCCCGCGAAAGTCGAAAGTCCGCCACGCGTGTCAAGAAAATCCGTCCGCGGATACGGACGTGGGTATCGCGCTTGGCTGCAGCAAAAAAGGAGCACCGTTAGCAAACAGCTTTAGACACGCCCCCTGACAATCCGTAACGTCGCAGAAGGCAATGGGCTGAATAAACGCAATAAGTAGAGCCGGCGATCGGTTTTCGTGGAAGCGAGTTGGTAAATCGGTTCGCCGCCTCGCGGGTCTCCTCGCGCGCCACCAGCAAACGATCGGCCATAAAAGTTCTAGGTAGCCGCGGGCCTTTCCCACGATTTATTTAGCTGCTTGCGACTACCATTGCGCCTCTGCCCTCGGCTCTCTACGTCGTGGATAGCCACCAGACTTCGTACACACATTGTACCACGCCACGTCCAACAAACGGTACGCGAGGGCTGCTTTTATGAAATTTTAAATCACTCGATTCGGGAATCGTGCGAGCCTTTATTACCCATTCGAAACCGAGACGCGTCCAACCCGCGACGATGCAACTCGTGAACGAACGTGAAATATCGTTCTGCCAACTAACCACTCGACGTTTACATGCATTCGGCGCAATTTATTGTGTTATCGTGGAATCTAATTTATACGTCCCTCTAGTTGACGCGGTAAATCGCGTCGGTTGGTATCTCTGTACATAAAAGTAGCGGAACAGACGAGGTATAAGAGTAGCGGCTACGTTACCGCGAAGGTACGATGCTTGGAAGATTGGTGGCATATTGCGTAGACGGTGCATTGATGATTCAACGTGATGTCTTTTTGCAGATATTGAGCGTGGTTGGATGAAATATGACGGTGCAAGAGATACTTTGTTTTGGTGATTCTTTGCCGGTAAAAAGTAAGGGATTAGAGTTGATAGAAGGGAAAAGCGGTTTTATTAAAAGGGAAAGGTTACTTTGTACTAACTCAATGACGTTAACGTAGAAACCTTCGATACCGATCAAGTATTGAGGTAGTTTCGCTATTTGACACGGCGGAGACTCTTTCTGGGAGCGTGTAATTTTAAAATTGTTAAAAACGAAATATACGATATTTGGTATGCATTCAATTTCTCGATATTACCACATATCGTATGTTAAATATTAGTCCCACTAGTTCGAAAATTAAACGATCTTATGGGCTGTTATTTGACTAGAACTATTTTGTTGTAAACAAAAATTTGCATTCGCAGTCAACGTAATATTAATATTATGTATATATATATGTATATACATATATCTACGTAATCGATATGTACAGAACTTTGTCATAGTTTCGTAAAGTTTTTTGGAAAACCTAACACGGTTTAGTTTATTTATAAGTGCAGCGCCCTTAGAGACGCGCAACCATACTTACAGGGATGCTGACAAAGGAACGACACTAAGGAGCCTAAACATAAGTGCAGACAAAACGCGATAAAAATATTTATCTCCTGTACAAACAATCCAATGATCGAATTAACTTTTCAACTTGTCAAACATCTTTTACCTCCCACACACTTGCAACTTTGCGTTAATTATAATAATTAATTTATAATAAATTTTTCAAATTCTTTTGTATTCGAGTCGCAAGGATCATAGATTGATAATTCGTTTAATAAGGTAATTCGGTATTCAAGTTATTCTAAACCCTTTCTCATTATGGCGTAATAAGCGATAGCCAGCTGAAGCGACGTTTGCCCAAATTCCGACACGGTTACAGTAAATCTGGTCGATCGTTCCGAGGGCCTTGGGAAAGTATGCCTTATCTACGTTCTTATTTGGTCTGAGTGTGTGCTCCGAATGCAAAGGCAACCCCGTTATCGTGGCGTGGCCATCTCCTGCGGGGCGGTTTGTTTTATACGCAATTACTTGATGAGTCATTTCGGTAATTGGGGCATATTTTTCCGGAATTTATTGACCGTGGAGGCTAGCCGGCAGCGAGATTAGCATAAACCGAGGATGACTTACTCGTTCTGTCCACCGGCGACATTTTAACGAGCGTAAACTCGCCGAGCTTTATTCCTCGTGAACGTTATCAGTCTTGTCTACCTTGCCTCGCGTTTCGTCCTACGCTCTCAACCAGCAACCTTTTTCGTCGTAGACGTGCATCGCGGCGCCTCTGTTTGACATTTGATCATGCTTCCGCTGCTTGTCCGAAATTAGATGCATATTCCCGAGTTCTTACCTTTCTGCATTGCGTGATATACTGATTCTACTGGTATTATTATCTCTGTGCACGTTACCGCTCAATGGTACCCGGGTACTTTATTTATTTTTCACGACACGTATTTAATTTATAAACTTATAAATAATAAAACTGCAATCATATATATGATATATCATGTGACTTGGATCAATTGAATTTTTAAAGCTAATAACAAAAGTGGCCTTCAGATTCATTAGAAGAATCGCTATACGCTAAGTTATTGAAAAATAAAAAGAACCTTTCAATCCTCTGCAAGCAACCTGGTATCGTTCACGATTCAATCAAAGTTTCACCGATGAATTTCTTCCAAGGAAACTTTTATTTTTCCTGAAGATACTCTTAAATTCAAGAGACGCGATCAAGTATCGTAGATTTTGTCAGATTTTGTTAAAGCCTCGAACAGTAACAAAATTAAACGTAGATATGAACTCAGCTTGCTCACGACAGCTACGAAAATATTAATATGAATAAGAATATTCATAAAAAGTATACTGTCACGAGATACCATCTTCTTCGCTTTCAAGGAATTTAACGTTCGATTAACAGTCGATTAAGAGGAATCACGACGCACTTTAGACAAATTGCATTTAAATAAATTCGACTAACCCTTAATCGCTTCTTCTCTCTCTTTACCCTTTGGTAACACGAAAGAGACAGAGTGTAATCAGAGGGAAAGGAGGATCGAAAACCGCGTATCGAAAGCAGCTGAACACGCGTGAAAGCCTCGAATACGGGACTTTGGACGGGGCCGGCGAACGGTATTTAAGCACGGCACGTTTCCTTTGGCAAAAGTGCTTCTCCAATCGGAACAGATAAATATTCATGTCTCGGGGGCCTTCTTCATTCGTCTTTTGCGTGCGATGCATTAGCAGATGGCCGATCTAGGCCCAAGTCGGTCGATATAAACGGAGCATAAGCGTCCAAATGCGTACAAGGTCGTTATCTTAACTCAGCACCATTAAAAACGGGAATAGGCGGTGGAAAAAGGGAAGAGAAGAGAGAACGGATAGAGGCAAGATACGAAAAAACGGAATGAACAAGCGAGACGGAAAGTAAAAGAGCGGTGGTTCACGGTGGTAAGACAAGGACTGGTGGAATTGAGTTGTCCCGGAGGTGCCGGGTGAATCCTCCGTGAGCTCCTCAGGCAGGTTAGGTATGTTAACAAGTTAGGCGATACTCAGATAAGAATCATGCGCGATCCTTTGTGGAGTCCATGGTAACGCGACACCAGAAACAGTTCAGGCCGAACGAACGAACCACAGCCAGCTCCTTCGAGCTTTGCTCTTCTCTCCGCTGCTTTCCTTTTTCTAGCTCCTTATCCTGCTGCTGCTGCTGCTGCTGCTGTTGCTGCTGCTGTTGATTCTTCTTGTTCCTTTCTTCCCACCTCCTTCTTCCACTGTTTTCTTCTTTTTTGCTCGTTCTCGTGCTCCTCAACTCTCGAAAATAGAATGAGATGGGAGCTCAATGAACATGGCCCTGGTAGCCGTAGGCAAGCGTCGTATCTCTCATTCATTCGAGCGAGATCAAAACCGGCAGACCGCGGCTGACGAAACGTTCGCTACTTTGCTTTCCCACGTTAGGCCACCTTTTTCAGATCCACGCTGGAAACCCGTTTTTGTGGAAATGACATGCTTTTTCGGTGAAGCGCAGACCATCTTGTAGACTTTGTTAAATTGATGAACCGTAAGATAGATGTTGCTAGCAAATTAGGACGTTTGTTCGAATAAATTCGTTTCACTTGCTTCGTGATTTATGGGTTTTTGGTATTTTGTTCGCGCGAATGAAATTGTTGATATGTAAATTAAATTAACATTAGAAATATCGATTTCTAATATATGAATATGTTGTATAGAGTAAACACAAACACAAGATATTCAATGCAAAAAATTTTTTCATTTTCCATTGTTATCTAGCTATGGTTCGGGAAAAATAAATTCCTCCACTTCAATATGATTAATGCAATTTATTGGGATGAATTAATCCTATAAAAGAATATAGAAAAATCCATTTTTGCCCTCGTTGCGAGTGTCTCAATTCTCCTGTCACAGCAGTCGATCGTTCATTATTTGTTATAACAGTCATATCATAAAGTTTAAGAAACTGTATCAATATTTGGAAGCTGATTTATGTCACACAAATTGATGGTGACATCAATTAGCAGAAGTCGGAAGGCGCTGCACTGAAACTCACATGTCCACTACGATGTCAAGTGTTTGACAACACATTACGCTTGTGTAAAGTATCCTTGTTACTGATGCACTTACTGCTGTGCCAAGGTAGGCACGCACTTGCGTGTAAAGGGACTACACTGCATGGCGGCACCAACAAACGTTCGCTCTTGTAGTTTGCTTGCAGCCACAAATCACGTCGTCGCACGCCCTTAATTTTTCACGGCTCTCAGCCGCCATCAACCGTACGATACATTTCTCTCTCGCCCTCGAATGTGTGACTTTCCTTTCGTTTCAAATTGACGCCTCGTTAAACTTTCAAAGCAATCCACTCCAAACTTTCGAATGCTCGTTTTTCATCGACCGTAATATTTAACAAAAAGACAAACTCCCTTGTGTGAGACAAATCGAGCGAAAACAAAGCTGTACATCAATTTATAGTTAACTAAAGACAAGCCAGAAACATGATTTTTAATATCACTTTACAAATCCTGTAACGTTCATCTTTCTTGAATTTCGCTCACAATATTCAATGCATTCGACCGTGTTATTTCGAAAAATATATCCCAACAATTGGTCAAAATGATTTCTGAAGTTTCGATGCTGCTGTAATTCTTGTCAAACGCAACTTCCTCGCAAGCTTCCGATCCATACCAATCGTACAATGCTTTGGGTTTAAACGCCAATCCCAACGTAATCAGCTGTGACAAATGATGATGACAAATGACAAATAATAATAAAAATAATTTCAAACCAAGCTGATTATAAGCAACGACAAGAAATAATAGGTATCGTGCTATGTGGTAGCGATACATCGATGATACTCCGTAGCAGCTACCACCGAAAGATTATTCAATCTGACAGCTTAGCGCCGAATCTAGCCCGCCTAATTGTCCGATAACAAATGATCCAAAACTCGTCGAATCATAACATCGATTATTCCGCGCATTAGATTTGACAAACGATCGATTTCCTGTAGCAATGGAGAATCATCGATTGAAAAGTAGCCGTCGACTCGTGGTGTCGGCAAAGGAGGAGAGAAAGAACACGTTTGCGGGGAGGGTGAGGGAGGGAGGGCCATCTTTAGTTGGACGTGAACCGTATAAGCCTTGGATTTACGAGGTTCGTAGGAGGTAGGGCCTCTTATTGGTACAGCTCGTCGAAACGGCGTTACCAATAGTGGGAAGTATCAGCGCCAGGGTGATTTCTCTATTAGCTTTGGCCAGACCCCCGTGGCGTGGGCCCCGAATTCTCCTCCTAACTAAAGGGCCACCTTGGAGCTTTGTGGGTAGCCGCCTTCTGGGGCTGACAACATCATGATTTTACCGGTTTTTTCTTCTTCTTCTTCTTCTTCTCCTCTCGAACGATCAGATAGACGGGGACTCGAAACCAGTCAAAGTGGCCGCTTTTAGAAACGAACCGAACTAAAGCGCGAGAAAGCCTCGCAAGGATTGGTGGCAGTCAAAAATGGTTAGCTTTTGTCGCAGTAAACGCATTTATGCTAGTTTCCTTTCGTGCGAACGCTGCCCGACGATGTCCGCTCGATGAAGGGTGGGAAAGTGGCATGGCACCCTCGCGAGAGAACGACATAGCTTCACGTCCCGCCCTTAGCATATCCCACGAGAGACCGTGACATTTTTTCGGTTTAAACCGGATCGAGATTATGAGGCTCGATATCGTTTGGACCGCGATGGAACGTGGCCCCACTCTTACTAGGGGTTAACTGCTTTTGACGCTCCTCAGGGTTATCAGACTCTCTATGCATATCGCGCCGTCATCGTCTTTTCGGTAGACTAGGTGTTCTTCGTCTTCTTGTCGAACATCTTGCAATCTTAATGTGTGAATGCTTGTGATTCCACAGTGACGACGTTGCTATACTACTGCATTAGGCTACATGATTCACGTTTATTTTCGTCAGTGTCATTTTAAAATCAATTCCTGGCTATGTATGATTTTGTTCAGAAAGTTTCATTCCATTATAATTCCTTTCATTCATTCGATAATATTTTGGAAGAAAATGTATTTTGCTTTTGTCAAAGTGTAAAATGTGGAATCTTAATTTCTTAATGAATTTTTTTCTTATGAATATCAATTTGGTGAAATTGAATTCAAACAGCAAGGACACTAGGTTTTTACAAAACTGATTAGAATGTATTAATTGTTCATTAAAAAAATTATTTACCACGTAATGATATAGACAATGCAATTTGCATTAATGATACAGAATTCTATGAAAGTGGCGATAGAAGAAGATGTACAAGAACTATGTTCACAATAAATGGAAATATACCTTCTAAATATCGCATTTATCATAGTAAAAAATTCTCCCGCGAACTCTCATCAAACTAATAATAATGTGACTAAATAAACAAAAAACAAATATCTAACTATAACGTAAAATTATATGATCACTGCACTGCGAATATATATGCAAATTCGTACTTCGTATTTTGGCTACTTTATGTACATTTATATTCCACGCGCATTCTATACATTTAAACTTCCTACGAATAAAAATTCTCCGTCTAACGATCGCTAATTACTTAATAACATTACACAAAACTTCACTAACAAGAAAATTACGGAAGCGAAAGGCCGGCACGACGTTTCGCAAAATAAACGAAGGAAATCGGTCCGCCCCAGGGGACGGACGCTTTCTCCTAAAGAGCGCCGTAAATTGATTCGGACTCGGTAACAAATCTAAACAGGTCGTGAGTATGTAGCTGAAAGAAATCGAGAGTTAAATTATCACGGTGTCTACTTAAGGAAGGGTGGAAAGAGGAATAAAAGCAGCAGAGGAAAAGAACAGAAGAGGAAAAGAGAGCAGCAGGGAAGGCCGAGAAGGAAGGAAGAAAGAGATCAATCGGATACCGGTGTGGCTCCCCCTACCTATAGAAGAATAGTTCTGTTTGTTTGCGTGCTCGTGTGCATCCGTGTCCGATCGTGTTTCACGAGGTTTCGGTATGTGTCCCCCGCGGGCCCGACAACTCAATAGCCACATACAACACTGAGGAATAAGGCACTCTCCGGACCCGAAAACCGTCGTGTTTGGTCCCGACGATGAGTCCCCGGGGCTACTCAGGTAGGTCCTAACGAAACGACAAAGATAGCCTCGGAAGATCGATGCTTCTCACTCCGACCTGAATTCTCTTCGTTCATCGTACAAGTTAGGATCTTCTATCCGACACCCCCTAACACCACCACCGCTCGACATTCTCACGCTAATTGGCCGGCAGCGCCCCCCCTGTAATTTCATTAAGGGGGTCTCGTGCCTATGATGAGTTTAGGGCCCCGCCAACGCGCCTTCCTCTCTTGCTTCTGTCCTCCTCTCTTCCTCAGACCAAATATTTGCCAGGTTTGATGGCTTTACGGGGCCCGACACAGTCGTGAATCAGGGAATTGGGAGCTGTGTATCCTTCCAAGGATCTCACTCTCTTGTACCTTGTTAATCCTGCCAAATTGTCCCCTCGCTCTGTTTGCGCTTCCTTGACACGGATCGTTTCAGCTTTTGTAATTTGTTCAACATGATCTCGTTTATTCGCTGGAGTAACGACGTAACTGAAATTTCCAATTTTCTCTGTTACTAATATGTCGTCGTTCGATTTCTGGTCGAATAGAAGTGGGTATGTTATCAAATGGAAGATAATACACGTCGTTACCAAGGAAGCGAGAATTAAAATGTAACTTATTGCTCGACGTGTCTGCGACGAAAGAATTAAATAATCACTTTAGCTGAAAAATTATACAAGGTAAATTTATTTCGAAGACTGCACAGAAAACATCTTAATAACCTTGTTCCTCGATATCAAACGCAATTTCTATACAGATTCCTTCCAATGAGGTTTCGTTCTAACGAAAGTATCATAATATAAACAATACAGTTAAAATAATTTAAACGATATCCTGTTGGACAAATTGCTGAGATTCTCGAATCCGGTTTATTTTTTCAAAAGGAACCGTTCCTTGCCTGACTCTGTAATAATTCCTGATGCTTTGTAAAAGCAACGTGTAATAGGTAGGTTAACCAGTGGAAAATCGTTCTGTCCATAGATCCCATGATCTTACCATCTCTGCAGGCGTCTTACAAAGCGTGACCGTGTGAAAGACGGCATGAAATCAGTTGGAAATTCAGTAAATTTAGAAGGCGGTTCATTAGTTTGACGCGCAGCTTTTCGACATCCGGCGTTCGGTTTAGTCGAAAAAAAAGATCCCGTGCGCCATTTACTTTCACGCGTTTTGCGCCGTTTCTTATCCCCAGGTAGGTATACACGTTTTCGAAGGTACTAGGTCCATCTTCCTGTCGGAATCACCGTGTGGGGTCTACTGGCACGCCAATGAAAGGCGTTGAAACGACAATGGAGCTCAGGAAGTATACTCGAGTGATCCACCGATCGTCCTGCGGGTTCCTCGGGAATGCGCACAACTCCGAAACTTACCTTCCTCTCGTCTTCTTACCCTCTTTTCTTCTCTTTTTTCCTTTTCTCCGCCTTCCTTTGGCGGCACTTAACTTTGAGCCGTCGGCTACAATGCACACTCCTCGACAATGCAGGCCCACAATCCGCCTTCGCCTTCACCTTCGCCAGATGCGATTTTGATGTACTGACTTTTTTCCCTTTCTCTCTAAACTACAGGTCCACGGTGAACACGCGCGTCCGATCCTTTAATCACCTGGCCGTTTTGCTTGCTTCGGATGCCTTTCATTCCGAAACACGCTTAATCGCGTACATTTCCGAAATCTTGTAGGTATACCGTTCTGGTACGTTCTTCAGAAATCACGTATTTGCAGTATGAATCTTGCAAAGGCAAATAAAAATTCCAGCATGGAGAAATTTAAAAGTTACTTTTTCATTATTGTTTTCGATCTTATACTGTGTATATTCGGACACTGCATAGTACGTAGTTATCAAGTATATTCGGAAGTTGTAGTTCTCATACTGAGAAAAAGAATAGGAGCGAAGAAGCGACGAAAATATTGTAACATTATGACTACTGTCGATTAAAGTGTAAAACGTATGCTAATTCTAGGGAAATGAAACTGATAGTTACATAGGTTGAATACATAATGTAAGAAAAGAACAGATCTTATTGTCATTTAGAAAAAATCTAAATTTGTAAAATTTGTAAAATTTCTATGGAAAATTATGGATTGCTACCTTTGGCCACTTTGGTATAACAATCCTAAGTGATCTAAGCGTGTAATATTAAAAAGCTCAGTTGTCCGAATAATTAGAATATCCGTATGGTTTTCTCACGTTAGTTTTCAAATCTGTGAAAAATCTCATGGAAAGTATTGGAAACATAAATTTAGTCGAAGACGTCTCCTCTTCTATCTGGAAAGTTTCTGATCCAAAAATTATCCTACGAGAAATTATATTAACTTTTTTCCAGGAATTTTTGAATTCCAAAAGCTGCTCTATCTCTTAACAGATAATTCGTACAAATGAGTAGTAGATCATACGGAAATTATTTCTATTGAATATATGACATTTTAAAGAAAGACTGTACTGTTATACGTATATTAAGTTGTCGTTTTTTAAAAATATAGTGTTTAAGAGTGTTCTGAACATACAAGGTGCTGACTTCCTACCAATCACGGTTCTCGAGCAATCGTCTTCGTCGAGCTGGCAAACCGTAGTTCATGGCTGACCGTCTTGAATGCTCGGCCACAAACAATGTACCAGAGCGTGCATACAATTTGCCGGCGCGTTGTCGCCAACGTCGCGCAACGCGCGTTATTGCATCGTGGTCTGTTACGTTGTATGGAGCCCTTCAGGGTTCTTTTCCACGGCCTATGTGGCCCAGACGTGCCTCGGCATACGATCTGCTTGCTAGTGAAATCGCGAGTGCCATTGCTCACGACCACTCCACCACTGCACGCTCTTCAACAGGAATTTCTTCACCGATCGCTCCACGTTTCCTTTGTCAATGTGCATGTTTCTATATAACATATGAAATATTTAATTTAAAAATAAATATAACTTTTGTCCATTGTACAGGAATAATCCCTTAAAACTAAAGTTGTTTCCCCATTAGTTACTAAATTTCTGACGCCTCTTTCAACTATTGAGGATACCAGTGTGTAATATAGATAGATTAAAAGCAGAAATTAATGAACAAGTAAATGATTCGATAAAAAATATTCGATAAAGAAAGCAGTTAAGTCCTTTGCGTGAAACTTGCTTTTCTTAATTTAAGTATCTAAAATCAATATATTGTTATACGTTCGCATAATCTCACTTTAGGAGCATTAGGAATTAACTTCTCGTTTCAACACTTCATATGCGTCTTTTACAATGAGCTAGCGATAAAGTAAGCTAGTTCTTATTATTTATTATAAATCAAGGGATTAAGAAAGATTATGATGATAAAATAGTTGATATTTATATTTCTTTGCGTCGATAAAATAACGATAATTATATCATCATTTCATTATACTACGCACACATTGAGACAGTAACATCTTCTGTCGACTTGATTTACTACGTGATTGCTGCTAATGCGTTACCCAGACACTTGACGTAGACTATGTTTCTAACGTGTCGGTAGGTTCAGAGATGGTGAAGGGCCTTCGTAGATCTCTTGAGAAGCATCCGCAACAGTCGGTCCGTGAAATCCCGATTTGCTCGCAGATTATGTTCGCAGATCGGCGAAGTTTGAGGAGCGTGAAACCAAGAGGGCGGAGCGTAACGCCACTTGATGCCACTACTTAAGTAGCACAAGCATTTTCACGCCATTACATTTGCCCCAAGTGTCGAGAGTTGTGCCAATAAAAAGCATCGTTTAATTACGGATATTAAGTACTAATATGTGTATTACATTACAAGAACCGTAAATACACGTCGTACGTACAATTAACCATCATTAGTGTTTTCATGTTCTAATCGAAAAACTGAGAAATAAAATTCTAGCATACGTTTGTATAATAACAAGTTGGAAATGTTTCGATGGAGAATGTAGTCTAATTACTTTTACGTTATACGTATATGGCGTTTAAATATTGCGGAACAATTTCTAGCGGTTGATATCATTGCACTGCTTATTACGTCAACGTTCTAAAAATATACCCTTTCCTTTAAAATTAATATAGAAGAAACTTATTTTATATTAATAAATTATTATACAAATATTTGAAGCTAAAGATAAAGCAACAAAAATATCATATTTAGATCGTTTGAATTTATTCGTAATCACAGTGGATAGGAAAGGTATTTGTTGATTATTTGAAACCTAATTACTTATTTAAAATTGAGCCAAACGACTTGACTTTTCTCTAAAAACTCAGAAGCATTAGTTTACTAGATGACGCGTAAAAAGAATTTTGATAAAGTTGCAATTGATCGGATCTACGGAGAAAGAGGTAAAGATCGCTTTTACAGTCTTTCTATCTGGACTTTTAATTATCTAATATCTAAACAACATATTTTGGAGATTTCTGTCAGGCATATACGCACTAAGAATTTCATCTAAATGTAATTCTAAATTCTAAGAATAGTGAAAATTGCAATTTTACACGATTCCTGGCCTAAAATCTAAGGATTCTTAACGTCTTTCGATCGATTTCGCTTAATTTTACGTTAAGCAATTTCGACGCAGCAATGTAATAGTAAATGCGTAGCGAAACAGTGGAAGTGCATAATCTGATAGCGCATATAGTATTCACGATTTGAAACAAGTCGACAGAAAGATGGAACGATAAGGCGGGTCGCGAAGGAAGGATCGCACAAAGCGAAAGGAAAGCCACGACACAAAAGAGGGTGCTTCAGTTTCCCAATGAATCAAAGATAAATAATAACCGAAAAGAGCGACAAAGAAGTGGGCTAACCATGTTCGATGGACGAAACGTCGAACTGGCCCCTAAATCACAGCCTAAACAAGCCTATTGTTACGCATTTAGCGTGTGAAGGAATGTTGGCAAATCCGAAAGGGATTGTCGGCCTCTTGGTACTCGATAGAAGAGTCTAGAGTGAGAGACCAGTGGAAAAGAGAAGAGCGGACGAGGAAAAGAAGATGAAGAGACGGTGGAGAAAGGACGTGGATGGACCTAAAGTGGCGCCAGCTTGTCGTGCTCGACTCTGTTCCTCTCTTTTTCCTGTCAACGCGCTGTCTTCCTTTCACCGATACATCTATATATGTCCACATAAGTGTCGGTACTACACTAAACGTGGAAACCACCCCCGTAAAATGGGACGCCGTCGATCACGTCGGCTAGCTGGGATTTTTCTACGATAATCGTGTATACCTTTTGAGTTTTGGGCGATAGAAATCTGCTAGTTAGGTGCATTGTGACGCGTTCGTGAATGGACAGAGCTTACGTTTATTCGACGATGCGGACAACTCGGTAGGAGGAAAATAACAGGGAGATATGAGACGCATTATTTTCAATGAACTTCTTATTATGGTTCTTTGTCAATGTTTTACGCGATGTACTACAAACGAATAAACCAATATAAATTATCTTGATACTGGATACATGTGATTCATAATAAATTCCATTGTCTTCGGTGTAGTCGATATTTGACGATATGACAAAATGTAATTGTTATCTTATTGCAATACGAGTTTAGGAGATATAATATTTCGTGTCTATTTAATAGACGTAGTATTAAGCGAAAGAAACTAATATAATACGATTCTATCGATAAGAGTCCGCTATATTATATTGAAATTTTCAGATTAATAAATTGTTAAAAATGGAGAAATGTCTTCCTTTTAATACAACTACCATTAGAAAATTATCGATGAAAAATTCGTACGATTTAAAATTATATTTAAAGAATAATTATAATGTTGCAATGAAGTAGTATTCATTATATGACACTCTATACGTTGAATGAGAAATATTTTGCTATTATCTTTTGAAAGTTCTACACAGGCTAACGTTAATAATAAACGTTACGCGTTAAAAATTTCTTTTCTTGCTGCAGCTCCGTTTAATACTGTTAACAACTAATAGCTAGTCTAGTTGGCGATTGTCTATATAAAACATACGTCGAGCCTCCGTGCAGGTCATCAGCACCGTCGTTGGCGACTCACGTTCGATATCGTCACCTTCGGATCTTTGAACGTCTCTTCAAGCAACACGATAGTGCCCGACCCTCTCACGAGACTAACGAGAAACGAGATTCTCTCGCCACCCAACCACTGCAATCGATGACGCGTTCGATACAGCGAGCATCTTCTGTTATATGAAATATAGGATCGATCTTCTACACCCGCTGGCTTATTAGGTCGCTCTTCTCGGATAATCCACCGGCAACTGTCTCTGCTCCAACGATTCATTACACTTGTCTTATTTCAATTAGTTTTCCTTTCGGGAAACAACTGACGTCGGATACAAGTTCCATACGTCAAAAATAGATGCTTCTTACTTCCTCGAATAAGACCATTATATTTCGATCCGGTTTCGAACAGTTGCTCATTTTGTTACGAAAAGAGTGGAGAAATTTAATAGTCGTTGCAATCCTTAACACGATAACCAAGCCTTAGTCACAAAACGATATAGAAATGTCAAAGCACGTGCTACTAGGTAGAGTTTCGGTCGCTAACATATTATCGCCTGGGCCGTGATGTATTTGACACGAGTGTCGGAAAAATTAAAGCAATCCTTCTGCGTGTATCGCCGGTGGTCCAGGTCGAAAAGCAGCCTCCGCTCGTGGTAATCGGAGATGCTTGGATACAAATATGCGTGCATTAATAGAGGGCGGCTCTACGAGCGTTACAGCAGGTACATTCTGTTAGGAACTGAGAGAACAAAAGTAGCCACAGTGGTCTGGACCTTGAAAAAAAATTACCGATTCTTTCAGGTATTTCGAGCTTAAGTTGATTATTCGTGATAATTCACGCGTATATGTTGCATTAGTTTATACATGTACGTGCGTGTACAATCGTTGTACTCTATCGCAAACGAATTGTACGATGTGGTAGATTAATAATGTAAGAGTTTACATAATTGAATTCTGCGGGATTTGCTTCGACAAATGTTAGAATTTAATCTTAAAGTGGAAGACACAATGTTTATGTTAAAATAATATTCGGTGATATTTATTAAACAGAACTACAGAACCAAATGTATATAAGCGAGTGATATGGTATAATTTACAAAGTATACAAGAATTTAGGAATTGTTGACAGTCAGCTAATTACTCTCAGACTAGACATGGATAATGACCCATGATCCCTTAAATATTTTGAACTCCACTCTCTATACAGTAATGAGTATGACCTGTGTAAGTGTCCTGTTCAAATACCTCTGTAGGTGTCTGTGTAAGAGTATTTGTGCCTATGCGTGTAATATCGTTGTATTCCAACAACAAAGAATCCCGGAGACACGAATGCATGGTCGAGCACTATTTGAGAAATTGTAACGTTTATTCGATAATAATTGCACACGTGTTTATTGGAAGTGCAAGGTAAAATAAAAAGTTACATATTTGATCCCACTTGTCTCACTTCGCTTTAAATCCTTTAAATCCAATTGCATTCTAAAGATACTGTATTAGGTTATAACGTTTGAAATACTCGATTTTGTCGTGTGTATTTTATAAATCTTTCTCGAGAAATATTTTATTATCTATTTTATTATATATGTTAGAATTTAATCTTAAAGTTAAGATTAATAATCTGTGGAAGACACAATGTTTATGTTAAAATTCAGTGATATTTATTAAACAGAACTACAGAACCTGATGTATATAAGCGAGTGATATAATTAACAAAGTATGCAAGAATTGTTGATTGTTGGCCAGTTACTCTCAGACTAGACATGATCCCTTAAATATTTTGAACCCTACTCTTTATACAGTAATGAGTATGACCTGTTAAGTGTCCTGTTCAAATGCCTGTGCAGGTGTCTGTGTAAGAGTATTTGTGCCTATGCGTGTAATATCGATGTATTCCAACAATATATTTAACATCCGTATGAAACGTATCTTTTGTGTATCATTTTTAAGCTAACAGTAAGAATTTTCTATTTTCTATATTTTTCCAATTCTTAGGCGATCGACTACATATAAATCTCTCCAATTAACACTAGAACTACCACACCAATCAAATTGACTGGTTTTACAATTTTGTTTTAAAATTCCTACTTCATGTTATATTCTTTTTTCACAGTGATGTAACGACTTAAATATTTTGAACCCTACTCTTTATACAGTAATGAGTATGACCTGTGTAAGTGTCCTGTTCAAATGCCTGTGTAGGTGTCTGTGTAAGAGTATTCGTGCCTATGCGTGTAATATCGTTGTATTCCAACAATATATTAAATGTTTTAACATCCGTATGAAACGTATCATTTGTGTATCATTTTTAAGCTAACAGTAAGAATTTTCTATTTTCTATATTTTTCCAATTCTTTGACGATCGACTACATATAAATCTCTCCATTTAACACTAGAACTACCACACCAATCAAATTGACTGGTTTTACAATTTTATTTTAAAATTCTTACTTCATGTTACATTCTTTTTTCACAGTGATGTAACGACTTTCGTAACGATAACTAAAAGAATAATATAACGAATTTTATTTTGTTCTTTATGTATTCAAACTCAAAATAATCTTGTATCAAGGCTACTTATACCAATACCAGTGAAAATGATTGGTACTTGTCAAGTTATAAAAAAGTCCTGCAATCTGTTTATCGAACTCCAATTAACCAGTTATCTCGTTTTCTACAACTCGCCACACATTTTTATAAATTTTTACTGCGTATCATTCGATATGATGATATCAGTTATCAGGAAAATTCCCGATCGATCGCTAAATCGCCAGATGCTAACGCTAGAAATGCCACAGCAGTCAAGATGACTGGCTCTACAATTTTATAAACGTGTCAACCTTCCTTTAGGTCGATCATGGTCCCAGATGGATTAATAATACCAAAAATATACTACATGACATGGAATTCCTTCTGTGAGAAAGTACTAAGTCAATAACTGTAAAAATATTCTATTATTACATATTGTTTAAAAACTAGTCATTTTGACAGGTTTTGGTACAAGTAGTTTCGTGTTAATTACCGGTAGTTCTAGTGTTAAGAGACTAAAGCGAGAACAAGAATCGAAATTTAAAAATTCGAGTCACAGGATTGAAACCAAACATATTCTCGGTCATTTTCTCGGTGATCTATTTCAAACTGACGGTCGACCGCTCGCTAATTGCACGGTTGGATTTACATTGAATCGCGTTTCATCTGGCTTGACGTTTAACAATCATGTTCGTTGATGCGCGACAAAATGGCGGGTGGCATAGTTACAGAGTGTTCATACAGACGCCGTTATGAAGGGACTCTAGAGCTACCTACCGACCGGCTTATACCTTGGACAGCTCTGCCGAAAGAAATACGATTCCGCATTGCGGGGACAGCTCTGTTCTGGAAGCAAAGAGTGGGCGAAATGGAGGGAGAGGAAGAACGAGAGAGGGTACAAGACGGGACAGGATAGGACAGGACCAAGACCCCCCACGGTCAAACCTCGCACTTTCCCACGTGCGGGTGATCCCGTTTCATCCCGCCGACGAGATCTCTCCTCACCTCGACTCTGCATATTTTGCGCCTGGTCGACGCGGTACCACAAAACCAAATACCACAAACGGAACAACCAAAATAACCGTGGCTGTGCCACGGGATTTGTCCTCGGTATGATTTAACGACCGTCGCAAACTGTGTGAACGATATGAAATTTAACAATGTAGAAGAGCGAAGGATTTGATACAAACGTTTTTTGGTTTTGTTACCTGGAAATTTATATCATCGATAAGTTATTGTTTGACACGTACGGTACGCAAATTGTTTGGGTTAAATATTGTGGATTATTTCATAGCGCAACAAACATTCCATTTGGTATCGTTATACTTCGATATATTAATTTCTTTTCTACGAAAGATGTGAAGAATTCAGATTAAACAATGCATGTGTTGATATATTTTTGAGCGAATCGATCTTCCGTTGGAAATAGTGAAATATATGCGATGATTTCGATTCGTGCGATTGTAAACGATCAGTTAAAAGTATTTCACAATTCCTCAAACTTCGCTGCAACCAATTTCACGACTGTTGCACTGAAGTTTCAACAACTTTGTCTCGCGCTCTCATCGTATTCGCACATTCGCAAAGTTCTATTTCATGGAGAGTTGCATGTACGTACAAAATCCTCCGCAGTATCTTTCGTAACGTGATTTAGAGCCTATTGGTCGCAGGATTTCAAATAACAAGAAACGAAATCGAACTGTTTACAATCTCTTCTCTATCTGTCGCCATTACTCGGGTCTGGAAATTGCCTGCTCATAATGTTATAGGAATCCTTTTAACATTATTCGGCCGAAGTATATAAAAGCAGGCGATATTATTGCTTTTGTATATGTTGTACGTATGTGTGTGACAAATCTACATGGAAGCCAGTCATCCAAAGCAGCTTCTTCCTTCTCCCAGCCGGTTCTAATGCGGCAAGCTCTTTGGGATTCTTGATGGTCGTTTCGCGGATGTTAACAAGGCATCAGCATGAGCCTCGTGCCCGGCTGCGGTCGGCAACAAGTGGGACGATGAAGAGGAAAGGCGCGGCAGCCAGAACGGCCTGGCAAACTGGACAACATCGATTCTGAAATGCTCGATTCACGGCAGGTTTTGCGGTTTGGCAAGCCTTTCCTAAAGGTCTTCATCCCATACGAGTTTTTCGTTTTAACATCTCGCGTTCTCCGCTTTTATCCTCTTCCAACCATTCCTTCGTCTTTCGCTCTCTCCTTCTCACCTCTTCGCAGCTAATTCATCGCGTATTTTCGCAACGCGCGTATTTCTCCAGACCGCATGCGAACGTTCTCGCTATTACTCATCGAACATGTTTACGTGTCCTGAAACACAGTGTTTTCGAGACAGAGAGAGAAAGAGAGAGGGAGAAAGAGACTAGATGCTAAATTACGGATCGCTCCGCTTTTTGCCTGCGGGAGACTCGAATCAGAACTATGAGGAGCATTTCCGCCGCTTGACGTCCTCAAAGAACACGGCTGATCTAGCGTCGAGTCCATTTGTAGTTTCCGCAGATTATTTGTTACTAGGCTCCGACGAATTATCACTGACGGCATTTTAATTTATTCGTGCTTCGTCGTTTTCAAACTTCCTGCGGTATTTTCGTTATATCTGATGTCTTCTTCCAATCTTATCGAATTCAGCACAGAATACAAGTGTCGAGAATATGGGGACTATAGCAAACTCTACCGCAAACGATACGAAGGTTCTGAGCAACTGAACAGTTTCAAGAAATTAAATACTCCAGCTGTTACGATTTATATCAAGTTGATACGTACGAGGACCATAGAAGAGAACGTAAGTGACATTTTCCATTTCTTATAAGATGACAATTGTTCAAATTTTACCTTAAATTTCATACCTTCTATCTCTGTTTAGAATGTAAATCGTATGCTTGTTACTACGTTGAAAATTCTACTATGACTTTGACTATTCCAAAAAATAACGATTGCTATAAATAGTGTATTTAGTATTAAAAATACCTCGTGGGTTCATTTTACCTACTCTAAGAATGTTTGTATCTTCGAACCAAAGAGTCCAACAAGATTCAATGTACTTTTCCAACGACTGACTGACAGCTAAACGTTTTAATTGAACGAAGAAGAACAAAGTTGACAATGATTAATTTTCAGTTTCGGAATAACCATATCGAATATTCTGTACGCTGCAAAATGCATGACGATGATGTTCTCCCCAGCACACTTTTGTCTGACAGAAAATCGCGTCTACGGTAAATCCGTTATCCCTGGAGATTCGTCACGCGATTCTTTAGCGAAAAATGGCGCCTCGTATTGTAAAAGTGGCAAAACTAAAGGTGCCAAGTACTTTTGATTTAGTGCATTAGAAAAATGGACAAACGAACGCGCAGTTATACCTGCGAAAGAGTCCGAAGCAAAGAACCCTTAACCTGCCGATTCCATTATCTGCAGCATGTCGTAGTTTTCTTATTTGCTTTTGCAACACCTTAATCCGCCGCGAGGGATCAGTTTTACAGCTCTTCGTACCATCGGGTGTCCTCTACGCATCCACCTGGCCAGGGGTTAACCGACAGTTCCGTAATCGATGCTCCACGACTCTCCAAATCCTCGTTTTTACTCGGGAGAATAGCACGAAAGAAAGTGTCAATACCTTTTTACCGGACTGACAGACGCGTCTCCTTCATTTGCATTGAATACGTCCGAATGGCCATTTGTCGAGTATCACCGATGCGTTAAAATCGACAAATCTCTCTATTTCGTTAGCGTAAATTATGAGTGAATCGTGCACGTTTATGGAAATTCATATTTTTGTAATACGCTTGAAAAAGGAGAAAAAGAAAATGAAACGCAAGAAGAAATTTCACTTAATAGATATCGTAATTTAATTTACTTATAATTCCCAATGAGAATTGATTGTAAAATTCTCTCAAATAAACAAAATATTGTAATTACATTTTGTACATTTTATACACATTTGCCTGCTATACGCGTATATTTTCTGCTAACTTTGCTGATGTCTATCTGTACGTAAGTGAAAGCTTCTCCTCTCGAAGTCGTTTCATTGGTATAAATCCAAGTATAAAGATTTTTTCGCGTCTAAGGAATTACAGGATAAGGAAAGAGATTCACAGATTTTATGGAATATTTTCACACTAAGTGGAAAATAAGTACACAATTTTTTTTTTTTTTTTTGGGGAGAATTTTACAATCAATTCTCATTGAGAATTATAAGTAAATTATTCTGGTACTATAACTTGGATAATAAGTGTTTATCGTATTTTTGATTCTAGTTGAATCTAATATTTAAATGTCTTTTTAGTCTGCGGATCTGATCCGTCGTGTCAAGTAATTAAGTAACTAGTGGGAAGTACACAAATGAACAGATAGTCTGAAAAACTTCTAAATTGAAGAATATCGTATCGTTTTTAGGAAAGGAATAAAAATGAACTCATATTTTGTTCCTTGAATTCACAGAACGTTGCACTGGATGCTGTTTCCGATTGGGATGCAAAATGTACCTGTTTGTCCAACGCTATGTGTACAAAATTCTAATTTTAATCGATGTTCGATTCGATGAACTTCTGTTTGAGATCACAATACGAGGAGAAAAATCGGTCGTATCATACAAAAATCATAGATACACCGAATTTCTACCAATTACGTGTTTGTCTGCCGTTACGCCAACTATTCAAGAATAATTAAATTAAAGACACATTGGAAAATTTGCCATCATACCCTTAGATCTTGAAAGCGACAAGAGAGTAAAGAAAAGGAAAAGAATTGGTACAGCGTTTGCACGCACGTTTGCTATTATCCGTGGGAATCAACGACGCGCGACTCGAAGAATTTTCTAATCTGCTGATCGTCGGCCTTGCTCGTTTACAGCGAATGGAACAACAGAAAGGGTGTCGCCGTTCGAAAAATGAGAATGCATTACCCCGACGCCTTCTCTCTGAGTTCTCGGGGAGATCGACGTTGGTGGTTCGGTGGATAGCACCGGCGTCGGGATCTGGACGCTATTACGAACGAAGCAGAGAGAAAAAGAGAGTCCGAGCCGAGAAAAACGAAGATGGGAGGCTCCTCTCCTCGCTCTCGGCAGGCATTCCAAAACAAAGAGCCGCGATGCTGCTTCACTGGTGGACAATATGTAAATCAGTGGCTGGCCGTGGTCACGATGTCGCGACCTCGTCGTCCCGCTTCAGACTACGTTCTTAAACCTTCGCCACCGCCACTAAACCGACTACCTTCGAGCCGCGACTACTTCCCATAAGGGTCTCAGAGATCTGTAACGATCCGTAATGGCTCGACAAAGCACGACGGACCATGTATTTTCTTTAACTCGTGAAACGACGCGCTGCCCGGTTATATCATCGAGTAATTATTTTAGAAATTTTGTCAGTCAGAAATTTCTATCGTTAGTTTCGTAATAGGAAACAGAGAAAGCAGCGGTATACGCTTCTGATTAATCGCGATAACAACGATTATATTGGTAAAATTTCAAGGCAATTTGAAAATGTATATATTTCACTTGTAAAGTGTTAGTCAAAAATTAAAATATAACAGGAACGATGAGTTTGAACACGTAATCAGCGCTGATGATGATCTCGATAAGTACTGTGACGTACTAGTGTGATAATATTTGACCGTTCAAATTGATGATTTTTACGAAATATATCTATGCCTGCGATAAAGTATCTCGTAACTTTTACATAGGCTCACAAATTCCTATCAAATTTTACCAATATAATTATATTTACCATGATCGTGTTGTTCTAATATAGTGACAATGAAATTTCAAAATGTTTTGCATAATGCATATGATATATTTATAAACAACTTCTGAAATACTTCATCGAATACTTTCATCAGCCACTGTATGTAACTAAGGAAATGGAACCTAAATAGAGAACCTTACTTCATCTGCTAAATAGCCCTGACTTCTGCTTACCTTTTATACGTCTCTTTTATCATTGAATCTCTCATATGGAGACATAAACATTCTAACGATTGTAATGTAACAGGATCGAGAGAAGCTACAGTCATTGAAAATAGTAGTCCGACACCGTTCGGTCTTTCATACCGTTCTTCACGGTAGCAGGTTGCACATGCAGATCAAGATCGTTATGGAAATCCACATGGATACAGGAATGATGACGCACGCCTCGGCCAGATGACTCCGGTTCCCATGCATTTTGCGAGGACGATCGACGATATTATACCAGTTCCACACCCAGCTTCTCGAACGCTCCTATCTACGGCAATTAGTCGTTAAAAGTGTTCGTGTGTTTCACCGGTTATCGGCTGTCCCACCCACGTGCCCGAATCGTCCACGCCGCGTTATCTCGCGACAAAATGCATCTCGTTGGCCCAGAGCAGCTGGTCGAAATCGTGGCTCGAACCACCGCGACGCGATCATCGTTCCCTCACCACCGTCGCTGTACCACACCGACGCTAATATTGCGAAACAGCCGAATTTCCATAATGCCGATCGTCCCTCCACGTTCCAATCTTCCATCCACCTTCTTTTTTCCGACCGATGTCTACGTGCTGTTCAACCTTCTCGGAAGCGGTCTCACGGTTCCCACGAACGGCACCTCTTTTCTCTGAAGCCATCTCGACATTGACCGAGAGAAACCGCGTCCTCCGATGCTTCACATCATGCTCCTATCTAGATTCCTAGCGAGACAAACCGACGGATATACGTATCACGCACGATTTTTCAACGTTAGCTTCGTTACTTTGTCGTTCAAAGGTTGCCAACTTTTCCAAGGGTTGATCTCGCCATGTGACTAATTTATTAATCGGCCTAGGTGCACACAAGGAACGTTTCCTTCACGTATCGTTTCATTCGATATTCAAATATCCCATGGTATTTCTATTAGAGTCGTTCATCGTTTACCTCGTCTCAACGAATTTGTTTTCACAGAGGAAAGAGACTACAGTTACGAAACTATTATTAACTTTCATGCTATACATGTTAAGACAAGGTAGATACTTACTTAGGTTAGCCAGGCGTGTTTTCCTAACTAGCCTGTCAAAATAATAAATCTAAATCGTTCTACAGCATGGTGTCCGTGGTAATAGGATGAGGGGTGAAGGCTATTAGCACGGAACCGCCTCTCAATCCACAGTTCTTAAAAATAGTCATATATTTGCTTTCCTGAGTGCGATCCCCACAATTTCAGTTGACAGATTTCACTTTAGAAGAACTAGAACATTTTCTTCCTTAACAAGTCGGTAAGTTACACCATCGATACAAACGAAGGGAAGACGTATCTTCTTTTTTTTATTATTTAATTTGTACTTTACAATTTGTCTAGACATTCGGTAAATTTTTCTAGTTTAAGGAGAAGATGTACCTCGCGAGAGATAAATTTCACTACAATTTCGTTCATCTCATAATTTTAATGTTAATATAATAATATAATATATATAATAATGACAGTCGAGTAGCATCACAACTACAATGAAATTTCAAGCTGTTTCGAATAACATACACGACACATTGATAAAAGACAAGTCTACAAGTGTTCAAATACTTCCGTAAGCCACTGTATATTGCTGATCGGATTGCGATCGGCATGGCAACGATCAACGTCCTTTTAAACACGGAGCAACCCCAATCGTCGAATTCTGGCATCACACGCGAGGCGTTACGTGCACACATGCAATGGGTTCTATGGCGCCCCGCCACAGCACCACTCAACTTTGGAAGCCTTTTGTCTCAACGTTATTGAAAGTTGTCTCGAGGGTCACTAGGAATGTAGCGGCAGGATGCCTTCGGGTATTCAAGGACGACAGAGGAAGCGAGTAAAAGAGAAGATGGTAAAGGATAGGGATAAGAGAAAAGAGAGAGCTACCGGAGAATGGAAAAAGACAGGAGAAGCAAGATAGCGGGTGATGAAGGAGAATGGTGAGGAGGTGGTGGAGACTCCGTCCAACAGGCCATGCGGGCGCACTGTCCTAATTACAACGAGGCCTCCTATTTTTTTCGAGCTGAAAGGAGCCGAAGTATTTGCCCGCGGCAACGGAGGCTAGACGATTCCGGTCCGCTCCCAGGACTCGCTTCAGAAACGAAGTGCAAAAGAATCGTCGGCACTTCGCCGTCATCGAGGATCGGGCAAAACGAAAAAAGAACAGCCGCAAGGAAATGGAAGATGAAGAAAGAGAGCGAGAGAGAGAGTAGGATTCTCCGCGGGAACGTCGCAGTTTTCCCAGCCATTCATGGTACCGACCGATTTTTTTGGCCTCTTCTCACGACTCATTCATACCTCGCCGCATGAGATCCGATCGTCGATCCCTACCTGCATCATCAGCGAAGACACCGGCGAATCATCCTTTTCGGCCCTCTGCCATTGGGTCCACCGGTATGTATGCGCCGGACCTTTCGGATTCCACTGTTCGCTGCCGCCTTGTTAACCACCTTTAAATACTTGTCTGCTTTCCGATCATCTCTTTGTAACGGGCCGTATGAATATTTATATCTTCTCTGACAATATTTCAAAACACGCTCGGCTCCTCTGAATCACCGCGCGATTTCACTTTTCTACTTTACTCTTCTTTTCACATTTTCGCGCCTGTTTTCGGTATACGTCTTCTTATTATTAAACGTGTCGGGAATAAAAGAGCGAAAAGATTATTAGTAATCGTCTGCGGTCGAGATGAGTTCAATACCGTAATTTCTCTTGTTCCTTTTACTTTCCGCGTCTTTTCAGTTTAAACGATACAACGTTGGAAATCTCTTAAAAAGCTTGAGTTAAATCTGGGCTAACGATGGAATTAGTTATTTACCGAAATCCAACTCCATCTAACTTCTTCGCTAAATTTAAAACACCGAGCGAATCGAGAAAATAACACAGTTTTATTTACTTCGACGAAAGAAGAAAACGTTGTAAACACTTTCTTGATAAAACAATGAAACTTGTATCGTTTCTCGTGCTTCTCCTTTTTCTCTTACGTTTAACAGATATGATAGACGTAAAGCTTTTTAAAAAAGACTGCAGCGAAATAATCAAAATTGGTACAAGTCACGAAATTCTACAATTACCATAATCCCAGCTACCAAATGTTTGATAATTACTTCCAAAGTATTCGTATTCGACTAATGCTGAACAAGCTAGTTTGCTCGAAGCGTGATTATGATAAAATTCGATCGTCAGGATCGTTCTCCAACCAAATATACGCAACGATACAGGAAGGAGGACTAACGATCTTAATGGCTAGGCAAAACATTGACACCTTGGCGGCGCTCGGGAAACCACCTGGGCGAGGACATAGAAGGGAAGGCGGGCAGGGATCGTCAAACAGACGGTCAGCACGAGTGAAGTGGAAATCCTTATGAGAAGGTAAGTTGGGAGAGCGATGACAACGAGCTAACAGCATGGGTAAACACGGCGGCTTGGGACAGAGCCGTGCCCGGGACGATGATCATGTACTTACGCGTTTCCTCTCAAACATCGAAGACGTAGACAGCACCGAACGCACAACGACTCGGCCATTGATCATGGGAAACGACCAGTCGTTCTTGCTCGACTATTCTTGAGCGACGATCGATACGCACCGCTATGACAAGAAAATCGAAACCGAAGAACGTGTTACACGAAGCCAGGCCAGAAATATGATAATTTCATTTTTGATATCTGTAGTTTCAGAACGTGAGTTTTCACGACGATTGGATCACGTACCACGTGTGATTCTTCAGCTTTCAATCTTGTCTCGGATCTTTCCTGAAGAAGGGAATCGGAATGTTCACGAAACGTTGGAACAAAGCGAAACGTACCGACTTCCTTCGTTTAATCGTTTAAAATCTAAAACTCTATTTTTGTTAATTCTGAATTTTGTGCCATTTGAGTAAAAAAGAAGTACTTCAATATGAAATAGTCGAGGAAGGAAAAACCTGATTAGATTCAAAGGTGAAATGGGTGATAGGTTCACGATCTTTTGTAAGAAACGAAGAACGTTATTTTGTCGTTGATGATAGTTTGACGTAATTAAACAATGTCATTTATATTTTTTAAATATTCAGGAAGTTTCAAAGTCAGACGAAAAGGTATCTAGTTTTAACGTGGAACTGGTTGACGACAAAATGTGACTTATCATTCTTTTCACCTGTGTCCTTAGTTCTTTTATGTCACATTCCTTTTAAGCCTCCACAACCTTTTAAGAAGCCTTTTTCCGGTGCTGTAAATACCACGGAACGAAGTGATACCTCTTCATTACTGCTATCACTGGTTTCATTTATTCTTTGATTGTTATTCAAAATATTCGGAAAGTAACTTTGTCCGATGGACGCGCTCGGTCATTGAATAAAAGTTTTATGAAATGCATCGCAATCATTGTATTTTTGTATTTCGTGTAATAACGTCCTGACAATACATATTTCTATATCGATTACACCGAATCATTGTGAAGAAATATCGCTTTATAGAAAAAGATAGACATTGTATATTTATTACATATGTAGGTATAATATTTTAATAAAATATAGAACGTTCGAATAACAAAGATTCTCATTATTCAATTACGAACGTGCAATTCTGGACATGTACAGAGAATAAAAGAAAATTTGAAAAGGGAAAGTTGATGTTTTATCGAAAACCGCTAATTGTCAATAACTGTACTTTTATATTGTTTAATAGCAATTTAATTGATTTCGTGTTTCTTCTTTGTTCGATAAATATTAAAAATAATCAATTAAAATATAAATTAAAACTTTTATTTTCCACCTGATAAATATAATAAGAATACTGTCAAGAATACTGGAGTTCGCGCCAATAAATTACCATGCATTATAATAAAATATTCGATATTTGGATACACTGAACACTTAAAAAATAAAACATCTTATCATACTTTCTAATTTATCTCTCAAACGAAGGAAAATACGCAACAGGATTGGAAAGTATCGCCAAAGTGAAATGAAACGCAAGATATACCATGTTGAACTGTCTTTGGTTTAATATGATACAACAGAGCGGACGTTCTAGGGTAGGGGCTCGTGTACATATTACATATTCACATATATAATTATACTTTGCAGCTTCTATATCATCAAATCTGTTTATGTACAACATATACCAAGCGATCGATAATTATTTTACGTACAATTTTATATCGCCCGTATCGATGACGTAGAATGTGCCCGTGAAACGCATCACTGAAACCTACTCTGATACTCTTCCAATCGTTTGAATCAACGATCATTTCATCCAAATCAATTCCATAGGAAAAATGAGCTTCCTTTTTCCTTCATTTTTTTAACAGACACGTTCCACGTATCTTTATACAAATATACCGCGTCTAATGACAAAAGACGGAAAAAATTTGCCAAAGAAATAGCGTGCGCGCGGTGATTCGACGCGAAATTAAATTCGAATAAAAAATTGATGGGATTCGAATTCAAAGAGAAATAAAAAGACAGAATCCATATCGGCAATCGGTAGGATTATTTTGCTAATCGACGCTCGAACAGGCTGCGCTGCTGCTTTCTGATCAATACGTGCAATTGTCGAAGTCCTTCCTAGCGTTTACAAATCTGCGACCTCTTTTCTTCTCGAATGTCAAACGTGTCCGATTTTTAAATAGATTCGTATCCTACGGTGATCGGAACGATTCTAACTAAAATGGCAGTCTTCCTTATGTAAAAGAGAGAGAGAAAAAAATAGAAGAAAATGAAAAAGAAGCTAAAAAAAAATTATCGATATCGTCAAAGAATAAGTGACGATCTACTAAATAAAAAATATATAAAATAGCAGTGATAAAATGAAATGCGCATTCGAGATCGATTCGTGAGATCGATATTGCCACACACATCGGCCTTTCTCTCCCTCTCTCATGTTCTTTTATATCAGCACGCATAAGCGCCTTCCTTTGATACATTCTCTTTTATCTTTCTTCCTTTTCCTCCCCTTCGACAAAATCAGAACTCGAAAAAATCAGTTAGTACAAATAGTAGACGATGATAATAATTAGTCGTGTGAGCGACGTTCGATGATGCATATCACAGATACGATGATATCGGATTGAAGCGTCTCGTATAACGTGCATCCGCGTACACTTTACAAAATCACACGAACAGTGCGACCAGTCGTGAACTTTCTGCACGCTTTATACTAACTATCTATGGTAAGCTTATAGGCCGCCAATGACATGGAAATTAAATATGAAAGTAAGCGGTCCTTTCTTTTACGGAACGGAGCGCGCTTACCCGTATCCAAGCTTCGAATTGTAAGTACGAAAAGTCTGTGAAGTCGACCGTCTTCGAGCAAATGTCGAAGTGATACCTTACGCGACGCTTTCTTCTAGACAGGAAAGTGTATGGAATAAAAAGAGAAAGTGAAAGAGTAAAGTTTCAATAAAAATCGATGATAGTAAAAATAAGCAAATTTTACGAGAGATTAAAATCCTAGTACAGAAGATAAAATGTAGTTGAATTACTGATAAAATTATAATACTTTCGAGTCATCGAAGATTACGTTTTGTTCAAGCTACAACAGTCTCGGATATCGCTAGATCAAAAACGGAAGTGTCAGGCACTATATATATATATGTATATATATATTAAAAAAAAAGAAAAGAGAAATAAGGAAAAAAGAATAAAGAAGGAAAAGAAATTTTGTCGTAAAAGCTCACCCATTGAATCAATAGCGGATAAAATTGATTTAGTATCAATCGTTGAAAAAAAATCATCACAATGGATAAAAAGAGCGGGAGGAACGGACGTTGCGGATCGTATGTATCGTTATGAAATTTTAAATATTCATACCGTTGAAAGGTACGTCGAGCGAAGGGAGTTGCAGCAGCAGCGCGGCGCGTAACGTAAAATGGCGTCGGCCGCGTCGATGCGTTTCCTTCTTCCCCTAATGATACTATTAAAATTCTACTAATAATATTAATAATAATAATTAATAATAATAATATATATCCTTCTGTATCTTTCCTATACTCTAGGTAATTTTAAGCTCAACTAGACACTTTAAATACAGTTAATCAGACATGTAAAATCTTTACAAAAATAAAATAAATAATCTGAATAAATACGAATATAATAATATTACAGTTAGTCAATAAATTATTATGTAGGATTAAGAGTGGGCGCGGATGGCTCGTCGAGAGATTTGTTTTCTTTCGTCGTCGATGATTCAATCGACGCCGTGCTGTACCTTTTTTCAGGGTTCGCGCGTGATATCACGCGGCATAGCACATACGCAGAAATTTCTCTTACTTCCTTCTCGCACGACACGCATAGTCTAAATTAAAGCGCGAATACTGTATTTTCTTGTATACTTATGATATAATACCGTTGCGGTGCACAAGCTCGTTTAGACGGATTCCCTCTGAATCCTTTCCTCTCTCCCTGTCGGCTCAACTTCTTTCACGTCATGTTCGTGTCTTTTCCCTCAATGAATCCCTGAATGAAAATGACAGTGAAATATTTGTTGATGCCGCTGCTTTGAAACTTTCGAAGTAACTCCTTTTTTAAAGGAGAATTATTCGAAATAGAAAACACATTGATACATTGTCCAAATGGACAGAATGATCATCGATGATTAGTGCTCAAGGAGAGTAAGTTCGCTCAATTGTATAAACCTTTATATTTTAAATCCACGCGGATTAAAAGCGAGATACCATGCAGCAAAATGTAAGTAAAATTGCCGAGTAAAATCAGATACCGTTCTATCAAATAAAAAGAAAGAAATTTACGTCTAACGGTATAAAATATTAGAATGGATCATTAAGCCGATAAAATGCTAAAGGTTATGAGTGATTTTCTCAAAATCGATCGATGCACACGAGTAATTTAAAAGCACAATGTCAAAGCAGCGATACCAAACGTGAAAGAACTGATAAATCAGAAGAAACTTAAGAGTACAACGCTTTGCTTGATGGTGGAAATCTCAAGGAACGGTAAGATGTTGCACGGGACTGGTGTCTGTCATCTTCAGCGATCCTCTTCTATATAATAATTATACTTTGGACATGGATTTTCACGCGTGATATATATGACGCGTACTAGGTGTAAGCGCGTACGAAATCGAGTAATATTCACACACGTTCGTGAACTACGGCGGCGAAAGCCAATGGGCTGCTCATCGTACGACTCTCTGTTTCTTGATGTTCACACTATCTCCTTGGTTGTCTCACTGTGGAATCTCGGTGAGCATCAACGACGGGCGGTGTATGTTATTGACGAGATTCGTGAACGATTTTCGTCGATTCTCTGTCTCAAAATCATGCTAGTCAACTTGATATAGATACACACGCACACTTTCGCGTTCCGACGATACGGTATATCTGTCGGTTTCACTGTGATGCAGCATCACTAGCTGATCTGTGGCCGACGGATAGGCCGATCGTCGCCATGGAGACACATCTCACTGGAACCGAGAAGGGTAGGTAGCCCCTGGGCTTGCTTGGCAGAGCACGCCTAGGTTCTTCCCCCGTTACCCACTTTCTTCTCCAACCTCATGACGAGAGTTGGCCATCCAGGTTGAACTGTTCCGGTTTCCTGAGATGGGCGAGTCGTCGCCTGGTAGCCCTTCTTCGGCTTCCGCCTTGCCATCCTCAGGACTGCAGACCGCGGAGTAAGTGCTCGAACACTTGCACCACGTATTCCAGCCCGTTCATGTAGTCCCGAAAGATTACCCAGTCGCGTAACCTGCGGAACGTCTCTGAAGATGCCAAGCCACGAATATCCGACTTCATAATGTCGCGTGACACGTCTGGCCGTGGAGATAGCTGCCGCTCCACCAATGCCACTTGCAGCTCGCACAGCACCTGCAAATGTATATTTCCTAATGTTATTTTTATGCATAGGAGATAAATGTTCATTGAACCGCGGATGCTCAAAATGATTTTAACTTTTGTAGGAACAATCAGAGAATACTTTAAATATTTCGTACATTTTTGTACAGTGAATGCATTCTATATGTTTCTGTATATTTAAAATTTCCGTAAGCGAGACAAATATCCGCAGACTATTAACTGAACATCTCCTTAGATTTGTAAATGAATAGATAGATGTTTACCAATCTAGTGGACGTGTTCCATATAAATTCAGTGGAATTGATGTTTCGATTCGAACGAGCATGAAAACATTGAAATATGGAATGCAAGTAATGTTATAGCGATATAGTTTAGATCTCTGATAAGTGAGTAATAAATTAATTACTGGTAAAAAGCTTGGCTAACAAATAGTAGCAGAGACAGTCAACGAGAGTGCGGTAATTTTGGCAGGAAAAAAATATATATTTTATATTTTGGCGATTTGGCTCGTATCAGACTAATAAAGGATCGAACAGGTGTTTAAAGAATCGTAGTGTGTAATATTGATCATTAGTATGAATACATAATAATTCATAATCTATGTTGCATAATGTAACAAATGTATCAAGAAATATTCCAAGTATATAATGCTTTGTTCTCTCAATGTTAAATGGCTGGAAAGAGAACCGATAATAAGAAATCAGAGAAATCGAGTGGAAGTTGAGTGGACAGAGCAGCGATCCAGATTGGTCGAACGGACGATAGAGCTATAAACTTTTTCATGAGGTTCGAGTGTTTAGTCGCGTAAGTTTTGCGTCAAACTCGTAAAAGCAAAGTATCTTTTTTATCGCGTTTGCGACAATAGAAGGTAACGTGATTCAGGCTAATAGCATTCAGCGAGATGGTACCATTGTGAAAGCTGTTCAGTAACTTGTTTTTTTATCGGAAAAAATAAAGGGAACGGGAAATAAGATATAAATTAGACTAGTGTTCTCCAAGATAAAGTGTTTCAACGTAAATGTACACTCACCGTTCGCAGTGCAGTTTCGGTGGCCTTAAATTGCTTGCTAAACTGAAGGTTTAGATCTTCTTGATCCCAAACTACCTGTTCTAGACCCACTGCAAACTTTTGCATGTATTCATACGTATCGATCAAGGCCGTATCAAGCTGTGAAAACAAGAAATCATTTTTTAATTTAAGTGTATCTCTGAAAAATAATTTGCAATTGAATTGATTCAAGTTTTCATTTTGCTGCTCAGCAAAAATGGACTGATGTTAATATTCAACGAACTTTGTAACTAGCTATTAAAGGTGAACATAAAAGTATGTTCTTTGTTCGAAGTCAGAGACTTTGTTATATTATCTAGAGTTTATTTGGAAAAAAATTAATTCCTCTACTGTATATAATTAATGCAGTTTATTGGAATAAATCAATATTGTAAGCTCATATTTAGAGAAAGATGTGGTTTAGTCCACTTTTACTCTCAATGCTTTCACGGAAATTTGTTTAAATTCTATACTTAATTACGTCAGTTTTGCTACTCAATCTGTGACAAAATTACATAATGTCTGACAATACTTGATAGTTACACAACTATATCAGATGTGATTATTAAAATATGTAATTTTTCTACTTAACACGTGTAAATGAAAATTAATGTACAAAGCTAGGAGATTATATTAGCATAGAATGCATTAGCAGAACCAATTTCATAAAGACGATAAATGTAAATCTAGTACTAGATCTTTAGAGCATGATGACTTGATTAATTGAATGTTAAATAACAAGTCATTCGAAATTAAACGTTCCGTTAATTACTGTCTTTATTTCTGCTACTCACATTCTGTTAATGAAGAAAAAAGAAGTAAACAAGGAGGAAAAAAGAAGAAACTGCTAAACATACTTCTAATTTGTCTAGAAATTCTTGCTCCAGCTGTTCTCCTAGTTGCTTGGGAATTTGCTGTTGCCCGGGAAGCCAATCGTAATGACTGTTTTTAAACGACGAGTGTAGATCGGCGAATTCGATGTTGAACGTTCGTTTAGCCTGTAAAATCACGAAAAAAATTGTACGTGTGATTAAAATGATGTTTGTCTAGAAAAATGACATATTTTCAAATAATTTTCAAATTATAAAAAGACATTATATATTGAGATGTGGTTGAAAATATCATACAATCTGAGAGCAGATGATTCGTTATATAAAAATAAATCAAATTCTCTCCAGAATCTTCAACCACAACCCATATAATAACTAATAATTAAATTTCACCCGTCGTCTTTCCCCTGGTAGAAAACGTATAAAAAGTAAAGAAGAAAAAAGCTTTAAAGATGTTTAAATCTACTCTTCCATAATAAATCGTGTCCGACAGTATTCATTCTACTTACAAAGTCGTGGTATTAGATTTACTAGATCGTAACTACCTCAGCTGCGTTGTTTTGATGCCTTTTTGTACCTTTCAAAAAAAAATTACGCATATTAGCTGAACATTATCTGTTTTCCTTATGAAAGAACACGTGACGAATGACATCAAACTTAACTTGCGTAGACGTTATTACTCGTTTATATTCAAAGTCGATAATTTATCGATTAGGAAAAAGGAAAACACACAAAAAGAGTAGAGTATGCAGCAGCATCGACGATGAAAGATCGTACACAGAGCAACAAAGTTCTTAACGAAGAACGTACATTTTTCTTCGTGTTAACTGTTATGCGACGTGCAAATACCCTATATTCGTGCGTCAAAGGTACCAATGATCGGCCATGAAACACCAAATGTCTTTATTGTGAAAGTTAACGCGATCGCGTCGTATCCAAACTGGTTCATATATATGCAAAATTTTCGCACTGCACCTTCATTATGGGAGCAGTATGGTTCAATAACAGGTTAGCGAGTTTAGTCACCGATTAAACAGGGAGCAGCGCCTCGTTCACGAGCACAACCTCTCTCGATATCCCTCGTTCCTGGTACGATGGGAACGTGGACAAGCCATGCTGACGGATGAGTAAGCGCATCGCGAGTCCCCATGCAAACGGTGCACGCGCCCGCCTCGAGCTACGTCGTTCACTTTTTGGGAATACCAAGGTGGCTCAGCTTGTGTAAAAGCTAGATCGTTACCAAGAAATTACTTGGAAGCTCAGGCGCCAGGCTAGTCTCGCTAATTGCGTTACCCAAGTACAGGTTCCATCGGTCTGAACGTTATGAATCACGAACCATGCGAACGAGTATGTACTTACAGAGTCGAGTAACGAGCTGAAAGGAAGGGAGAAGCCCTCGCGCGTATCGTGTCACGACTTCGGGATGCTCCATTACAGCCTACGTTCCGCGAAACTTTAAGCGCCGCGTACCCAATATAAAAGGATCTAACGCGATCACAAGGTCGCATCGGCACGCGTCCAAACGCCTCATTTCGCGCGAAAATTCTCGCTTCATGGTACAGTACGGATACAGGTCAATTACTCGGAATTAAAATCGCTCCGAACTTTTAACATTTTTTAGTTGTTCAGTTCTTACGTGAACGAGTGGTTAATAATAACATTTATATATACATATTATATCAGATTGTTGAGAAAATTCATAGCAGACGAATATACTCTGTTATCGTGTCTAATTATTAGTAATCGGTACTGTAATCAGGAAGGTGAAATATGCGCAGGTGTGATCCTAATTCAATGGCCAAGGATTGTAGGACTCGTTCGATGACCCAGCCGAGATTGTGCAAGGAAGTTGACTTTAGCCAAAGGAAGTCGAAACTGCGATAGAAAAGTAACCCGATATTTTGATCGATGTAACAACATTGACGTTCATATAGGCAACTGGATATCAATGTTTGTATCGATTCACTCGAATTTTGCAAGACGAGACGCTACGCGGAGGCAGATTTGAAAAATCCTTCTAATCTATGAAGAGGTATTTCATTAATTATATGCTGGTATTGAATGTTAATATTTCACTCGTGTAAATGACAGGAATTTTCATTCGTTGCCTTCGTATTTTATTTCTGTAATCTTGAAACATAAATTGTAAATACGGTAATCTCGTAATAGCTTCATTGAGAGTTTCGACTTTGGTATGCCATTATATCATGGTAAATAATCAAACCCGTCGATCGAATCACTTAGTGATTACACTATAAATGCTATCACGTTGAAACTACTATTTTAAATAGATTTAAAAAAATCGATCTGTCTCAAGCTGAAATAAGCACTTATTGTATCATCGAATGTGTCTTCGACCTCGCATCTCGGACCAGCTGGCCCGCACAAAGATAACGTAGTTATCCAGGCTCTTATCTGGCCCAGGAATGGAAATAATCATCATGCGATACTACTCTCACGAGCTGCAGACTGCGATAATACTTTGACAAGCAAACAACTAGAGAACTATGCGGCAACCTGAGAACTATGCGGCTGCCAGGAATAATTTCGATAAATTGTTTATTAATAAAACCAACCAACAGTTAGTAAATCGGAGATTAATCAGCCAATAAGAAGTAAGAAGTAACTCGAAATGTATTTTTATTTTCGTAACTTGCAGAGTTTGAAACATATATGAATTGAATGAAATGTCAGGCTGGAAATCCTAGTAGTATAAGTCAACATTTTGGGAATTTAAATTTCCTCGCGTAAATACTTCGACTGTTAAAATTAAACTTCAAAACAATTAAGTTGTAATTTCGTTCTTCGCCAAGATACTTTCTCGTGACTCGAGAAACTATAATGAACTTTTAGAATAACGAACGCAGAACTCTACTTGATGAAAAGTAGCAGAGCACTGACTTACATCACTACGATTGTGACCCTCTAAATATCTTGAAACGTACAGTATTTGACCAATGACCACAGAAATGTTATGTGTTACGTAGAATATTTTGAAATTTTATTAACGCTGTAACACACTAATGAAATTTCAAAATGTTTCGTATATGACACTGTTACATTCATAGATGTTCGCGAGCCACTGTACCTAAGATTTAAATTTGAAGTGTATCGCGGGAAGACAAAAAGAGGAATAGAAAACGGCAGAAAATCGAAAGATGAAACGAACCACTCGGTGAGTGGAATGCTCACACAACAGTGTGAGCCTGTTGTATTTAAAGCTAGTCGTTCTCTTCGATCGGTAATCGATCCTTTTCCACGCCCAAATCATTACGAAACCCTTCGAGAGGACACAGATACCTTTCAAAATAGAGACTTTGTATTGGAAACATTAAACACGATGATTAAAACCGAGCGGTCATTGATTGCGTCACGAACTATTATTATCACCAAGCGTGTATAACATTGACTGTCCAGGGAACCCATCAATACGCGGAGGGGCTTCATGAACAGGCACTGAAATGGGTAATTAAATAATTTTATGATTATTTTACGCGAACGGTTCCCACGTATAACGAACGGTATAATAAATACACGTTAAAACGTATTCTTACAAGTTCGTTTCTGAATTGATCTTGCAGCCTTTCCGCTTCATCCCGAATTGAAGTGTTCAAATGATCTACTGGAATTCCATCGGTTTTATGGCTTATCTCTACCGATGCTCGTTAGTTAAACACGAATCTCTCATTTTTATTATATTTTCATGATTATCATCGAACAAAGTGTCTCTACCTAATTGAGGATTAAACGCTCTGGTAAATTTGAACCAAAAATCGAAACATATACCTGTATCGATCTAATCCCATAATTATCTGCAACGAATAGTTGACGCTTCATGAAATTTATAGAAACTTTTCAGATTGTCGCTAGTGATAGGTATTTCAATCGCTTTAAGCTCTCAACAGCGAACAGCCATTTTCAATTATTAATCCTTTCTCTATACTGAGTGATATTAACTATTATTTTTATTATTAACATCTACTAACTGTATATGATTATTTAACATAAGATCAGAGGCCAAAATTGGACTAAAGAGTTTCGTTCGATATTTCATAAATTTGCGATAATTCCACTGTGTCGAAGTACTTATAGTCAACAGTATATACAGCTGCGAGCCAGAGGAACTAAAGAAGTTATAAAAAAAGGTGGTGTTTTATCGATTTCGAAACCGAACGGATCGCGAATATCCGCAGGTCAGGTGAAATGCGTGGGTTTCTCGTATTGTTGCTTGTTGGAAGGCGGTCACGAAATGGTTTTAGCGAGCGAACGAATAGGAAAGGGAGAAGAAACGACGAAGAATGAAAGGAATTGTCGCTAACAACCACTGGCGGCGAGCAAATCTGAGACGCGGGTCTTTTGTGCCTCGTAAAAGTCTCCTCGGCCACACCGAGGCACGAATAATCGTAAAACCGGGCTGAAAACTGACAGGAAGTAGGCTGGCGAGAGTAGGTATGGTCTCTGTGGTACTCCCGAGGACCCGTCAAAATCAATTAGCCTCTCAGTCTTTCTTCTAGCGCGGCTTCACCGCTCCACCGCTTATTAGAAGTTATAAAATTTCGGTGCGACGGCCTCGAACCGATCGAATGGCTCGCTCTGTGCTCGCGACTCCACTAGACACAAAGGCAATGCTTCACGCGAATGAAAATCTTTTCAATTTCAAACTTTCCCGCTCGATTAATTCTACTTTCGTTTCAGAATATTTCTAGATCTACGAATTTTTTGAAGTTTTCTGGCAAAAGGACTCGTAAGACGAACTGCTCAATCGAATAAATTCTCTTGCAATTTCTAAGTCTAGTTTTTTCATTCTTTCTACGATTCTCGCAAATTTTGATATTCCAATCTTGTTCTCGTTTTAGCAAACGAAAAGTATCTTTAACATTTCAGAAGAACGTTTAATTTGAAATCACGCATATCAATAAGATTTGTTTCTTACTTTGTTCAAACTGAAGATATTTTTTAACCTTAGATAAAAGCATAATCGAGTCGAAAACGACTGAAAGAACGTGGCAGAGTTCGTATTGGCTACGTTCGAATCGATAATTATTAGGCTACGGACCTTTATGCATTTATGGCACATATGAACGTGCAAAGATAATAAAAAAACACTCAAAGTATGATACTCGTGGTAATATTTTGTAGGTAAAACGATTCTCTACCTACATATTTGAAAAATATGTCAGCATTAAATGAAACCGTACGGATCGACATCCAGCCAACCGAGTAGCAGAAAATACGTGTCGTAGTGCGTACTGAATGTATCGAGGTGAGTAAATGCACTGGCGGGTTGTATATCCGGTCTGCGCTTTAGTATGCAGGCAGAGTGCCGGTGTGGTGTATAGATGCCCCATCCTTGGCGGGGAGGGGCAGCTTCCGATTCTGATTTATTGGAATCCTCCGCTTCCGATATTTTATCCGATTCCTTCACGTACCGACGCGCATATACGCGACTCGTAGACGTCGGACTTCCTATCTACGAAGAACAGAATATCGGATATGTAATCACCCATACTTGCTCACGAACGTCTTACAAGGACGTGTCACACAAATCTATGTTTACCCGAAAGTATGATTTTTCGCTTGTTAATTTTTTCCATTAATAGATATTCGATGCGATAAAAATCGAAATAATTATGGTAAAATTACTCGTGATAAAATAATATAATAATAATAATTAAAACGACTTGCGATGAAATAATTAAAAATACAAACAATTGATTGACAAGAAATCTCCTATACTACTTAATAGCCAGCGGTTCACCTAAACCTAATACGCGACTATTTCTAATATTTCTAAGCGTGATCAATTTTAACGAAAGTCACTTACATCGATTAAAATATCTGATATAAATACGTAGCAAGGTTCGCGCACAAAGGTTTCGCGGATCGAAACTGTATCGCAAAACACACCACGTGTGCATGCGAGAGCGATCAGTCTCACGAACTTCCTTGCTTCTCGGTATCCCTTGCTAATCTACCTTTTCCCTACGCTCTACAGAGTGTCTGTCGACGTCTAAACGATAACGAGGTGGACGGTGACGTCACTGGACCACCAGACAGTACGTCGCCTAGAATCGGTATCAGCACGAGCGTCCTTAGAGGCCCCCTGCCGAAGCTTCGATTGGCTCTGAGAAAGTTGGATAAATGTCGAGGAGAACGAAGATAATTCTGTCTTGGTAGAACACGTTTCTTCCTAAATGGCACAACCTGCTGTTCAAAGCCGTTCGTTTTCCCAAGAAGGGCCAGAATAAGACAGAGAACGAAGAAGGGGAAGGAGGAGAAGAAGGAGAAAGAGAAAGATCGTTAGCGAACCAAACGATATCGGATTATGCGCTGACTTAGAAAACATCGGTATCGAGTATCGCGGAACGATGATGTAACGGTGACTTTGGTGGAGCCACAGGGCGGAACGAGCCCTATACGTACGAAGAGACACACAAATACCCTTTATGGTCGCACGCGATGAATGCTAATTCTCGCGGTCGTACACTCGCCTCGTGTAGGCAAATATTAGCGGCATAAGCATAGGAATCGGACCTTTCGTCGTTTAGTAATGGACATTCGGTACCAATCGCGCGTTGAATGTTCCTCCAGCTGTGTTATAAAACTCGCATTCCATTATAGATTTATAGTTTTGCTGCCAATGACTTACCAGTGATTATCATTTCGTTCGACGCACTAACAATCTCGCTAAATATCTATTAGAAGTAATACTTTGAGTACGCGGTGTAATCAATATTTTAATTCACGCCACAGTCGCTCAGTATATGATATGAAGGAACAGGAAGCGCATGTAGAATGGTCAAGGATGAGTCAGGTGAGTCTAAGAATTTGGCGGGCGCGTAAGGACGCGCAGTTATAGAGACCCGGAATCGTGTCGACACGTGTGCACGATGTATAACTAGGGGGACGAGCTTAATCTATCCTAAAAAACGAGAGTAAAGTTTCGCGTGTGTAACCGTACCTTCGATCCTGCGGTTTCCACGTCTCTTCTTTCGGATCGTTTCAGAAGAGAAACCTTGAGCAACGAGAGGCCGAACCCGGTCCGTGATTTATTGTCCTTGGTTAGAGATAATAAGGCACGATCGGGCTGGGAAGATTCTTTCGAAACGAAGGATCTCCGTGCGCGGTCGCACGAATCTATTTTTTTCTCCAAAGATCGCTTACATGTTTGATGATATTCGCAAAAAAAAAAAAAAATAACATGGCCGAGAGCTACCTGCCGGTACACAATACCGTGACAAACAGCGACAATGATCGTTATATCGGATATGCGACTGAAATCGAACAGTTTTTCTGCCGTTCGAACAATTTTATTTCCGGCGATTATAACTCTGTATTTCCAATGTGCAATTACGAGTAATAAAAATTACGCGTAATACTGGCAATAAGAGAAACGGGGTAATTTTATCCTGACCACTTTCCAATCCATCCTGCAAGAAAACCAATGTTCGAATGTTCGAATACACGGCGGAATCGACGACTGTCACCGTCTAATTACGTAACAAGAGCAGGCTATTTTTTAAAATAACGACGGTGATTAACATTTAGTGAGAATATAAGCAAGTGAACAACGAAAAGAATTACATATTTCATCGAAATCGTTCATCTGATAGTCGCAAGATTAAAATAAGAGAGAGTTTGCTTTTCCACTTTGCCAAACGAGCATCGTTCATATATTTAGTAATTACTTTTTATCTGCTTTCAAATCGATGAATTAAGAATAAGGAAAACGTGATCGGTAAATATAGATAATAACTAAGATAGCAAAGAATAGTATTAGAAGAATATAATTCTTGAACAAATTCGAGAATAATATGAAACAATTTATAGAATATTAGAGAATAAATAATCCTCGAGTTATTTCTAAGATTTCGTTTTCATTTACACCTATGGCACGCTCCACTTTCATTTTCTCCGTATATGTATTATATGGTTTAATGTATTTGCTTTTCCTCAGATGATAGACATTTTATAATACTAAAATTCACTAGTATAAGATATTTACGAAGGAAAACAAAGCGGCGTAATATCAAATTCGAAAGCATATTCTCGAGCGGCTACAAAAGACGATTCGTAAGTCCGAGATCTCTTTCGAAGGTCTGTGCGACTCTACGATCAACGTCCGTACGACCGGAAGTACTGCCATAACTGCCTTCCGCTCGATGTCCCCTTTCCCCGTCCGATCCTCACCAGAAGTCACGTCAGTAATTATTGAACCATTGATGAACTTAATCTTCGTCTCTGATCGGCGATACCGCGCGCGAGTTGGATCGCACCGAAGATATCCCGAAAAATATTCCAGGCATTTCGAAAATGTTTCTCCGAGGGGAACGACGACGAGTATACACGCGCGTGCGCGCGCGCGCTAAATGAAAGAGAAAAGAAGAAGATGAACGTGCAATCTGTACTCACGTAATCATCACGAAAAAGTTCCGCGTGCATCAGTGCTGTTTTCGCTTGAAGGACAACTTGTTGCAGAAGCTGCGAGTCTGTAAGCTGCACCACGTCCAAATCACCGGTAAAATCTTCGGCAGCGAGGCCACAAGGATTCACCCATTTCGGGGGAGAGTTATGTCGTCTACCCTCGAGGGTCATCGTCGGAGCGCTGTTTACCGAGACCACGAACAGGGCCACCAAAAGACTACCTAACCCTGAAAGTGAAATTGAACAACGAAATGATTACATGATCAACGCGATATAAGATTTCTATGAAATAACTATCTTATCGGTCGCTTTTCAGCGATATATTTTAATCGGTAAAGAAAGTAATCGTCCAACTGTGGTCTTAGAGTTGGTTTAAAGGATTACCAAGTAGCAAGTTAAATGTTGAGACTCTTATACGTCTTCGTATATAAGTATATATAGCGATATAAAGTATATCAGAATCGAATAGAATGAAAACGTCGAAAAAGCAGTTGGGTTAATTTCGTTGGTATCGGTGGCTTATTTCGGTTCCATTGCTCTTATTTCCAATTCATGGATAACTGCCGCGGTACGTTATTAACGGAATTGTCCATGTATTAAGAAGATAAGAACCAGCTCACTGGTTGGTAGTAATCAACGATTTGACGTGAGACTCTTGGGGAGGATGCCCTCGAGAGAAATCATCCTGGAGCTTCCGGCTTGTTTCTTCTACCTTCCCCCCACCCTTCGATGCTGTCTTCGTCGATAGTAAGCGCCTAAATGGTAGATTTCGATCGAGACCGTCTTATGATCATCCGGCAGTTTCGGGATCACCGCTCGTCGAATTACATCCACGCGAATTCGTCGTCGCATTATTTCACGAGTTACGACCCTTGATGAGGGGCCTGGGATCACGTGCACCGCTACGACGACAAACCATCAGCAGTCGCGTACGCATTCGGAGGATGTATAACCACCGCAGTCTACCGCGTACGAGTTCTCTTCCTTCGTTTAAATATCGTCGTCTTTCTTTCCCGACGCTGACGAGTATGTACGCTTCAAGCGAATACCTTTATATTTGATTTGTAACGCTAGAATCGTTCCGATATCCGCATATAAACGCCGTCGATCTGTCTAAACAGCGTTATTTGCCAACCAAGTATCAAAGTCCGGTCAACCGTGATACATTAAAATACACCGATCAAATATTATGATAGATCGCCGAGAATATCAACGCAGAGGATTTTTGTCGTTTGTCAAGTTCAACCGTTTCGCTCGACGTTCTATCATTTGCAGTTTCAATTTGTCGTTCGCTTGCTCGTTACCTGCCAATTAGCACGATTTCGATGCATCACCGATGCGATTACTTTTCATTCGCGGCGATATTCGCGAATACGCTAAAGACTAGCCGCGAATGAATTGGAAAAACTATCGGCCGGTGTGTAACGGTCGTATCAAGGACTAGAAAATGTAGGTATGTTGTGCGATCGTACGGGCGCTAACGAATTTAATTTTAATGTGCAGCTACGCGTGATGCAACGCGCATGACGGACGCGTTCTCGAGTCGCAAGGAGAAAAATAAGCGGACGAAGAAAGAGAAAGAAGGATACAGCGAAAAGGAGGGAACGAGGAGGAGGGCAGGGAGACACCTCGGACACTTAACGCATATTAATAAGCGGCTCTTAAGTGCGTTTCGCGTCTTAGTGAGAGAGTAATTTGCCGCGGGGAAGTTTGCGCCCTGAAGTAACCATGAAATCCGTGTCGTCGTGTGCACCGTGTCTAACGGTGATATCCTTTCTTCCTACTACATACCTAACATAATCCTCGAATCTCCTTTCGGATGTTAAAAGCCTCGATTCACATGAACAACGACGGACTCATTCTCGATAATTCGATGGACAGATACGTGTGACAAGAAATTAGAAGACACACGTGTTAACTCTAATCGGACAGATTGGATTGGAATTCTCTGGAAGATAGATACATAGGTCACAAATCACGTATTCGCAAACAGCAGCAAGTTTCGATGGAAATCACGTGAATTTGTTTATACGTGCAGTTGCACCGAACTCGATGATAAACACACGCGCATGTTTTTCAGACAATTTCTTTTTGTGTTACGATGCATTTTGAATTGCGACGTATTTTGAATTACGCCGTTATACGAATGCAATACGGCAGAAAACGCCACGCGCGAATGTTTTTACGCGTTTCGGTGAATTTCAGCGGCAAAACAGCCTCGAAACAGTCAAGTCAGCAGAACAGCGATTAAGACGGTTAAACGGCGCAATTAGGATCTTTGCAGCAGCGTGGAAACGATATCGTCGAGTCTACAATTTTCAGTTAAAACATGCCCAAAGAAATGTGTACATACTTTGGAAAAAGAGTCTGTTGAATAATGCGGCAAGTATTTTTACCGTACAGAAGTTCCCATCGTCGAGGTAAATGATCTCAGCGTCTACGATTATATTTCCTTACTTGTCGCTCGTATACGCATCGTGTACTTTCTCCAGTTTCTTTAATTGCGCCGCGTTTTTACACCGCTGAAAGTTAATTGCCATACGATATGTCCTCCGTGCCGGCCAAATTTGTCCGGAAAGGGAATTACGATGATATGTGCTCTTTCGAGCAAGATCGCATTCTTAAGCCGTAAGAAACTCAAAGAGCCACCTGTGGCTCGTAACGTGCAACCTTGCCAGCTGGAATGCATCATCCGATATGCTTCGTTCACAAACTCAGTATGTACAATGTACATATCTCGGCTATCTCAGAGATAAATATTATTTATTTCTTATGTAGGCAACCAAAAATTGGTGCATGTTAACATTTCATAAGGAATAGTTTCCTTTGTCATTTTTTTCAATCAATTTACGTTATTAAATTCATGTAGCAATTATAAGAAGGAATTTCAATAATTTGATCGATATCTTTTTTATTGCTATTTCTTCCTTCATCTAGATCCTACAATTTAATGAAACTTTGAAAATATCAAAGTATCTTATAACGAGATGACAAAATCTTTACTTCAAATTATAGAAATTCGTTTTGTACACTCGATTAGTATGACGGACTTGAGTCTATAATGCTAATACGGTTTTTGTAATTTAACCAGACGCTAATTTACTTCATTTACGTTTTTTCGATAACGTTGCATTTACGTATCTTTTACATATTATTTCTTTACTTGCTTCTTAATGAGTTAAATGCTTCTAGACGAGTGACGAATGAACCGGTCTAGCGTTCTTCATCGAATCGCGCGATTTACCGCGGATATTCGGTAGGCGGTCATCTAACGGTCGACGCTCGCATCTTTTGTACTTTCGCCCCGTGTGGCCTGGACGATGTAGACGGTACAGCTAGGACCTACCTCAACGACGACGCTCGGCGACGGCGTTCCAACGAAATTCCTGAGAACCCGCGGTTGCGTGGAAAAAAGTAAGGCGCGCAAAGCCGGTGGACACCGGTGCAAGCGCATCTCTGCTGTTGGTCGGCAAGAAGATGGTGAAAAATGCGGTAATGACGCACTGTCCTCGCATTGCTCGCGACAATTATACCCCATTACGCCCGTCCCGCCACCCCCTTATCAACCTGATCGTGTTCGTGCCCGGACCGAAGCGCGTTGCGGTAGGTCGCGATGCGCGCCAAGTGTACCTATACGTTCGCCGATTTATTACACGCCCTTTTCCGACTATTCTTGTTCCTTGTTTGCCATTTCTCACTTCAACATACTTTGACACCGAACAAATTTCAAAATCTGGGCTGATCACTTGGTCATGATCAATAGAATCTTGTTCCATACACGCTGAATACCTTCAGCTCTTATTTTAGTCGAACGTAACCTTCTAATCGACGAAGATGAAGTAACTCGTACATTGAAAATGTCTCTACGTTTTTTCAAATGAACTCTTTACGTAGAAAGAAATCGTTCCGTCTTTAGTCTTGGTATGATAGGTATTCGTTTCAGAAATATTATCAAATACGGTAAAATCTTGCTTCTCCAAACTGCTATACGTAATAGACGTTGTTCGGATAATCGAATGTAACTTCTTACGAGAGTTTGAGAACAAATCTCGTAGTTTCATTATGTAAATACACGATTAAAAAAATTCCAAAATGAAGGAAAAATAATCTTTGCAACACTTTCCTTTACTTCTCGATTTATGGAATTAATCAGGCTGATTTCTAAACGATTCGATTATTGGTATGAACAGAAATAAAAGCTTCTAAAGGGAAGTGTAACAATTCCTTTCAGTTTGTGTTCTAATTTTCCCGTTTTCCTTATAATTCTCAAATTTTCTATTAACTAATGATTTATATTAATCAGCCTTTCGATAATCGAGATTCTACCGTAATATATATATTATCGACAAGGATTTTACCATTTAGTCATCTTCGTTAAATTTGTCATTTCTTGTGTAATAATACCTGTGCTCAAAAAATATACCGGTTAACGAGTGGAATTGCGTATAGCTTTAGGGAACTGCTGCACGGAACACGGCAGTAACATGACGCATGAAAATTTTACGAACCGGCGCGCGGCATCAGTCAGGACTCTCCGTAGACTCGCGAGTGTTCAACAGGTGGGTGTGTCGAGCGCGTACGTCGCTCTTCGAATCGATGTCACATTTCTCACCGATTTCGCATCAAATTTGTCATCGTGCTTAGTTATATCGTGCTCCATTCTACGTAATTCATCGTTAGAGAACAGTTGTAATTGGAAAAGAATACAATCAATATATGCAATCAGATGAATTTCGAAGGAAACAACGAGTAAAGAAAAATCGATAAGAAGGACCGTTACAAGGGGAATGACTAATGCGTTCATCGACTTGTTCAATAGTGACGTCAAACCGCGAGAGAGAATGTCAGTAGGGACAAAGGATCAAGAAAAGAAGAAAACATTATATGATCACGTTTACGTGGTAGCTGCTACGTTAAAGTTTCAGAACGCGTGTATTATCTCCCACTTTTATGATGCATCTCAAAAGTCGAATTCTGTGACGCGTATCGATATCACATTAACTGTCGTTAACGTCGAGTCGAAGCACACTGCAACAGGTGATTCTTGTACGAACAGAATCTCCTGCAACAGTCTTTTCTTCGTGTTACAGTCAGCTTGGAGAATATCGGAAATAGTAAGAACAAGGTACGTTTGTGTTCGTTTTATCATGGTGAACGCGTCCTGTTAGCGTTGAATGGATAAAAGTAAAAGCGTCGAATGAACGAAGAAGATTTCAGACCCCGGGAAAGATGCTGAACGATCATTACGTAAGAAAGTATTGATTTTACGTGAGTCAGCGTCAGGTGTGTTGATGTACATTGCACATTGAACGGACAGAGACATAGAGCGTTAATAAATGACACCTATATAACAATATATGTTTTTTTGCCAACTGTTATTTGTTGTACGTTGACTAGTGTTTACGAGGTGTAATTCAATAGATGAAAGATAAAAAAATATATATAAATTCAGTCGATACTAGGCTCATAAGTGCACTAGTAGTCAGTTATTAGTTGATTCACTCCATAAAGCAATTAACGGATTTGTTTTAATAAATATCAAAGGATAGAGTTTCTAGTGTTATTCTTGAGATAACTGATTAAAGAGCGAAAGAAACGTTAAAAATATCGTATCAATTACACGTATGATGAGTAAACTGATTTATCTGTTAAGGACGACGACCGCTATACGAGCTGTTAGAGTTATTAATGTAAGAAATATGTAAATTAGTTGTAGAAATGAACGGAGAATATCTCAAAGTGTACAGATTTAGAGTACACGTTGCAGCTGGAAAAAGGACGTAATCTTTACTTTGACAACAAACATTCGGTCAAGATATATAAAAAAAAAAAGTAGTCTAGTCTAGAGCATAATGTAGAATTTCTTCACTAATTGCTTGATATTCGCTCTTTGACCGTGACCACAAATTTTGTCAGAAATGATTTGAAATATCGCAGTGAGACATTTCTTGACGAATTAGTTACGAATATTTGGTGAAAATTCTTCTTTTGCTTGCCTGCCATGAAATGAAACGTAGGTCGGGATTTTCGTCAATGTCAAATCGTTCTATAAAACTTATTGAGGACCAAAAATTGCCATCTGTGCCAACAGATCGCCTTAAACATTGCGCGTGAATAAAATAGGAAAGAATCGTGCTTGTAAAAAACATTAGCGCTGAAAGTTGCATTTTGACGAGACAAATACGTTAGTTTCGATAAATTTTTAGACCAATATAACATATCGCGTCGCCAATTATGCAAAGAAAAAAGAAAAACATAGAGAAAGAACAGTTACCGCGCAAATTTTCTTGGCAATCGTTGGTATCGAAACATCATCGTGTTCAGTAGTAAGTAGTTGGACTTACTCAGCCACGTGGTCGCAGGGACGGATGCGTTGTATCTCGATCGTATCCCTCGATCGTCGTAAAAAGCAGGTACAGGGCACGAATCACACGATAAGTGTCTCTTCCTTTGATCGTTTCTTTTTATTCTCGGAGCGACATCCGCTGCGTAACATGGATTCTTATCCAAAATAGGTTTGTACCATTTAGTGGACATTGTCATATTGTTGGAAGCAGTAGTGTTGTTTAGACCGTTCGACGAGGTACGATGGTCAAGAACTCTGTGCGATGTGGTCCTTTGGTCACGAACTAGAATGGCCTCCATTGTCATTTGTCGATCGTAAGCGATCGTCGTATCCTCCTCAACTGTCATATTCGCATAGCACTTGATCACTCTCGTCGCACGCAGGCACTCGCGGTGGCGCGTGGCAGCCAAGGAGCAAGCGAGACGTATCTATCCTCGCGTGTCGCAGCACCGATGTATACCGTACTGGCTGCGTGAAGGCGCGGGTCAGTGGTACCCTGTCATCGAGCGTGTATTTACGTAGTTGACAGATACAAGTCGCATGGAGAATGCACTGTTATTATAATAGATAGCGTCTGTTTTCTACGATGCGGTATCGTTGAGAAAGCAAATAACGAGTTGTTAGAAGACAGGACCCTGATTTAGCCCACGCTCTTGGCTAAATCATAGGAGTTGCCGATGGTTCGGGTTATCGGGTGGAACGTGTGATCACACTTGAAAAACTGTCCGCACAGAATCACAAGCCGTTTGGCACTGGTCCCGACACACGCGATGCACTGATTCTTATACGAGGGGGGAAGGGGGTTATGAGAGCTGTCTCAGAAGATGGTAGGAGGAGGGGAGCGGTAGGTGCTTAAGAATGTGGCGGGGAGGTTCGCGTGGAAAGGAAAAAGAATCAGCGGCTCGGTACACCGTTAAGGGTGGTTCGTGCGGTAGCGGTGGTAACAGCGGAGATGCTTTCTTTTCTTTCGTTTAGCGTCCCTATTCTCGGTTTTTCCCAGTTGCCTCTTGTTCGTGGGTGATTATCCCTTTCACCGGCTGTCTTCGTTTGATCTCGAGTCTCGGAGATCTTCTTGAACGTTCTCAACCCTCTTTTTGGCGATACCTTCTTAGTTACACGCCAGTGGGGTAAGGTCGTACCATACCGAATGTCAGGAGGTGACTGAGGTCTTCGTCGCCCTCGTCTGGCTGACTGTATCGAGTGTATCACCTCTCGCCTCTGTCCGAGTTAACCACGGCGCAGAGAAGGTAGGTAGGTAGGTAGGTATAGAAACAGAGAAGGAGAAGCCAGCTATAGGCAGGCGAGCGAGCAGAGGCAGGCTGTTCGTTCGTCGTTATAGTAGGAGTGAACCTGCGTAAGGGAATGGAAGTGGAAGGTGGACTTCTGTCTGTCTGCCTTGCTTGTCGGTAGGTCGTTTCTCTTGTCCGTTCCTTCTCTATCTATTGTATTCTCTTTCGTTCTCTTTCCTCTTTTCCTTCTTCTTCCTCGTCCGACGCGACGTCGTTCTTTTCCTCTTTTATCTCGTGCGGCCTGAGTGTATGACTATCAGTGTATGGTAGTGGCCACTCGGTCGACCGGTGCCTATATACGATTGTATAAAGGCACCGAAGCACGTGGCCCACACCCCGCTTTCGGTCAATCCTAAGTACCCCCACTATCATCCTTGCCCTTCCTTGATCACTCGCTTTCTCGTTTCTTTCTCTCTCCTTCACCCCTCCCTCCCTCCCTCGTCTCTCTCGCACTCCTCTCTCATTACTTCTTGCTTCTTTTCTATTCTTCTTTCTTCCCCCGGCCTTCTTTTCCTTTTGCTCCTCCGCCTCCGCCGCGCTCTACCGCCTCCTGCCTCCGATCGCATCCCTCCCCTTTACTTCACGCTCACCACTACCGCCTCTCCCACCACGTGACACTCGTGGGTCAGGACTCCACGACTCATTCATAACTCCCCGCGAGCGACCAACTATCCCCACTAAACACCTTCCATCGGTTTACCCCCACTTTTCACATCGTAGAAGCCGGGCATCTAAACGAACCGATCTCGTCTTCGCCTCACGATCAGCTCGCTGGAAGCTCGATGCTATACCGGCACGTTCCGCGGCTCCTCTAACCGCGCCACTCACAGGTGCACCGTGATACCATTTGCCACAGATCATTGGACATCGTCCTTCAAACGGATGCTGCATTTTTATTTTCCTCCTTTCCAACAAACGTATGGTTCTTCTACAGATCCGAAATCCGTAAGATTATCCTTAATTTCCCATATTTGTTTAACACTCTTTATATACTGCTCTTTAAAGTCTCTTAGACGTAAATATGAAATCTTTGCTTTTTTCATTTCAATGTTTCGTCAGATTGATTTCTCCGTTAGTTTGAACTTACTCCTTCCTTATTACGTAACTGTTGCATTATACGAAAGAAAGTAGATAGACCGAATCTTCCTTCTCCTCTCGTTTGTCAGCATGTTAACGAACGATTGTAAATTTCGCCGAGCGTGCAAACGTCTAAAAGGCAGAGGTAGTTACGCGGTTTTACATCCTACGCCTGGTTGATCCTCAGGACAGACATCGGTGGTATGTCGTCTAGAGAAGGCTAGGTCCTCACAGCTGCAAGAACGTTCCGTCGTTGGCACGCGAGCGCTTTTTCCGTACTCGGAACAGAAGACACGTCGTTAGTTGGTTCGTTTCCTCCATAAGAATCAGCGGTGCATTAATGTTTTTATAAATAAATCCGTTTCTGAGAGCAAGTTTTCCGTGGCAGGGGGCATCCCACAGGTGAACGTGTGCGTCATTAGCTGTGTTGTACGCGTGATTCTGTTAATTATCGTGGTCGTTGGTAATCCAAGGCATGTCGCCACCGTGTCGAGACTTTTGCATGTAGCATCCATTACGCAAAGACGAACGTTCGTCCTCTCGAACATGCAATTAATAAGCGAGAACCATGGCTCGTGACTTTTGACTACGTCAGAGTAAGCGTACTCGTGTGTAAGTGTGTACGCGGTTATGCACGGTAAGCATGTTTCCGTAGACATAACACGGTGGAACAACGCTAATAATAGAGAAGATGACGATAATAGTAATAATTACAGCATCTCGATGCCCGCGCAACAACATGGATTAATTGCCGTTGAGATTCTCATGATAACGAACGTATCGAGCAAAATGTTCGATGAACATGGCAATGACAATGAGCGCTTTACGTCGATTCTTTTAGCGAAGTATCTTACCCTCTCGCGATGCTAGACGCGTTAAAACCAACTTATCATAACTGAATGACTCATTTGCATAGTTATACGTCTGCTTATCTATTATTAACGTGTTCTATGTATGAACGTTCGTGATAATACAGGTTTTTCTTGATTCAGCCTTCTCAAAGGAATTCGTAATCGATCATCACTCATCTCGTCGCAATATCGAAGCCAGAATGCAATAGATGTTTCACACATTTATAAGTATTATAATAGCAACATTGTCGAGATTTCTACGTGCGTTTTTATCTGTTAACCGAGTAATTTATCAATCAAAAATTTCTATAATTATTGAATGTTAACAGAGAGATATTAATTCCAGCTATTGCAAATACAAATACATGAAATGATAAAAAAACATTTCCGTAGATAAGAAAGTGATTATAACCGAAAAATTGTTATTAGAATTTGTAACGGGTTAAGGTATTAAAAAAACGATAATATCTAGTTTGCGATTTTATCTACGATTTATCTAATATCCTCTTTTTCTTTCTTTCTACGCGGACGCTCTTTTTCGTTTGACATGTTTGAGAACATAATTGTTATCGATGTGGATGTCGTTAAATCTCAGATCAATTAGTTGCATGTTCACCTAACCGTGTACTCATCTCGCGTGTGCGATCGGCCCACCTCGATAATAAACCTTCCCCTTCTGAAAGTTACCCTGTGTCCTTTTTCCTTTCACTTGAAATCAGTGATCACGTTTCCTTTCACCGAGTCTTCCCTTACTCGTATCTCGTAATCGTAATTCTGCGTGAAACCCCCATTAGATCGAAGGAAGGGACGAGCAACAGCTTCGTTAGTGACGAACGCTACTATTTCCGAAAAGGGGCAAACGATCTTTCTCGGTAGGACAAAAGACGATGACATCTATTTCGCAGATTTTTTTCGGAAGCTTCTCCAGTAACACAAACACGTCATACTTTTCAGTAATGAGTTAGTAAATTCGTGTTAATTGTGTGATTTTGGTAAGTCATTTGTCATAAGTCATTGTGTAATCGGTATCTAAGTATCGAGAATTTCATATGGGACAGTGATCCTTTCATTTATAGTAAGATTCTTTATTCTAAGATTTTTAGTAAATACATCGATAAACAAAAACATACCTAAACAAAAGCAAGTCTTCCATCTCGAGACTATCAATAGAGGTGTAAATAAAAATTTTCAGAATATCAGTTACTCGCGTTTTATAGCCTAATAGATATAATAAATATTGTTATACCTCTGTGTACAATTTTATAACCCAATATAAACAATAATATGATGTCTAAAATTCATTTTAACATTGCCCTTTTTAAATTTTTAAATTTCTAAGATTTTTAGTAAATACATCGATAAACAAAAACATACCTAAACAAAAGCAAGTCTTTCATCTCGAGACTATCAATAGAGGTGTAAATAAAAATTTTCAGAATATCAGTTACTCGCGTTTTATAGCCTAATAGATATAATAAATATTGTTATACCTCTGTGTACAATTTTATAACCCAATATAAACAATAATATGATGTCTAAAATTCATTTTAACATTGCCCTTTTTAAATTTTTAAATTTCTAAGATTTTTAGTAAATACATCGATAAACAAAAACATACCTAAACAAGAGCAAATCTTTCATCTCGAGACTATGAATAGAGGTGTAAATAAAAATTTTCAGAATATCAGTTACTCGCGTTTTACAGCCTAATAGATATAATAAATATTGTTATACCTCTGTGTACAATTTCATAACCCAATATAAACAATAATATGATGTCTAAAATTCATTTTAACATTGCCCTTTTTAAATTTTTAAATTTCTAAGATTTTTAGTAAATACATCGATAAACAAAAACATACCTAAACAAAAGCAAGTCTTTCATCTCGAGACTATCAATAGAGGTGCAAATAAAAATTTTCAGAATATCAGTTACTCGCGTTTTATAGCCTAATAGATATAATAAATATTGTTATACCTCTGTGTACAATTTTATAACCCAATATAAACAATAATATGACGTCTAAAATTCATTTTAACATTGCCCTTTTTAAATTTTTAAATTTCTAAGATTTTTAGTAAATACATCGATAAACAAAAACATATCTAAACAAAAGCAAGTCTTCCATCTCGAGACTATCAATAGAGGTGTAAATAAAAATTTTCAGATTATCAGTTACTCGCGTTTTATAGCCTAATAGATATAATAAATATTGTTATACCTCTGTGTACAATTTTATAACCCAATATAAACAATAATATGACGTCTAAAATTCATTTTAACATTGCCCTTTTTAAATTGTTAAATTTCCCTACTCGCACAACGCAGGTGTAGGTAGTTCAAACTATTATATTAACAGTTAACACTGAATTGACGTACGTGTTACAGTACAGGAATCGATAGAGAAAGGATTTCTAGATGACTAAGCGATTTCTATTACACTCGCTTTAGAAATCACGTTACGAGTGAGAACGATCGGGCTAACGATTTGTAGGTTACGGTGCCACGGATTATACCATGTAACAACGCAACCATCTTTTTTATTATGTGTGTGACGTCACAGGAGATCAAAAATCTCGTGAAGCACGTATTTTACGGTAAAAATAGAAGCGATCTTGAAAGTAGAAGGGACGAATTTCGAATCAAGGCCGGTCTCTCCTCCCGTGCCTTTCTTCTACTTTCGCCGCTATTGGTTTATGGTATAAACTGGTTAACGGGATGACGTGCGAGTTTTCGCAATGATTACGGTGGTCTCGCCAATAGTTGCGAAATGATTTCGCGCCTACGAAAGCAGACGTCTACGTCGTCTACGTCACGTTAATTTTCGGGGTCAAGTGCATAAGAAACGCTGTTCGAGGAATACCTCGTGTATGACTACGCATGTGTATCCCGATACATTAGAATACTCTGTTATATAATAAAATGATAGCCAATCTAGTTGGTATTACATCTGAACCATACGAATTGAACCATTGAAGAAATTAAGACAGGATAAATGAAACTTATTTATATTATGAGAATTGGAGGTGTATTGAATATCAAATTTTTAAATGTTTATGCACCATATTATCTTTTTATACCGTTATATTATATTTTTTAATAATTAACGTTTACGAACAATTTAAACGAAATTGTCTTGATAATTGTAGAATCCTGTTATTACGTACAATTTGCAATAGTGCTCAATTTAAAGCTGTTCCTTCCTATTTCACGTATGGGAAATCTAGAATGAATAAATCAAATTTAGTGCATTATTGTTCCCATAACGTCTCATCCTTTATTTTATATTATCTTTATATCCAATTCCTTTAAATATATTTCCCATTATACACTCCAAAGAAGTTATAAAGTATCTGGATATCTAAGAACAAAATTACTCTTAATTGATAATAACATGAAGGTTTATAGAATTCCGTTATTCGATTATTGCGAGAAATTTGTTATTTTTTTATGTAATGTAAGCAACCCCATTCAATCAAAACTCATTATGTCATGTCATAAAAGAGATGAATATTAGCCGTGTAATTAAGTACATAATTCAACCATTCGATCCGACAATCGTCCAGTCCTTTCTACCATTGCTCAACTCTTGTAGGATTATGCAGGTCGTCTGCTGGGGAAGTACGCGTGCCAATTCGAACCGTTGTTAATACCTTCTCCTGGAAGTCGCGTCTTGACTGTCGCGTGCGTACTCGTACATACATCATGATTCAATCGTTCACGGCCTCGATAACGCTCGGTATTTCAGCTCGGCCCTTGCCGCTCTACGAATTCACACCGTATCTAAAATTCTCAGGTGGACCACGATAATTTTCTATATGATAATTTTATAAGTATGCAACGACGATACGTGACTATATGTTTAACTGAACTATAAATGCGATCACGCGGAGTTCGTCGTTATCGAGAACACGTATCATATGCTTTTAAGCTTTCGCGATCACGTTGTTTTAGGTTCTTGAAAGATTGACAAGACAACCTTCATTGGAAGTAAATGCAAGACTAAAGACGAATAAATGATATCCTAGCTTTTTCTATGATAGACAAACATTGTCAGAATGTTGTATTGGTACAAAGGAGGAAAAGATGTAAACGCAAGTTTAAAGTTTATTAGAAAGTTAGAAGAAAATCAGCTGATTCCAAATTGCCCGAAATACAACGTGAAATGGAAAAATAATTTAAACATGGAAAAACTGATGAGCAGAACTGTGTATTTATAATGGTCCGCATCGTTTATTGGCGTTCTGATCGGAATCTGATTAACATCTTCCATGATTAATAATAAACAGGTGTGAGCTTTGTCAGTGACACATTCTGCGAGGAGTTGCATGTTAATTTAAACAGTAAGGTGTACGTGACCGTCCTCACGGGATTTTTCAGTAGGTTCGCGAGCAATCTTCAGTTACGTACTACGTATACACATGATTCTTGTTATGTATACATAATATAAGTTATCACATCAGAATCATGACTCTCGATGATAACGGGAAAACGTAGCTGCGCGGCATGAACATTGTAGAAGAAACGTAGAAGTGCGCGTTTAGCGCAAATACCGCGTTACAAAGCTAATAGAAAATCTTGAATTTTCATTATTTGCCTCTTTTAAGCACATTGAATTATCTCTAAAAATATAGAATATAAGCGGCGTCCTACTCATGAAATTCTAATAATCAATTTTTATCGAATTTATTATTAGTTTGTACGTGCAGTTTTCTTGGCCGTAGCTTTTTCTCAATTATTTGTTCCAACCTCTTTGAACATCAATTACTTGAATCTAACTTCTTACACAAAACTTTGTTCAAGTTCCTTCGTATCTTATAAAACGTGTTGAATGGAACTATTCAGATTCAAGAATTTCTCTTTGCACATAGAATGTGAATGGATTATTTAAAAATCCTTTGGTATCAATTTTATTTACATACGAACATAATACAAGCTAGTATAACATTTAATTTATCCCGATTTGCTTGTTGCACTGACAACTTTATTTCAAATACGCTACATTAATTTTTTGTTCCGACTTCCGAGTAATTAGTATCATTTCTTCCTTGACTTACAATAGAAAAACTGACCTTACTGCAACATACTCGCCAAACAAGTTGTGCCACATATTCCTGCTGCTCGTAATAATAACGCAAGCATATCCGATCGAAGGTATTACAATAAATCTCACGAGACGAATCACTTTTTATACTAAAATTAGCAACTACGTAAGTACACATTTTACAAATCTGTCTGTCATCGTCGCTATGAGAAATTAGTCGTGTGCGTCACACGTGGACATCTAGTTTGATTATTTGCATGCAGGATTTTGTTTCCGGTTCAAATATGTTACACTGAGTTTAAGTGGTGACTAGACGTTACCCAGAAAACGTACGCGTTCCTCGTGGCGCTTGGCCAAAACAGAAAAAAAAAGGACAAGCGAAAAGAAGCCGGAGGAACGAGAGCAGTGCGGTTCGAGCCGGTTGATTAGTGAGTCAACATGGATTATTGTTTCGCAGGAAATACGAGTGTTTTTCCGAAAATAAGCAGTGGAAGCTGACATACGCAACCGGTGCGTGACGAATTCATCTTCTGCTAACATTTGCCACGATCCACGCTCATGGTGTATGTTAGCTATGCAAATTAGCCTAATTTGGTATCACGCTGTTACGCGAGTAGTCACGCATTATCGCGTAATGTCTGTCATCATAACCGATAATCGCTTCGATGGAAATGAAAGAGAATAGTCGGAATCATGCATTCTGACCATCGACTATTAAGTGAAACATTACGTCGATATAATGGATTCGTTCGTTAGTTCGTTCGATGATCGTTATAAAATAATATTGAAGAACGATGCGGGAAGAGAATACGTTCGCGTGTACCTCTTCTTGCGACGAACATCTTTTCTAAATATAGTAAATGACATGTTCGTTGACAAGCAATGAACATCGGTGCATTTAACGTTACCATCTTTGAGCATCTTTAGCGCGTTCGTACTCCTGTTTGTCCTCCCCATACTTACGTTTGCATAATGTTGTTAATTTTACATCCTTTTAGCTTATTTCGTTTTTTCCTTTTCTTCTTTTTTGCCGTATAGTCGAGTCTAATACGTTATGCTGAAGTAATGCTGCTATGAGTACGAATAACGAACCTAAGTAAAGATTCCTTTGGTCTTTCAATATTATATCGAACACTTCGCTTCAATACTCTCAATATTAAGTGCATTCTGTACATGTGTGTACAATTCAATTTCTCACAAATATGGAATCGAACTTTGTTTGCATATGGCATTCCTTCTGAACTTCTTTATAAATGTTAATATTAAACAAGAGCCAAAGCTTTCAAGCAAAAACACAACGATTTCTTCCTTGTGAATTTTCCATTCGCATCGTCTCGTTAATCTACCTTCTAATAATTCATGTTCCACTGCATCGTTATAATTCGAAGTATTTATGTATAAAATATTTAGACACACATTATAGATCATAGGTATAATTCTATTGTTAACCTAGCGCCATTACTTCAAGCTCAACAAATAAGTACAAACATCTATCGTTATATGTATAAGGAGGACTAATTCGACCGAGTGACGACATTCGACAGCGAAGTTCGTTGGACCCTCCGGCTCGGAACATCCCGATGACAGAAGCCGCGTACTTTGGATCTCGCTTCTTCAACCGATCAGGTTTTCGCGCTCGGTATTACGCGAGCGAATTCGAGGCGCGTACCGACGCGTTGCCCAGAAAAACGACGTTTAACTGGTCCAAGTGGAAAAGGCGGGAGCAATTTTTCGAAAGAGGCAATTATCGATTCGTGTGGTCCCCGTGATCGCGGCCGCTGCAAGAAGCGGATAGAGACATCGGCCACATTCCAGGGGTACGAAAGGCACGCCGGGAACCCAATAGGGACCTGCACGTTTTCTCTCTTTCTTTATCTCGCTCTTTCTGTGATCGTCTTGCTGTCCGTTTTGCCCTTTCTGCTTAACATTTCGGCCGCACAAGGACCACCCAGAACCACTCTCGTTGCCTGGCGCAATATTCAATACCCGAGGTATACCGGCCGCATGAAACCCAAAGAAACAGATAGCGGGTCAATCGCAAACGCGATTCTGCTCCCAAACCATTCTTGCCACTTTACCATTCCTGAACGTTTCTTTGTTGCTCAGTGATCACATAGATCAGTATAGATACAGATAGTGATCAGTAGAAAATTTCACGCGATTATGGTATTCATATAGATTTTGCTATTAACTTTGTCTATTGGTACATGAACTTCAATAGTCACGTGTAACGCAATGCTATGCTTAATTGTACAACTTGTTTATGATATATATGCAACGATATTGTTTACAGCTTAATTACGTGTAGTAGTATTCACTGTAATACCTGCAGTGAACATTCATATGTAATATGTCTAATAATGTTCATCGCTTGGCAGAGATATGATTAGTTAAATACAAATGCCATGGATAAAAAAACATTTCTTTTTGGATTTGATGCCTTTATTGGTGAACGAATTATAGAACATTTGCAATGAATTTCTTCTTAAATCTTGTTAACTTATTGAGTATTATATGGGACAGAATACGACCGATAAGAATAAAGGAATCGGTACGAAGAATATTAAAAAGTGCATTCCAGGTCAAGTATAATACCATAACAGGTTTACACTGGTAAAGTAGTGGCCAACTACTTGAAGGCAGGTAACATGACTAATTTGGACGAAGTTGAACGGAAGCGCAGGTCAGAGTATATTAGATTGAAACGAAATAAAATCGCTTACCGGTGCGATGAAGAGAGGTCGGCATCGAGGCAGCGGTGATTTAAGAATTTTCTGGGCCGTGAAATCAGCGTTCATTTATCGGTGTGTTCGTGTCAGCGAATGTTTTTTGCGACGCACCGAGAAATTACTTGCCATATGGATGGCCGCGTGACATAAAACGTCTCCGAGATTAATTCACATTCGAAAGGATCGATAATTTTTTGTAGATGCAACGGTCGCGGAGAATTGGAAGGATAGTAAATTGACGAAGCTGGCTCGCGCACGCATATCAATGAAAACACGACGACGCCAAAGGAGGTAAACAAAAGACAGTGACAGTTCGCTGGGAATAAATACGTAGAATCACATTGTTTTCGTATTAAATTATGTACCTTGTAATCTCGTTAGAATCTTCCAATTTTATACAAATCTTGTTTCGACGATTCTATTCAAACGACTAGACTCTGTTTCTACATTGCACGACTTGATTTTCTTGCTGATGCGTACATACCATAATGAGAAGTCGCAACTGGAAAAAAATTAATGCGTTGTTAACCTATCACGAGTGATTAGCGTCTTTGTGTTTTTACACAGACGTTCTTGACCGACCACGAGAATACTTGTATTTACACATGCGTTTATGCACATATGCAATTATGAAAGTACAAATTTATGTATGCTGTCATTATAGTGTTTATTACTTTAGATAGTGTTTGCTTAATTTTGATAATACTTATTTTCCTTTCAAGTTTTTCTAGACAAACAGAGTCGCCTTTGTGTGCCCAAGCTTAATTTTTTAATTTCATTCTAAATTTAAAAAGAAATTTAGGAAAATCCCGGGGTGCTTATTATTATTATTATTACAACATTATACAATTACACAGATCGTTAAATCAATCGTTTGAAACGTATCTCGATAAAAGTGAAAGGTCGAAGAAAATCAAAAGTGTAAGAAGGAAATTATACGTTATAACTAATCTCAATTTTACAATAAATTATTTTTGTAATGATTATGTGTCTTTGTTTATTCATTAACTTCAATTAAGCCAAATTGGCTTTAATACAGATCAAACTTTATCTATTTTATTCTCTTGAATGTACGTAAACGTCTGTAATGTTTACCGTATACACACAAAGACAATACTAATATACATAAGATTATTTTCGATCGATAGATTTTTTCACCAAACAGTTTCTCATCGTTCGATGTTTATATTTCGTTCAAATTAATTAATTGCAGATTCTATGGAAACAGATATATCGTTTCGTTTTTGCCGCAACCTCCAAACATCGATATTTCCACCTGAACACGTACGTCAGGTAATCTCTCGGCATGTTTAAGGTAGAAAGAATGGTCATCGTTTAGTAAGACTTACAGGCGGCATTCCACGATACATTGCAGCGTAGATCCTCAGGCGACGAGTCCCACGCCATGGAACATTCACGTCGCGATCACGTTCGAGCATTTCACCCGACGTACGTTATCCGACCGTGAATGTCGTTTGCACGATCGCACGTTCTAACACGCACTGCCGCGTCTTTTCTCGCGGCACGAGCCGATCAGCTGAGCCAAGCCACTGGAAAATCGTACTCCTCGCGAATACCGACAACCTTTATGATATTACGCCCTTCTATAGTAATATATAACACGTGGCTAATTTTCCCGCGATATAGACTCTAGTCGATCCTTTTACCGAAATCGATGTAAATCTGAATGGCTTCGATGTTAATCATATACCGGCAAGAATTCGTCTGAATGTTTATAAATCGCAGATTAACATGTTCACTGTTGATGGAATTTTCATTGCCCACCACGACATATACTGACGTGTGCTATACATATTCACAGGTATGTAGACGTTTACATACGTATTTTACACTAATTAACACGAAAACTTTTTTCAAAGTTCGTGATTTTTAACTCATCCGCGAAGTTAAACATTTTGAACAACTTACAGCATTTATTTCTTGAATGAAAAAAGATCGACGTAATACACGAATCGTAAAAATATACGGAGTTTTGAATTTGACAATGAGATGTAAATACGCGAAGAAGAAGATGTAAATTAATACAACGATTCAATACGTCTGTGACAAAGAATATGTTTTATCAATGTGTCTGTACCGCAGTGTTTTATTGTGCTTTTGTCCACTAGATTACCATGCTTGCAATACTAATTTATACATAGCGAAAAGGTTATAGTGGTAGAAGAATCAACTGATTCTATAATATACATAATCACGGTAAAGTATCAAAAATAATTAATAACAGCGTAATTCAACGATGGATATAATAATATAACAATGGCTTTGTTCTATTGAAATTATATTAAGGTATATTATATATGAAAAATAATACGAGTACTAGAAATAAATATCAAAATAATTATTTTTTTAACGAAAATACTAGAACGTTCTAATGAATTTCACAAACGTTCGTTTGTTCGCTGTTATAGTCATTATCGACTCCAAATGTGTACATGTGAGTATTCTATACTTATTTAGCGATCGATTCTGGTATTATTAGAGACAGCGACGTGTAAAGTTCTCAAGATCGGTAAAATTGATGGTAAATCATGGAATATAAGAATTCCAGTACTACTTCACGGAATCGCGAGATTATAGAGAATCAACAAGTCATCGAGAGAGATTCTTGTATGTAAATATCGTAGAACCAATGTCACGAGTTTAAAGTTGAACGATGATGGGCGGCGCTCAGTTTAAATCAGCGGGTTTAATTTTAGGCGGTGTAACCGTAAAAACCGGAAACACATCCTTGAACGATCGCGCTTTATCAGCCAGTTGTTGCAATCCATTCAATCAAGCTTTAAAATTAAACTTCATTTGTCTTTCAACGCACGACGTTCGAAATATGCATTATACATTGTCCTTTCGGCATTAAAACGATCGTTAATGAAAATTCGTTTCCCGACTCTGTGTGTATACTGATAAGCAAACTGGTCATTTTTATGTATTTATAGGAGATTTCAAGGTATAAAAATGCTCAGAATGCGTATAGTATTAAAAGATATAAAAAATATGCAAAATAAAGTACTCGCTATAATACTTATTAAAGAAAATATGATTAGGTTCCGTCTCTTATGTAAATATCCGGACAGTCTATCATGGTAAGCAAAAAGGACAAAGGAAATTTTGTAAAGAATGATGATATCCATTGTGATGTCTCTTCAGGAATAATAAGAAGTATCGGTGTAGAAGTTTGCATTAAATGTTCGTGTGTTTTGTTAAAAGTCTATTGCTACGTATGTCATTAAGTAATAAGGAGAACGTTGAATAATCTTTATTAAGCGAGCGCTATCCCACAATACATTGAATGTTATTAACTCATAGTATGATCGAAGTTATAAACGTAATCATTTGTATTATTGCAGTAAATTGCTGTTTTCGATGACCGATAATGCAAATTTCTTTCAATACCACTTTTGAGGACATTGAGTTGAGGATAATTTTCCGCATAAAACCATATAAACATTCTGCAATTTATCGCAATTAGAATAAGGAAAATTGCTTTCCAATTGCACTAAAGATTCATCATTCATGATCGATGCGTATCCAGCATAGAATTGCACAGACACGAGTCTATCGCCACGAGAAACGAAACGAAACGTACAACGTATATTGCTCGATGAACAGCTATTTTTACGAATCTCAAGTAGAGTTTCGACTTCGGTGTAATGGTCGGTGGATGAAGTGCATCCAAAATCGCCAGTCAAAATCGGCGTTATATATGTATATAATCGTAGTGGCCGAGTCGTAAATGAGTAAGGCAGTAAGGAACCGCGCGAGCCGCTACTTCCTCCGGCGATTGATTCACACTCGCCTTCGGCTCGTCTGGCCGTGCCTGTCTGCTATTATTTTTAGCGCGTGATCACGAAGCCGCGCGAAGAGAAGACCAGGGAAAGCGGCTACGGGTCCGTCGCGATGCCGACCGCGTGCGTTAGCTCATCTCGCGGGCTTGGCTCGCATAATTGTCGGCCATTTCTGTCACCAAAGGCCGATCAGCGTGTTCGACCGATCGCGATCTAGCTACCGCACCCACTGCAAATGCTCATCTACCTGGTATGCCCGCGAAATCATCAGCGAATCGACATCGCTCCATTTTGCGCAAGTGTGCCTTCACTTGCGATCTAGAAAATGCACAAGCTCCAGAGAGAGACACGATTGTTATGCAGATTATAAGTTTCAGATACTTATTGCGTATTGTTTCATGGTTTATAGGGTAATTGAGAATTTTGCAATACCTTAGATCGTGGATTAATACATTCGCTGCTACTGAGATGTGAACAACACAGAAAAGGGACACAAGTAGGTACATTTTTGTTGATTTTGGAATGTTAGTGTCATCTGACGATACTAAATACCAGTTTATGGCATTTCCATCTAATCTAGAATCATTGTTTTGACATAAAATAGCTAGAAGTTAGGTCCAAATTATTTTAATTAGCTATTAGGTTAATAGCTGTTAGGTCCAAATGTCTAATGAAGTTTCGCAGGAGCCAAAGATGTAACAGTAAAGCAAACAGCTCTTTTTTATTATTAACGGCTATCTATTATGTTGCTTCTCTTGTTTGACGAAGAAATATTTGTGCATGGAGTATCGTTCTTTTCGAAACGTTATAAAAAGCAATGAATAATTACTTATGTAAGTGTTTTCTATATAACGGAAAGTTTTATGTGGTCTAGTAACCACGGAAGCACAATGACACACGTGGAAACTCCTACCAACCATTCTTGAATATCTAAAATCGCTCTTCGGTCAATTGCTAGGAACGATTTTATTCTCGATGAGTATATTAGAAGTACAATGGGCTACGAGGATTTTCCAATTATGTCACAGTGAAGTAGCATTTTCTCTAGAAGAAAAATAACGACAGTTAATTTTACTGGAGATATCGATCTCGTAAAATTAATTTTATCGATTGCTTTTATCTATATCCGCGTATCGAAGGTTATACGGCCTTTAAAGTATTCAGAGGAGAAATACAGAGAATTTGGACAGTCATTATTACGTTATTAATTAAATATCCTTCTAATTAGAAAAACATACTTGCAGAATAATTTCTCTATGATAAAAATTACGCATGTCGAAAGTCACAGATATGATTATTCACGCGTTTAATAAGTACAATTGACCTATTCTACTTTATAAGTGTCGATGAAAGTAGAATTCATTTCCGTCCAGCTAATACCCTTATTTTCGGAAGATTTTTCCAAGAAAGGGATTTTAAGGCTACGTTTTATAAGTCTGATCACACGTCCGCTTCCGGACAGTAACGTTTCTTTCCTCACAGAAATTACGTTATTTACGTCACTACGAGGGACTTCCTCGACCTAAGAATAGCAGACTTTTTTAGCTGATGCACAATGTTATCATGACGCATTCTGGTGAGAAGAACAAATCTTTTAAAGTTACACACGAAGAGATGATAGCTACATAAATGACTAAGCATAAAGATTTGTTATTGAAAAGTTAGAGTAAAGAATTTATATAACGCTATTTTACGATATCAATTAAATCAAAATTATAATTACGAACGACATGTGATTTATACGAATTTTAATATAATTTTTGAAGTTTCTTCTGTACGAAGTACGTTGCAGTCATACAGTATGGAAGTAACGATAATAGATGTATGTAACAAATTTATACATATAAAAAATGTGTAAAATTTCGTAAGAAAATCCAATTTTTATAAAAATTCATAGTATTATAAATAGTACGACGTTGACTTATGTATGAGTTCTACATCTTTGAAATCGTGGATTGGCGAACACGAAAGAAAAGAATGATCATTAATCTTGATCTCACTTGATTACGTATTCCGAACTACTGCAATTAAAATGCAAGTAAACATCATGGAATTTAGCTTATATACTGAATTTGTAATTAGCTCGTTTACACGTTTATTCCTCTACTTCCTCTAACTGTAAATGAAAGAAATATATCGCCTTTGCAACATCTTGCCTATAAATGGCTTATGTTCTACAGTATAGATACGCTTCATCCAATATTTCAAAGTATTATAGCCTGCACGTTTTTTTTTTTTTTTTTAATCTCATGACTTTCTTTTTATGAAACGAATGATTCTTTAAAATTAGATAGAATTTATTTACAATTATATAATCACGAGTTTTCTTTCCTTAATCATAAAATAGTTTTTCCACTATTTATTCATATATTGCATTTCTTATGCACAAGCACTCTTACAAGGTAAATACGTAAATAAATTTCTCATTGAAAAATTAGAACTATAAATATTTGATATGAGAAATACTAAATCTGCCCAAAACACACGAACATATTTATGCAGATGCTGCTACTGCACGATTAACATTGACTTTCATTTAATTTAAAATATGATTATATGTACGTATCTATTTTATTCTCGTTATAAAAATTTGACCAGAATAATTTATGTACAATGCATATTTAAATATACGTTAGACAGTAGTTGTTCTAGCGTTAACTGTCTTGAAAGACTCAGTTTAGTTTTAAGTTATGTGGATCTTATACATCTTCACACAATTTATGACAGCTTAAATGAATCGTTTACGCTGTACCCTTCTAAGAAAGCATATTAATTTTACTGTCTTTACTAAGCACGCGCAAATGTTGATATGTTTGAAAGAAGAATTATCACTTGGAAATTCTAAATCCCTCATATGTAGCACACAGATTGCACAACGCTCAAGTGTAATGCTGTCGATTTTACGAGTTTCGCGTAGGTGAAAAATTTTACTACGATGACGAAGTCTGCCTACTGGAATTGCGATGTAACGTCATGGAAGCTACGTCACTGCGAATCTCTGTGATTTCCATGAATGAACCTACATATTACGTACTATCCCTTCTTGAAGAATATGCCGTTATTTGGTAAAGGCATTCAAAGTTAGTCACGTAATTCGGATATTTTTCAGCAGCTCAGGAAACCACGAGTAGCTATGACTCTCCACTCCTTGATGATTCAGTTTTTGTATCTTGACAAGTAGAATTAAGAGAGCAGAAAGAACGTAGACCATATGCAAAATTATACAAAATATCCAAAATGGAGTACTCATTACGATATTTAAATGGCGAAACAAACTTTCATTTAAAATTCCACTCTTTTAATTAACTTCAGAGGAATATGAATTTTTATACAGCTTTACAGTCTAGTTATTATGTATTGTATTATATAACTATGACTTACCTTTCTTTTAAATCGAAAGCTCCTTGAGTTGGCTCTGTAACAAAAAAAAAAAAAATATAGAAATTAAATTAGTTTCTTTGGGCATTATAAAATTATCAAGTGTTTATAACAAATAATAATATTTGTGATTAAAAAACATTCAAATACATGAGAAACGAGTTTAAGGACGCGACGATAAAGTATAAAAGATAGTAAAATGTAATATCAAGAAATCGAAGTACATTAGTATCTTCATCTATTTTATATCCGCTTGAAACGTTGTACGATACATAATAAGATATTTTTAAGCTTTATGTAATAGTCGTCATGCACTAAGGAGCATTTTATCTTGGAATATCCCTATATTTATCCTGCGGTTTTTAGTTACTCTACGCGTCAGGCTTGCCGCTGTGGTAATAAATGGTCAGCGAGAAAAAGAGTAGTCATCCTTCGAGTATGCAGATATTGTTCCTTAATCACAGGTTTTGAATCATGTTCTCTTAGATGTTGAACTCGTTGATCAAGATACGCGAAGTTAAGTCGTCTCTTTTCTTCTACCTTTCAAAAATTGTTCCTGTTGTTTTCGTCATTTTTTGTTCGTTAATTCTGTTTTATCCACTTATAAAGAGCGCCGATGATAACAAAATTATATATCACTTTAATAGAAGTAGATTATATTTTAAATATCAGGTTGGTACATAAAAAACGTCCTTTCTTTGAATCTAACGTCTCGGTATATCCATATTTGTATATATTATATAAATATATTTATCTTAATTTGTATTTGTTTATTTAGACCTGCAACACTAGCCCACCAACAATTGATCAAATATATCGTAGTTTGAAAAAATTAACAAAGTTTCATTTGAAAAAGATCGTGTATACCATAGGTATGCTCCAATCTGATAGTTTATGTCGTTGTGTCTCATTTTGCACGGCGCTCCTGAAAGAAATACCATGAAATCGAGGGGCTGAGGTGTTGAGATAAGATTATAAAAGATTCCCAGTGCAGACAACACGGCACCTGTTGCGCTCGTTTCCCCGTAATCACCCTGTATTTCAGTAGAGTGTGCATCGCCTGGGACAGCCGTGCGAATGGCATTTGTAAATCATGTATCGTTTGCATTTTCTTGACACTGCATACTGAGAAAAGCCAGTCTTCTCGGAGCTTTTGTTTTGGTATTCAACTGCATATTTTATTATGTTCTCATACTACATTATCATAACAATATATAATGCTTATAATTCTATACATACTTGCGTTCATTGGAATACCGACGTGTGAAGAAGTGACTGTTTCTTTTTATCATAATTATGTATTTCTTGGCCACGGGTGTATATTTAGATACACAGGTATAATTATAATCGACACGGGAAAGAAAGTAGTATCTTTATAATTAAAGCTATGGTCTTTTTAACGCATAAAGTAGGAGGCTATAATTTTGAGGAAAAAGAGGATAGATATCTGGAAAAATTAGTTTCTCATTTTTGCAAAATTGTTAATATAGCTTCATATAAACTACTTTAATAATACCAGACACTTTGTTCCTGTCTTATACCACTTGTTGTGCACAAACCGGTATACAAACCGACAGTCATGTCGAATGGTATATTTTATTACGATATATTACTACTAATAAGTTCCTTATTATTGAAAATCAATCAAACTGTATTTATACTTATGAGCGAAGTTACAAGACATTATAATTACGCGTGATAGATATAAATGGACGTCGTAATTATGAAACAAAGTTCAAGCTTACTAATCACGTAATCATAAACGAAACTACGTTTCGAAGTTTTTGTTAGAGACTTATATTATTAAAGCTTCTATTTAAAACCAATAATCGTAAATAGTTAATTGATCTAATGTTCGTTAATCATAATTTTAGCGTTAAAATAACGATGGATTATTATCACGAATAACGATATACCTGAAATAAAGTGTCGAATGGAACTTCATCGATCGAATAGGAAAAGAACGCGAAGGCTTATGTGCGCAAGCAAAAGAGCGCAAAAATATCCGTCGGGTGGCAAAGATAGCGAGGAGTCGCGATCACGTGCAGCATAAGCTCTCGAACGCTCTCACGATGGCGCGTGGTTTGAGAGGCCGGTGCACACAAGCTGGCTTACACTTGTCGGTCTCGGAGCGTCTGTATGTGCACATCATTTCCTCCGGGTGATTCATCGCGTACGCTAGCTGCGCCCTTCAGGGTCGTAATGGCGGATTCTCACTCGAGGTCGAAAGATCGCACGATATCGTGTTACCCTCTCACAGGGTGCACCTGTGCACGGAACCACCTCGGTGGCATCGTGCCACACATTCTCCTTCAGATCACCCCACGTTTCTTCCTCTTTTCCTCTCTTCCACTCTTTCTCTTGCCTTTCCTCCACCGCTTTCCGTTCTCTCTTTCCCTCCATCCATTCGGACAGCCGTTTGCTTCCGATAAGATTGCCAACAGGCCCTACGCGATTGCGCTACCGTCAACAACACGTGCCCGGACATCGTGCGTTCATTCATAACCACGTTCATTCAACGCGACTACATAGTCGTATCGATTGAATCAATGATATAATACAGGAAGTTCATCAGCTTTCGAATCAACTTTAAAATCGTGTTCACAGGAATTTAACTATCCTTCGTGCGTATCTTCGACGACAAACTACACGAAACGCTAACTTGTTTGTTCGTAAAATTAGGAGCTGCATAAAGAATATCGAGAAATCGTTAAGATAAATGCGTTTTTAATAAGACGTTCCTGTTCTACGGCTTTTTATCCATGTCAATTTATTTAGAAAATTGTTGGTTGTCTTGATGCTTGTATTATTTATCTTGATTTGACGGGGATGTATGAATCAAAACAACGATGCCATATGCTTTATTGGTGTGTCGAACACGCGTGCAACAAATATAATTATACTGCATTAATTACTTTGAAACGAACGGTACAAAATAAAGTCCATAAATTATTATTAACAATAAACGATCTAGCATCTGTGACAATTTTTTTAGTTAGCATAATTTCGCGAGTTGTTTGTTGTTTATTAAAAATGCATTGAAACGTAACAGGAAACCATTCAAAGAGAAAAGCTATCATGGTATCGGTTTGTCATAATATTCTTCCTCAATGAATATCACCTTACGACGCTCTTTGCAGTTACTCTGATAGTGAGCAGATTCTACGCAACTGCGTGCCATTGATACTTTGTTCCTCAGTCACGCATTATTCATTCTTAATTTCTCTCTCGTATCCACTTCTGTATTCCTTTCTAATTGTTTACTTTCAGTCCTCTTTTTGTGTCTTCCTAGTCTCCAAAGAAATTTATGCAAAGATTTTAAATATTCGAAGTTCCAGCTTTTATTTATTAACTTGTATAACCGCAGCATTGCTGTTGCCTATATAAGGGTTGAGAAAGCGTGACCGAGATTATAATCCTTGGAATTTCCGGTGGAAGTAAAGAGTTTGGCATTTCGCTAGATGTACAGGTAGGAACTAAATTTTTTCGGGGTAGGTTCATGAAGGAGAGACGTAGTAAACGGGTTTGTACGTCCTGGAGTTGAATCATCGCGGATCAATTCCAGGAATGTTCCATTCATCTCGGAGCAATGTCTCGGACGCGGAAACCGAAGGTCTTGCGGAATCGACGAACCTACTCGCGGAAGAAACGCTTTTCTGACCTCATTCTCATCAAGAGTAGGCTGAATTCCACAGACAGTTGCGGTTTCGAGGTCGTATCTTTTTCAATAAGAGCCTGCTAAATTTTAGGAATACGTTACGTGACTCCTACTTAGAACAGAAAGCCATAGACGAATATTAAAGCATCCAAAAAAGGAAATTAGCATCTAAAAAAAGAACGCGTATCGAGTCATTCCTAATGTGCGACAATTTAAATGTTCTCCTTATATTGGATGAATTTCTACACTACCTCGGATTCTGAACGCAACCCATTATGTACTTTTGCATTTTGTAGTGGAATGCATGTGAAATGTTTTTTTAAGCAAAACTTCAAACACACCAAGTTTTTCAAAAGATTGTATATTTAATTAAAATAATTTTCATGTCATTGTCATTCTTATCTTGTCGTTAGATCTTTATGCAAATGCATATTTGTGTAAATACAGTTAAGGAAATGGGTTTTAAATAGAGATTTATTCCACGAAATGTAATGCAAATATTATAATAAGTACTATGTATATTCTAAATACCTTGTATATTTTTGCACAATATGTGTGTTCTATATTTTTCATAAGTGCATAAATATCAGCAGTCTAATTTAATATTTCATCCACGTATAAATATTAATTCTATTTAATTATAAATATACTTATAGAAATGATCGATGTATAAATTAAGAAACTATTTGCAAAGATAATAATCCATAAGAGCGAAGTCGAAGGTATAGAATCTCATATTTCATAATATAACCTGTTTATTTCTTTGAAACAGCAAAATAAGCAGTCATCTTTAATTGCCATAACTTTTGCATATCATATAACTCATGCAGAATTCATTTGTCTATTCTCTTTACCTTTCCTGTTCGCACCATTCGACGAGTAATTGTTAGAAGTAAAAGTCTACTTTTATTTGAAATATTAGTTCTCTCACTATGATATCTTACATTTTTTGTTTTACAATATTATGCACTACATCCTCTGGTCTACCTTGTGGTTCATTTTCTACAGAATTAGTTTTGCAAAATTTCTTTGAAGTGTTCTAACATTTACATAAGCTTCTTCAAGTACTACATACAATATACATTTTTTTTACATTTCACATTAGCTAAATTTCCTCGTAAAAATAGTTAGGGAATATCCTGGTGATTCATGACGATACATGTACAATGAAACTGGCTATTGATCTAAAACCAATTTCGGTCATCTGTTCGATTCTAAATATATCTAATATTTAAATACTTATTTAAAGTTTGAAATGTTAGACATTGTCCAGAATCATCGTTTCGTACGTTCATTTAACTTGCACGTATTTAACACAAATTATCAATTAAATTACAAATTGCATCATTAAATTATTAAATAATAGATAAAGAGAAAATATACTGTTACCATTCCAATGTTAACAGTTACTTAATTTTAATAAAAATATTAGAACTTTATTATACATAAATATACTACCTGTTACAATTTCTCTTTCATATTATATATCAACTTGCTTTACGAAGCACGATTACGAGGCATCTTCTAATGGTTTCGTTAAAGAATATTCGCTTACGTGCGCTTAACGTGCGAAAAATACACTCAATAAATGTTTGCCAGTAACGTCTCTAAACATTTGCCCGTATTTCAGAGAAACAAGTTGATTATTTGATTAGATCAGAAATTTATTATTTTTAGACGTTCCGAAAATCAAAATGGAACATTTCGCAATTTATACACCGGATCTTGGTGGTATGCTCTGAATCATTGTAAGTGAATTCTGCGGTCGTCTGGAATGTCCACGTGTTGGGCCCACGTTCGGTACACGTTTAGTCATGATCGGCTCTCGTTTTGGACTATTGCGCAAGATCAGGTCCCGTTACAAACATTTCGTGTCCTGAACAGTTTTGTTCCGGTGTAACTGCCTGACGCCAATTTCTTTCATTTTGTGCAACTCACCGATTGACCAAGATATATGTACACGAATAAAATATAATTTAATACAATTTATATTCTCTTCGCATGATCAATATCATCGCTGCGTGCGTTATTAACTTTTAACGATTAACTTTGAAACGATTGCACCGAAATAATTAACGATTATGGTACGATTATAATTTCATTGTTTCTACGTACAAAAGTGTTAAATTTTTGTGTTTTTCACGTGTTTGGAATTTATTATTGAAATTTTGAAATTTATTGAAAACGTAGTCGGAAATTTGACCGGAGAGGAGAGTTGTTCGATATTTTGTGTATAAAGAATATAACAAAATGTATGGAGTAAATGGATACTACAAGAAGCCTACTTAAAATTTGAATCTCCACTGTAAAATCGAGAGAAACGATTAATATATAATAATAATACGAATGTCGAAATTGATCAAAATAATGATCAAAAGACGAGTCAGTCATACATAGACACGAAGAGAATTAACTTCGTTGTATGGACGTTGATATATTATTGATAAAATTACTATTATGATATTAATCTTTTATAATAAAATTTTTTGAATCAGATGATCATTTCTAAAGGTTTTCATAATGCCCTAATTCCAAGGAATTGGACTGCATCTATTTGTACTTCATTCGTATAGCCTTCTTTCTATTCGACGACATAATTTCCATACCAAGGTGAAAGAGAAGGAAGAAATCGTGCAGTATACATTTATAACCATAATTTTCTCGACCATCATAAAAAGTACACTTAAAGTTTAGATCGGCTTACTCGTCTCGTAGGTCGACAGCGGAAAAACGGTGCTCCGTTCGAGTCATTCGCTTCCGAAGAAACTCACCTTCGATTCTCGATCGAGGCTATGTCCCATCGTTAAAGCGTTACAACATACTCGATATGAAGTTGCAATAATTTCTGGGTGACCAGTCACTCGGCCGAAGGTGACATGGAAAAAATACAAGGATCTTTCCCGTTTGTCGTTGTCTACGACGCGACTGTAAGAATATTTAACGACATTCGCAACGATATTTTCCTGTCTCGAAAATGTATTTACCGTCGTGAATGACTGATCCACGATCGTAACCACGATTCTCACACTTGACGACGACCGCGACGTCCCGTGTCAACGAGAATTATCGCCGTTCTAACATCCTGAGTCTCGTACCGAACCGTTTCGGTCAGTGACGCGTGACGATCCTGACTTCAATATTACTGGTTCGCGTGGCGAATTAGCATACCCGTATCATTTTTTTCGTCCGACCATAAACTTTGTCGCGAACGTGAGCCCAGTCATGTTATGCCCGAAGAGAGCTGCTTGCAATATGTATATCTCACGAGAAACGAGCTTCGCGTTCTTCGAAATTAGTTTCTTGTGGGAAAAAAACAAAAGAAAAAAAAAAGAAAGAAAGGAACAGCGGACCGAAAACGCTATGTTAAAAGGACTGCCTAATGTTCTTAAATGTTTGGGTGCTTATGCTTGAAATACTTCCGAAGGAGGAACACAAAGATGTTAACGTTTATAGTAACAGCAGACTTGTTGTATTAATAAAACGTTATTTTCGAAATTTTGGATATTTAGTTTTTCATGTCCACACACTGCATATTATTATTTGAAATGTGTAATTATAAATACATGTAGAAGTGTGTGTGTGACACAAGCGTATGTGTAATTATAAGGTAAAATTGGTTACACATATCGGGAAGTTTATGCAAATACATATCAGCTTTATCAGAAAATAAAGTAAATTTGAATTGTACAACTTGTAATTTAATATCATTTCACTAGTGAGTGTTATCCGCACGCTCACGATATCCACATTATCAAATTTGCTGGTTCGTTCAACAGAGCCCCAGTTGTAAATGTAATATAATTATTAAAAAAAAAAAAATATTTATTTAGCATTTAGCATGTCATTGGTGAAAGGAATATTATTACATTAAGAATATGTATATATACATTCTTATCTATGTACATATCTCAAATAAATAGCAGAGATACAATTTACTGTTGAAAATTTATTTAACTATGTATACAAGTGTATAGCATATTAAGAATTAAGACTTTTCATATGACAAGTTATAAGAACCCGGCAAAAAGTTTATATATTATCCTTTATAAGGAAATTACCATAATTATACCTGTTATGCTGATTGTAGCTAATCGTTAAATCTATTCCATAATGCATATAATATTTGACGTAGAACACAAATTAAAAATTAACATTCTATTGTGTAACAAAGGGTTTTTTATCGATGCTAAAATATAAACATATTTATGCAAGTGTAACTTCTATAAATTGACCCGTGTGATGGCTGGCGATTAAACGAGTGTGAAAACGGCTCGTACGTGCGTCGAGTTCCCGCGGATAATAGCTTCACGGTCCGAAGAAGACCATAGGTAAACCCCAACGCGATTGCTGAGTCATTATGCGACTCCGAGAAGCCAACTACAGAGTTTCTCAGTAACCAGATCATCTTCCTCTTAAACTGAACGTAGCGCATATGATTATCCATTGAATGAAGCGATTACGGTCTATAAACGACATTATATTATGTAGATAAGGCAGCGGAATGGGCAGCTGCTTGTTTTAGTTGATAAAAGTCTTGCGATTAGTTAAACAGTAGTTTAATGTGCTGTATAAAGGAAAAATGTACACGACAGAGAATGATACATAGCGGAATTATAATAAATCGTTTATCGTCAATTCTAATAAGATTAGTTTTTCTCATCCATTTCATACTTTTATATATAATTATTCGTATAAGAAATCACATAAAGACAAGAAGATGCAATCTTCTCAGTTTTCTAACTCAGAATTCGAAATTTTTCTTAGGTGGTGAATAGAGTTTGCCAAACTCCTTTGCACAACCGAACTAATATTATTAGTAAACTGCGGCTTTTTATGAATTTATGAGAACTTTAAAAATTCAAAAAATAGTCAGAGAGCTGATAATAAGCAGAGACATATCAAACATCCAAAGAATGACACCTTTTACAATATTTGATAGATAGAAAACAATCTTCTACCTAAGTCCCGATTTTTTAATCGAATATAAATATTCATAAAAATATGAATTTGCATGTATGTCCGCAGCCTAGTCATTAGCGAGGTTTGGCAAGTCACTGACTAAAAGCTATTATTATTAATACATTTTCTTATATACAACAGTGAAAGAAAGTACAAGTGAATTTTTCAAATTATACAAATCAATCGTTTGCCTTATTCCACTTTAAATTATAAAATCATGAGGAGCTATTTGTGGTCATAGAAATCTACTATCGTTATTTGTTAATTCGCTAATATTATTAGTTAACAAATTAGCCAAGATTATAAAAATCACTGTGTTTAGAAGCACAAGATAATCAGTTTGATTCCACGTTGGCAATAACGTTACTTCGGAGAGCAAAAGTTTGGCGTTACACGATCGATCTACGAGGACACTCTCACTATACGATCGACCTACTTTGGAATACCGGGTTTGGTTCCTCGTTTGTTCTTACGCACGTCTGTGCAGGTTTTGACCTGTTTCCCTGTGCACCTTCGTTCATCAGGTGAATGCTTATTATATTCACCTAAAACGATCTTCTTTTTACTTCCACTTGTTTGTCATATCACTCTCTCTCTCTCTCTTTCTTTTTGTAGGATTCGGTTCAGATTGCATTCTCAATGGAAAAGCGAATGCTTTGTACACTAAATCGAAGGCTTAATAGGAAACCTGTCTATCAAAACATTTGTCCGTATTGCATCAGATGTCTCGCTTACGTTAACCTAAATTCTTCAGCTCTTTCTTTCATTTTAAGTAGTATGTAGCTTTCGAAATGGCTATTTTTACTTGCAGTTACACTTGCATGCAGTTCGCAATTGTTTATTCAAATATATCGATGATACAGTAATTAAATTGCGCATGTTTATACGTTTATAGAAAATTTAATATCTTCAGAACTGAATTCCCTTTTTTTTATTTTTTTGATTGTGGCAAAAATTTATTTTTGTAAAATTTTATCGTATCATCTATTCCTATTTATCATTATATATTTTTTATTTTTTATTCCTAGTTATATATCGAAGAGTTCTAACAGATAATTTATGATAACACATTAAGTGTTTGTTTACATGCAATACTATCGGGGAATTACAAGTTTAGATGTAGAATTACCGAAGACAAATAACATATGCGTGCAGATATTTTAAGTTTATGCTGGGCAAATAATCGTTCTTCTGGTGACGGATATTCTGTAAACGCTACAACTCACTTCAACCATTCAAGCGAACATAACGTTTAATGGTTTTAAAGGCAACAATAATGTACGATCATTAAGATTCTTATTTTGAAAATAATTAAAATTTTTATACATTTTAACCATACACAATAAATCTAAGTTCTTTTAACTAACTCCCTAGCATCTGCTCTCATTTTTATTTCAACCAAGGACATTTGTAAGTACCTATTTCATAATAGAATTAGAAATTACTTAAGAAATTATTTCAAGAAATTATTTATTCAAATAAAAATAATAAAAAACATACCTTCATCTGATAATCGTATAATAAAAGAATTCGAAGAAAAATCATTTCTCCTTATATGAAAAAATTAAAAGAAACTTAAAATTAAAAGAAAGAAGGTAACGTGCAACTAATTACTTTTCAATTAATTTGAAAAAAGCGAATAAACGTTGAAACCACTTGTCATATATATACAAAGGATTCAAACAGATGGATTTTACATGAATTACAACAATGATCGAAAAGTAAATTTATCAATCTTGTTTCGAACGATGACAATATCTTTCGAATATGCCACACATCTCGAGTGTACATTTCCTCTATCACAAATGCATAATTTTCCGGTATGCTATGCAATGTCGTACAAAGTACAAGTACAGTAAGAATCTTCTAGGGAGCTCAAGTGCAAGTAAATGTTCGCCACGGTAAATCCCGAGTTTTTCCACACAGACACGTTCCTATGTGCGCGCATACGCACGAGAGTTGAATAATATGTTGGATAAATTATTACGTTAACGGCGTCCGTGATCTGACGCACGTTATCTCACAATACTGACCTCTTTTTTTTATTTGACAAAGAGGAACAGATAAGTCCTACACCAGACAGAGCACTTATCATCGATTTCTTTTCGTGAATTTAAAAACATATCGAACAAGTGCCTGATACTTGTGTACGTGTTATCTGTAGGAATTACACGAATTAAATCGCCATTACATTCACGATAAGTCAATTGATTCATTGACCTTCCTTGTCGATGTAGTCATAAAAAATGTTCTGCATTTTTTGATTACTTATTGATATTTTTATATCAGCCAATTTGAAAGCGCTTTTGCAGTTTGTGATCGAAATTAAGCTGTTGAAATAAGAAACAGGTATTCCTATCTATTTTCCAACACTACCAATGCTCTATTAATACCTTGACACTCACAAAAAAGTGACAAGTACAAATGTAAGCATTGCAATTTGTACTAATATTTTAACACAGAATTGAAGTATACAGTATTTTGCCTCATAATAGGATCAATAATAATAATAGAAATCTTCAAATATTTCAATCTTCAATCAAGTCATAATTAAATTGAAATCATTATTTCCAAAGACGAATTGGTATTTTATATAAATAACAACTTTCAATCTTTTTTTTATTCTAAACTCTTTAAAAAGCTGTTAAAGGCATATATACTTTCATAATAATTCTCTACTTTAGCCGTGTGTATTATACAGAGCATTGTTCTCAGAAATTGTCTAATTACCTAACATTTAAAAAAGAAAAAAAGGTTAATTAAAAATGAACAGATCGATAACGACATCTCCAATTAATTACTGTCTCATTTACAGTGTCAGAGCGACGTTTGATTTTCGCAGTATTCCGTTTACGCGGAAATAGCGCGCGCGTTTCTAGACGAGCTCGTCGAGAAACAAACTAAATCGGTGCTCGATACAAGAAACGTTCCGCGGCGATATTCCTGCAACGTGAAGGAAGAGAAGACGACGAGCGCGGCGCGCAACGCCATGACGTGTATGAATCAGTCGCAAGCAAGTGTAACGACCGAGTGACGTCAAGAAGGTTGCACAACGAAGCGCGCCGGTAATTCCAACCGTTAGTTCGGTCGATCGATTTCTAGATCCTCCTATGAACGCTTGGGAGATGGAACACAAATCACGCTCAGATTTAGTATTCAGAATTTGTTCCTTTGACCGTTCGAACGACACAGTAATCATCACGGAACACTAAATCGTTCCATTTTGTTATTTTAAAATTAGCCATTTATTTCTGGTGATATTCGAAGTACAACATTTTAATGAATATGACGACGCATTTGATGGTGAACTATGTGTTACATGCAGAATAGAAGATTTCGTGGTTTGAAATTTTGATTTAGATGATATGTTCGTTTTAAAAAGATTTCAATTACCGGAGATCTTTCCGAACTAAGCGAATGTTACTCCTATTGCTGATCTTTCGGATCCAAGGTATTCCTTGCAATACTTTTCATATCATCTTTTACGTACGCGTCTTTGCATTAACCAATGACGTTAAAAGTAGATATATTTGAGAAATACACAAAATTGTCGGAATAAGTATAAAAGTTTGATATGCAACTCATCGTGGAATATCTGTGATGTCAATTAAGTTCATGCGTACTCGATTAATCTTCAATGACGTTTTTCTCAGAAATGTGGTTCCGTTTGAAGAAAATTTCTTTCATAGTTCTGACTTAATTCATATTATAAAATTACGTGATTTAAGATACTAATTACAATAGATTGAGAACGTTAACCCGATATTTTATTTTAAAACAATTTTAAAAAGTGATTTTTCTCATCTATCATACTATTATATCTATTCTCTAGGATGTTGCGATAATTTCATAATAGATAATCAGATTGAAAGCGAATTCTTACACATTATGAAACAATGTAAAGGAAAAATGAGACGTTTCCGGGAATCCTCTCTGTTTCTAGTAGTACTTCAAATAATTCTGACAAAAGTTTGGATTTGTTAGTGGAAAATCATATATAGATTTTCCAGATTCTTGACACAATCCGGGGAAAAAATGGCATAGCAAGATGTAAGAGCAATCGTTGTGACGTCACTAAGAGCAGTGCCACTTGCGAGACATGGCCTGAAAGAATCACTGCAACACACCTTTCAGCGTGAAAGTGGAGACAGTTGCGAGTAAGTGAAAGTGCAACGTAATAAGGCCAATATGAATCATTGGTTTCCAAATTCACACACTGAGCGATCTTTTCTCTTCGACATGTGAAATAAATCGATCGATTGCATCTTGAATACGTGCAAATTTGTGTTCGAAAAATAATATACCTACATACGTATCTTCTACAATATGTAACTTCTCAAACGTGAAAGAAAATGACTAAAGAAATAAGATACTTTTTTTTAAAGAAATTTAATGAAGTATAAGATTCCTTTTTTTGTATTTTAAGTTCAATTCCCTTGCTATTATAATTTTGAAATATTATATTATTATCGAAATGTCTTTTCTCATTTCCTCCATAACATATGAATAATGATAACATTATGACTGAAACACAAATATTTAAATTAATGAAAATGAAAGATATATACAACGACACTGTATATATGTATGTTATTTAAATGCAAACTTCGTCAAAAACATGATTTTCTATTATTTTCATTAACTATGTTCCATGTATGTCAGATGGTAGCTTAATTTTTCTCACTTATACCTTTAAAAAATGAATCGAAGTTTTCCATCTTCGCACATAACGCGGTAGGAATTTCATTCTGGAAATGATTCTGTGAATGGAAGATCGATCGCGATCTCGAACAGAAACGTCTCTAAGAATTGTTAATCAGGTCTATTTTTTCTATACCTTTGCTGCTGGCCTTTGTGGAAATTTTGATGATGTCAACGTCACGTTTGCAAACGTCATAATAGTTAGTACCTAGAACTCGCGATATTGGCCTTCGCTAATAGAAAACTGCTTCATTCATAACAGAAAAATGTCTTTAACGAGCATAATTTTCATCGCACGAACGAACATGATGGAAAATTTTACAAAAACTAGTGCATTTTTATAATTCAAGGTTACCAGGGTTTGATAATAGAACTACCGAACCATCAAAATGACACGACACAGTTCTTAACAAAAAAG